>NC_058521.1:292328098-293528098 GCF_904849725.1 Hordeum vulgare subsp. vulgare | reverse complement strand
GGTGAACCCCTCCGCAAGTACATCCAAAGGTTTAGCCGCATCCAACACAACATCCCAGATGTCCACCCAGCTGCCGTCACCAGCGCGTTCCACCAGAACATGCGCAATCGAAAGATGCGCGAAGAGTCGGCGATGAACAAAGTCCGTGATGTCGCCGAGCTTTATGCTCTAGCGGACAGATGCACGTGTGTAGAAGGAGGAAGGAGGCTTCTCGGCGAGAATGCCGGTGTTGAAGCCGACTCCGAAGACAAAGACACCAATGTCCCCACCAAGAGGGGAAAGCGGCGTAACAAAAAGCGGAACGGAAAACCGTGTTTGCCGTCGAGGCGATTGGCGATGCCGACTCCGCCAAGAAGGAAGAAGCCGAGACCTCCGGCAAGGATAGCGTCGGGTGCGGCTCCTGCCAGGTGTTGGCAGCCGCAGGATGGCTCCGGCGCCCAGTACTACAAGATCCACCACACCAAGGGACATGACCTCTAGGAATGTCGATAGGTTGAACATCTTGCCGAGAAGCAGAGAGCTGAATACCAAAGGCGCGACAAGGAGACGGCCCCGCAAGGTGGCGAAGCGTCAGGCGGGAAGAAGGGTGCCCGAGGGAGCCACCCCGACAAGTTTAAGCGCAAGAAAGCAAGACATGTGCAACCGCGGGATAAGGCGGAGGAGGATGATGATGAAGACTGCCCCGACGACGACTCCAGCGACCATGAATTCTAGAGGGCAACGGACATGATGTGCCTTGAAAGAGGCGCCTTGCTGCATTCTTCCCACCGCCAACTCAAGAAGTGGGCGCGTGAAGTGATTGCGGCAGAGCCCTCCATCGGCGCCCGCAAGCCCCTGACATGGTCGCAGACACCAACCATTTTTGACTCTGAGGACCACCCAGACTACGTTACCACGGTCGGGTGCTTGCCGTGGTTGGTATCACCGATGATCCACAACCTCAGAGTGACGTAAATGTTGGTAGACGGAGGGGCTGGCCTGAATTTCATTTCCCTCGATGTGATCCAAAAGTTGTTGATCCCCAAAGAAGACCTTGAGGACACACGAGCGTTCCAAGGGATCAACCCCGGGAAGATCTAGCCCAAGGGATCAACCCTGGTAACTTTCGGCAGCAACCAGAACTACCGGGCGGAAAAGGTCGTGTTCAACGGTGCCGATAACCCGTTCACGTACAATGGGATCCTGGGGCACCCTGCGCTGGCCAAGTTCATGGCGGCCTCACACAACGCCTACGGTACCGTGAAGATGCCTAGCCCGGTCGGCGTCATTGTCGTCCGCGCCGACAAGAAGGACGCACTCCGATGTACGGACCGCCTCTACCGGGAGGCCGTGGCAGCACCAGTCGCCAGGGCCCCTTCCACCGCCGCGAAGGTCCTGAGAGAGAAGAAGGCCGGCAAGATAACCTCCCACATCGACCCGGACAAGCGCACCTCGCTAGAGTGTTGTGCTGCTGACAAGGACATGCTTGAGAGCTCCACCACGTGAAGTAAAAGGTCCAGGGCCACTTCACCTGAGACAAGAAGGTGCCAGCTAAGGAAGACGGTTCGGGTGGGACTTTCACCATCACTTACACCCTCGACAACAAATAGGAAAGCGCGCTCATCTCCTTCCAACGGGAAAATCTTGATGTGTTTGCCTCGCAACCATCAGATATTCCCGGCGTTCCAAGGGAGGTGATTGAGCACCACCTTGCCATCTGTCCACACGCGCGGCCAGTCAAGATGAAGGTGAGAAACATGCCCTGCAGCGGGAAGAGTTTATTGCCGAGGAGATCAAGAAACTAGAGACAGCCGGCCTAGTCAGAGGAGTCATCCATACCACATGGTTGGCCAATCCGGTCGTTGTGCACAAGGCAAGCGGGAATTGTTGGCTTTGCATTGACTTCACTGATGTCAATAAGGCCTGTCCCGAGGATCCCTTCCCCTTGCCGCACATCGACCAGATTGACGACCCCACTTCCGGCTGTGACCTGGTGTCCTTCCACGATGCCTACTCCAGTTATCACCAGATCTACATGCTCGAGGAGGATGAAGAAATGACCGCCTTCATCACCCTGTGTGGCACGTACGGCTTTGTGCGGATCCCCCTTGGGTTGAAGAACGCCGGCTCAACTTTTGCACGGGTGATCCAAATCGGTTTTGAACCCCAACTCCACAGAAATGTGGAAGCCTATATGGATGACATAGTGGTTAAAACCAAGGACAGATCGACCCTTGTGCAGGACATGGAACAAACGTTTGCCAATCTGCACAAAATCAACCTCAAGCTCAACCCGAGATATGCGTCTTCGGTGTCCCATCTGGCAAGCTTCTCGGGTTCTTCCTGTCCTAGCGAGGGATCGAAGCCAATCCCGACAAGATCAAGGCCATCGAACAGATTGAGGCACCGAAGTGCGGCAAGGATGTGCGACGCCTAGCTGGTTGTGTAGCTAGCCTGAGCCAATTCCTTTCCAAATCCGCTGAGCGCACCCTACCCTTCTTCAAAATCCTAAAGAATACGGGTTCGATGAAGTGGACTCCTAAGGAGGAAGTGGCTCTATAAGATTTGAAGAAATACCTCCCCTCCGCTCCTGTTTTGGTGGCCCCTAGACCACAGGAGCCACTGCTCTTTTATCCGGTGGCGACCAACCAGGTGGCCTGTGCTGCCTTGGTGGCGTAGAGGTAAGAAGGCGTTGAAGCCCCGGCAAAGGCGACACCACTCAAAAAGGATGCGCACGGCGGTGAACAAGGCCCCCCTACGAAATCAGGGGCAACCAAGGGAAGTCCTCGCCAACCGGCGAACCTGAGCAAAGGAAGAAGTTGGTGCAATGCCCAGTCTATTTCATGAGCTCCCTGCTACAAGGGCCCATGACGAGAGTTGCGGAGTGCAGAAGTTGCTTTTCATCCTCCTCATGGCCTTAAGAAAGTTGTGCCACTACTTCCAAGCACATGAGATCACCGTCATCACTCGCTTCACGCTGCAAAGGATTCTGCGAAACCCCGACGCAACTGGCAGAATAGTGGAGTGGGTGTTGGAAGTGTCCAGCTTCCGCCTCAAGTTCGAGAGCACCTCGACCATACAGAGCAGGGAACTGGCAGAGTTCATTGCATAATGGACCCCGGCACCGGATGAAGAAATACCAGAATCAACCCTCCCGGGCAAGGAATCAGGTCGAGAATGGGTCATGTACTTCGATGGAGCGTTCTCCCTCCAGGGTGCCGGGGCTGGCGTGCTGCTAGTCGCTCCTACCAGAGAGCATGTCAAGTATGTGATCTAGTTTTATTTCCCCCGGGAGAAGTCGACCAACAACACCGCAGAGTATGAAGGGCTGCTTGCCGGGCTGAGGATCACTTCAGATCTTGGAATTAGGAAGCTCATCATCAGAGGTGACTCCCAGCTGGTCATTCGGCAGGTCAACAAAGACTATCAGAGCCCGTTGATGGAAGCCTACATGGAGGAAGTGAGAAAGTTGGAGTAACGCTTTGACGATCAACAGATGGAGCACGTACCCCATGCCGAAAACACCATCGCAGTTGACCTGTCAAAGCGCACACCACTTAAACTTCCTGTGGAACCAGGGACTTTCGTGCTACGACTAACTCAAACCTCAGTGGAACCGTCAACCAAGCCGAACAAAAGGAAGAAGATTAACTCCAGAAAGCACTTCCCGGCAAACCTTTCGAGGAGCCCAGGCAAGAACCTTGCCGCGAAAGAAGTTGCTGGACCAGGAGCGAGGCGTGTCAGGGGAATCCCACCCCGGCAGAAGAGATGTCGTTAGTCCTTGCCGTCGAGCCCCACGCTCCGGCATGGGCAGCACAAAGTCTGATACCTCCAAACTGGGGAACTGCCTGAGGAAACTGAAGAAGCAGAAAAAGTGGCCCGCCAGTCAAGAATGTACCAATACGTGGATGATGCCCTCTACAGAAGGCGACTGGATGGCGTGAAGCTGAAATGCATTCCCCAGAAGGAGGGACTGGAGCCATTGGCCGTGATACACGGAGGAATATGTGGATCCTACATAGGGTCGAGGGCCTCGCCGGCAAGGCGTTGCAGCAAGGTTTCTTCTGGCCTACAGCCCTCCAGGATGCAATTGTACTAGTAACCAAGTGTGAACCATGCCAGTTCCATTCTAGAAAGCTTCACCAGCCAACACAAGCTCTCCAAACAATCCCTCTATCATGGCCATTCTCGATCTGGGGGCTCAATATTCTCCGGCCCTCCCCCTGCGCCGCCGGGGGCTTTGAGTACTTGTACGTCGCAATCGACAAGTTCACAAAGTGGCTAGAAGTGGAGCCAGCGAGAAAGGTCACAGCGCAATCGGCCATCAAGTTCTTCAAGGGGATAGTCTGTCGCTTTGGCGTCCCGAACAGCCGCATCTTTATGCAATATGCCCGGGACCTCGACAGCAAAATGTGCTTCTCTTCTGTCGCTCATACTAGGAGCAACGGTCAAGCCGAAAGAGCAAATGCCGAGGTACTGCGGGGTCTCAGGACCAGGACTTTTGACAAGCTGCACGAGCATGGAAGGCGTTGGATTGATGAACAGTCGGCGATTCTTTGGTCGATCTGAACGACAACAAATCGAGCCACCGGCTAGACACCCTTCTCCCTGGCTTACGGGGCGGAAGCAGGTCTTCCCACAGAACTCATCTATGGGTCACCTCGGGTGCTTGCTTATGATGAGCTTGAGCAAGAGTAATTGCGCCCAGACGACGCAGTGCTTCTCGAGGAGACCCAGATTCAGGCGGTTGTGCGATCCTCTCGCTACCAGCAAGCCTTGCGCCGCTATCATAGCCGCAAGGTACGAGCTAGTAGTTTTGAGGAAGGCGACCGTGTTCTTCGGCATGTTCAGTCGGCCAAGAATACAAACAAGTTGACGCGAAGTGGGATGGCCCATATCGGGTAGTGCGAGTAACCAGGCCCGCCAATGTCCGCCTGGAGACCGAAGATGGCTTACCGGTGAGCAACTCCTGGAACATAGAGCATCTTCGAAAGTTCTACCCATAGGGAGAGGTAGCTGGACTAACCGGTGACCACCCTTTTGTACAAGTCTTGCCGAAGTTGCATGTAATCCTTTGTACAAAGCCAGGCGAAGACCCTGAGCGCAGTCAAATAAAGCATAGCGTTCCGCATCATCATATAGATTCTCAAGATAGAAAACAGGCATGCATCTATGATTTTGTGAAACACACAGACTAACAAGGGGACCATGGCCCCGACAGATAATTTCCCTTTTTAACTTCTTTGCCTCGGAAGACAGGAATAACCCCGCTCACAGATTTGCCGGGGGGGGAGATAGTGGGGACGCCCACGGCAGCAGCAAGCGCCAAGATAATCCACTCAAACACAGAAAGAAGTAAACACAACCGACAGATAACTTGCAAACACTCTGAGTAAGCCATTGAGTAAGTGCGTTCCTCTCCTCTCTAAACAAACTCGACTCTCTCACATGGGAAAACCTGTGCGCTCGGGATCGCTGCCATGAGCGTCCCAGAGGTCGCCTCGAAGCGCACTCAACGGCAGAGGTGGCTTGTCCGGCACACCTCTCTTGTAAAAAGCGTGCTCAGCGTCCCACGGCAAAAGCCGAAAAGGGGCTGGACGTCCCACCGGTAGTGACGGCCCCCGGCAAAGTATTGAAGGAAAGGGAGAAGGGGCGATAGAGGAAGAGAAATGCTGCTCTCTCAAACGAGGCACTAAGTATACTGCAAATAACAATGTTTAAAGCATAGATTATAATAACAAGGGGCCCGGGGCTAGTCCCGCCATGGACCTTGCACTCTCTTAACCTTGTCTATCTTGTCAAGGATAGGCATAACCTTCCCATGGAAAGGCTTGGGGTCCACATCCTTCGACCGGCGTACCATGTATAGGTTCAAATCGGGGTTCCTGTACACCAGCTTGGTGAGCACTTTGAGGAGAACGTTCCTGGCACAGCCGCCGGGCTTTGCTCGCCAACTGTGTCGCCTCGTTGGTCTGGAGGTGCTTCAAGGCGTAGGTCAGGCTCTTACAGAACAAGGCCAAAGTGAGGCTTGGAGGGGCCCCCGGAAAAGGAGCATGGCCGGGGCCTTCGAGATCCATGGTGGCAAGCTGATCGGCGATGGCGGACGCAGCGTTAACAAGGCACTCCGTCCACAACTTGACAACCTTCACATACTTGTTGTGGTCGACAGAAGCGGCGTCGAGCTGTTCCGCCGTGACCTGGAGACTCCGAGTCAAGTTCTCCTCCCGGGCTACTCCCTGCTTGAGTGCCTCCTCCATGGAAGTCAATTTGGCCCCCAGGGCGTTCAAGGAGACATTGGCGCTGCGAAGCTGGGCGACCTTGTCAGCTGCGGCAACCTATGCATCCTTTAAACCAGCAAGGGCCTTGTCCATCGCGGAGGAAAGTACCGATACCTTGTCGCGGAGGCCATCGAGCTCTTCCTTGAGCACTTTCACCATCTTGGTGAGCCCATCCTTGACGACTAAGGCAGCAGACGCCCGGTCGGTGACCTCCTGGAGCTTGCCGGCGTATTCCGAAGCCTGGACGTCGAGATCACTCTTAAACCGGTCTGCCAGCTCCTGAGTATGCTGCGCCACCAGTCCCTTGACCTCCTCGTCCTTGGTGCGGATACACTTGTTGAGCGCACGCTCGCGAGCGGCGAGCTCCTTCTCATGGTGTTCCAGGATGATCAGGACATTGGTGAGGCGGGCTTCCTCGGCTGAGGTTCGACGCCGAGACTCTTCCTCCTCCTTCTGGACGTTATCCGACTGAAGGTTGACCGCTTAGTCCTCGGCCTTCATCTTCTCGCGCTCGCTCTACAGTCCCTTGTAGGCCTCGTCAAAGTGAGCTTGCGTTTCTTCAAAATGCTTCTCAAACGCCTCCTCCGCCGCCTTGACGACCGCCTCCCGGGAGTCCAACTTCTCCCTCCTAGCGCGGTACAAGGCTTGGAGCTGGCCAACTTGGTGTCTCATGGACAGGAAGAGCTGCTCTTTGCTGAGCTTTCCACCGCCTGTTTCCAGCCTCACTGAGGTGTTTGGACCAACGCTGGCGGAAATCTCCGCGTGGATGCTCTCCCCCTCCGCCAAGATCCTCGATCTCTCCGTCACCGGTGGGACGATGAACATCTCCTCAAGGGAATGAAGGTACGCGTTGCTCGGGGTACCCTCAGACCTGGGAGGCTGGCCGCCACCTGCGTCTCCTCCAGCGGGCTGGGATTCCTCGCTCCTGGTAGTCTCCCCGCTTCCAGCAAGCGGAGAGTCATTGGGGCGCGCCTCCGGGCCCTCAACAGGCCCCTCTGCAGGCTCCGGAATATCCTGCTCCTGCTCCCGCTCCTCGTGGACGGCCTCGCGTGCCATGGCATCACAGGCTTTGGCCGCCGCTTCACGGGCGACCTACGTAACTACGGCGTCAGAGTCCATCTCCTCGGCAGGAGAATGATCTGTGGGACAGGAAGAGAAGAGGAATGATCGAAATCAGAAAATTTAATCAAGAAGAAAATTCAAGACCAGACTTGCGGATGCTTCTGGGCACACGCTCACCGCCCTCCTGCTGGTGGATGGTAGCTGCCCCCTCCCCTGCTATTTCCATTGCCGGGGGCACATCCTCAAGCATCACGAGCTCAGGCGATGCACGCTGGGGGCTTTGGCTGGGGCTGGGCACGTGAGTGGCCTAAAGCGCCGGCAGAGATTCTGGAGCATCCGCCAAGGGATTGTCGCTGCTCGGCTCCGTGGCACGCGCCGGGGGCCCCTTGCCGACCGATGCGTCGACATCCACCAAGGGATCGCCCTCGACCGTGCGCTTGGGGCTTGCCGGAGGCACCCCGCCAGCCGATGTGTCCACTCTCGCCAATGGTTCATTAGCGGCTGACGCCCTAGCCCGCTTCACTAACATTTGGGCCAGCGTCTGGGTATCCCTGCGAATAGACGACGGTACCATGTCAGCAAAAGCACCAAACAAGCAAGAGTGAGGGAGCAGACGGAGGATCGAACTCTTACTCATAGTCCTCCTCCTCCGAGCTCAAGATCGAGATATCATAATCCACCTCCGCCCCGACACTCATCAAAGGGGGCACCACCCTCGAACGTTTGGCGGGCGCGGCAGGTGGGCTTTGCCGAACCGGGATATTGGAGCCGACGCTACGGAGCACTTGCTTGGGCTTCCGACGGGCCAAGCACTCCTCCGTCCACTCGTCCTCCTCCCGCTCCCCGGCGGCAGGCATCCGTTCTTCTGGAGGGACCACGAAAGCCGAACTGTCGGAAACCCCGGCAAGCTTCGCTTGTGGTGGCGCCTCTCCGCCAGTCGCTTCCCCGCCATGGGAGCCCGCACCCCAGCCCCTAGGGCGAGGGTATGCTCCTCCAGCCGGCGGGTGATGTGCGCTTCTTCCTCGGAAGTGGTTTTGCGGACGAGGCCTTTCTCTTCCCGGATGGAGACCTCCGACAATCCGTCGAAGAAAGTCGAGACCACCTCCGCGGTGGAATCCAGCCAAGTTGCGACCACGACATGGGCATCGCAATCTGGCATCATCATTGTGAGGCTGCTCAGGGCCAAGTTGTTGCACAACGGGAGGACCCCCCACGACAGCCGGATCTTCATCTCAGAACTGAACAGCTTCTGGCAGAAGTACCATAGCTTCATGGCCATGAGATTGCTATCCACGCCCGACCGCAGCCGCATGACATTGGCCGTGTTTGCGAAGGCCGAACCCGTCCTCCCTCCCCTGTACTAGAGGGGGGCGATGCGCCTGCAGATGAAATCGGCGGCCACCATCTCCATCGTCAACCCCGCGGCCCTGAGGCGCAGGATCCTAGTGGTAGCGATGGTCAACTTATCATCGTCAGGGGCAGACCGCTCCAGCCCTCTCCCCGGTACCCAATCCTGGAGGTCCTGGGCTTGCAGCAGTGCGGATATCCCTCTTGACGAATCCAGCACCACTTCCCCAGCCACTCGTCCCACTTCTCGTGAAGGGTACCTCCCAGGTATGCCTCCTTGCGCCCAGTTCTTGGGGTGACCCTCATAGGTGGAAAGGTCATGCTCAAATTCAAGTGCTCCAGAGGAGCCATTGGTAACACCATATCGAAGATTTACCGATCTATCATGATCATATGCATCGGAGTAAAGTAATCAACATGGCATGCATAAAAATGTTTTCTCAGACATGGTCAATGGGCTGCTTTCCTTTCTCACATAAGTCTTCGAGGTCTTCGAGGTCTTCCGGTCAAACTCCGAGTACTCCGTCTACTTCGTTAACTATCATCGAAAACAATCACAATAAGCCACACAACAAGCAGAAACAAAAGTGCTCTATAAATATGAGTTTTATTTTTCTTGTACATCTGTGATCATAAGAAAAATGCCTAAAGTTTTTCTAAGGAATCTGTATTAATACATATTTTTGAATGGAGGAAATGGAGGCATCAGTAGCCCCAAAAGAAGTATACAAAAAATATGCTGATAAAAACGAGTGGATGCACTCATTTAATAGGTCAGGAATTTAGAAATATTTAGGAAGTTGTTTCACTCGATTTGGTGTTGATATGAATATTCTAGGGGTTTTACAATATGGGATAAATAGGTATAGGTGTTATTTGTTTGAGGCAAAAGAAATAAGGCACATAATTTTTTTGACTAAGGCTATAAAATTAGATCAAGATTTTATAAGCCTCTGGAAATTGGAATCACTCCATTTGGAGTTGATTTGGGTTCTCTATAATTTTTGCAAGGTGGGGTCATAAATGTTCAAATCTGCATTGGAATAATAATACTATAGAAAAGCTTCTTGGGAAAATGTGCAACGCACATATTTGCATAGGCAAGATTTTTAGGGGCAGCAGAAATTTGAATCAATTCATTTGGAGTAAAAATGAATTAGCTATGTATTTTTGATGTTTCTGCTCAAAAGAGAAGGAAAACGAGTTATACCATGCGGAGCTATAACGCGCATTGCGCAAGATAGCTCCTGGGCCGGCCCAGTGGCTCGGGCTGGCCAGCGGAGCTACTACGCCGAAGGCGTATAGCACCTAATACGCCTCTAGCGCTGAGAGGTGTAGCCCACCTAGTGCACCACCACTTATGCGGCGGGCCCGCCCCCTTTGGGCCGTTGACGTGCGGGCCCCACCTGCAGGCCCTTCTCCCTCCTCCTGCTCGAACAGAGGAGGAGCAGGGGAGAGAGGAACCAAGCCGTGCCGATGCTTGCCCCGGTGCCTCCGGTGATGGCTGGCGATGCCGCAGCCACTGAAATGCTTGGGGACCCGAGCCGCTTCTGCTTGGGGCTTTGCTCCGCCAGGGAAGCGTCAGGGGCGAAGGGTCCTGAAGGGGGTGGACGGCAGCACTGGTCGATGCTAGCAGGCTTGCCCTAGTGGAGGAGAGGGCGGTCGAGGTGCCGGGGAGGATAGAGCTCTCGCCTGAATTTTGAAGCAAGGAGCTGCGGCGATCTTTAGCCATTGGAGGCAATGGGGAGCATGGGAGAGATATTGCAAACACAGGGGTATTAGTGGAAGAGTGAGTGGTCTAAAGGAGCAGAGAGGGCCTCGAGGGAGGCTCTATATGGAGGGCCGACCGAGGGGAATCTCGGGTATGCTGGGATGCTTTGGACACGGTGGCCATGCCTGTGACTAGCGCCTTTGGCTGCACCCTAGTGTCGGGGAGGGGCTTGGACGGTCAAAGGATGCTCTGTGGCATGCTGGGACATGCTGCTATCGCTGGACCCGAGCTGCAGGGCAAAGTTAAGGTGCAGAGCACCAGTTTTGCATGTCAGTGGCATGGCCACCACGCCACTGTGCATCCAGGACCTCCCTTTGGTCAAGCCATGCTCTCAAAGATGCAAGGCATATTCTGTGGAGACTCATGGAGGGTTTTGGTTGCATTTGGAGCAGGGTAGGTGGGGCTTTATTTGTGGTTAAGTTGCAACAACAAACTTGGAGCTAATAAAAGTGGTTTTCAAATGGGGAATCTTGGGAGGAAACTATGTATAACAGTGTTAGATATGTAAGAACTACAATACTGCTAACTCTCAGCTCAGGAGGAGTAGTGTAGCTAGCAATTGTTGTTCAAAGCTACATTGGTACCCAAAAACTAGTTTCAGAAGGGCTGCTCATTTTCCCACATGAGCACACCATATTTTCGTTGGGGATGATGCACTAGCATATTAGGGATGCTCTGGAAAGATTTGGGGGCATTGGCATGAGCAGAGGTATAGCAAGAGGGGTAAAATAGTGTTGCCAAGGTAAAAATGAGAGGTAGATAGATGGAGTCACCCTCCAATAATTTTTCACATGCCATGGCAAGGTTACTGGAGGTAAAAGGGGTCTAGAGAGAATTGTGGTAAAAATTTGAGTTCAAGGGAAATAGTAGAAGGGGCCAAAGCAGCAACTTTGGTAAATGGACAAAAGGCGTTTGATGGATGTTAGGGCTACGAGATCGATTCCAAATGCCATGAATCTTAACAGGATCACATCATTTGTCCAAATGAGCTTGTGTAGCAAATTTAGGATTTGTTGGGGAAGGTTTCGAATGTAGACCTGAAAAACCTAAGAAATATGCGGAAGTGACTTTCTGAAAATAAACCCATGCAATTTAATCCCCACAAATGCACCACTTGGTGTGGTGGCATTATTTGAGTATCAGAGCATGCCCAAAAAGTTTGGGACCAATTGGAGAAACTTCACAATGTAAAGTTTCTCAAGTCTAGAAATCAACACAATAGGTTTGGAGGGGTTTGGGACAAGTTCATCTATTCTCCTTGATGCACCACTTGGTGTGGATTTATTATTAGAGCATGAGAACTTGTCCACCAAATGTGAGCAAAATTGGAGACACCTGGCAATGTAGACTTGGTCAAATTTGGATCTAGACAGATATGGTTCTGGAATAATTAGGGGAATCAAATCAAGTTAGATTGAGATGAAACTTGGCAATATAATCACATATATCATGTGTGACATGCTAAAATTTTACTCAGATTTATTGAGAATATTTCTTAAAGAAATATTCCAAAAGCTTGAAATAGGCTGGAGGGGTTTTGAAGGATTTTTGCCGTATATTTTGAACATGATCATGTGTTTAAACTCTCATATGTGGAATATATATCTCCACCGAGTTTCCCTAAATTTTCTCAAATATTTTGAGAGCAATAAAAATAACTTTCCTTCATAAGGGACCATTTTTGGCCTTAGAGAAAGGTATTTAAATAAAATGGTAAAATAACTTTTAAAATAGTAATATTGTGGTTTTTGGAAGCCATTTTGATAATGGGATTTAAATAAAATATTTGGTGCAAAATAACCACACTAATTTGAGGACTTGTAGTACAAATCCCAACTCAAGGGTTTTTGAAAGCTTAAATCAAGGAGATGCTTTTTGGTGAAAATAATGTTTGGTAAAAATAGTTTCTGGTGCTATACAGAGGGCATGATCATTAGGCAAGGGTTTGGGTCAAGGAGGTGAGTCTGGAGAGTAGCAGGAACATTGGGATTCAAACACAAGCAAACAAGCAGGCAAGCGGCTATCACATCAAGCATCACAATTAGTCATAAAAAATTTATGCTCTTTGCATATGATTCACGGGGAGAGGAAATTCTTACATATTCATCCTTAGGGGAGAAAGTTCTAAAAATTCTCTTGGAGAAATATCTATCATCAAATCCTATTTTCAGTATGTTCTCCATATCTTGGTACTTTTAGAAGCTCTTTGCATCTTTACAATAGAGTACTCTTGTGTTATCAAACATTTGTTTTCAAAGTGTACTCCAACTGCTAAGACATTCAAGAACCTCAAGGTAAATATATGCATCATATCCGTGTTCAAGATGATCTCCTGTCTCCTGCACATATTGTTTGGAAGAGTGAGTCTTGAATATGGAAGCTCTTCATTGACATATGTTTGATGCATATAGCAAAGATCTACATGACTTGTCTTGTCATGCTACCTTGTGTGTGCCCATGCAGTCCAAAGCAACTATCCTTTAAAAGGGATTGCACACGTTTAGGGGGATCTTGTACGAGTCATGTATCTTTCAAAACTGTCATATTCTAATGCATATATTTATTTGAAGCTTTGATTGTATGTTGCCATAAATTACCAAAAGTGGGAGATTGAAAGCACATATGATCCCTTGGTGGTTTTGATTATTCATGACAACATACATTGTCTCTTGGACTAACACTTTTACCTAGTATATTTCATGTATAGTCCACATAGATCTTTGGCATATAGGATTGTGAGGAGAAGCCCCTTGATTAAGGAAGGAATAGGATTAGCTCAAGCTTCAAGGAAGAAGACTCTATATTTTATAAATGTGAGAAATCACTTTGAGTCCATAGGAAAGCCATACTATTAAAAGGGGATGAGGTATTATGATCAAATGGTTGCTCAAGTGCTTAGAGGTAGCCACAAAAATTACTGAACCATTCTCGCACAAAATATCTCTTTCCCAAGCCACATCAGCAAAGTCGGTGCTACCAACAATTTCCATTCGGCCCTACCGATTTTACACTTGACAATACCTATCCCAAACCCTGCCATCTCGGTACCACCAACATTCATGTCCGTGCCACCGAGATTCAGTGACCAACTTTCTGTTGAGAAGATTCCAAGAATCGGAATTTCTGAGTTTGAAATTAGTCTCACCAAGATTTGGAAACTGGTGTAGGTCATTGTATCGGTACCACCGAGATTCCTATCTCGGTCTCACTGAGAATTCAAAAGTTGACACATTTATTGCATTTAGGTACCAACCGAGATTCATTTCGGTGTCATCGAGTTGGGAAATAAAGTTCTAACGGTTGGATTTTGGGGGATGCCTATATATACCCCTCCACCTACCTCTAATTCACAGATGAAGCACTCAGAACACACTTACACTTGCCATATCCATTTTTCTAAGAGAGAACACACTTACACTTGCCATATCATGGTAGATCAAGATATTCCATTCCACCCATTTGAGCCTTGATTTCTAGCCTCCCCAAGTTGCTTTCCACAAGATCAATCTCTCCTACCCCTGCCAAATCTAAGAGAGAGTGATTGAGTGTTGAGGAGACTATATTTTGAAGCACAAGAGCAAGGAGTTCATCATTCTACCACATCTATTACCTTTTTGAGGGTGGTACGTCCTAGATTGGTTAGATGTCACTTGGGAGCCTCCTACTTCGTGTTGTGGAGTTGAACTAAGATGTTTGTAAGGGAAAGGAGATCGCCTACTTCATGAAGATTTACCTTGAGAGAGGCCAGTCCTATGTGGATGGAAGCCGTGGTGGAATAGACAAGGCCGCTTCTTCATGGACCCCATGTGGGTGGAGCCCTCCATGGACTCTCGCAGCCATTACCCTCCATGGGTTGAAGTCTCCACTAACATGGTCGTACAATAGCGCCACCTATCGGAACCATACCAAAAATCACCGTGTCAACTTCTTTGTGTTTGATCTTCCTAAACTCTACTCCTTACTACATGTCCAAAGTCTTTACTTTCCGCTACCATATTTGTCGACTAGCATGTGTAGGGTGCACTAGACTTGTTAGAATCGCTAAAATGTGCCAACCAATAAATTGGGAAAAGTCTAGAGTTTTAATTTATGCAAGTAGTCTATTCACCCCCCCTCTAGACACCACTTCTATCGATCCCATAGGTTCCATATGACACGACCTCGGTAGTTTTTCCTTCTAAGCTTGACATACAAACCATCTCGACAATGTTCGGCTCCGAGCTCAATGCTACATTCGGAGGGTGCTCCATGTTTTTTCGTGACTTGATGTTGAATCGGAGATCAATGTATCGACATCGATGTAGACGGGGTCCTCGAAGTGGTGTGATACTCAGCCCGAGAATACGAGTTGTCTGTGGTTATCTATTATATATTCCATGTTTCCCAACATGTTGGTCGAGCCTAGATCAATTTTTTTGAGCTGGCCGAGTTGGCTAGTCGCATCGACATAGAGCGTGACACTATGGAAGACAAAGAGATGACGAGAGAAGAAGATATTGCAACACTCAATGTCTTCGTTCACCACACAACGAGACTTGCATGCGACACCAATGTCGAGGTTAAATCCAGCAGATATAGGGTAGGCGGTCCCAAGGTGGTGATCTTAGATAAATAGTAAGAAGACGAACAAGGTACATGATGTTTTTCCCAGGTTCAGGCCCTCTCGAAAAGATAAAATCCTATGTCATGCTTCTGTTGTATTGATTGTGTTGGAGTACAAATTTCAAGATGATACTCCTTGATAAGTGTTGGAGTACAAATTACAAGATGCTTCTGTTGTATTGATTGTGTTGGAGTACAAATTACAAGATGCTTCTGTTGTATTGATTCCCAGGTTCAGGCCCTCTCGAAAAGATGTAAATGCGTGATTCTCTACCCTATGCTCTAAACCCCCGTCTTATATAAGGACCGGAGGTACCCAGGATTTACATGTAGGTCGGTGAAATCAAGGTATAAAAATGTTGAAGATTCAAATGCATCCTGGAGTATGCGCTAATTCTTTGGACGATTCTATCGTGAGCATGCTTAGGGGCATGCTAGTCTTGGCCCAATCATTGAAGACCCAAGGATCCTCAGGCAGACCCACTATTATGGGGTCGACGTTGTTAGAACTCCCTAGTCTAGGAGATGGTTAGTTGGTCATGCACCTGCAGCGACGCCTAGGCCTCCTCACCATCGAAGGATATGATTATCTCCTCCTTGACAAAGGATCTGATCATAATGGATGCCCAGGGGCCCGGAGAGCGAGGGCGACAACACTACGATCCGCCTGGCAAAGAACAACCTCCACCTACTGGCATAGAGAACTAGGACTTCAACAACGATAGAGTTAGAGGAGGATGACGAACCCAGGGTGGAGGAGTTGGATCGAAGAATATGCAATTTGGATGTCTGCATCTGTGATGTATGACTTAAATAGTCATGGTCGGGCCATGCGAAGGGCCGGTCAAATCGATTCAATGTGGCCAAACAATCAAAGTTCTCGGGATGCACCGTCTGCATTGAAGCGGTGACGCCCAAGAGGTCGTGTCCGTTAGATCCTCCCTCACGTCTGGTCTTGTCGCTTGACATTAATGATGGTCATTGCATGCTATGGGTCGGCATGAACGTTGCATGGCAAGCAGTGCAGCTCTTGGATGTGATGTGTGGGACAGACGAGAAGGGGCTTCTTGGTTGGCCACGATGATCAAAAGGGGCACGACATTGGTTCAATGTCTTGCAAAGCTCCTACTGTGTGTCTCTGTTTTGAGGAAAAAAGTGCATCCAGACATGTCGATGGACAGATACAGGACCACATTGGATGGAAAAACATGTCTGAACCACGTGGCCCCAAAGTTTACGGGAAGTTTAAGGCCCTCCACTATGTAGGCCAAAACCGATGTCAAAATTAATTTTTGAACGTTTGGCATGGGTGCTCTATGTTGCCCAGTTAGTGCCAAAATATTTAGGGCATCGATACATCTACTTGCTTCTATGCCACACAATAAACTAAGTGTCTCACCGTACTTTATCAAGAGAAACAACGGCCGGAGACATTGATTTGTGTTGTTATTACTACATTATACGTATGTGAGCCTGAGCTGGAACCAATGCCAAATCCTTCACGTTGCGTGGGTGATGCTAATTTTTCTTTGACATGGATGTGTATGTGGCATACTTTTCATAACTTTGACACCGAACAAATAATGGAGGGCATAATGTTTCACGTTTGACATGCCTAGGAGCATCCACAATCACGACGGGCTAATTCGGCCCCTCGAATGGGTACGTCCGCAGGCGCTGATCGATCACGCCTCATATTTCCCTTCTCACTACCGGACACCTCAATTAGCATTCCTCAAATCCATACAAACTCACGCAACTACGTAAATGATGCTTAAATATCGTCCGCCTACTACATGCAACATGCCATCGGAGTACCAAAATTTGGCATGTTTGCCTATGGTGGAGAAGTTCTTCTCCGACTGCCCTTGCCCTTCCTCGCAGAATTGTCGTCCCTCTCATGGAATTACTAGTCGAAGATGCAGTACAAATCGAGGTAGATCCTCTCGTCACTGAAGTTGCCCTCACTGTCGTTGTCCTCCTTCTCCTACTTTGGTGGTAGTCTAGCCATTCCACGAAATGCCTCATTCTGCTCTTGGGCGAGGGCGTGCTTGTTCCATCGTTCTCTCTTGTTCACAATGTGGGTGCGGGTGGCTTCCTCCTCCACGGACCGTCTGCGCTATCACATTTGTCGTCTCCACCTCCGCCATGTCGACAACAGATCGAGCCTTGGCGACCCTTATCCTCTCCTTCCCACGGCGGGCATGCCGTCCTGATGGGACTCGTACTCCGCCGACCGCTGAAGGGGAAGGAGAGATTTGAAGGCTGTCGGGACCATGATGATCTAACCCCGAAGGATCCGAGCGGTCTTGGAGCCGAAGCTATGGAGTTGCGCCACAAAGATCATGGCGTTGGTCAAGTGTTGCCCTCTCGGGAGTGGCGGTGTGCAATGCGAACGACCATTGCCTCCTCCAACCCGCACGAGATGACACCCCAGCCGATGGATCCGAACTATCTAGAGTCAGATCCGCTTCCCTCCATGCCGGAGATGGCAGAAGATCACTGAAGGTGAGCATGGTTGGTGAGGCTAGTGAAGTGAAAGGGTTTGGTATCGCGAGATAATGGGGCAAAATATATGTGGGACCATGAGGGCCAATGTGTGTCGGGTCCGATGTGGCACACATTGTCGGAGTTAAAACTGGCATATCTTGGGTAGGGGGTCCTGAACTATGGATCTTGGATCGATGGGTAAGAGGAGACAAAGAGACTATGTTTACCCAGGTTCGGGCCCTCTTGATGGAGCTCAAATCCTACATCCTACCCTTGTTTATATTGATGATGGATTACCAAGTACAGAGTTGATCTACCCCAGGATTGTATATTGTGGTCTAAACCCTAGGAATAATGATCTTAACTTGTCCTATGAACTAAAGCCCTTCGGTTTACTAGATACCAAGGGAACTAGGGTTATAGAATGTCGGTTACACAAAAGAGAAAACATGTCGATTACCACGTGGTTGTGGGGTGCATGCAAAGTCTTCAGAAGAGTCCGTCTTGGACACAACATCACCTCGTTTGCGTGGATTCCAATAATAATAATAATAATACAACCCAGGAGTCCTGCCCATAGAAATAGGTAAGCGGCCCGAGGACCCCTTAGTCCCGGACTCCCTCAGGAGCCCCCGAACTGGCCTCCAATGGTGTAGTCTTGATTGCGAGCAACTTCATGCGTCAAAGTCTCTAGCTTGCAGGGTGAGTTACCCCTTTATATTCAGCTGGTTATAGTTCGGTCACCCATGACCTCCTTGTTTCCAAACAATATATATACATGTATTCATAAAAATAGAACCTATCCTTCCAAACTGACCATTTGACAGCGAACACCATTTTTCGTCACAACCTTTTTAATGAAAGGTCGCGTCATGGTCAAAACCAATGACCCGTTACAGGAACGTGGTTTAAGGCAGTTTTCGTTAACACGTCCCATCAATATGGAGATTGTGTCCCACTTTTAAAGGGGCATGGTTTATGATTTGGGCTATCCAAGGCACACATAACTCCATGGTTTATTGGGAAATGGAGAAGTTTAGCCGCGACCATAGCCTCCTTACGCTTTGCAGATCTTACATTACCGTTGACATTCCCAATCGTCAGAGCTCCAGCCTTTAAGCTCTCTCGTTACCCCAATCCCACTAAACCTCTTTCCCAGTTCGGCCATGGCCTTCTCGGGCTCTAAGGGCAAGTGGGATGCCTCCTCTATCACTGTAAAGGACATCCTGGAGTTGAAGAGCATCGACTATTTGTCGACAAACATCGTCATTGTGTTCTGGAGAAGGGCCATGTCATCCCTACACCTAAAAAAGGCAAGAGGGTGGGTTTTATCCCTCATTTTCTTCGGGGCCTTGGCTTCCCTCTCCACCCCTTTGTTTGGTGCATAATGTTTTATTGTGGGCTAGATTTCTATGATCTTCCCCCGAATTCCTTTTTGCATATTTCGGCCTTCATCATAGTTTGTGAGGCCTTTCGGCGAGTCACCCCATTTAGGCTCATGGTTGAAAGTCCTCAATGCTAAGCCGAAGGTAGTCAATGGCGGGAAGGGAGACTACGGGGAGCAATGATAAGCAAGCTCTCCCTGGTTCAATGGCCTGACGGTACCTTCATAGGTAGCATCAAGGCATGGCAAAAGAAGTGGTTCCACACCACCGAGCCACGTGATGCGGGGTGTGAAATACCTCCTAAATTCACATTCTATCCTCCCAACCGACAAGTGTCATGGACGGAAAAGTCCCTCGATTAGGGGGTGGCTACAAAGGTGAAGGCGCTGAAAAGATGCATCTCCATATGGCTGGAAAAGAAAATCAAGCTGACCAATGTAATTCAAGTCATGCTACATCGCCGCCTCCTCCGCTATCAACATCAGGCTGCTCCGATGTGGAATTATAGTCTGTGCAACCGAGTGATTATGCAGAACCTATTCCGCATTACACCCAAGAAGTTGTGGAACATTCTGTGCAAGCCATAGAAGACTTGGCCGGCCAACGAGGAGGACATCGGTATCGATGCTACTAACCCTCTCAGACCGGTAAGATCCCCTTATATGTGTCCGGATTTTCCCCTTTTACCACGACTCTTATTCGCCTTTGCCTTTTGCTTCATAGATGTGGCTAGAGCAGTCCCAGCAGATCAACGACCCGATGCCGTTGCCCGAGGGCCCATGACGTATTTATTAGCGGCCATGCTAGTCGAAAAGCCGTACACGACACCGAAGAAGAAGGACAAAAAGGAGGAGAAGAAGAAGGCCCGAAAGTGTCTCCGGTCGGAAGGACCTCCGGGTACGAGGTCCAAGGACACACTTGCTCCCTCTCATCTAGAGGAAGAAGAGGAAAATGGCGGGAAGGAGAGCTGTGGTACTCGTGATCTTCGTTGGGATTTCCATGAAGAGGAATGGGTTATCAGATCACAAAGTGGGTAAGTATTTCCCTTAGTTATGAAACCAAGTTTTATCAAATCAATAGGAACATCAACCACAACCGTGTTCACTGGCTGTCCACAAAAGAAGAAACAACTTGCAACCAACGTGGGCAAGAGGGTTGTCAATCCCCTTGGTCTCCAGTGAATGAGGTGTGTAGATAATTGTAAAATCCTAAAGAAAATACAAGCAAATGGTCGATGCACTAAAGATTCGGATCTCCAGTGCCCCAGACTTGTCCGCGGACACGGCCAGCCCCTCTGAAGCGGCAAGGCGTGTCCCGGAGACTTAGGGCAAAAGCGAGACTCAGAAACCACCAAGTGCAGATTGCAAGCCCCGGCAAGCACTCGCCTGTTGGGAAGGATGAAGAGACCCCGACAGGAGTTCCCTGCCGGGGAGATAGGCAATGCCACGGCGATACCCTCCCGCCGAAGAAGAAAGACTAAGCCCCGGCAAGCCACCCTTGTCGGGAAGACTGACAAGGCATCGGCAGGCCATCACCTCCCTGCCGAGAGGAACTGGAAGAGCCCTGGCAAGGTAACCCTGTCGGGAAGAAAGAAAAAGACTCGAGGAGAGGCGTGGGCCGAGGGTGCCCTCGCGACCTGCGAACGCCTCCACCCACAAGCATGCCACCTATGCATGCGCCACACGTCCGCCCGCACGCCAACACAACGCCTCGGAGTTGCCACGTGTGGGTATGTGTCCGACCCCGCTGATGAGGTCAGGGAAGTCTGTCGAAGCATTTATTGCACCTCTGACAAGGCAGTAACACTATAACTGTTGGTCGGCGCTGTTTCACCCGTGAACCCACCGTTCATCCACTGAGCCACTGTGGTGACCCCTTTGCCTATAAAAGGAGGCCCGAGGCTCAGTAGTAGGGGCTTTTTTGCTTCTTGTCAAATCGAAAGGCTGTAAAAAGGGACAGATCTACAATAACCCAAAACGAATAACTAAACGCATGCAGGAGTAGGGTTTGCCGCACCACGCGGCCCAAACCTGGGTAAAAAGATATTGCCTGGTCCTGACTGTTGGTTCTGCTCCTGCCGCGACCCCTCTCCCTGCCAAGCCAGCAAAAGAGGGACCATCGAGGCCCCCAAAGGTGTCGATCCTTCAGCGACATCTTTGGCGCGCCAGGTAGCGGGATCGCCAGAAGCAGACCGGCGTCAGCGCAACCCTGATCCGACGAGCCACTCGTCGGCTCCACGGATCCCAGTTTGCCGCTGCATCTTCCCTCAGTGGGAGGAAGCAGTGGCTGCTCTTCCGCGCAAGACCTCAAAGCGCCTCCATAGGTGCTATGCGAGCGCAGGTGGAAGGAGCGCTCGCCCCGAGCTCTGCTTCGCCCGGCCGACACACCTCTTTGGAACACCGCGCTACTATCCAGGGCGTGACAGGGGGCTTCGGCCAGGCCTCCGACGCTTACTCCGACCGACGCAGCTCTCCGGAGTGTTGCATGGTCATCGAGGACGCGTCCGAAGCCCCGAACCGCCCCTTCACGCGCCCTTCGGCTCGCATTTCTCCTTGGAGCACTGTGATGCCAGAAAGATGCGCTTGGGGGATCCGCCAGTAAAACTCTTGCAAGAGAGTTAATAAAGCGTTACGCCCCAGCGTGCCTCCAGAGTGGCCAAAGGCCACCGGCGCAAAGCTCGTCGGCAAGAATGTCGCTAGAGGCAACGTCAGCTTGCAGGGGGTATGGATACTCCTCCCTGGCAGCACCTTCAGACGATGCGGCTAGGAATGCCGCGACGCACGAGATAAGTATGAAATCAAACTCCTTACCAGACTCTTGGTAGACTAACCTTTTGAAGTATCGACTTTTGTATGAGAACCCCATGCGCAGATGGACCTTGCTAGGATCAGTGCACTCCGGCCCCGTTTCGAGCCTGTTCAACGACTTGAGCGGCCAGAGAGCGCCCTTATCTCGTTTCGAACCCGCTCAACATTTCAGACGGCTACGTAACACCTTTGCCTCGAGCCGCGCTCGACGATTTGAATGGTTGCACCGAGTGCGGCAAGGAGCCTCGCTGGTGATGACCTCCTCTGTTGAGTTTTCTGAGGATCCACTCCTCTAAGGGCTCGCGGCAGGATAATTCAAGCCGATAAGCTTCCGAAAAGTGCAAGGAAATAATCATACAAAATGAGAGTCGAAAAAAGGATGCAACTATTCATTCATTCATCTCGATACATTTGATACCACTTACCAAGCATTGTTGTCCTAACCTAAAGACTCTGTCTTTTAACGAGGGGCGACCTATGCGGAGGAATTGGAGTTCATGAAGACCAGACGCAGCAAGGCCCATGGTACATCCATGCTAGCTCCTCCGGGACCATCAGTGTACCGATGAGAGCGGGTTCGGCCTCGTCAAGCCACGAGATGGAGCATCGGATCCGGTTGAGATCCCCCCTCGAAGGAGGGGGAGGGCGCTAGGTTGCGCCAGTGCAGGAAGCACTCAGTCCGAGCCGGGGGAATCGTCCTCCGATTTGATTCCCCCGTGCTTGAGGCTAGGCTCAGTGCCGTCACCACTACCGCCCTCCTCGTCGATGTCGCTTGAAGTGGAGCATTCAATGCCGCTCGAGCTATCTTCGCAGCAGCCCAGACGCACAACGGAGCGCCTATAGAACTTGACGACGAGCACACGAGCCTTTGTCAGCTTGAAGAGGAGGACGTAGCCGTCCTCGAGTCCATGAGCCCGGGCGAAGGACTTCCAGCCGCGCCCGAGTAGCATGGAATGAGGCTTCAGATACTCTACGTGCACCTACGTGGCGCCTTGATAGCAGCCGTGCGCTGGCAGCCAAAAGACAGGCGGCCGGTCGACCTCCATCACCATGGCGAAGCCGCGAGGGCGATGCAGGTGACCCCATAGGGGTCCACGAAGCTTTGCGATGAACTCAAAAGGCGTTGCCTCCGAGTGGCCACCCGAAGAAGAAGCCACAAGGAGGGAGATCGAGGCTGCACTCCGCCTCCCTCGGCCACGACCCCGACGTCCTCGGCCCCTCGAGCCTCTCCCTCCACGGTCAATGGGGCTGCCGCTGGCTGCGGCCCCTTAAGATATGGCATGATCCGGACGGGATCCCCTTTCCTCCCTAGCGGCCGACGGTAGCCGGCCCCGTCCCCTAACCATGGTTAGGGGCGGGCACCACCGGCGAGGCTGCAAGAAATAAGAGAAGGCAAGGCGACAGGCGCTGAAGGCTTCGAGAATGAGATGGATGTGCAAAACCTCCGTGCGAACACCCTCATTAATAGGGCAAGGCTCGGAGGCCCACCCTCCTCGCTCCAGAAGCCACTGCCCAATCGCCCTCAAGTCATGAGCGGAACAGAGAACCGCCCTGCTGCACCAATGCATGCAGGGGCGGGCCCATCCACGCCCGCGGCTTTTGAGTTCACGATCGCCACTTGCCCGACCGCCAGTGCGCATGTCCTACACGTGGCAAAGGCGTTTTCAAGGAATAAAGAGGCCATCGCGTGCACGCCGCACACCCTCCCACTTTGCATGTTCAATGCGCGACGTGGGGAAAGGAAGCCTGTAACGGATCGATTCCGATATGCCCGGTGCCCCAGAGTCCACGCACCGCTTTGGGCCTGGCACAACAACGCCTCGCATGCGTGTGTGGCCCACGCCTGGGGCTCCTGTCAGTGCACTAAAGACTGAGGTCTCTAGTGCCCTAGACTTGTGCGTGGACACCGGTAGCCCCTCCGCAGCGACAAGGCGCGTAGCTGAGTCTTAGGGTGAAAGCGAGACTCAGAAACCACCAAATGCAGATTGCAGGCCCCGACAAGCACTCGCTTGTTGGGAAGGATTAAGAGACCCCGACAAGAGATCCCTGCCGGGGAGATAGACAATGCCACGGCGAGACCCTCCCGCCGAGGAAGAAAGACTGAGCCCCGGCAAGCCACCCTTGCCAGGAAGGCTGACAAGGCCTCGGCAGGCCATCACCTCCCTGCCGAGAGGAAAAGGAAGAGCCCCGGCAAGGTAACCCTGCCAGGAAGAAAGAAAAAGGCCCAAAGAGAGGCACGGGCCCAGGGCGCCCTCGCGACCTGCAAACGCCTCCACCGACGAGCATGCCACCGACGATGCATGCGCCACACGTCTGACCGCATGCCAGCACAACGCCCCAGAGTTGCCACGTGTGGGTACGTGTGCGACCCCCCACCCGCCCAACCCCCGACGAGGTCAGCGAAGTCTGTCGAAGAATTTATTGCACCTCTAACAAGGGAGTAACACTATAACGATCGATTGGCGCTGTTTGACCCGTGAACCCACCGTTCACCCACTGAGCCACTGTGGTGACCCCTTTGCCTATAAAAGGAGGCCCGAGGCTCAGCAATAGGGGCTTTTTGGCTTTTTGGCAAATCGAAAGGCTGTAAAAGGGACGGATCTATAGTAACCCAAAGCGAATAACTAAACGCATGCAGGAGTAAGGTTTTATGCACCACGCGACCCGAACCTGGGTTAAAAGATCTTGCCAGGTCCTGACTGTTGGTTCTACTCTTGCCATGACCCCTCTACCCGCTAAACCAGCAAAAAGGGGACCGTCGAGGCCCCCAAAGATGTCGATCCTTCACCGGCAGAAATAAATGGTGGCAAGGTACTGGAGGTTTTAGCAATATGTTGTGAATAGACCCGGGGGCATAGCTTTCCCTAATGACATTTGTCATAAAATAGCACACGGTGGGTAAACAAATTACTGTTGGGCAATTGATAGAAGAGAGGATATTTCTAGGAATTTCACAACAATGATGATGTAAATATAGGCATCACGTCCATAAACAAATAGGCCAACTCCTGCATGCACCTATTACTACTAATTCACTTCAAGAGAGATTCTATGCTTGCCTCTCTACGTATTAAGTTCATGACGAACGAAGTAATGCTTGGAGTAAGATGACATGATGTAGACAAAGTAAACTCAACCAATATAAATAAACCCCATCGTTTTACTCTTAGTAGCAGCAACACAAAGACACAAATTGTACGCTTCTGTCACTGGGATATAGAAACTTGCGAGATTGAGCCTAATACAATGCACCTCTCTCACTGAAGAAATATCAATCTAGTTGTCCAAACTATTTCAATAGAGCAGAGAGAATTACGAAGCTATCATAATCATGGACATAAGAATCATATTATATATCAAGGGAGATTAAAATATTTATCATGAATAATCTGAACATAAACCCATAATCATCGGATCCCAACAAACACACCGTACAAAAGAGTTTCAAAGAGAGACAGATTGTCATCTAGGTACTGGTATGGACCCGTAGGTCTGTGGTGAACTACTCACACACCATCTTGAGGGCAACAAGGTTGATGAAGAATTCACCCGTGATCGATCCCTCCTCCGGTAGATGTCGGAACAGAGCTTTAGATATCCTCCCATTTGGACCTCCCTTGAAGGTTTTAGGGTAAATAAGAATTTATAGGCCAGAGAATGGAGTCGGGAGAGCCACAAGCCATCAGGGAGTACTCCCCAAGCCGCTCCCTATTGTCTTGTCTTGCACCATGCGCCCTCCGACATTCTTTCGATGCTCCACGGTCTTGTTTTGGTCCAAAAAAAATCACAAAAACTTTCAGGTCAATTGGGCTTCGTTTGGTACTGGAACGTGAAAAGTGGAAATACGTGTAGAAAACAACAACTGGCACTTGGGACCGGGTCAATAGGTGTATAAAAAGTGTTGTAAAATGGTAACATAATAGCATGGAACAATCAGAAATTATATGTATGTTAGGGACGTATCACACATCCCCAAGCTTAATTCCTGCTCGTCCTCGAGTAGGTAAATGAAAAAATCATAATTTCTGATCTAACATGCTATCCATGATGTATTCTTCTGCATGTATACTCACTGGGAAATGATGAATTAACAAATATTAACATAACCATATTCATAAGTATAAGCATCAAAACAATTATTTTTTCAAAGTGTATGATCCTCAAAGATTGTTTCAACCCTTTCCATCTTTATTATATTAGCAAGGCATGACTCCATCTCCACCACATATCTATAAATGTCAAGCACCACGGTGCCCAAGTCGGGCAATTGGATCGTACCTTTTCAATATGCATCAACTTTTTATTCCTCACGCAATACATAAGCGTGAATCATTGGACATAGAATATGGGTGGAATAGAGTAAAGTGGTAGGTTTCAAAGGGGCTGAAGACTGGAGAATATATTCTCGTATCAACTAGGCGTACTAACGGGTTATGGAGACACCGATTGATAGATATTGATACAAGGAGTAGGGATTTCCATGCAAATGATGTACTAGAGCTATAGGTGCGCATCTAACTTGTTTTCTCATGAAGACATCAGGCATTTGAGGAAGCCCGTTATCAGAATATACAAGCCAAGTTTTTATTTTTTTATTCGCTATCATAGGAACGATACAACATGAGACTCAAGCGGAAAAGCCGTACTATTAAGAGGGGGTACGCATCACAAAATTCCGGGTGGAATCATCACGTACACTTTCCTCCGCACCCTCGTTTCCTCCTCAATGGAGCATGTGTCCATGCCCATCTTTGTCCCGAAGGACTCAAGCGCTAGTATCTCTCATGGGAGCGATACTACCTCTTATAATCGGTAGTACCACCTGCGTCGGTGGTACTACCGCTCCACGGCGATAATGGTCGAGCTTGTACCATTGGCGAGTACCATTGTCCATAAGTTTCGACACTTTTTGTGTCGGACTTTGTGGTAGTACTAGGCGGTCGTAACGCCTGTTACTACCTGGTCGGGAGTCCTTAGTTTTTCTAGGCTGGGCCCGTTGCTGAACCCCGAGTGCTGGTAGGAGGCGGTACTACCTCTTATTAATGGTACTACCACCCCTCGCAGCGGTAATACCGCTCCGGCAGTGCTATCGGTCCCTGCCCCCCACTCGGATCGGCTTCCTACCTCTTATCATCGGTAGTACCGCTCCCAGGATCGGTAGTACCGCTCTGGTACTGGAACATGAGGTGAGGTAGGGGGAGCTTGTATGAGTCATATATCTTTCAAAGTTGTCATATTCTAATGCATATCTATGTTTGAAACTTTCATTGTATGTTCTCATCAATTACCAAAAAGGGGCAAATTGAAAGCACATATGCTCCTTGGTGGTTTTGATGATTCATGACAACATACATTGTCTCTTGGACTAACACTTTTATCTAGTATATTTCAGGTATAGTCCAGAGAGAGCTTTGGAATATAGGATTGTGAGGAGAAGCCCCTTCATGAAGGAAGGAATAGGATTAGCTCAAGCTTCAAGCAAGAAGACTCAACATTTTATAAATGTGAGAAATCACTTTGAGTCCATAGGAAAGCCAATACTATTAAAAGGGGATGATGTATTATGATGAATTGGTTGCTCAAGTGTCCTAAGCCACATCACCAAAGTCGGTGCCACCAACAATTTCCATTTGGCCCTACCCATTTTACACTTGACATAACCTATGGAAAACCCTACCATCTTGTTTCCACCAACATCCCTATCGGTGCTACCGAGATATAGTGACCAACTTGCTGTTGAGAAGATTTCAAGAATTGGATATTCCTAGTTTAAAATCAGTCTCATCAAGATTTGGAAACTGCTCTAGGTCATCATATCGGTACCACCGAGATTCCTATATCGGTCTCACCGAGAATTTAAAAGTTGCCACATTTAGTGCAATTCGGTACCACCAAGATCCATTTTGGTGTCACCGAGTTGGGCAATAATGTTTTGATGGTTGGATTTTGGGGGATGCCCATATATACACCTGAACCTACCTCTCATTTGCACAGGAAGCACTTAGAACACACTTACACTTTCCAAATCCATTTTTCTGAGAGTGAGCCACCTACTCATGTGTTGAGATCAAGACATTCCATTCCAACCATTTGAACCTTGATGTCTAGCCTCCCATGTTGCATTTGTACGGCCATATTTCTACCCTAGTAGTTTTGGGGATTGATGACAACATTTTTGAGGACTAATAGTGTGCACTACGCCTTTTAGGTACCACCAACATTCCCGTTGGTGCCACCGAGATTGAGTGACCAACTTTGTGTTGAAAAGATTCCAAGAATCAGAATTTCCGAGTTTGAAATTGGTCTCACAAGGATTTCGAAACTGGTGTAGGTCATTCTATCGGTACCACCGAGATTCCTATATCCGCCTCATCGAGAATTCAAAAGTTTCCACATTTAGTGCAACTAGGTACCAACCGAGATTCATTTTGGTGTCACCGAGTTGGGAAATAAATTTGTAACAGTTGGATTTTGGGGGATGCCTATATATACCCTCCACCTACCTCTCATTCAGAGAGGAAGCACTCAGAACACACTTGCACTTGCCAGATCCATTTTTCTGAGAGAGATCCACCTACTCATGTGTTGAGATCAAGAGATTCCATTCCAACCATTTGAACCTTGATTTCTAGACTCCCCAAGTTGCTTTCCGCAAGATCAATCTTTCCTACTCCTACCAAATCTAAGAGAGAGTGATTGAGTGTTGAGGAGACTACCTTTTGAAGCACAAGAGCAAGGAGTTCATCCTTCTACCACATCTATTACCTTTTGGAGGGTGGTGCCTCCTAGATTTGTTAGGTGTCGCTTGGGAGCCTCCTACCTCGTGTTGTGGAGTTGCACCAAGATGTTTTGTAAGGGAAAGGAGATCGCCTACTTTGTGAAGATGTACCGTGAGTGAGGCTAGTCTTGTGTGGATGGAAGCCTTGGTGGAATAGACAAGGCCGCTTCTTCATGGACCCCATGTGGGTGGACCCCTCCGTGGACTCTCGCATCCATTACCCTCCATGGGTTGAAGTCTCCACTAACAAGGACGTACAATAGCACCACCTATCGGAACCATACAAAAAATCACCGTGTCAACTTCTTTGCGTTTGATCTTCATAAACTCTATTCGTTACTACATATCCAAAGTCTTAATTTCCGCTGCCATATTTGTCGACTAGAATGTGTAGGGTGCACTAGACTTGTTAGAATCGCTAAAATCTGTCAACCATTAAATTGGGAAGAGGCTAGGGTTTGAATTTATGCAAGTAGTCTATTGACATCCCCCCTCTATACACCTATTCTATCGATCCCATAGGTTCCACATGACACGGCCTCGGTAGTTTTGCCTTCTAAGCTTGACGTACAAACCATCTCGACAATGTTTGGCTCCGATCTCAATGCTAGATCTGAAGGGTGCTCCATGTTTTTTCGTGACTCGATGTTGAATCGGAGATCAATGTATCGACATCGATGTGGACGGGGTCCTCGAAGTGGTCTGATACTCAGCCCGAGAATGTGAGTTCTCTCCGGGTATCCGTGATATATTTCATGTTTCCAAACATGTTGGTCGAGCCTAGAGCAAATTTTTCATGCTGGCCGAGGTGGCTAGTCCCATCAACATAGAGTGTGACACTATCGAAGACAAAGAGCTAAGCAGAGAAAAAGACCTTGCCTCAGCTTTTTATCTCGAAGATCTAGGGCTCCAAGCTCCATTTTTGCCCGATCTCTCTCCCTAGCCAACAAAACTTTTTGATACTCTAGGGTTTGGTTGAGAGGGCCTTGATCTACACTTCCACCAAGAGAAATTTGATTCCCACCACTAATCCCTCGTGGATCTTGTTACTCTTGGGTGTTTGAGCACCCTAGACGGATGAGGTCACCGCAAAGCCATATTGCATTGTGGTGAAGCTTCATGGTCTCGTTGGGAGCCTCCAATTAAGTTGTGGAGATTGGCCCAACCTTGTTTATAAAGGTTCGGTTGCCACCTTCAAGGGCACCACTTAGTGGAATCACGATAGCTCGCATCGTGTGAGGGAGTGAGGAGAATACAGTGGCCTTAGTGGCATCTTGGGGTGCATTGTGCCTCCACACCGCTCCAACGGAGACATACTTCCACTCAAAGGGAAGGAACTTCGAGAACACATCCTCGTCTTCATCGGTTCCACTTGTGGTTATTTATTATCTTTACTTGTATTTACTTCCTGCTTACTATTGTTGTTAGCATCATATATGTTCCTCTCTTAGTTGCATATCTAGACAACCTATTTGATGCTAAACTTAATTGGTTAAAATAAAAGACCCCCTCTAGTTAACCATATAGATCCTTTAAATTGGTATCAGAGCCATGTTTCTTTATTAAGGGTATCACCACCCAAATAGTATTGTTGACGGCGGGGTTAGACAGGTGGAGTTGCCCGAGGCACCTATTGCGAACTTGGTCTCCCGAGTGGACCTAAATGAGGCCATGTCCACATTTAAATCCTCAGTGGCTATCGAGGTCAAGGAGATGCTTAAAGGTTTCCTTGGTACTTTCAAATTGTCTACCGACCCATTGCGTGTGGTTATCCCACAACTTTGGAAACAAGGACCAATTCTAAAAAGGAAAATACAAGTAATGATAGAGATAAATTGCCTCAAGGAACAAGTGGGGCAAATATCTTTGCGTCGGTTCCTCCTCCCATGGTCTATGGAGGACCGGTTAACCCACCGCATATTATTAACCTTGGTCCTCCACCTAAGCTTGTTAAGAATGATTTTGCTCACTGATTTTTTTGTATAAAGTCTCACTTGCATGACAATGTCAACAAAAATTTGGAGAATCATTAAGCAAGGCTATTAACCACATGATCCAAGAAACCTCACTCCAAGAGAAGAGGTTGACAATCAGCTCAATCACTCTACCTTGTTCATCCTTCAAGAAATTGTTCCTATTGAAGATCTTGCTCATTTGCGTCCCTACACTCGTGCCAAAGATTGTTGGGAGCACATCATTTCCATGTACAAGGGAAGTTCTAGTATTCAACGGTCGAACTATGAAGTGAAACTTGATGAGGACGGTGATTGGTTGTGTTTGAGGATGATGATCCTCGTGAACTCTATCAAAGAGTGACAACTCTTGCGGTTGCTTTTAAAGACCGTGGAATTGAGGAGGAGGTTTATGCCAAACAACCTCCCAGCTTTGTGAACCCCAAGAAATATATTCATGTTTATAAACTTCGTAAAACTTTATGTGGTCTTAAATAAGCCCTGGAGCTTGTTACAAATGCCTAACGAAGTTTCTTACAGAAAAGGTGTCGGTGCACTAAAGACTGGGGTCCCTAGTGCCCCAGACTTGTGTATGGGGGCAAAGGGCCCGTGACGGCAGGGCTTGGCAGAGTCCAGACTAGATGCGCCCACAAGATTACTAAGGCCCCGGCGACCCTACCTTGCTGGGAGGATAACCAAGGCCACGCCTGTTTAGTGGGCATGATCAACTCACCAGGCACGAGGCCTCTGCAAATCTCCTTTGCCGAGATGGCAACCGAAGCCCCCGGAAAGCTTCCTTGCCGAGACGAAGTACCAAGGCCCCGACAAGCTCCCTTGCTGGGATGACGGGCTGGGCACTAGAGGGCAACCACCCTTGCCACACTGCTGCCCCCAAGTTCCAGCGCATTCTTCATGCGCCAGCGCGGGGTGTCCATGTGTCGAAACACCTGGACACATGTCTTCACCAGCACGTTACAGACAAAGACAAGGCGTGCATTTAATGCACCCGACAGCAGTAGATGGATAAGCACCGCTCTAGGTTCACTGTAACTTCTCGTGTACCTACCACCGAGCGTTGTAGGTGACCCCTTTGCCTATAAAAGGAGGCCCTTAGGTCATTCACAAGGGGTTAGACTCTTTGGACAATGGCGAGAAGACGGTTATCATCAGTCACTGTAACGAACAACGAAACGCTTAATATGATCAGACGAGCAGGATGTATGGTTTTATGCGTAACCGGCCCGAACCTGGGTAAAAAGGCTTGTCGGGTGTTGATCATTAGCTCCACTCTTAATATCGTCTTTCCCCGCCCTACGATCACAAGGGAATCATGTGGATTCCCATAGGAGTCGACCTAGCAACGCCGACATCTTTGGCGCGCCATGTAGGGTGGGAATGGTTGCGTTAACCTGACCTAGCCATCAGCGCGACACCTCTTCTTCATCGCCATGGCCCCCAAGAGGAGGGGCGCTCCGGCGACCAATGCCCCCGTACCCGATCCTCTGGCCCCAGCGGGGGAAGGAGAAGGTATGCGCGTAGAACAAGAAGGCGGAGGCCCCGAGCTTCCGCAACATTCTGGAGAGCAAACCTAGGCGAGTGGGGTCCCCCGCGGCCGCAGAGATCATCCTCACCCTGGTGCGTCGAAGGACACAACTCTGTGACCAACCGACGGCGCGGCCACATCCAAAGATGCACCGGCGCCTTTCAAGGCGCCAACGCAAGCTCACACGTCGCAGACTTCTCAGGCCACTCAAGACGGATCGCCCGGTAGGGCAGCGATTCGCCGCCACCTAAGGGGGTCCCTGGATCCCGTTCTCGAGGTACGCCGAGCAGGCGCACCCGCTCTGCTACGGCGCGGGCTGGCGAGCCACCACGTGGCCAACAGGGAGCTCCTTCTAACACGGTTAGAAGTAAGAGCCCCTTGAGGTCTTCACACATCTCGCCGCCGCCCGCACCGGCAGAAGCACTGAAGCAGGCCTAGCTGCTCCTAGATTGCCCTCCAACGGCGGACAAGCAAAAGGAGTGGAGAGCCACCATCCAGAGCCTCCTCATAGTCGCTGATGGAGACCAGCCCCAGCAGGCGGGGACGTCGAAACGAACCTCCAACAAGCATGCTCGGGACCGTGCCGAGAAGACGGGGGCTCCCATGGCCACCGTGCACTCTCCTCCACGGCAGCGGAGACGGGTCATCGTCTGTGATGACTTGACCAGGTCTTCTGACCCCCGCCACCGCCACGACCAGCGGGACGTTCTCCGTGAGAGACGGAGGGAAGACGCCTGCACCCCTCATCGAGTGACGACGCGAGACACGTCGTCATTCAGATATGCGTGCTGGGACCACCGCTGGCACACCGGCCTCAGGGTACCCTGGCGACCTACCCTACGAGGTGGGTTGTCCAGCGTTTACCCACGAATTACGGCAGGTCCAGTGGCCCAGCTCCCGTACTTTCATGTCGGGGATCCCGGAAAAGTACGATGGCATAAACCCACCCGTCGGAGTTCCTCAGCATCTACACCATCGCGGTGCAGGCTGTCGGGGGAAAGATGAGACGATACTGGCCAACTACTTGCCGTTGGTGCTCAAGCCCAACGTCAGGTCGTGGTTGATGCACCTCCCCAAGAACTCCATTTCGTCCAGGAAGGAATTGTGCGAGGACTTTGTTGGCGCCTTCACCGGCGGCCACCGAGCTCCTCATCAGGAAAGCGACTTGCACATCATCCCCCAAAAGGAGGGTGAACCCCTCCGCAAGTACATCCAGAGGATTAGCCGCATCCAACACAACATCCCGGACGTCCACCCAGCTGCCGTCACCAGCGCATTCCACCAGAACATGCGCAATCGAAAGATGCGCGAAGAGTCGGCGATGAACAAAGTCCGTGATGTCGCCGAGCTTTACGCTCTAGCGGACAGATGCACGCGTGCATAAGGAGGAAGGAGCCTTCTCGGCGAGAATGCCGGTGGTTAAGTCAACTCCCAAGATAAAGACACCGACGTCCCCACCAAGAGGGGAAAGCGGCGTAACAAATAGGGGAACGGAAAAATCGTGTTTGCTGTCGAGGCGACTCGCGATGCCGACAGCGCCAAGAAGGCAGAAGCCGAGACCTCCGGCAAGGATAGCGTCGGGTGCGGCTCCTGCCAGGCCTTGGCAACCGCCGACAAATCAGATGGATCCGGCGCCCAGTACTGCAAGATCCACCACACCAAGGGACATGACCTCTAGCACTGTCGGCAGGTTGAACATCCTGCCGAGAAGCAGAGAGCCGAATACCAAAGGCGCGATTTCGAGAAGGCCCAGCAAGGTGGCAAAGTGTTAGGCGGGAAGAAGGGCGCCCGAGGGAGCCACCCCGACAAGATTAAGGGCAAGAAAGCAAGACCCGTGCAACCGCGGGATAAGGCGGAGGAGGATGATGATGAAGACTCCCCCGACGACGACTCCAACAACCATGAATTCTAGAGGGCAACGGACATGATGTGCCTTGAAAGAGGCGCCTTGCTGCATTCTTCCCACTGCCAGCTCAAGAAGTGGGCGCGTGAAGTGATTGCGGCAGAGCCCTCCATCGGCGCCCGCAAGCCCCTGAGATGGTCGCAGACACCAATCATTTTTGACTCTGAGGACCACCCAGACCGCGTTACCACGCTCGGGTGCTTGTCGTTGTTGGTATCACCGATGATCCACAACCTCAGAGTGACGAAAATGTTGGTAGACGGAGGGGCTAGCCTGAATTTCATTTCCCCCCGATGTGATCCAAAAGTTGTTGATCCCCAAAGAAGAACTTGAGGACACACGCGTGTTCCATGGGATGAACCCCGGGAAGATCCAGCCCAAGGGATCAACCCTGGTAACTTTCGGCAGCGACCAGAACTACCAGGCGGAAAAGGTCGTGTTCGACAGTGCTGACAACCCGTTCACGTACAATGGGATCCTGGGGCGCCCTGCGTTGGCCAAATTCATGGCGGCCTCACACAACGCCTACGGTACCCTGAAGATGCCTAGCCCGGTCGGCGTCATCGTCGTCCGCGCCGACAAGAAGGACGCACTCCGATGCACGGACCGCCTCTACCGGGAGGCCATGGCAGCACCAGTCGCCAGGGCCCCTTCCACCACCGCGAAGGTCCTGAGAGAGAAGAAGGCCGGCAAGATAATGTCCCACGTCGACCCGGACAAGCGCACCTCGCTAGAGTGTTATGTTGCTGACAAGGACGTGCTTGAGAGCTCCACCACGTGAAGCAAAAGGTCCAGGGCTACTCCACCCGAGACCAAGAAGGTGCCTGCTAAGGAAGACGGTTCGGGTGGGACTTTCACCATCATTTACACCCTCGACAACAAATAGGAAAGCGCACTCATCGCCTTCCAACGGGAAAATCTTGATGTGTTTGCCTGGCAACTATCAGATATTCCCGGCTTTCCTAGGGAAGTGATTGAGCACCACCTTGCCATCTGTCCACACGTGCGGCCAGTCAAGCAGAAGGTGAGAAACAGGCCCTGCAGCGGCAAGAGTTTATTGCCAAGGAGATCAAGAAACTAGAGGCAACCGGCCTAGTCAGAGGAGTCATCCATCCCACATGGTTGGCCAATCCGGTCGTTGTGCACAAGGCAAGCGGGAAGTGTCGGCTTTGCATTGACTTCACTGACCTCAATAAGGTCTGTCTCGAGGATCCCTTCCCCTTGCCGCACATCGACCAGATTGTCGACCCCACTGCCGGCTGTGACCTGCTATCCTTCCTTGATGCCTACTCCAGTTATCACCAGATCTACATGGTCGAGGAAGATGAAGAAATGACCGCCTTCATCACCCCGTGTGGCACGTACTGCTTTCTGCGGATGCCCTTTGGGTTGAAGAACGCTGGCTCAACTTTCACAAGGGTGATCCAAATCGGTTTTGAACCCCAACTCCACAGAAATCTAGAAGCCTATATGGATGACATAGTGGTTAAAACCAAGGACAGACCAACCCTTGTGTAGGACATGGAAGAAACGTTTGCCAATCTGCACAAAATCAACCTCAAGCTCAACCCCGAGATATGCGTCTTCGATGTCCCATCTGGCAAGCTTCTCGGGTTCTTCGTGTCCCAGCAAGGGATCGAAGCCAATCCCGACAAGATCAAGGCCATCGAATAGATTGAGGCACCGAAGCGCGGCAAGGATGTGCGACGCCTAGCTGGGTGTGTAGCTACCCTGAGCCAATTCCTTTCCAAATCCGCTGAGTGCACCCTACCCTTCTTCAAAATCCTGAAGAATACGGGTCCGATGAAGTGGACTCCTATGGTGGAAGTGGCTCTATAAGATTTGAAGAAATAACTCTCTTCCGCTCCTGTTCTGGTGGCCCCTAGACCATAGGAGCCGCTGCTCTTGTATCCGGCGGCGACCAACCAGGTGGCCAGTGCTGCCTTGGTGGCGTAGAGGTAAGAAGGCGATGAAGCCCCGGCAAAGGCGACGCCACTCAAAGAGGATGCGCACGGCAGTGAACAAGGACCCCCTACGAAATCAGGGGCAACCAAGGGAAGTCCTCGCCAACCGGTGAGCCTGAGCAAAGGAAGAAGTTGGTGCAATGCCTAGTCTATTTCGTGAGCTCCCTCCTACAATGGGCCATGACGAGATATTCCGGAGTGCAGAAGTTGCTTTTCATCCACCTCATGGACTTAAGAAAGTTGCGCCACTACTTCCAAGCACATGAGATCACCGTCATCACTCGCCTCCCGCTGCAAAGGGTTCTGCGAAACCCCGACGTAACTGGCAGAATAGTGGAGTGGGTGTTGGAAGTGTCCAGCTTCCGCCTCAACTTCGAGAGCACCTCGACCATACAGAGCAGGGACCTGGCGGAGTTCATTGCATAATGGACCCCGGCACCGGATGAATAAATACCAGAATCAACCCTCCCGGGCAAGGAATCAGGTCGAGAATGGGTCATGTACTTCGATGGAGCGTTCTCCCTCCAGGATGCCGGGGCTGGTGTGCTGCTAGTTGCTCCTACCGGAGAGCATCTCAAGTATGTGATCTAGATTTATTTCCCGCAGGAGAAGTCGACCAACAACACAGCAGAGTATGAAGGGCTGCTTGTCGGGCTCAGGATCACTTAAGATCTTGGAATTAGGAAGCTCATCATCAGAGGTGACTCCCAGCTTGTCATTCGGCATGTCAACAAAGACTATCAGAGCCCGTTGATGGAAGCCTACGTGGAGGAAGTGAGAAAGTTGGAGGAACTCTTTGACGATCTACAGATGGAGCACGTACCCCATGCCGAAAACACCATCGCAGATGACCTGTCAAAGCGCGCACCACTTAAACTTCCTGTGGAACCAGGGACTTTCGTGCTACGACTGACTCAGCCCTCTGTGGCACCATCAACCAAGCCGAACAAAAGGAAGAAGCTTAACTCCGGAAAGCACTTCCCGGCAGACCTGCCGAGGAGCCCCGGCAAGAACCTTGCCGCGAAAGAAGTTGCCGGACCAGGAGCGAGGCCTGTCAGGGGAATCCCACCTCGACAAAAGAGATGCCGTTAGTCCTTGTCGTCGAGCCCCACGCTCCGGCATGGGCGCAGAACATAGTCTCATACCACCAAACCGGGGAACTGCCTGAGGAAACCGAAGAAGCAGAAAAAGTGGCCCGCCAGTCAAGCATGTAAAACTGCCTGAGGAAACCGAAGAAGCAGAAAAAGTGGCCCGCCAATTCATGGATGATGCCCTCTACAGAAGGCGACTGGATGGCGTGAAGCTGAAATGCATTCCCCAGAAGGAGGGACTGGAGCCGTTGGCCGTGATACAGGGAGGAATATGTGGATCCTACATAGGGTCGAGGGCCCTCGCTGGCAAGGCATTCCAGCAAGGTTTCTTCTGGCCCACAGCCCGCCAGGATGCAATTGTACTAGTAACAAAGTGTGAACCATGCCAGTTCCATTCAAGAAAGCTTCATCAGCCAACACAAGCTCTCCAAACAATCCCTCTCTCATGGCCATTCTTGGTCTGGGGGCTCGATATTCTCCGGCCCTTCCCCCGCGCCGCCGGGGGCTTTGAGTACTTGTACGTCGCAATCGACAAGTTCACAAAGTGGCCAGAAGTGGAGCCAGCGTGAAAGGTCACAGCGCAATCGGCCATCAAGTTCTTCAAGGGGATAGTGTGTCGCTTTGGCATCCCGAACAGGGTCATCACCGTCAATGGCACCCACTTCACGAGCCGCATCTTTATGCAATACGCCCGGGACCTCGACAGTAAAATGTGCTTCCCTTCTGTCGCTCATAGTAGGAGCAACGGTCAAGCCGAAAGAGCAAATGCCGAGGTACTGCGTGGTCTCAGGACCAGGACTTTTGAAAAGCTCCGCAAGCATGGAAGGCGTTGGATTGATGAACTGCCGGCGATTCTTTGGTTGATCTGAACGACAACAAATCGAGCCACAGGCTAGACACCCTTCTCCCTGGCTTACGGGGCGGAAGCAGGTCTTCCCACAGAACTCATCTATGGGTCACCTCGGGTGCTTGCTTATGATGAGCTAGAGCAAGAGTAATTGTGCCCAGACGACGCAGTGCTCCTCGAGGAGATCCAGATTCAGGCAGCTGTGCGAGCCTCTCGCTACCAACAAGCCTTGCGCCGCTATCTTAGCCTCAAGGTACGAGCTAGTAGTTTTGAGGAAGGCGACCTTGTTCTTCGACACGTTCAGTCGGCCAAGAATACAAACAAGTTGACGCGAATTGGGAAGGCCCATATCGGGTAGTGCGAGTCACCAGGCCCGCCAATGTCCTCCTAGAGACCGAAGAAGGCTTACCGGTGAGAAACTCCTGGAACATAGAGCATCTTTGAAAGTTCTACCCATAGGGAGAGGTAGCCGGACTAACCGGCGACCACCCTTTTGTACAAGTCTTGCCGAAGTTGCATGTAATCCTTTGTACAAACCAGGCGAAGACCCTGAGCGCACTCAAATAAAGCATAGCGTTCCACATCATCATTTAGATTCTCAAGATAGAAAACATGCATGCATCTATGATTTTGTGAAACACACAGACTAACAAGGGGACCATGGCCCCGGCAGATAATTTCCCTTTTTTTCTTCTTTCCCTCGAAAGACAGGAATAACCCACGGCTGCAACAAGCGCCAAGATAATTCACTCAAACACCAAAGGAAGTAAACACAGCCGACAGATAACTTTCAAACACTTTGAGTAAGCCATTGAGTAAGTGCGTTCCTCTCCTCTCTAAACAAACTCGACTCTCCCACATGGAAAAACCTGTGCGCTGGGGATTGCTGCCACGAGCGTCCCAGAGGTCGCCTCGAAGCGCTCTCAACGGCAGAGGTGGCTTGTCCGGCACACCTCTCTTGTAAAAAGCATGCTCAGCATCCCACGGCAAAATCCGAAAAGGGGCTGGATGTCCCACCGGTAGTGACGCCCCCCCGCAAAGTATTGAAGGAAAGGGAGAAGGGGGCAATAGAGGAAGAGAAACGCTGCTCTCTCAAACGAGGCACTGAGTATACTGCTAATAACAATGTAAAGCATAGATTACAATAACAAGGGGCCTGGGGCTAGTCCCGCCGTGGACCTTGCACTCTCTTAACCTTGTCTATCCTATCAAGGATAGGAATAACCTTCCCATGGAAGGGCTTGGGGTCCACGTCCTTCGACAGGCGTACCATGTATAGGTTCAAATCGGGATTCCTCTACACCAGCTTGGTCAGCACTTTGAGGAGGACGTTCCTGGCAAAGCCGCCGGGCTTTGCTTGCCAACCGTGTCGCCTCGTTGGTCTGGAGGTGCTTCAAGGCGTCGGTCAGGCTCTTGAAGAACAAGGCCAAATTGAGGCTTGGAGAGGCCCCCGGAGAAGGAGCATGGCCGGGGCCTTCGAGATCCATGGTGGCCAGCTGATCGGCGATGGCGGACACGGCGTTAACAAGGCGCTCCGTCCACAACTTGACAACCTTCACATACTTGTTGTGGTCGACGGAAGCGGCGTCGAGCTGTTCTGCCGGGCCACTCCGAGTCAAGTTCTCCTCCCAGGCCACTCCCTCCTTGAGTGCCTCCTCCATGGAAATCAATTTGGCCCACAGGGCGTTCAGGTAGACATTGGCGTTGCGAAGCTGGGCGACCTTGTCAGCCGCGACAACCTCTGCATCCTTTAAACCGGCAAGGGCCTTGTCCATCGCGGAGGAAAGTACCGATACCTTGTCGCGGAGGCCATCGAGCTCTTCCTCGAGCTCTTTCACCATCTTGGTGAGCCCATCCTTGACGACTAAGGCAGCAGACGCCCGGTCGGTAACCTCCTGGAGCTTGCCGGCATATTCCGAAGCCTGGACGTCGAGATCACTCATAAACCGGTCTGCCAGCTCCTGAGTATGTTGCGCCACCAGTCCCTTGACCTCCTCGTCCTTGGCGCGGATACACTCGCTGAGTGCACGCTCGCGAGCGGAGAGCTCCTTCTCATGGTCTTCCAGGATTATCCGGACATTGGTGAGGTGGGCTTCCTCGGCTGAGGTTCGACGCCGAGACTCTTCCTCTTCCTTCTAGACGTTAGCCGACTGAAGGTTGAGCGCTTAGTCCTTGGCCTTCAGCTTCTCGCGCTCGCTCTACAATGCCTTGTAGGCCTCGTCAAAGTGAGCTTGCGTTTCTTAAAAATGCTTCTCAAACGCCTCCTCCGCCGCCTTGACGACCGCCTCCCGGGAGTCCAACTTCTCCCTCCTAGCGCGGTACAAGGCTTGGAGCTGGCCGACTTGGTCTCTCATGGACAGGAAGATCTGCTCTTTGCTGAGCTTTCCACCGCCTGTTTCCAGCCCCACTGAGGCGTTTGGACCAACGTTGGCGGAAATCTCTGCGTCGACGCTCTCCCCCTCCACCAAGATCCTCGATCGCTCCGTCCCCGGTGGGACGATGAACATCTCCTCACCGGCTCGAAGGTACGCGCTGCCCGGGTTACCCTCAGACCTGGGAGGCTGGCCGTCGCCTGCCTCTCCTCCAGCGGGCTGGGATTCCTCGCTCCTGGTAGTATCCCCGCCCCCAACAAGCGGAGAGTCATTGGGGCGCGCCTCCGGTCCCTCAACAGGCCCCTTTACAGGCTCCGAAATATCCTGCTCCTACTGCCGCTCCTCGTGGACGGCCTCGCGTGCCATGGCATCGCATGCTTTGGCCGCCGCTTCACGGGCGACCTACGTAACTACGGCGTCAGAATCCATCTCCTCGGCAGGAGAAGGATCTGTGGGACAGGAAGAGAAGAGGAATGATCGAAATCAGACAAGTTAATCAAGAAGAAAATTCAAGACCCAACTTGCGGATGCTTCTGGGCACGCGCTCACCTCCTTCCTGCTGGTGGATGGTAGCTGCCCCCTCCCCTGCTATTTACGTTGCCGGGGGCACATCCTCAAGCATCACGAGCTCAGACGATGCACGCTGGGGGCTTTGGCTGGGGCTGGGCACGTGAGTGGCCTAAGGCGTTGGCGGAGATTCTGGAGCATCCGCCAAGGGATTGTCGTTGCTCTGCTCCGTGGCACCCGCCGGGGGCCCCTTGCCGGCCGACGCGTCGACATCCACCAAGGGATCGCCCTCGACCGTGCGCTTGGGGCTTGCTGGAGGCACCCCGCCAGCCGATGTGTCCACTCTCGCCAATGGCTCATTAGCGGCTGACGCCCTAGCCCGCTTCACTGACCTTTGGGCCAGCGTCTGGGTGTCCCTGCGAATAGACGACAATACCATGTCAGCAAAAGCACCAAACAAGCAAGAGTGGGGGAGCAGACGGAGGATCAAACTCTTACTCATAGTCCTCCTCCTCCGAGCTCAAGATCGAGATATCATAATCCACCTCCGCCCCGGGACCCATCAAAGGGGGCACCACCCTCGAACGTTTGGCGGGCGCGGCAGGTGGGCTTTGCCGTACCGGGATATTCGAGCCGACGGAGCACTCGCTTGGGCTTCTGACGGGCCAATCACTCCTCAGTCCCCTCCTCCTCCTCCCGCGCCCCGGCGACAGGCATCCGTTCTTCTGGAGGGACCACGAGAGCCGAACTGTCGGAACCCCCGGCAAGCTTCGCTTGTGGTGGCGCCTCTCCGCTAGTCGCTTCCCCACCATGGGAGCCCGCACCCCCAGCCCCGAGGCCGAGGGTATGCTCCTCCAGCCGGCGAGCGAGGTGCGCTTCTTGCTCGGCAGTGGTTTCGCGGACGAGGCCTTTCTCTTCCCAGATGGAGACCTCCGACAATCCGTCGAAGAAAGTCGAGACCACCTCCGCGGTGGAATCCAGCTAGGTCGCGACCATGACGTGGGCATCGCAATCCGACATCATTGTCGTGAGGCTGCTCAAGTCCGAGTTGTTGCACAACGGGAGGACCCCCAACGACAGCCGGATCTTCAGCTCAGAACTGAACAGCTTCTGGCAGAAGTACCCAAGCTTCATGGCAATTAGATTTTTGTCCACGCCCGACCGTACCCGCATGACATCCGCCGTGTTTGCGAAGGCCGAAGCCGGCCTCCCTCCCCTCTACTACAGGGGGCGATGCGCTTGCAGATCAAATCGGCGGCCACCATCTCCATCGTCAGCCCCGCGGCCCTGAGGTGCAGGATCCTAGTGGTAGCGATGGTCAACTTATCGTCGTCAGGGGCAGACCGCTCCAGCCCTCTCCCCGGGACCCAATCCTGGAGGTCCTGGGCTCGCAGCAGTGCGGATATCCATCTTGACGAATCCAGCACCACTTTCCTCGCCACTCGTCCCACTTCTCGTCAAGGGTACCTCCCAGGTACGCCTCCTTGCGCCCAGTCCTTGGGGTGACCCTCATAGGTGGAAAGGTCATGCTCAAATGCAAGTGCTCCAGAGGACCCATTGGTAACACCATATCGAAGATATACCGATCTATCATGATCATATGCATCGGAGTAAAGTAATCAACATGGTATGCATAATTTTTTTCTCTCAGACATGGTCAATGGGCTGCTTTCCTTGCTCACATAAGTCTTTGAGGTCTTTGAGGTCTTCTGGTCGAACTCCGAGTACTCCGTCTACTTCGTTAACTATCATCGGAAACAATCACAATAAGCCACACAACAAGCAGAAACAAAAGTGCTCTATAAATATGAGTTTTATTTTTCTTGGACATCTCTGATCATAAGAAAAATGCCTAAAGTGTTTCTAAGGAATCTGTATTAATACATATTTTTGAATGGGGGAAATGGAGGCATCAATAGCCCCATAAGAAGTATACAAAAAATATGCTGATAAAAACGAGTGGATGTACTCATTTAATAGGTCGGGAATATAAAAATATTTAAGAAGTTGTTTCACTCGATTTGGTGTTGATATGAATATTCTAGGGGTTTTACAATATGGAATAAATAGGTATAGGTGTTATTTGTTTGAGGCAATAGAAATAAGGCACAGAAAAATGTTGACTAAGGCTATAAAATTAGATCAAGATTTTATAAGCCTCTGGAAATTGGAATCACTCCATTTCGAGTTGATTTGAGTTCTCTAGAATTTTTGCAAGGTGGGGTCAAAAATGTTCAAATCTGCATTTGAATAATAATACTATAGAAAAGCTTCTTGGGAAAATGTGCAAAGCACATATCTGTATAGGCAAGGTTTTTAGGGGCAGTAGAAATTTGAATCAATTCATTTGGAGTAAAAATGAATTAGCTATGTATTTTTGATGTTTCTGCTCAAAAGAGAAGGAAAAGGAGTTATATCATGGGGAGCTATAACGCGCATTGAGCAAGATAGCTCCTGGGCTGGCCCAGTGGCTCGGCTGGCCAGCGGAGCTGCTACGCCGAAGGCGTATAGCACCTAATACGCCTCTAGCGTGGAGAGGTATAGCCCACCTAGTGCACCTCCACTTATGGGACAGGCCCGCTCCCCTTGGGCCGCTGACGTGCGGGCCCCGCCTGTAGGCCCTTCTCCCTCGTCCCGCTCGAACAGAGGAGGAGCAGGGAGAGAGGAACCAAGCCGTGTCGACGCTTGCCCCGGTGAATCCGGCGATGGCTGGCGATGCCGCAGCCACTGAAATGCTTGGGGACCTGAGCCGCTTCTGATTGGGGGCTTTGCTCACCGGGGAAGCGTTAGGGGCGAAGGGTCCTGAAGGGGGCGGACGACAGCATTGGCCGATGCTAGCTGGCTTGCCCTGGCAGAGGAGAGGGCGGTCGAGGTGCCGGGGAGGATAGGGCTCTCGCCTGAATTTTGAAGCAAGGAGCTGCGGCGATCTTTAGCCATTGGAGGCAATGGGGAGCATGGGAGAGATATTGCATACACACGGGCATTAGTGGAAGAGTGAGGGGTCTAAAGGAGCAGAGAGGGGCTTGAGGGAGGCTCTATATGAAGGGCCGACCGAGGGGAATCTCGGGTATGCTGGGATGCTTTGGACACGGTGGCCATGCATGTGACTAGCGCCTTTGGGTGCACCCTAGTGTCGGGGAGGGGCGTGGACGGTCAAAGGACGCTCTGCGGCATGCTAGGACATGCTGCTATCGCTGGACCCGAGATGCAGGGCAAAGTTAAGGTGCGGAGCACCCATTTTGCATGTCAGTGGCCATGCTCTCCAGGACCTCCCTTTGGTCAAGCCACTGTGCATCCAGGACCTCCCTTTGGTCAAGCCATGCTCTCAAACATGCAAGGCATATTCTGTGGAGACTGATGGAGGGTTTTGGTTGCATTTGGAGTAGGGTAGGTGGGGCTTTATTTGTGGTTAAGTTGCAACAACAAACTTGGAGATAATAAAAGTTGTTTTCAAATGGGGAATCTTGGGAGGAAACTATGTATAACAGTGTTAGATATGTAAGAACGACAATACTTCTAACTCTCAGCTCAGGAGGAGTAGTGTAGCTAGTAATTGTTGTTCAAAGCTACATTTCTACCCAAAAACTAGTTTCAGAAGCGCTGCTCATTTTTCCCACATGAGCAGGCCCTATTTTAGTTGGGGATGATGCACTAGCATATTAGGGATGCCCTGGAAAGATTTGGGGGCATTGGCATGAGAAGAAGTATAGCAAGAGGGGTAAAATAGTGTTGCCAAGGTAAAAATGAGAGGTAGATAGATGGAGTCACCCTCCAATAATTTTCCACAGGCCATGGCAAGGTTACTGGAGGTAAAAGGGGTCTAGAGAGAATTGTGGTAATAATTTGAGTTCAAGGGAAATACTAGAAGGGGCCAAAGCAGCAACTTTGGTAAATGGACAAAAGGTGTTTGATGGATGTTAGGGCTACGAGATTGATTCCAAATACCATGAATCTTAACAAGATCACATCATTTGTCCAAATGAGCTTGTGTAGCAAATTTAGGATTTGTTGGGGAAGGTTTCCAATGTAGACCTGAAAAACCTAAGAAATATGCAGAAGTGACTTTCTGAAATTAAACACATGCAATTTAATCCCCACAAATGCACCACTTGGTGTGGTGGCATTATTTGAGTACCAAAGCATGCCCAAAAAGTTTGGGACCAATTGGAGAAACTTCACAATGTAAAGTTTCCCCAGTCTAGAAATCAAGACAATAGGATTTGAGGGGTTTGGGACAAGTTCATCTATTCTCCTTGATGCACCACTTGGTGTGGATGCATTATTAGAGCATCAGAACTTGTCCACCAAATGTGAGCAAAATTGGAGACACGTGGCAATGTAGAGTTGGTCAAACTTGGATTTAGACAAATAGGGTTCTGGAATAATTGGGGGAATCAAATCAAGTTAGATTGAGATGAAACTTGCCAATATAATCACATATATCATGTGTGACATGCTAGAATTTTACTGAGATTTATTGATAATATTTCTTAAAGAAATATTCCAAAAGCTTGAAATAGGCAGGAAGGGTTTTGAAGGTTTTTTGCCGTATATTTCGAACATGACCATGTGTTTAAACTCTCATATGTGGAATATATATCTCCACCGAGCTTCCCTAAATTTTCTCAAATATTTGAGAGCAATAAAAATAAATTTCCTTCATAAGGGACCATTTTTGGCCTTAGAGAAAGGTATTTAAATAAAATGGTAAAATAACTTTTAAAATAGTAATGTTGTGGTTTTTGGAAGCCATTTTGATAATGGGATTTAAATAAAATATTTGGTGCAAAATAACCACCCTAATTTGAGGACTTGTAGTACAAATCCCGACTCAAGGGTTTTTGAAAGCTTAAATCAAGGAGATGCTTTTTGGTGAAAATAATGTTTGGTAAAAATAGTTTCTGGTGCTATACACATGGCATGATCATTAGGCAAGGGTTTGGGTCAAGGAGGTGAGTCTGGAGAGTAGCAAGAACATTGGGATTCAAACACAAGCAAACAAGCAGGCAAGCAGCTATCACATCAAGCATCACAATCAGTCATAAAATTTTTATGCTCTTTGCATATGATTCACGGGGAGAGGAAATTCTTACATATTCATCCTTAGGGGAGAAAGTTCTAAAAATTCTCTTCGAGACATATCTATCATCAAATCCTATTTTTAGTATGTTCTCCATATCTTGGTACTTTTAGAAGCTCTTTGCATCTTTACAAAAGAGTACTCTTGTGTTATCAAACATTTGTTTTCAAAGTGTACTCCAACTGCTAAGACATTCAAGAACCTCAAGGTAAATATATGCATCATATCCGTGTTCAAGATGATCTCCTGTCTCTTGCACATATTGTTTGGAAGAGTGAGTCTTGAATATGGAAGCTCTTCATTCACATATGTTTAATGCATATAGCCAAAATCTACATGACTTGTCTTGTCATGCTACCTTGTGTGTGCCCATGCAGTCCAAAGCAACGATCCTTTAAAAGGGATTGCACACGTTTAGGGGGATCTTGTACGAGTCATGTATCTTTCAAAACTGTCATATTCCAATGCATATATTTATTTGAAGCTTTGATTGTATGTTGCCATGAATTACCAAAAGTGGGAGATTGAAAGCACATATGATCCCTTGGTGGTTTTGATTATTCATGACAACATACATTGTCTCTTGGACTAACACTTTTACCTTGTATATTTCAGGTATAGTCCACAGAGATCTTTGGCATACAGGATTGTGAGGAGAGGCCCCTTGATTAAGTAAGGAATAGGATTAGCTCAAGCTTCAAGGAAGAAGACTCTATATTTTATAACTGTGAGAAATCACTTTGAGTCCATAGGAAAGCCATACTATTAAAAGGGGATGAGGTATTATGATGAAATGGTTGCTCAAGTGCTTAGAGGTAGCCACAAAAAGTACTCAACCATTCTCGCACAAAATATCTCTTTCCCAAGCCACATCAGCAAAGTCGGTGCTACCAACAATTTCCATTCGGCCCTACCGATTTTACACTTGACAATACCTATCCCAAACCCTGCCATCTCGGTACCACCAACATTTTATGTCCGTGCCACCGAGAGTCAGTCACTAACTTTTTGTTGAGAAGATTCCAAGAATCAGAATTTCTGAGTTTGAAATCAGTCTCACCAAGATTTGGAAACTGGTGTAGGTCATTGTATCGGTACCACCGAGATTCCTATCTCGGTCTCACTGAGAATTCAAAAGTTAACACATTTATTGCAATTAGGTACCAACTGAGATTCATATCGGTGTCACCGAGTTGGGAAATAAAGTTCTAACGGTTGGATTTTGGGGGATGCCTATATATACCCCTCCACCTACCTCTAATTCACAGATGAAGCACTCAGAACACACTTACACTTGCCATATCCATTTTTCTAAGAGAGAACACACTTACACTTGCCATATCATGGTAGATCAAGATATTCCATTCCACCCATTTGAACCTTGATTTCTAGCCTCCCCAAGTTGCTTTCCACAAGATCAATCTCTCCTACCCCTGCCAAATCTAAGAGAGAGTGATTGAGTGTTGAGGAGACTATATTTTGAAGCACAAGAGCAAGGAGTTCATCATTCTACCACATCTATTACCTTTTTGAGGGTGGTACGTCCTAGATTGGTTAGATGTCAGTTGGGAGCCTCCTACTTCGTGTTGTGGAGTTGAACTAAGATGTTTGTAAGGGAAAGGAGATCGCCTACTTCGTGAAGATTTACCGTGAGAGAGGCCAATCCTATGTGGATGGAAGCCATCGTGGAATAGACAAGGCCGCTTCTTCATGGACCCCATGTGGGTGGAGCCCTCCGTGGACTCTCGCAGCCATTACCGTCCATGGGTTGAAGTCTCCACTAACATAGTCGTACAATGGCGCCACCTATCGGAACCATACCAAAAATCACCGTGTCAACTTCTTTGTGTTTGATCTTCCTAAACTCTACTCCTTACTACATGTCCAAAGTCTTTACTTTCCGCTGCCATATTTGTCGACTAGCATGTGTAGGGTGCACTAGACTTGTTAGAATCGCTAAAATTTGCCAACCAATAAATTGGGAAAAGTCTAGAGTTTTAATTTATGCAAGTAGTCTATTCACCCCCCCTCTAGACACCACTTCTGTTGATCCCATAGGTTCCATATGACACGGACTCGGTAGTTTTTCCTTCTAAGCTTGGCATACAAACCATCTCGACAATGTTCGGCTCCGAGCTTAGTGCTACATTCGAAGGGTGCTCCATGTTTTTTCGTGACTTGATGTTGAATTGGAGATCAATGTATCGACATCGATGTAGACGGGGTCCTCGAAGTGGTATGATACTCAGCCCGAGAATGCGAGTTGTCTGTGGTTATCTGTTATATATTCCATGTTTCCCAACATGTTGGTCGAGCCTAGATCAATATTTTTGAGCTGGCCGAGGTGGCTAGTCGCATCGACATAGAGCGTGACACTATGGAAGACAAAGAGATGACGAGAGAAGAAGATATTGCAACACTCAATGTTATCGTTTACCACACAACGAGACTTGCATGGGCCACCAATGTCGAGGTTAAATCCAGCAGATATAGGGTAGGCGGTCCCAAGGTGGTGATCTTAGATAAATAGTAAGAAGATGAACAACGTACATGATGTTTTTCCCAGGTTCAGGCCCTCTCGAAAAGATAAAATCCTATGTCATGCTTCTGTTGTATTGATTGTGTTGGAGTACAAATTACAAGATGATATTCCTTGAGATCGTATGTGAATGCGTGATTCTCTACCCTATGCTCTAAACCCCCGTCTTATATAAGGACCGGAGGTACCCAGGATTTACATGTAGGTCGGTGAAATCAAGGTATAAACATGTTGAAGATTCAAATGCGTCCTGGAGTATGCGCTAATTCTTTGGACGATTCTATCTTGAGCATGCTTAGGGGCATGCTAGTCTTGGCCCAATCATTGAAGACCCAAGGATCCTGAGGCAGACCCACTATTATGGGGTCGACGTTGTTAGAACTCCCTAGTCTAGGAGATGGTTAGTTGTTCATGCACCTGCAGCGGCGCCTAGGCCTCCTTACCGTCGAAGGATATGATTATCTCCTCCTTGACAAAGGATCTGATAGTCATGGATGCCCAGGGGCCCAGAGAGCAAGGGCGACAACACTATGATCCGCCTGGCAAAGAACCATGTCCGCCTACTGGCATAGAGAACCAGGACTTCAACAACGATAGAGTTAGAGGAGGAGTTGGATCGAAGAATATGCAATTTGGATGTCTGCATCATTGATGTATGACTTAAATAGTCATGGTCGGGCCATGCGAAGGGCCGGTCAAATCGCTTCAATGTGGCCAAACAATCGAAGTTCTCGGGATGCACCGTCTGCATTGAAGCGGTGACGCCCAAGAGGTCGTGTCCGTTAGATCCTCCCTCACGTCTGGTCTTGTCGCTCGACATTAATGATGGTCATTGCATGCTATGGGTCGGCATGAACGTTGCATGGCAAGCAGCGCAGCTGTTGGATGTGATGTGTGGGACAGACGAGAGGGGGCTTCTTGGTTGGCCACGATGATCAAAAGAGGCACGACATTGGTTCAAAGTCTTGCAAAGCTCCTACTGTGTGTCTCTGTTTTGTGGGAAAAAGTGCATCCAGACATGTCGATGGACCGATACAGGACCACATTGGATGGAAAAACATGTCTGAACCACGTGGCCCGAACGTTAACGGGCAGTTTAAGGCCCTCCGCTGTGTAGGCCAATACCTATGTCAAAATTATTTTTTGAACATTTGGCATGGGTGCTCTATGTTGCCCAGTTGGTGCCAAAAAAATTAGGGCATCGATACATCTACTTGCTTCTATGCCACACAATAAACTAAGTGTGTCACCGTACTTTATCAAGAGAAACAACGGCCGGAGACATTGATTTGTGTTGTTATTATTACATTATACATATGTGAGCCTGAGCTGGAACCAATGCCAAATCCTTCACGTTTGGCCTCGTTTATATGGTGGTCTCGTTTGGCCTCCCCCATCTTTATTTCGTCAGCGGTACAATGCTGTAATAATATTGATCATCACAATTTTATTTACTTACAACTCATGGATAACTCGATATAATGAACGAAGCAACATGACTCCAATATGTATGCCTCTGACAGTGTACCAGGATGTGCAATTATCTTGCGTGACATGTATTCAAGATATGATATTTGGTGGCTTTGCCACAAATGCTATTATGAACGGTGGCTGTTCCACCAACTATGTCAGCTCTATATGATCATGCAAAGCAATATGATGATGAACGAATTAGTCATGTTAAGTGAAGATGGAATTTGCATGGCAATATATCTCGCAATGGCTATGGAAATGCCATAATTGGTAGATATGGTGGCTGTTTTGAGGATGATATAATAAGGCATATGAACAACAGAGAGTATAATGTCATGGAGTTTGGATGCACCGGCGAAAGTTAAACCAGTCCTCGAGGTGAGAATGTTCTATGCGCGGTACTATAGAGGCTAGCAAATATGAGGAGGTGAGATTGCGTATGTCCATGGTGTCAAATTGGTAATGAAGAACTAATATAATTATTGCAAAGTTTTATTAGTCTTATCACAAATCAAAGTACTACTAGCATGCCCCGAGGGAGATGGTTGGTAGGAATTAACCATCGCACGACTCCGACTCGAAACAACACTAGGTTTTCAACGAGGAATAGAAATGCTCACATATTATCACCATGCCCTTTTAATTTTTCGAATGTTAAAGAACTTTTCACATCTATTAAGGCCAACACCTCTCTGAACTAATGATTATGCACTCACACCTTTTCATATCACCACATGAATATCACCAACCACAATTTCTCTATATGTGCTACATGATGGTTTTAATTATCACTTATTGAACACTTACTATTTTTGATCTAGCATTATCACCCATGCAAATTACCGTCACTATTTACTAACTCTTAGCAAAGTATAAGTGAGGAAGGAGAGCATGTTATTTCTATAAAATTTACATGCCATCGTGCTCAAAAAGATATAAGTGAAGTACTAAAGAAACTTGTAAGCTCAAAAGATATAAGTGAAGCACATACAATATTCTAAAAAATCATGGTGATGGTGTGTGTCTCTCATATAGGTGTGTCCAGCAAACAATGATTGTGGGAAACTGAAAGCAAAGGTAAACAATAGCAAACGATGCTCCAAGCAAAACTCATATCAGGTGACGAATAAAAATGTAGCTCCATGTAACATACCGATGGATTGAGACGAAAGAGGGGATGCCTTCCCGGGGCATCCCTAGCTTAGACGCTTGAGTATTCCTAGAATATTACCTTGGGGTGCCTTGGTAATCCACAAGATTATGCTCTTGCCACTTCTCATTCTTTTATCCATCGAGCTAATACCCAAAACATGAAAACTTCAATCACACAAAACTCAACATAACTTCGTGAGATCCGTTAGTATAGGCAACATAATAAACACTTGTAGGTACTGTTATAAATTGTTTTTTATTTTATTTTTGCATATGGTAATTGTTTCTTACTTCTCCATGGCTTATACCCCCCATATAATTGATAGCAAAATGAAAACAAGCAAACTGTGCATGCAAAAACAGAATCTTCTTAAAACATAACAGCCTGTAGTAATATATTGAATTGATATACTTCTGTAACACCAAAAATTCTACAAAATGTTAGGAAGACCCGAAGAATTCTTACATTAGTACTATGTAAAAAGTTAATCTTAAAAAGATGTTCCAGTAAAATCATAGAAATTCTGCACTGGGCCTCAAAGTTTCTGTTTTTGCATCGTATCAATTCTACTCATCATGCAAATCATCCCAAAGGATCTACTTGGCACAAACAATAAATAAAACCAAAAAACAAAATTATTACAGATGAAATATCAAGTTATCACACACTAACAGGAAGTAAATGAAAAAAAGTTCAAGACAACTATTTGGTTGCCTCTCAACAAGCGCAATTGTTTTATGTCCCTAGCGAGGCATATTGCATAGGTTCAAGTGTTGTCATCCTTGATCTCAAGTTCCTTAATAGTACAACTAGGGATTAGAGGAACAATAGGAGACTTGAAAATAGTTTCTTTTAGCAGGTTTATAAAGTTGGGGTGAACACTAATCATTCTAAGATATTTGTTTCTTTTGGTAGGAGGTGTACTAATGCTCTTAGGAAATATTTAGGACTCTTGCTTCGAGAAGTACTAGCATTAGTTTTGGATGGTGTAAAAGCGGAACCTACTTTGTCAATCACCTGCTCTATTTTATAAATTATACATGAACCTTGTTCCAGTCTTTCATCTATAATAATGTCCTTCTCCTTAAGGATTTCAAAGTCATACCTACACGTGACCCCAGTTGAGTAATATGATTATGCAATTTTTATCTAATTATTCAATTGGTTTGTGAGTAACCATTTTCCTTTAAATAGCATAAGGTCTTTGCATAACAAGTTCCAGGGTTAAATTGGTTTCATTAATTATAATGGGTGGTATTCCAACAAAATTTTCAATGGCATTACAGGCATCCAAAATGTGACAGATCAAAAAGTTCCCACCCGTGATAGTATCAGGGACAAACTTATACCAAGTGGTTAAACCAACATAAAAACTGTGAAGCAAGGTAGTGGTGGATAGCTTATTAGTTGCTTTATTTTGGGCATATAAAATCCGATACCATGCACCTTTGAAACTTTCTCCTCCCCTTTGTTTAAAATTGACAATATCATTATTGAGAGTAATGCAAACAAAGGAAGAACTAGTCATGACTTCAAACCAGAAAACTAGTAACAAGCAAAGTTAAATATTCTTATATTTTTATTATTTATAGGAGACAAACTTAATGTAACATAAAATAAAAAGAGAACAAGTGAATGAAATTTTGTGTGGAGTTCTTGATATATGGTGCTGATATTCCCCAGCAACGGTGCAAGAAATCCTTCCTGATACTCGTGCTTTGCGTTTGGTTTTCTCTGAAGAGGAACGGGTTATCGCAGCACAAAGTGGGTAAGTATTTCCCTAAGTTATGAAACCAAGGTTTACCGAACAAATAGGAATATCAACCACAACCGTCTTTAGTGGCTGCACACAAAAGAACAAATAGCTTGCACACAACACGGGCAAGAGAGTTGTAAATCCCCTTGGTCTCATTATTTGCAAGTGAATGAGGCGTATAGATAATTGTAAAATGCAAAATAAAAGAAAATAAAATAAATGGCAGAAATGTATTGGAGGCTTTAGCAATATGTTTTGAATAGACCAGGGGCCCATAGCTTTCCCTAATGGAATCTCTCGTTAAAATAGCACACGATGGGTAAACAAATAACTATTGGGCAATTGACAGAAGAGCGGATAGTTATGCGATTTTCACAACAATGATCATGTAAATATAGGCATCACATCCATAAAAAATGGGCCCACTCCTGCCTGCAACTATTAATATTACTTCACGTCCAAAGCGCTTCTATGCTTACCTCTCAACGTATTAAGTCCATGATGAACGAAGTAATGATTGGAGTGAGATGACATGATGTAGACAAAGTAAACTCAACCAATATGAATAAACCCCATCATTTACCCTTAGTAGCAGAAACACAAGGACACAACTTGTCCCCTTCTGTCACTGGGATATAGAAACTCACCAAGTTGAACCTACTACAACGCACCTCTCGCCAGGTTGATAAAGAAGTCCTCCGTGATTGGTCCCACCTTCGACAGAGTGCCAAAACGGAGCTCTAGATGGCCTACCATTGGAATAGAGACTTGAAGTGGCGTACAAAGTGTTTAGGGTCCTCCATCAAAGGTTTTAGGGTAAATAAGAATTTATAGGCCAGAGAACGGAGTCGGGAGAGCCATGACGCAGCCACAAGCCATTAGTGTGGTTCCTCCCCAGGTGGTTCCCTGTTGGCTTGTGGGTGCCTCGTGCATCGTCTGACCTTTTTCTGATGCTCCACATTCTTGTTTTAGTCCACAAAAATTCACAAAATGTTTCAGGTCAATTGGGCTTCACTTGGTACTGGAACCTGAAAAGTGCAAAAACATGCGGAAAATAGCAACTCGCACTACGCACTGGGTCAATAGGTTAGTGCTAAAAAACAATGTAAATTGGTAGATAAGTGCTTAGAAGTATTCTAAAATGATAACATAATAGCATGGAACAATAAAAAGTTATAGATACGTTGGAGACGTATCAAGCGACCCCTCCCACACGAAGAGAAGGGCGACGTCTGAAGACATTGAGGGAGATCCAGCTCCCTCTGCCCCAAAGAAGCAATGCAGGGCCAAGATGGACCTAATCAAAGATGTCCTGGTCTCCGACAAGGAATCCAAGGACTTTGAAAGGGTTGCTCGAAGGACCCTTAGGGTGAAACCTCGAGCGCAAAGGTATGGATCTGAAAACCCGAACATTTTTCTGCATTGAGATTGTCTTACCGATGATAGGCTTTGTTTCCGTATTGTAGCCCGTCGCACGATTTCCCCACCGATCAAATTTTAGAGGGGGATTCCTCACCAGCCAATCTGGCAGAGGGTGGGACCGCTTAACACAACATTCCTTCGCCAATCATCAAGGAGATCGGGAGGTAGTGTCTTAAGATAAACCGCTGGAACCGGAAACTAGGGTCGGGAGTGATGACATCATCGCCAAGGCTAACACCTTGGCCGCCGAAGACCAGGAGGATGAATCCTTCTTGGCAAGAAAAGTGGGAGAGCTTGGACAACCGGGATCTTTTCCCAAGACAATTCGGGAGACCTATCCTCCGGAACCATCCGTAGCAGCTTCTCCAAGAGGGGAAACTGCAACACGGCACCCGGATCCATTCACAATAGAGCGGCACCAAACCAGGTGGTCGACCATGATGGAAGAGGGTCTTAATTAATCTTCCATACCTGAGGAACACCACATATACTTACTTCGATTATACAAAGTATTCAGTCTGTTGATAACGGATTGAAAGAGGCCTTCGACGTCTGTTGACGGGCTTCTAGGTAATTCTATACTGTATATTTTACAAAGTAGTTTTAATTTTATGGGTTTATACGGAATCCTCATATCAAGTAGCCCTCGAGCCATGTGTGAGTTTGAAAACTCACGCCGGGGTCGAAGTAGCGCGTAAAACACACCCATATAATTTCAAAAGTGAGTCATAGCCCCCAAGACTCTAGTAGGATGATAAAAAGAACCTAGGAGAGGATTCAAAATATCTGATACCTTAGGAGTCTGACGCGCATTTATGCAGGCCTCGTCTTCGAAGGAGCACACAAGTTCGTGGAGTTGGCGGAAGTGAATCAGAATGTTCAGAGCTCCAAGGAATAACTTGACGTTCTTAACAAGCGGTTTGATGATGCACATGGTAAGTATGAACTAGACTACTAGCACTAATTTTATCATTAAAGTGAGGTATTTTATTTGTTTCCTTAAGTGTGAATTGTTGGGGAGGTCGAGGAGCTCAAGATCGAGTTGAAAAAAGCAAGGCGAGTGGCTACCGAACATAAGGTTGCAGCCGATCAGGCGGGTACCAAACTATTGTCGGCGAGGTCTGCCAGTGACAAGCACGAGCCCAAGGTCACTGAAATGCAGCAAGAGCTTAGCATTTTTAGTGCAAAACTGTGCCTTTGGGGTACGTATTTTACTGCTTGCAAGGTCCTGCCGTGGGGAGCGTATCCCTAGTTATTTTCAGTGTGAGAAGGATCCGAGAACTGTGGCAGGACTCGGTCTCATTTGTTTTCCACTTGTCCTTAAGAGTGAGCTCGGACTTTGGAGTTGTATTGTTTTCCACTCGGCTGCCAAATATGCAGTATGTTGCTCGGTTCAAAGGGATCGCTCAGTGTTACAATTGACAATAATAACACCCCTGGATCCCGGCATGTTCAGCTTTAGGTATGCATTACGAGTAACAACATTAAAGCAAGCGAACGTAGTACGTCCTTGGAGTGCATGATAGCCACTGCAAAAAGGCACAATGTCGAAAATCAAGTCTTTGTTGCGGAAGTTGACGGGCAAACCGAACACTACTTCCAAAGTTATGGTCCCAAGGAGCGTGCCTTGATGCCAGGAATAATTCCCTTGAAGGTGGTGTTACTCGTTTTGATCCCTGATGGATCAGTACCTGATACGTCTCCAACGTATCTATAATTTTTGATGGTTTCATGCTATTATCTTGTTAAACTTTGGATGTTTTGTATGCCTTTTATATATTTTTTGAGACTAACTTATTAACTCAGTGCCAAGTGCCAGTTCCTGTTTTTTCCATGTTTTTGACCCCTTTCAAAGGAGGATTTTAAACGGAGTCCAAACGGAACGAAACTACCAAAAAGATTTTTTCCGAAACAGAAGAAGATCGGGAAGCCTGAGAATCAGGGCAGGGGGCCAGCAGGGACCCCACAAGCCCCCTAGGCGTGGCCAGGGGGCCCCGCGCCTCCCAGGCTTGTGGGCTCCCTGGGCCACCTCTGCCCTAGGTCTTTCGCCTACAAATTCCATAAAATCCCAGAAAAAATCAGGAGATCATCGAAAGTACTTTTCCGTCGTCGCAAGCTTCTGTCTCTGCAAGATCCCATCTGGGGCATGTTCCGATGCCCTGCCGGAGGGGGGATTCGGATACGGAGGGCTTCTTCATCAACTCCATGACCTCTCCGATGATGCGTGAGTAGTTCACCATAGACCTACGGGTCCATAGCTAGTAGCTAGATGGCTTCTTCTCTCTGTTGGATCTTCAATACGAAGTTCTCCATGATGTTCATGGAGATCTATCCGATGTAATCTTCTTTTGCGGTGTGTTTGTTGAGATCCGGTGAATTGTGGATTTATGATCAGATTATCTATGAATCTTATTTGAGTTTCTTCAGATCTCTCTTATGCATGATTTCATATCCTTGTAATTCTCTTCGAATTGTGGGTTTTGTTTGGCCAACTAGATCTATGATTCTTGCAATGGGAGAAGTGCTTGGTTTTGGGTTCATACCGTGCGGTGACCTCACCCAGTGATAGAAGGGGTAGCGAGGCACGCATCGTGTTGTTGCCATCAAGGGTAAAAAGGTGGGGTTTTCATCATTGGTTTGAGTTTATCCCTCTACATCATGTCATCTTGCTTAAGGCGTTACTTTGTTCATCATGCACTCAATACACTAGATGCATGGTGGATAGCAGTTGATGTGTGGAGTAATAGTAGTAGATGCAGAAAGTATCGGTCTACTTGTCTCGGACGTGATGCCTATATGTATGATCATTGCCTTAGATATCGTCATGACTTTGCACGGTTCTATCATTTGCTCGATAGTAATTTGTTCACCCACCATGATATTTTCTATTTTGAGAGAAGCCTCTAGTGAACACTATGGCCCCCGGGTCCACTCCACACCATAATTTCATCCTTACTCTTTTTCTTCATTGCAGTTTCCACCTTCAGATCTCAAATTGCAATCAATCTTGAAGGGATTGACAACCCATTTTAGCGTTGGGTGCAAGCTCTTTTGTGTTTGTGCAGGTACTCTGGACTTGACGAGATTATCCTACTGGATTGATACCTTGGTTCTCAACCCGAGGCAAATACTTATTGCTCCTGTGCTGCATCGCCCTTTCTTCTTGAAGGGAAAAACCAACGCAAGCTCAAGAGACGACAGAAGATTTCTGTCGCCGTAGCAAAAGGATTTCTGGCGCCGTTGCCGGGGAGGATCAAGTCAAGAACTCATCCAAGTAAGTGTTGCAAACTCATCTCTTGCATTTACTTTGTTTGCGAGTTGCCACTCGTTTTCCTCTCCCCCACTTCACCAATTTGCCTTTTTCGTTTGCCTTTTTGTTTGCCCTTTTCTCTCGCTTGCTTTCTGTTCGTCTGTGTGGGATAGTCTATATGTCCTCATGGCTAGATCCACCACATCGAACGATACTCCCGAGAGCGAACTTCTCAGTTTCAAACAAATTGAGGAAGAAAACTTAAAGGACGCTTGGTATAGGATTTCCACTACCGTCCCGCTTCATAGTTTTTATGTGGGTGTTTCTCCTTGGAATAGGTATATTCTTGACACCATTGTAGGTGGAAATTTCTTGGGTAGCCATACTGTTGATTCTTACGGAGCTATAATAAATTTGGTAGGATCACCTTCGCTCATGCTTAATGGAACTACCTTAACTCTGGAACATGTGATGCGTAGGCTGGACGTCATTGAAAATAAAGTTGCTACGAACGAACTCACTGAGAATTTGGATAAAAAGATCCACAATCAAATCACTCAGTACGGGTCCAAGGTGGGAATGGTTTTGAAAAATTTAAAGGAGAATGAACCCACAGTTAACGAAAAACTAGGTCATGATTCCGCTAGGAATGGCAAACTAGAGGATGTTATAACCAACTTGGGTTCCGCTTTTGTTGCTGTGTAGAATACTCCAATTTTTGCCCACAATAAGGTCACCAAATCTGTTTTTGTTCCCAAAAAAAGTGGTGAATCATCTAGTAAGGAAGACGAAAACCTTAAGATGATAACTGATCACGCTACTTATGGTTTGAGCACGAAAGACGACGATACGTGATTCTATCGCCTTATGCCTAGCTAAGGGCGTAAAACAATAGAGCTTGTTGGGAGGCAACCCAATGAATTTATTTCTTTTTCTTTCTGTTTTGTTGCGTACACACCATCACAATTCTGTTATGATTGTGTTTTTTGTGTTTCTTTTTGTGTTTGAGGCAAGAAAAACCTTGATGACTAGTCTTGGTGATGGTTGTTTGATCCTGCTGGAAAAAGACAGAAACGTTTCTCTCACTAGATGATTTTTCATTTTTATTCATAAAGAGCTTTTGAGTTGATTATTTTTGCTGCTGGTTGATATGCTGTTTGCCCAGGCATTCGTAATTTTTCAGAATTCTTGAGGTACCATAAGTATACGAAGTATACAGATTGCTACACGCTGGTCTGTTTTTGACAGTTTCTGTTTTTGTTGAGTTGGTTGCTTGTTTTGATGAAACTATGGATAGTATCGGGGGGTACTAGCCATGTAAGAGTGAGAATACAGTAGCCCAATACCAATATAAATAGAAATCAAGATTGCTACAGTACCTAAAGTGGTGGTAGTTTGTTTTCTTGTGCTAATGTTATCACGAGTTTCTGTTTAAGTTTTGTGTTTTAAAGTTTTCAAGTTTTGGGTGATGTTCTCATGGAAAAAGAGATAAGGAGTGGAAAGAGCTCAAGCTTGGGGATGCCCAAGGCATCCCAAGCCAAATTCAAGGACACCAAAAAGCTTAAGCTTGGGGATGCCCCGGGAAGGCATCCCCTCTTTCGTCTTCAATCCATCGGTAACATTACTTGGAGCTATATTTTTATTCACCACATGATATATGTTTTGCTTGGAGCGTGTTGTATCTTAGGAGTCCTTTTTTGTTGTTGTGTCACAATCATCCTTGCTGCACCCCTTTAGAGAGATACATGCACTCATTGTGATTTTGCTAGAATGCTCATAGTGCTTCACTTATATCTTTTGAGCTAGATAATTTTGCTCTTAGTGCTTCACTTATATAGTTTAGAGCACGGCAGTGCGTGACTTGGTAGTTGGCTTATGCTATGAAAGTAGTCCCAAAGGTGATAGGTACCCAAAGAGGATACAAAACCTCCATCTTCATGTGCATTGAGTAGAAAGAGAAGTCTTGATTCCTCTCAATTAGTTTTGAGACGTGGATTTGGTAATATTAAGAGCTATGTTAGTAGGGTGTTGTGAATTAGAAATACTTGTATTGAAGTTAGTGATTCCCGTAGCATGCACGTATGGTGAACCGCTATGTTAGGAAGTCGGAGCATAATTGATCAATTGATTGTCATCCTTTGTGTTGAGGTCGGGATCTTGCGATAGTTAACACCTACCAACCCTTCCCCTAGGAGTATGCATTTAGCACTTTGTTTTGATTACTAATAAAAACTTTCGCAACAAGTATGTGAGTTCTTCATGACTAATGTGAGTCCATGGTATAGATGCACTTTCACCTTCCACCATTCCTAGCCTCTCTAATACCGCACAATTTTTGCCGATGCACAAACCCACCATATGCCTTCCTCAAAACAGCCACCATACCTACCTACTATGGCATTTTCATAGCCATTCCGAGATATATTGCCATGTAACTCCCACCGTTCTATCTCATGACTTGTGCCGTCACTCTCATATTGCCATTGCATGATCGTAAGATAGCTAGCGAGATGTTTCAACGTCATACGCCAAGCTAGATCGTTGCACATCCCGGTACACTTCCGGAGGCATTTCCTATAGAGTCATTTCTAAGCTTTGAGCTGTGAGTAAATAAAAGTGTGATGATCGTCATTATTAGAGCATTGTCCCATGTGAGGAAATAAAAAAAAGAGGCCAAAGAGCCCAAATAAAAAAAGAAAAAAACAGGTCCAAGAGCCCAAATGAAAAAGAATAGAAAAACAGAGAAGGGACAATGCTACTAGCTTCGTAATAGCACCATGTTATTCATATTTGAGAGCTCTCGTTTCGTCACTACCATATGCCAGTGGGAATCTTCATTATATAACTTGGCTTGCATATTCCAATGATGGGCTTCCTCAAATTTCCCTAGGTCTTCGTGAGCAAGCAAGTTGGATGCACACCCACTAGTTATCCTTTTGAGCTTTCACATACATATAGCTCTAGTGCATCCTTTATATGGCAATCCCTACTCATTCACATTGATATCTATTAATGGGCATCTCCATAGCCCTTTGATACGCCGAGTCAATGTGACCATCTCCTCCTTTTTTGTCTCACAACCACCACCACACTTTATTCCACCTACAGTGCTATATACATGGCTCACGCTCATTTATTGCGTGATAGTTATAAAAAGTTTGAGATAGTAAGGGGGCGAAAACAATTACTTGGCCAATACCGGGGTTGCACATGATTTACATTAGTTGTGTGAGGATGATGGAGCATAGCCAGACTATATGATTTTGTAGGGATAAATTTCCTTGGCCTTCTTATTTTGAAAGTTCATGATTACCTTGCTAGTTTGCTTGAAGTATTATTGTTTTCATGTTAATAGTAAACTATTGTTTTGTATCTTACGGATCTGAACAGTCATGTCACACGAAATAAGTTGCAAAGGACAACTATGCTAGGTAGCATTCCACATCAAAAACTCATTCTTTATCACTTCCCTACTCGAGGACGAGCAGGAGTTAAGCTTGGTGATGCTTGATACATCTCCAACGTATCTATAATTTTTGATGGTTTCATGCTATTATCTTGTTAAACTTTGGATGTTCTGTATGCCTTTTATATCTTTTTTGAGAATAACTTATTAACTCAGTGCCAAGTGCATGTTCCTATTTTTTCCATGTTTTTGACCCCTTTCAGAGGAGGATTTTAAACGGAGTCCAAACGGAACAAAACTGCGAAAAAGATTTTTTCCGAAAGAGCAGAAGATTGGGAAGCCTGAGAATCAGGGCAGGGGGCCAGCAGGGACGCCACAGGACCCCTAGCCGCAGCCACGGGGGGGCCCGCACCTCCCAGGATTGTGGGCTCCCTGGGCCACCTCTACACTAGGTCTTTCGCCTATAAATTCCCTAAAATCCCAGAAAAAATCAGGAGATCATCGAAAGTACTTTTCCGCCACCGCAAGCTTCTCTCTCCGCAAGATCCCATCTGGGGCACGTTCTGGTGCCCTGCCGGAGGGGGATTCGGATACGGAGGGCTTCTTCATCAACACCATGACCTCTGCGATGATGCGTGAGTAGTTCACCATAGACTTACGGGTCCATAGCTAGTAGCTAGATGGCTTCTTCTCTCTGTTGGATCTTCAATACAAAGTTCTCCATGATCTTCATGGAGATCTATCCGATGTAATCTTCTTTTGCGGTGTGTTTGTCAAGATCCGATGAATTGTGGATTTATCATTAGATTATCTATGAATCTTATATGAGTTTCTTCTGATCTCTCTTATGCTTGATTTCATATCCTTGTAATTCTCTTCAAGTTGTGGGTTTTGTATGGCCAACTAGATCTATGATTCTTGCAATGGGAGAAGTGCTTGGTTTTGGGTTCATACCGTGCAGTGACCTCACCAGTGACATAAGGGGTAGCGAGGCACGCATCATGTTGTTTCCATCAATGGTAAAAAGATGGGTTTTTCATCCTTGGTTTGAGTTTATCCCTCTACATCATATCATCTTGCTTAAGGCGTTACTTTGTTCGTCATGAACTCCATACACTAGATGCATGCTGGATAGCGGTCGATGTGTGGAGTAATAGTAGTAGATGCAGAAAGTATCGGCCTACTTGTCTCGGACGTGATGCCTATATGTATGATCATTGCCTTAGATATCGTCTTGACTTTGTGCGGTTCTATCAATTTCTCGACAGTAATTTGTTCGCCCACCGTGATATTTGCTATTTTGAGAGAAGCTTCTAGTGAACACTATGGCCCCCGTGTCTACTCCACACCATATTTTCAGCCTTACACTTTGTCTACGTTGCACTTTCCACCTTCAGATCTCACTTTGCAATCAATGTTGAAGGGATTGACAACCCCTTTTAGCGTTGGGTGCAAGCTCCTTTGTGTTTCTGCAGGTACTCTGGACTTGACGAGTTTCTCCTACTGGATTGATACCTTGGTTCTCAAACTAAGGGAAATACTTACTGCTCCTGTGCTGCATCGCCCTTTCCTCTTCAAGGGAAAAACCAACGCAAGCTGAAGAGACGACAAAAGTTTTCTGTCGCCATAGCAGTACCTATTTTTTCACTGTATGTGCGTGAATCGGATTGAGGCTATTGCCTCCGTCCATAAGGACACTAGTGAAATGTTACCCATCGATAATGGGGTCAAGTACCACGACCGCCGAACCCCTGTGCCGAATACTGGTCGGGTGATCCATGCGGTCAAAAGTGGCCAGACATGTCGACCATGGGTTATACTTCGGAGCTACTAGATCTATGGGGTATACGTTCCGAAGTGCTCGTTTCCTATCCTTTTGTGGTATATGTTTAACATAGATCATGGTCACGATTTTCATCTTTGGAGGAAATTGCTTTCGACCTCCATTGTCCGGCCTACGAGATTCTTCGTTGTCCTTCCTACAAGGACTCTTGCCCAGGTCCTTGGCTATATTTTTGCTCGCTTGTTTGATTACCCAATAGTTACGGTTGGTATGAGTGGCGGGCTTATTTTGAGTCCCGTGGATCTGGCACGGCCTGTCTAGTATTTTATCTAGTGCAGTCGGTCCATCCCGATTCCCTTGAGAGGGTCTCTTCACTGTCTGACCTGGAGTTGCTGAATGTAGCATTGACTGTCATGTCTTCTGTTTCACTGGCGTTGTGCCTATGCTTGTTCTTTTTGCGTCGTGGCTTCCCGTTTCCTTCTCGAACTTTGGACATGCCATGGTTTGTAGGAGGATTGTTCCGATAGGCTAGCCAGCTATCCTCGCCCGCACAAAAGCTAGTCATAAGGTACGTAAGGGCTACCATTGTTCTTGGCCTATCTTGCCCGAACGTCCGGCTGAGCCATTCATCCCAGATGTTACGTCTAAAGGCGACGAATGCCTCGGCGTCCGAACAACCAATGATTTGTTTTTTCTTTGTGAGGAATTGATTCCAAAACTACCAAGATTACTCACTGGCTTGTTGGACAATGTGGCTCGGGTCATCGAAGCCCGGCGGGCGGACATAGGTGCCTTGAAAGTTAGCTCGGAAAGCGTCTTCGAGCTCTTACCAACTCCTAATGGAGTTTCTGGGGAGGCTGTTCCACCCATGCATCACTGGTCCCTTTAGCTTTATGGTAAATATTTATGGAATGGAGGTCATAACCTCAGGCCATATGAATGTGGAGAAGAAAATCCTTGATTAACATGGTTGGGTCCGTTGTCCCATCATATTGCTCCATATTGACGGGTTTGAATCCTTCAAGGAATTGGTGTTGCATCAAGTCATCCGTAAAACACATAGGGTGAGTGGCGCCTCTGACCCGAGCCACATCATGGCAGAGATTGGATGAATCCCTGTTTTGGGGTGGTTCCTGAATTATGTCATTATGATCGAATCTAGCTTGGTACCTGCCTTGTCTAGCGAGATTGCGTCATGTGGACCCATAGATGGATCTTGTCCGTCATGCTTTACCGTTCAAATTGTGTCGCATGTAAGATGGGTCTCTAGGCTACGCCGACTCCTTCCCTCTCCTACATGGGTGTTCGGCTTGCTACCTTGTATCTCCAGTCGTCCTGTCATAGCCTCAACGGGGCGGTCTGGCTAGTAGCCGTGAGTGCATCTCGGGGGTGTGGTCTCAAAGGCCTCGTCCTTGAAATCTAGCAATAACCAGTTGCGTGGGTAACTTTTTTTTTATCCATGCCATTCCTTGCCAGAGCCTTCTTCTGCATCTAGGATTTGGGTCCATCTGTCATTGATGGTCTCTTGTTCGCCTTTGAATTGTTGGTGTCTTATCTTGAGGCTTCGAGCGGTGGCTATGTGTTGCCGCTTGAATCATTCCTGATCCAGCATTTCTTCGGAGACAATGCAATCCTCGTCTCCAAGACTAGACTCCTCTTCGGAAGGAGGGAGGTATTTTCTATCCTCGGAAACATTGAGGTCTTTGAACTTATACAGATCCGTGTGTCCTTCCGAATCGGAAGCCTGTGTTCGGGAGCAATGGGATCAACGGGGTTCTCTAACTCATTCGGGGTAACATTTTTGTCGGTTCCCGTATTGTTGTCCTTGCCCTTACATGCCTTAGGCTTTTTCGACGCTGGCGCTTTTGAGGTTCACCACCATCGTTTTTAATTGGGGTGTCATCATTTCTTTTCCCTGTGGTGCCATCAGCCATTGGGGTGTCCACCATGTGCACATCATTGATGGAAGTGGCCGTCCGTTGTCCGGTCGTGGGAGGAGCAGATATGTTGACATACGTAAATGTATCTTCGGCCTCATCCAAAAAGAAGTCTAGCATATCAGTTAAGCCATCAATAGTGGCTACTAAGTGGGTGTTGTCTAGGAAATAAACTTCCCTGTGACTAGGGTCGAACCCGAACTGACCATAGGTTGGGCCGGGGAAGTCCGAAACTCCCATAATTCGGATCCAGGCCAGCGTCTTCTTTGACAGCGAGGGATTGGCTGGACTAGTCCTCGGAGCTTTGGTACAGTTTATCTCTGGTGTCTTGGTACAAGGAGTGTGCTTAGAGAAGGTAAGCCCCTGATTCCCGACCGCAATGGTCAGATCCGTACTTAAGGACAGATCGAAGTAGGCACAGTCCTAGATGCGAGGTCGGGGAGGCGACCTAAAGTCAAGGCTTCGGGCCTCTTCAGCGGAAGCCAAGAACCCAACAAGGAACAGATCATGTTGGCCATGAATGACATAATCTAGGTCGCCAAACATGATTCCCTAGCCCAGGGCTAACCCGTCGGTCTGGCCGTGGTGAAGAGTTTCTTCGGTACACGGGACAATACTACTGAACGGGGAGAGTTGGCCGGGGACGAAGATATCCCCGATGCCAATTGTAAGACCCTAATTTCTCCTTCGTAATTTTCGTTGTCGATAACGATACCCTTTGTGGACTAATCGTGTGGGATATGCTTTTAGAGAATTATCAGGTGGCACGAGATGGTTATATTCCCCTCAGCAAGTGAAAGTGAAGGCGATGCTATTGATTTAGGGTTAGTGGACCCGAGTCATAGATAATCCGGTACTGTCAAGAGGGGATCCGCGTTTGGAAAAGTTGGGTGGAACACTATCTGCCGGATTTCGGGCTCCACAAAATCCTAAACATTCGAACTCAGGGGCGTGTATGAAGGTCTCTCGCGGTCTCGCTTCACATTATTCGCTACTTGCTGGGGATGGAAGAGAACTCACTCGATGGTGAGGAATACACAGAACACGGCGGTTTACCGAGGTTCGGGCCGCTGAGAAGCATAATCCCCTACCCCTGCTTTCGTGGATTGCCTCTCGTGGAGGTTGGTGGATGAACTAGTACAGTGTTCTTGGGCCTCCAGAGGCTGGGTGGCCTTTGTGTGGTGCCAGTGGGCGAGTGAATGAATCAGACCCCCCCTCTATCAAGTAATCTACCCTCTATATATAATGGTGACCCCGGTCTTCTTCCCTTATCGTTTCGGCGGGATGGGATCCCACAACGGACAATTTTCAAGGGGGGATAGGGGAACATGCTTCCCCTGCCCAAAAGTAGTCTTCGCCTGCAAAGTGGTTGTCAATGCAGCAGGGACGGGTCCAGGAATGACGTCCGTCCTGTTGGCGGGCGGTGGTGGCCTTGTTGCACAAGAATGGAAACCTTTGGGAGATACCTTGGAGGCATGCGTGAGTCCTCGCCCCCTTTGGACTAAAAGGGGAACTGCACCATCCTCCTGTCTAATGCTCGCCTGTCCTTCCCCTGCGTCATCCTAGACTCCTGGGGCCAAGTATCGCCTCAGAATATCCTCCACTTCGGAGGGGTCCTGAGCAGGCCCCTGGCGGGTCTCGATGCTGTTCCTCCTCGCGAGGCTTGGCCCCTCGCCAGGGCCTTGCTTTGAGTGATGCCGGGCCTATTGGTTTTTGGTCAATGAAGTGGACCAACCCTGGGCCGCAGGCAGGCAGGTCTTGGTATCCCCATTCCCAGAAAGTAGCCCTCGGGCCAAAGGCGCGCCTGGGCAGGCTTCTCGGTGAAGCGTTGAGGGTGGCATGAAGCGTCGCGGGCCCTAATTGTCTGCGGTCCAGGCATCACACGTGTCCGGCCACCATGTGGCAATGCTCTCGCTCCTCGAGGCATTTGGGGAGCACCAGTCCACGATGGCACGATCTCCAAGAACCGCGCCTGCCATCATTGTTACTCATTGAATGGCACCGGCACGGCCTGCCCACACCCAACGGCCCTCACGGACGTGACCGCTCGGTTGTCAGGTGCGGCGACGTGGTCGGCAATGCCCCCGCCGGCCCACCTCGCGGCCCCCAAGGGGCGCACGACGCTCGCACTCCCACGATGGTTGGTGGCCGCGGTTCGCCTATCAATTTACCCCGCCCCTCGCAAGGGGGAGGCACTGCGATCTTGAGCTTCCTCTTTGCCTCCTTTTCTCCACCGAGAAAAACCTCTTCTCCCCTTTGCTTCTTCGTCTTCCATGACGTCTCCAGGAGGCGACGCTGGCAGGGGGAAATGCGCGGCTTTGTCCCCGGCTTCGTCTGCCCCCAAGAGTAGTGACAGAGGGTCCTCAGGGTCGCCGCGCGTCCGCCGTCGCTGGGCTCTGGGTGATGAGTAAGTTCCTCGTCCGCACCTCCTTCCCTTGTTGTCCCGTTCGCTGCTTGGTGGCTGATCTTCCCTTTTATCCAGAGTGCCCACAGCCAAGAAGCTCAAGCTCAGTGAGCTTCAGGAGAAGGCGGAGGGGCTGCGGGCTCATCTCAACAGTGTCGAGGCCGTCCTCTAGGCCGCCCGCCAGGGCAAAGCTGAGGCCAAGGCGGAGTTGGTGTTGCTGCAGAGACAGGTCCAGGAAACGGACGACACCATTCAGGCTGCCCAGGATGAGGCGGCGTACGCCCGGATGATGGAGTCTCGTTATCCCACAGACAACAGCGCCAGAAGTTGACACGTTGACACAGGCTGGGCTTGCGTTGGTTCTTCCCTTGAAGAGGAAAGGGTGATGCAGCACAGGAGCAGTAAGTATTTCCCTCTGAGTGAGAACCAAGGTATAGATCCAGAAGGAGGGTCTCGTCAAGTCCAGAGTACCTGCGCAAACACAAACAAGCTTGCATCCCACGCTTCAAAGGGGTTGTGAATCCCTTCAAGATTGTTTGCAAAGTGAGATATGAAGGCGGGAAGTGCAACGAAGTAAAAAAGTGTAAGGCTGAAAATATGGTGTGGAGTAGACCCTGGGGGCCATAGTGTTCACTAGAGGCTTCTCTCAAAATTGCAAGTATTACGGTGGATGAACAAATTACTGTCGAGCCATTGATAGAACCGTGCAAAGTTATGACGATATCTAAGGCAATGATCATACATATAGGCATCACGTCCGAGACAAGTAAACCGATACTTTTTGCACCTACTACTATTACTCCACACATTAGCCGCTATCCAGCATGCATCTAGTGTATTGAGTTCATGACGAATAGAGTAACGCCTTAAGCAAGATGACATGATGTAGAGGGATAATCTCAAACCAATAATGAAAACCCCATCTTTTTACCCTTGATGGCAACAACATGATGCGTGCCTCGCTACCCCTTCTGTCACTGGGTGAGGTCACCGCACGGTATGAACCCAAAACCAAGCACTTCTCCCATTGCAGGAATCATAGATCTAGTTGGCCAGACAAAACACACAACTCGAAGAGAATTACAAGGATATGAAATCATGCATAAGAGAGATCAGAAGAAACTCAAATAAGATTCATAGATAATCTGATCATAAATCCACAATTCATCAGATCTCGCAAACACACCGCAAATGAAGATTACATCGGATAGATCTCCATGAAGATCATGGAGAACTTTGTATTGAAGATCCAAGAGAGAGAAGAAGCCATCTAGTTACTAGCTATTGACCCATAGGTCTATGCTGAACTACTCACGCATCATCGGAGAGGTCACGGTGTTGATGGAGAAGCCCTCCGTGTCCGAATACCCCCTCCGGCAGGGCACCATGACGTGCCCCAGATGGGATCTTGCAGAGACAGAAGCTTGAGCCAGCGGAAAAGCGATTGCGATGATCTCCTGATTTTTTCTGGAATTTATGGGAATATATAGGCGAAAGATCTAGGTCAGTGGACGTCCAGGGGGCCTACAAGCCTGGATTGCGCGGCCCCCCTGGCCGCGGGGTGGGGGATTGTGGGGCCCTTGGGGCTCCCCTGCCTTGGCTCCCAAGTTCCCCGATCTTCTTCCGTTCCAAAAAAATCTTTTCGGGGATTTTCTTCCGTTTGGACTCCGTTTCAAAATCTCCTCTGAAAGGAGTCAAAAACATGGAAAAAAGGAACTGGCACTTGGCACTGAGTTAATAAGTTAGTCCCAAAAAATATATAGAAAGCATGCAAAACATTCAATGTTTGACAAGATAATATATAGCATCAAACCATCAAAAATTATAGATACGTTGGAGACGTATCAAGTCCCAGCGTGACAAGAAGTTCGCGGGAATCGCCGGCAGGGTGGCCGGCGCGACGCGCCGATTCATGGAGGATGCCCCGGCCCTGCCAAGGGTGAGCAGCGACGGGAGCTACCTCGCCATCTTCCAGAAGGTGGTGGAGACGCTGGAGGCCGGCGTCTCCCGCAGGGAGGAGGACAATGCGTCCGACGCGTGCGAGCTTCTGGGCCTCACCTTGACGCTCGTCTTCTCCAACCTGCGCCGCCTCGTCCCGCAGCTTGATCTCCACCGCGTCGTCGACGATGCCCGCTGAGTTCCTTGCCGCAACTTAGTCCTTAGGCCCTCGTGAGTTTGCACCGTTCCCTTCTGCAGCTCCTCCTGAGTAGATCCTGCTTTGTCGGTGGGACGGGGTGGAAACCCTTTCGGCACTCTATGTCTACGGGTCCCGGTCCCGCACATTCCACTGCCGCCGTGAGGCGCAATCCATTACCAAGGTTGTTCCTCACGGGGCCAAGTCCCGACGCCATGGGTGCCGACATGGGCGACACCTGGGTGGCCAAGTGTCTTTGTGACTAGTAAGGACCCTGAGGCATGTTGCTCCGGAGCCCCCCTTGACACTCAAGCCGCTCTAGGTCGACATGCACCGGTCCCACACATTTCCTCACCGCGGTTAGGTTCGACACACTTCACGGGGCGGGGCCCGCCACCCCCGACATCGACCGAACCTCCAGGACGACACCAGGGGTGGCGAGTGGCCTTATGATTGGTAAGGCTTCTAAGGCTCGATGCTCAGGAGCCCCCTTTGGCGCTCGAGCGGTTCCCCATTCCGTCCCTTTTATCATCACCCAGGATGCTCTGAGGCCTCTCGAGACTCTTTGTGGACCGCTGAAAATGTTTGCCCCTCGGACAACAAGTCCTTGCTTACACGCTCCTTGGCGCATAGGGGCGATGCGGAGCGTTCAGCTACGCAAAAAATGTCATCCAAAAAAGGAGGGTTCAAAGCCAGCGAAACAAGAAAGCGCAAGAGAAAGTGCCCTCCCATTTTGTTTTTCAAACATCAACTCTTGAACTCGGCAAATTTATGTCCAACAAAAGATAATTCAACCTCCAGGAAGAAGCACGCAAACGTCGCGTTCGGAACCTAGGCTAATCTCCGCCGCCATCTCCCCTAGGTGCGGGAATAGTCATTGGTGGACTAAGTTGATTGCCTCCGTCTTCTCCCCAGCGTAGAGCGTAGGGCTGCCATTAGGCATGGGAGGGACCCTTCTGCGTCCTCGGGGGGCCCTGAGCATTTATAGCCTTGGCTCGTTATTACATGAGAGTTTCACGGGATGAACAAGGTTCCAGAAGGATTGAAGGACGATGCACAGGTGTCACAGGATGAAGAAGGTTCCGGAAGGATTGAAGGGCGAACGCGAGGGCGCTCTGGCTTCTCGATGTTTCCTCCTTCTCCTGAGACTTGCTCAGGGATTTTGTACTGCTCTACATCGGCAGGACCCAGTCCTGCATAATTCCCTGCCGTCGTGAGGTGCGACCCGTTACCAAGGTCGTTCCTCACGTGGCAAGGCCCTGACACCCCTGATACCGACCGAATGTGCCTGGACTGCACCAGGGTGGCGATGTGGCTTTGTGACCGGTAAGGCTCCTCAGGCTCGATGCTCAGGAACCCCCTTTGACGTTTGAGCGGCTCTGCGTCGCCAAGACCCGGTCCCACACATTTCCCAACCACTGTTGCTTGCAACCGAATGGACGAACTCAGCTACGGGGTCAAGCCTTGCCACCCCTGACAACGACCGAATCTCTGTGGACGGTCTCAATGGTGGCAGGTGGCCTAATGACGGTAAGGCCCCTGAGGCTCGATGCTCAGGAGCCCCCTTTTGACGCTCAAGTGGCCCCCATTTCATACTGTTGATTGTGGTCCTGGGGAGCCCCCTTTTGACGCATGCATAAATAATATGATGGGCAGAGGTGTTCCCTGAACACTTGAAGTTGATGCGGTCGGTAGACACCCTTAGAGCAGTGAACCCAAAAAATTACCTTGCATAGCTTGTTCGTGCCTGAGGGGCGCCTCGTGAGGCCCGGCCCTCGTCGCCCTCCACGAGCACCGTAGTCGCCCCAGGTGACCCGCGCCACTTGTGTCTCGTTTCTTTCTCCGACTTGTCCTCCTGAGGCTGGGGACCCGGTTCTTCGCAGTTCCTCCGCGGGGGCGGCGGTTGGCGTCATGCCCTGCAGCTTGGTGGCGCCTCCCTGCCCGCGCCTCTTGGGCCTAGTGCTCCGCCATTGGGGGCCTAGGGTGTGGCTCAAGGGGGCCCCCAAAGCATTCCTTACTCCGGAGGAGGACTGGCGCCTGAGGTGGACGCGTGAGGATCTTCCTTGATGGGGGGGTCAGGTGGTGTTACATAACACTGTACGTAAGGCTCCGTGTAGGTACTCGATCGACCTCCAAAGCCGTTCAGCAGCGCGACTGTGGCGGTCCCTCTCTGCGGCGGCGGAAGGTCCCTCGGTCGCGTTGCTCGGAGTTCTTCTGGCGGTGGGCCTCCGCACGAAGTCGCTGGCTCCTGTTGCCGCTGTTGGGAGGTCCCGGCATTGCCCAGTGTAGACTCCCCCTTGGTACCCTGGCGTGTCTCCATCACCGTAGTTCGCCAGCGCCGAAGCCTCCGCCACCCGCTGGCTGCACCTTAGGGAGCGCTCCCACGTGGCCGCCCCGGGTTGTCGGGGCCCGACCAGGTCTTGGTGATGCGCGCCGGTGTGTGCATCGAACGTACTGCCGCGCTCTCCGCGTCCCTGGTGGTTGCCAGGATGCTGCGCCTCGAGGCCGGCCACCGCGATATGGAGGAGGAGGGCAGCATGTGACGCGTCTCTCTCGGCCCCGCCCAGCGCAGGAAGGGCCCCGTCGGTTGCAGGCCCGAGGGCCGGCACGAGGTGCAAGCCCCTGGCGCCTAGCGCATGTGGCCCTAAAGAAGAGTGGGGTTGGATGGACTTCTCGGCGATGGCGATCACCCTCGTGATGTGGTCTACCCAAGATTCGAAGCCCCCTTGCGTTGGTCGTTGGTGGAGCATCTCGCTCGCCATCTGCAGCGCGTCGTGCTCGCTGAGGTCCCCCAAGTTGATAGAACGCGTCGTGGATGCCGGGGGTGCCGCCGAGCCGCCGTGCTCCAGGATAGCACGGGTGTTTGCGACGGTGGAGACGATGTTGACGATCTGGTACGAGCCGCCTGGTACCACAATGTCGGTACACGTGCTTTCGGATGCAGTAGTGTGACTGTTGGAAGCCAACTCGACGAGGCTCGAAAAACCTTATTGGGCGCCGGTCATCGAAGCAGCGGGACTTAGGGAGGACGAAGCTCGAAGAAGACCTTGACGCGGCCCCTACCTGCAGGCCAAATGTTGGATTTCGGGCTCCGCAAAACCCTAAAGATTCGAAGTGAGGGGCGTGTACAAAGGTCTCTCGCGGGCTCGCTTCACCACACTCGCTACTCATTGGGGATGGCAGAGAACTCACTCGATGGTGAGGAATACACAGAACACGACGATTTACCCAGGTTCGGGTCGGTGAGAAGGGTAATACCCTACTGCTGCTTTGGTGCATTGCCTCTCATGGAGGTTGGTGGATGAACTAGCACAGTGTTCTTGGGCCTCCGGAGGCTGGGTGGCCTTTGTGTGGTGCCAGTGCCCGAGTGAATGAATCAAACCCCCCTCTATGAAGTAACCTACTCTCTATATATAGTGGCGGCACCGGTCCTCCTCCCTTATCGTTTCGGCGGGAAGGGATCCCATAACAGCAAATTTTCAAGGGGGACACGGGAACATGCTTCCCCTACCCAAAAGTAGTCTTCGCCTGCAAAGTGGTTGTCAACGCAGCAAGGACGGGTTGAGGAATAACGTTTGTCCTGCTAGCGGCCGGTGGTGGCCTTGTTGAATGATAATGGAAACCTTTGGGAGATACCTCGGAGGCCAGTTGCGTCCTCGCCTCCTTTGCACTAAAAGGGGAACTGCATTGTCCTACTATCAGCTACTCGCATGTCCTTGCCCTGTGTCATCCTCGACTCTTGGGGCCAGGTCTCGTCTCGGAATATCCGCCTTTCCGGAGGAGTCCCGAGGAGGCCCCCGGAGGGTCTTGATGTTGTTCCTCCTCGCGAGGCCCTTGCTTTCAGTGATGCCGGGCCATGTTGGTTTTTGGTCGACGAAGTGGGCCAACTCTGGGCCGCACGCAGGTAGGTCTGGGTACCCCCATTCCCGTAACCCCAACACTATCTTTCATTCTTGATTCCCATCCCTTTTCCAGAGCAAAGGAGCTTCCCTGATATAGTGCCCAGGAAGTTTCACTAGCGGTAGTACCGCCCTGGTGAGCGGGAGTACCGCTCCAGCGGTATTGCCGCCGACCAGAGCCAGGCCCTCTTCCGCTTGTTTTTCTTCTGTGGTGTTGGGGGGCTATTTTATTTTGTTGAGCAGAAGTACCGCCCAGGGGGAGCGGTAGTACCGCTCTAGTGGTACTACCGCCCCATTCTGTTGTGCCCACTTCCTCCTATATTTTCTCTCTAATTTCCTACCTCCCCTCGTACCTGGCTGAGCGGAAGTACCGCCAATGCTGGACAGTAGTACCGCCAATGCTGGACAGTAGTACCACCCTAGTGCACGGTACTACTGCTATGTTGGGACAGTAAGGGGCTGGTAACACCCATATTCCCCCCTAATATAAAATAGAGGTCATCTTCCCCATGGAGATCTAACCTTTTCCCTCTCTAGCTCCATTGTTACTCCTGAAGCTCGAACTTGCCCGATCTCCGTGCCTAGCCATAAACTCTTGTTGATTCTCTAGGGTTTGGAGGAGAAGGCCCTCCCCCGCACTCCCACCAAGAGAAAATTTGTTACCCCATTAATTCCTCGTGGATCTTGTTACTCTTGGGTGTTTGAGCACCCTAGATGGAACATTTCACCTCGAAGCCATACCCCATTGTGATGAAGCTTCGTTGTCTTACTGGGAGCCTGAATCTAAGTTGTGGTGATTGCCCCAACCTTGTTTATAAAGGTTCGGTCGCTGCCTTCAAGGGCACCATTTAGTGGAATCATGACAGCTTGCATTGTGTGACAGCGTGAGGAGAATACGATGTCCTTAGTGGCATATTGGGGAGCATTGTGCCTCCATACCGCTCCAACTCGGACGTTGTCGGATTTTGGGCTCCACAAAACCCTAAAGATTCGAACTCAGAGGCGTGTACGAAGATCTCTCTCGGGCTTGCCTCACCTAACTCGCTACTCGTGGGGGATGGGAAAGAACTCACTCGATGGTGAGGAAGACATAGAACACGACAGTTTGCCCAGGTTCGGGCCGCTGAGAGGCATAACACCCTACTCCTCTTTTGGTGGATTACCTCTCATGGAGGTTGGTGGATGAACTAGTATAGTGTTTGAGGCTCCTGAGGCTGGGTGACCTTTCTGTGGTGTGCGTGTGCGAATGAATCGTTTCCCCCCTCTACGGAGTAACCTTCTCTCTATATATAGTGGCGGCCCCAGTCCTCTTCCCTTATCGTTTCGGTGGGAAGGGATCCCACAATGGCCAATTTTGAAGGGGAACATGGGAACCTACTCCCTTGCCCAAAGGTGGTCTTCGCCTGCAAATTGGTTGTCAGCATAGTAGGGATGGGTCTAGGGATGACGTCCGTCCTGATGGCGGGCGGTGATGGCCTTGTTTGCACAAGAATGGAAACCTTTGGAAGATGCCTTGGGAACCTGCGTACGTTCTTCCCTCCTTTGCACGAAAGGGGAAAGTGCACCACCCTGCAATCCACTAATCGCCTGTCCTTTCCCCGCGTCATCCTTGACTCCTGAGGCCGAGTCTTGCCTCGGAATCTCCCCTGCTCCGGAGTGGTCCTGAGGAGGCCTCCCGTGGGTCTTGATGTTGTTCCTCCTCGCGAGGCTTGGCCCCTCGCGAGGGCCTTGCCTTGGGTGGTGCCGGGCCTGTTGGTTTTTGATCGATGAAGTGGACCAACCCTGGGCTGTAGGCAGGCAGGTTTGGCTACCCTGTTCCCGGAACGCTGACGGTAGCCCCCGGGCCCAAGGCGTGCTTGAGGTGGCCTCTGGGCGAAGCTTTGGGTGCGGCCTGAAGCGCCGCGGGCCCTAACTGCCTGCGGGCTAGGCCCTATAGATGGTGAACTGAAAGCTTGTCTTCCCGTCTTCTCCACGCCAGACCAGCCTCAGCAAGGCTCGCTCAACCACTTGACCGCATCGGCGTGCCGCCTTCGTTTCTTGTCTATTTTGTCGTTGGTTCTTCCTCCTATGCGATCCCAGCTCCCTCCTCCGAGCCCCCACGCGTCGCGTCGTTTTGCCCCTCATTCTCCTCGCCATGCCTCCGAAAGGGGAAAAGCGAAGGCTCGCGGTGGCCGACCGTCTCGACAGCGCCTCGGCCTGCGTTGGGTCGGTGAACGGTGGTGAACTTTGAGGGGTTGGAGAAGATTCGTCTGGTAGTCGTGGCCGGCTACAATGAGTGGGAGCCACCAAGATATGTCCATGTTCATGGCCTCGAGGCGAGATGGCGACCCCCCCGGTTCCTCTTCATATCCATGCTCTTCTTTCTGTTGTACTATCGTTGTTCTCGAACATCCTCATCGCAGTGCTTTTGCATTACCATATCCACGCGCTCTACCTTGACCCTAGTTCTTTGGTTCTCCTCTCGGACTTCACGTTCTTATGCGAGGCATTTGTTGGCGTTACCCCTTCCGTAGCATTGCTTCGCCACTTCTTCTCCCTTGAATTTCTCTCCGAGGAGCAGTACTCCGGGTGCGCGTCCTTGAAGACGACCGACACATCGGACCCGGGGCCCTCGACGTCGAGCTCCTCCCCGAAGTAGAGGGGTTCCGGCGGCAGTGGGTGCATGTCGAAACTGCCAAGGCCGGAGCCCTGTTCCAGTGCCCGTCAACGCCCGCAACGTCAAACCAGGGGTGGATGCGCGAGGAGCTTAATGACCCCCGACTCACGCCAGTCCTGACCCGGCTAGAGAAGCTGAAGCGGGCGGGGGTGGCAATGGCGATGGTGGGGCGGGAGTTTATCTGTCGGCAGATGAATCCTCTTCAGCGCCACTCCCTTTCGATGTGGGCCTACACGGGACCTCGCGACCCAATGAGGATCCAGGTCCTGCCTCTCTCCCTTGACGTCTTGCATGAGTTGCTTCGTCAGCTGACTGGTGGTGATCGTGACGAACTTCCCCATAATGGCCTCCCATTGCATAACTTCAAGGCCCCGGAAGCTCTTGTCGTGGGGATGCCTCTCTTCGATGAGTGGGGATTCCTCCCCGGAGGAAACACGCACCCCCGAGGGGCCCTCGACCCTTGGGGTTCTGGCCCACGAAAACTCTGGTCATGCCGCCACTCCCGCACCCGGGGTGGGTGGTGTATCACCGCTCGCTCGCCCGGCTCTTGCTCCGGGTCGAGCAGGGGTTGGTGGTGACGACCGGTCGACGGTGGAAGTCGCCAACCCCACCATCAAGGTTCAGCGGAAGGCCGCCGGGTCTCTACGCCAGGCCACCCGCGTCGGCTGGAAGAGGAGGTCGCCTGAGGGAGGCCGCCCCTCTATGCGGTGGGCTCCGGTGAAGAAGAAGTGGGTCGCTGTGGACGAGGAAGCGCGAGTACCCTCCTTTGTCCTTTCATTCTTCAGGCTCCCTTCTCAGCCTTTGTTCTGCAGGCTCTCCACCGGCGAGAGGGGAGGCGGGTCGGTGCTCCCGGCCCGTGAGATTGCCGAGCCTCTTGTGGTTTCTTCCCTCGCACCCCGCGGGGTTCAACCTCCCGAGTCCCTCACGTGTGAACCTCCCGCAGTCTTCCTCGCCCGCGGCCTCCGGCTCTCCAAAAGAGTGCATTCAACTCACTTGCAACCCCTCCTAGGGTCGTGCTGCGCCTCCCTTCTGGACCCCTCCTGCTTGGTGACGTTGGGCCTCAGGAGGTACTTCCTTCCGACGAAGCGTCTGTGCGTGAGCCCCCAACCGCCGAGCATGGATTCGGGTTGAGAGACTCCTCGCGCACCTCTCCCGTTCTCGCGATGTCGAAAGTGAGAGCTCTTAATGGCCACTGGAGCCTGTTGAAGGTATGTGCGCCGCGTCGTGGGGCTTGCTCCGCACTGCGGCGGACATGCTACAGCGTCTAGGAGTGGGGCTTGCCAGCAATGAAGTCCGCATGGAGGATGCGCGCTGGCAACTTGCATCAAGGTGGCGCTAGCTTGAAGTTGTCGTGAACTTCGGCCATGTTAGCGTGAACGCGCCCATGCGGAGGCACATGGGTCCCTTGCCGCGGCGGCGGATGCCCGTGAGCGTGCTCTCTCCAAGGCTCAGGAGGCCGATTATCGGCACAGGGCCTGCGAGGATACCCACAGGGAGCTTTGCGCCCTCAACGCCGATCTTGAAGAGCAGGCTCGGCTGAGGGCCACCCTAGGGGTCCACTTGCTGAGTTCTTCCCTGACGGCGTGGGCTTTCGAGCGTCCGCCGATTCGCTGGCGCTTGTCGAGGTGGAGAAGATTCTAGAGTAGGAGCGTCTGGAGGTGAGGGAGCGCTAGGTGTCGCTTGCTGAGGAATCCCTTGCTTCTCGCGAGGCGAAGCTTCAGGAGGACATCGACAGGGGGGTGGCGGAGGCCCATCGTTCCCTTCTTCTTGACTATCGTGCGAAGCTGAGGCTCTAGGAGTCCCGCTTCCGCAAGCGTCGTGGACACATGAAAAAGAGGTCGGTGCCCTTCGGAAAAGTTTGGATCAGGAAGTGAAACGTTGGTAGGTCGCACTAGACGCCTAGGCTACTGCGAAGGTAAACTAACTCTTCTTTACAAACAAGTGAAAGGCGTGGCTTCCCTGATTGGAGAGGACTCCGAAGAGGCGATCCATGCTCGCGGCCTCCAGCTTGAATGCTCCCGGATGTTCGTATCCCTTGAGAGGAGAGCCTCCCGGGCTTTGAGCGACATCTATGGCGAGGGTGTCTCGAGCCCCCTAGTCCCAGACGACGTTGGGTACTTGGGCTTCTTCTTCCATGTTGTGGAATGTCTTGAGGCAGGTGCCGAGAAGACCCACGCGCTCACAGAGGACAAGAGCCGTGACCTCTTGCGTCAATCGGCCTCGGACGTCTTTAGCCACCTACTTCGCCTCGACCCAGACTTTGACTTCACTGCAGTGTTGGGTTTGGTGCCAGAGACGATCCGCGATGCCCTGGCCAAATGGGTCGAGGTCCACGTGGAAGACCTGGTGACAAGACTTTCTCCCGAAGGTTGTGGCGTGAGCTCTGATGACACTGTGTCCTACTGATCTGCCGCCTTGTTCTCCTGATAGGGTCACATACTAGGTTTAACAACAACTTTGATGTATATGGAGGGTACCTTGCGTTCTCTGAAGACGAGGTGCGCACAATGCTTTCCTCCTAGCCGTGGCCGCTGCCAGCCTCATGTTGTCGCAACGCTGACGGTCTATCCCGCGAGCATGGCTCCGTTTGTGGTTCTTTCTCCCTCTCGTGGGGTGGTTTGAGGACCCTTTCGGCACTCTGTGTCTGCAGGTCCCAGACCCGCACATTGCCCTCCTCTCATCAGGCACAACCCGTTACCAAGGTTGTTTCTCACGGGGCAAAGCCCGAGCGCCCTAGGTGCCGACATGGGCGGCACCTCGGTGGTCGAGTTGCCTTGCTACCGGTAAGGCTACTGAGGCATGTTGCTGAGGAGTCCTCCTTGACACTGAAACTGCTCTACGTCGATAGGTCCCAGTCCTGCACATTTCCCCACCACAATTAGGTACGCCCACGAAGGGCGTGTCTAAGGAGCGGGGCCCCGCCTCCCCTGATACCGACCGGAATTCCAAGACGGTGTCAAAGAGGGCAAGTGGCCTTATGACCAGTAAGGCTCCTAAGGCATGACTCAGGAGTCCCCGTTGGCGCTCGAGCGATTCTCCATTCCGCCCCTCTTGTGGTTGCCTCGGGAGGCCCGACGGAGTCCCGAGGTTTCCACAAAACACCAATCAAAACAAGGGAGAAAGATAACTCGAGTTTGGTAAAACGAGAGAACATAGAGAAGAAATCCCCGCCCTTCTTTTCTTTTCAAAACATTAAGCAAAGAGATCTTCGAGCCTTTGATAGATCAAAATATAAAAGGGGAGGCCCTTGAGGGTCGCAACTTGAAAAGCAAGAAAGGAACGAGAAAACGGCCGCGTCTGGCCCCTAATCTATTCACCGCCTCTGCCTCCCCCAGTACGGAGCATAGGGCTTCCACTAGGCGTGGGAGGGCCCCTCCATGTCCTTGCGGGGCCTGGGTGTACACAACCTCAGCTCGTTATTATCTGATAGTGTCACAGACTCATGGCGGGGGTGTGTCTGGGAGGTCACGAGGACGCTTTGGCCTCACGAGTGTCCCAACCCCCGAGGCATAGGCGCCTGATTCCTTTTGGGTCATTGGTGGACCGTGTTGATTTCCTCCGTCTTCTCCCAAGCGCGGAGTGTAGGGCTGCAACTAGGCGTGGGAGGGACCCCTCCGTGTACTCGGGGGGCCCTGGGTGTATACAACCTCGGCTCCTTATTATCTGAGAGTGTCACGGGCTGAAGTAGGTTCCGGAAGGATTGAAGGACGATGTAGAGGAGCTACAGGTTGATGCAGGTCCCGGGGATGCCTTGGGAACCCCATGCCTCACAGGCGCGTGCCCAGCTCGTGGTCCCCGGGCTCGTAGCGGTGTTGCGTGGTCCGCCTTGAGTGAGCCCTCGAGCGTGGGAGGTGCCCCGACACTCGCTGGCCGGAGAGCTCACCCAAACAGTAGGTCCTGAGTACCTGGGGCATTTCCCCAACGCGCCTCACTAGGCCCCCAGGTTCCCATGTTGGTACAATGGGCCATGCCGCCAGGCTGGGCTAGCACAACCTGAGGGCAACGACGGGTACCCGAACACCCACTAACGATCAAACAAAGCCCGCAGTGGCGACATGGGCGTCTGTTTGACCCTCAGTCCCGAGGTGGGTGTCGCGCGACCTGGAGGCACGGTCGGATATACCACCCCGACCTCCAGGTTAGGATCGTCTGCCCGGGAACATGGGCGTGTGCTCCACCCTCCGTTTCCAGGCTGGGGCCTCTCGACCTGGATACAAGGGTGCGTCCACCCTGTCCCAGGCGAGAGGTCCCCGGTCCCCAAACCGAGACGTCTGCCCAAAGCAGCTCCCGGCCAGCAAGTGTGCCCCGCAAGGACACCCGCGCTGGGCGTCCCCGCGAAGCCACCCCCGCGGGCCACCACCATGGTGCTGTTCATACCTGTTTGCGAGGGGGCTGCCCGCGGGGTCGCACGCATGCCTCCAGCCGCAGTGATGGTCTGGTTGCTTCCTCCGTAACCCGGACGTGTGCCGACGTGGTCGTCGTCGAACTGTAGGCGCCTCCAGGGGTTGATGTAGTCGGGCCCCTGGTATTCACTCCTCGTTCCATGAAGCATGCCGGGGGACATTGGATGACGCCTCCCAAGTGCGGCTAAATCCCGTGCCTCTAGCAGCTCCCGCCGAATCCCAAGTGGGGACAGGCTTGAGTGGATGTTTGGGACGCACCCGCGTGATTCCCTCGTTCTAGCCCCTGGCAATTGGTATGGCGACAGAGATCTTCTGTCATGTCTTGAGCTTGCGTTGGTTTTTCCCTTGAAGAGGAAAGGGCGATGCAGCACAGGAGCAGTATGTATTTCCCTCAGTTTGAGAACCAAGGTATCAATCCAGTAGGAGAATCTCGTCAAGTCCGGAGTACCTGCACAAACACAAAAGATCTTGCACCCAACGCTAAAAGGGGTTGTCAATCCCTTGAAGATTGATTGCAAAGTGAAATATGAAGGCGGAAAGTGCAACGAAGAAAAAGAGTAAGGCTGAAAATATGGTGTGGAGTAGACCCGGGGGCCATAGTGTTCACTAGAGGCTTCTCTCAAAATAACAAATATCACGATGGGTGAACAAATTACTGTCGAGCAATTGATAGAACCGCGCGAAGTCATGATGATATCTAAGGCAGTGATCATACATATAGGCATAGCGTCCGAGACAAATAGACCGATACTTTCTGCATCTACTACTATTACTCCACACATCGACCGCTATCCAGCTTGCATCTAGTGTATTGAGTTCATGACGAACAGAGTAACGCCTCAAGCAAGATGACAACAACACGATAAACTCAAACCAATGATGAAAACCCCATCTTTATACCCTTGATGGCAACAACACGATGCGTGCCTCGCTTCCCCTTCTGTCACTGGGTGAGGTCACCGCACGGTATGAACCCAAAACCAAGCACTTCTCCCATTGCAAGAATCATAGATCTAGTTGGCCAAACAAAACCCACAACTTGAAGAGAATTACAAGGATATGAAATCATGCATAAGAGAGATCAGAAGAAACTCAAATAAGATTCATAGATAATCTGATCATAAATCCACAATTCATCTGATTTTGACAAACACACCGCAAAATAAGATTACATCGGATAGATCTCCATGAAGATCATGGAGAACTTTGTATTGAAGATCCAACAGAGAGAAGATGCCATCTAGCTACTAGCTATGGACCCATAGGTCTATGGTGAACTACTCATGCATCATCGGAGAGGTCATGGTGTTGACGAAGAAGCCCTCCGTATCTGAATCCCCCCTCCGGCAGGGCACCAGAACGTGCCCTAGATGGGATCTTGCAGAGACATAAGCTTGGGGCGGCGAAAAAGTACTTTCCATGATCCCGTGATTTTTTCTGGGATTTTAGGGAATTTATAGGCGAAAGACCTAGGGCAGAGGTGGCCCAGGGAGCCCACAAGCCTGGGAGGTGCACCCCCCTGGCCGCCGCTAGGGGGCTTGTGGGGTCCCTGCTCGCCCCCTGCCTTGATTCTGAGGCTTCCCGATCTTCTTCTGTTTCAGAAAAAAATCTTTTTGGCAGTTTCTTCCGTTTGGACTCCGTTTAAAATCCTCCTCTGAAAGGGGTCAAAAACATGGAAATAACAGGAACTGGCACTTGGCACTGAGTTAATAAGTTAGTCTCAAAAAATATATAAAAGGCATACAAAACATCCAAAGTTTGACAAGAGAATAGTATGAAACCATCAAAAATTATAGATACGTTGGAGACGTATGAAGCATCCCCAAGCTTAACTCCTGCTCTACCTCGAGTAGGGAAGTGATAAAATCATGCACAACCCTGGTATTGGCCAAGTAATTGTTTTCGCACTCTTACTTTCTCAAACTTTTTATAACTATCACGCAATACATGAGCGTGAGCCATGGATATAGCACTATAGGTGGAATAGAGTGTGGTGTTGGTTGTGAGACAAAAAGGAGGAGATGGTCTCATTGACTCGGCGTATCAAAGGGTATGGAGATGCCCATTAATAGATATCAATCTGAATGAGTGGGGATTGCCATACAAAGGATGCACTAGAGCTATAACTATGTGAAAGCTCAAAAGGAGAACTAGTGGGTGTGCATCCAACTTGCTTGCTCACGAAGACCTAGGGCAATTTGAGGAAGCCCGTCATTGGCATATACAAGCCAAGTTATATAATAAAGATTCCCACTAGCATATGTTGATGACAAAACGAGAGGCTCTCAATCATGAGAAACATGGTGCTATTATGAAGCACAAGTGTGGAAAAAGATAGAAGCATTGTCCCTTCTCTCTTTTTCTCTCTTTTTTTTGTTTGGGCTCTTGGGCCTCTTTTTTTTATTTGGGCTCTTTGGACTCTTTTTTGTATTTCCTCACATGGGACAATGCTCTAATAATGATGATCATCACACTTTTATTTACTCACAGCTCAAAGCTTAGAAATGACTCAATAGGAAATACCTCCAGCGGTGTATCGGGATGTGCAACGATCTAGCTTGGTGTATGACGTTGAGACATCTCGCTAGCTATCTTACGATCATGCAATGGAAATATGAGAGTGACGGCACAAGTCATGAGACGGAACAGTGGGAGTTGCATGACAATATATCTCGGAATGGCTATGAAAATGCCATAGTATGTACGTATGGTGGCTGTTTTGAGGTGCCATAGTACGTACGTATGGCCACTAAGAAGCATAATACCCTACTCCTGCTTTGGTGGATTGCCTCTCGTGGAGGTTGCTGGATGAACAAGTAGAGTGTTCGAGGGCTTCTGTATGCTGGGTGACGAGATAAATTCACCCGCGCTCACTGTACTTGATGACCGAATTCACTTTGGTCACTGGACTGAAGAATACCCTAAATATGATGCTTAATGTCACATCAGTGAGCACTGATGGTCACCGCCGACACTGTATAGACGTATTTGGCACACCTGGCGCGCTTTTTGACCATTTGACAGTGCCACGCAAGCCACACATGGTTCATTTGCTATATCCACTTGATTTGAGGGGCCGATTTGGAAAATACACTACTCATAGCCCAATTCCTCTTTCGCCAGCTCTAGTCGCCGCCGTGGACCAAATCGCACCAATCGCCGCCGGTGTTGGCGCCCGCCGGCGTCGTAGTCCACCAGGCACCACTCATACCGACATCGTCGTCCACCAAGCACCACTCACCGCCAGCGTCGTCGCGGCTGTGGAGCATCTCTGCATCTAGATCTTCCCATGGCCGCGGCCGCCCATTCATCCCCCTCATCGACTGCCCCGGGGCGTGTGGTTACTTCATGATTAAGCATGTTTCCAGCACCGAGGATGATCCTGGATGGGTGTACAACCGCTGCCCCAGCCATGGTGTATGTTCTTCAATTTTAATCTGCAAAAACTGTGTGTTTTGCCACACTTTTTTCTGATTTTTGCATGTATTTTGACAGAATGGATGCAATTTCTGGCATTGGGACAGGGAGTATGTTGCCATCTTGGTAAAGAAGAAGTTTCTCACTAGAGCTAATGTTGTTGATGCAATTGCGTGGTCTGAAGACAGGAGAGAAGAGTTGGATCGACGCAATGAACAGAGAAGAGCTAGAGCTGGATTTATTAGGGGTCCATGCTCTTAGGAGAGGATGAATGCATCATTGTTGTAGGTTGGCAGGCAGATTGTTCTTCTGTTGAAGATAGTTGTGGCAGTAGGTGTGCTCTTGTGCATGATGTGTCTGATGCTAGTGATGAAGTTATGGTAGATCTTGTAACTGGTAGGAAGCTGTGTTCTTCTCTTTTGGTTATGTATCAAGCTGTGCAAGTTATGGAATTGTCTTTTGGTTATGGTAGATCTTGTAACTGTGAGGAAGTTGTGTTCTTCTCTTTTGGTTATGTAATCAAGCTATGCAAGTTATGGAATTCTCTTTTGGTTATGTAATCAAGCTCACTACAAGAAATATGTTCATACATGACGTCTTTTAAGATATCGTTGATGAATTCGTCATAAATCTATGAAGATTTCATCTGAGATCGTCGTAAACCGTTTGAGGGGATGAAATCTACATATAAATTACGACGATGTGAGTCAAAAACGTCGTAACCGCATAAGGTGAGATCGTCATAACTTTTACGACGATTGTAAAAATGTCGTAACATGTTCTAACTATGTTGACATGTCACTCATGGGTCCATTCTATCCCACCTCATCCTAGTTTGTGAAGAAACCTACTATTCTGTCATTCCAAAAATTCTCGAAAAATTCTCATAAATACTTTGAATTATATATTTCTAAAATATGTGAAAACCCTTCCTTCCATAGTTCGAAAATAATTCAGCAATATTAATTTTCCTATTCTGTTCAGAATAGCACTTTGTGAAGGAAGTGCTATTTCTATTTCTTTGATTACCCTCATATTTTTTGGACACTCTTTCCTATCCAAACCATTGCCTCATGAAAACTTTCGTAACGATTTGTCTTGTAAATCTTTCTCAGCAAATTTCCAAAGTTTGTGTTCAGCTAACAACTTTGTGAAAAAGTACTAGATAAGAATATCCTGATGACTTGAATTTTTTCCACATCATCTATGTGCCCAAAACATAGCTCTCCTAAAATTTTAACCACATCTAACAATCCACGTGAGCTCATCATCCAATCTTTGTTTCTAGTAATATTTTCATCTTGTGAAGCAACTAGACTTTATATTGCTTTATAGTTGATGAAAATTTACCACGGGATGACTGACCATATAACCTTACTCCACCAAATTTTAGCTCATTTAATTCAGCCAGTTTCCCTCAATATTTATCCCAATATTCTGTTCAGTAGAGAGCATTGTGAAGGAAGTAGACTTTTTCTTTATCCAAATTTTATGACATTTTTACAGTACCTTAATGTGCCCAAATTATCATCCTCCTCCAAATTTCAGCTCAATCCAATCATCTATGTGAGCCCAGTTTCAATTACCATTTTCTGTCCAGATTGGCACATTGTAAAGGAAGTGTCACTTTTGCATGTCCAAATGTTGTAATTTTTATACAGTTCCTTCATACGCCCAAATTAACATCATACACCAAATTTCAGCTCAATCCATTCATTCATTTCATCCCAGCTTCAACATCCATATTTCTGCACAATGTGTTAGTTTGCAAAGAAAGTGCCACCTAGATTCATCCATTTGAGCTAAAAATTTGCCAAGAGAGTCTCCTAAGTAGATGATCATACTCAGCCAAAATTTAGTCCCATTTTCTATCTGAATTACCCGCACCGCTAATCAAACACTTGGCTGCTAATTTATGTTTGAGCTTAGTTCAGTCTCCTCGTGAGATTCTTCTATTGTATTCTTATTGCTAACACCTACCGAGGGATTGTCCAACCCACCAGACATGCCTATTCCACCTAGGACGCGTGGAAATGCAACAGTTAGGCGGTGACCATGCGTTTAGCATGCAAGTTCACGCGCTTTGGAGTTGGGGCCCTCGACCACCATCCAAATCTCGACGTCAAGGCACAACACCATGTATTTATGATTAAATAGATACTTTTATACCTATAAATGATTTTTGGAAAAAATAAAGAGCAAACTATAATGCAGCTGTAGTTCAAATTTAACCCGCTTCCACCTGAATCGACATAAATTTGTCTTTTTCACAAGAGGTGGATAAAATATTTTAACACCCAACCATTTTGTCAATTGTACATAAAATATGGACTAGTATTTTATAAAAATAATTTGGTCCAATTTTGAAACAAATATATGGTAGGTCCTTCACAAAAAAATCATTTTGGTCACTTGAAAAATGGAAAATGAATTTTTCATACAAGGAAAATGAAAACTTCCTTAATCAACATTGTTTGCCATTCCAATATGCACCCTTGTGCATAATATTATATCATTTCAACAAAGTATGTCATGAATGTGGTCATAAGATTGATCATTTGGCTTGAAAGCCATGAATCTTCACACATGATAGCCCATTTCTAAGAACACTTATATAAAATAATTGTCGCATTACTTGTTTATTATTTTTCCTGGTAACTTTGTCACATATAATGACACAATGCAATGGTTTTCCATTTTTTGAATTTGTTTTGAATTTTTCATGGCCATTTCAAAACGCGGTCAAAACATCGGGTATGACCGTTCCTACCTAGTGGTTGAACCTTGACAATATTTTGGTGTTTCTATGATTAAATAGATACTTGTGTACCTAAAATGATTTTAAAGAAAAAATAAATAGCAAACTATAATGTAGCTGTAGTTCAAATTTGACCCGCTTTCAACTGATTCAACGAAAATTTGTCTTTTTCACGAGAGGTCGATAAAATCCATCAACACCCAACCATTTGGTCAATTGTACATTAAATATGTCCTAGTATGTTAGAAAAATGATTTGGTACAATTTTGTGACAAATATAAGGTAGCTCCTTCACAAAAAAACTCATTTTGGGCACTTGAAAAATGGAAAATAAATTTTTCATGCAAGGAAAATGAAAACTTCCTTAAGCAACATAGTTTGCCATTCCAATATGCACCCTTGTGCACAATATTAGATCTTTTGAACAAACTATGCCATGAATGTGACCATAAGATTGATCATTTGGCTTGAAAGCCATTAATCTTCACACATGATAACTCATTTCCGAGAACATTTTTTAAAAATAATTGCCACATTACAAGGTTATTATTTTACCTAGTAACTTTGTCACATATAATGACACAATGTGAAGGTTTTCTATCTTTTGATTTTTTTTTGAATTTTTCACGCACACTTCAAAATGTGGTCAAAATGACACGTATGTCGACAAGCTCTCATGTTTATGAAACTTGGTGTGGTATTGGTTTATAGTCTCTAGAAGGCGTGGAAAGTTTGTGAAAAAAATTACTAATTTTTATCATTTTTATTTTGACAAAAGCAATAGTATAAAGAAACACAAATTATTTGATGCTTTTCTATTGGGTGGAATAGAACTCTCCTGGATCGAGACGTGGCCGATAGATCCACGCCACACACCCACCACAGATCCGAGCTCGGGCCCACCGATCATCGACTAGTGTACGGGGTAAACCCAACCCCTCGCTCTCCCTCTCCACGAACCCCTCCTCCCTTCCAGATCGAGAGAGAGAGAGCTACAGGGAGATCTCGCCTCCTCTCTTCCAGACCCGCGCCGGCACCTCCCTTCATTTTTTTGTTTGAATCTCCGGGCTTTTTCCCGTCTGTGTCGCAGGTCAAATCTGCGAAGCGGATGCCTCGAGGGCCGCCGCCGGCGGACGCCCCGACCCGGCGCTCCGGCCAGCGTACCTGATAACTTTGTGACATATAATGACACAATGCGAAGGTTTTCAATTTTTTTGATTTTTTGAATTTTTTATGACCATTTTAAAATGCGGTCAAAATGGCGGGTATGACCATTCATATTATTTGAAAATGTAAATGAACTCTCATGTTTATGAAATTTGGTGTGGTATTGGTTTATAGTCTCTACAAGGCGTGGAAAATTTATGAAATTTTTAACATGTTTATTTTGACAAAAGTAATAGTCTAAAGAAACACAAATTATTTGAAGCTTTCCTATTGGATGGAATAAAGCTCTCCTGGATCGATGACGTGGCAGACAGATCCACACCCCACACCCACCACATATCCCAGCCCGGCGCACCGGTCAGCGAGCAGTCTACGGGGTCAACCCAACCCCTCGCTCTCCCAGTCTCCCTCCCCATGAACCCCTCCTCCCTTCCAGATCCGCGCCACCACCTTCCTTCCAGATCCACGCCGTCACGAGCTAGCCGCCGTCCTCCTGGCCTCCCCCACGCCCCTCCCTTACCCACCAGCGGCACCTCTCCATCCGGCGACCGTCTGCTGCTCACCCTACTTCGTTGGATGAAAGGTGGTAATATGGATGCTGGACGCGACGGAGCCCCGGGGATTCAGCATGTGGAACCTGCGCGGAAAGTGGAACCGAGCCATGGCGGCGCTGTCCTGGGTGGCCGACGCTATGCGGTGGGCAGAGCATACCCGGCCCGCCGTTGCCCCGCCTGTTCCTGTGCTGGGGCGCGCCACGGGGATAGCCGCTGCTTCATTGAAGGATGCGCCGGTCGAAGGTATGGCGCGATCGTACTCTCATCTAGGCATCAATTCCTTCCTCGAAATTGTGCTGGATACTGACTTGACTAGTCCCCCTCCTGCCTCCTCTTTCTCCGATCCGAAACCCTAGGCGAGGGAGCTGCTGACGGCTTCCGCGTAGAGTCCATGACCGACCTCCTCGTCCAGGGTACCGCCTCCTCCCTTCACCTCATCATACTTGGTCCTGTCAGTGCGAGCACGGTGTGCCCTCATGTGTGTATACCTTCTCGGCGTTTGGATGCATATACTTTTAAGATGCCCATATGGCAACTGTACGTACGTACGCACGCCCCCTCTAGATGACCTGTTGCCTTGCCAAGTGCGTGCCAACCATCAGTGTCAATTAGGGGAAAACTGGGTTGATCACCCGTCTTCAAATTCTATTATCATGTACACGATGCAGTTAGATCAGACGACTGCTTGCTAGTGCTCGCTCGCTCGGCGTGTCTTCCAATTGAATGCTCACCAACCAACTGCCCATGGAACTGACGTACGTGAACTTTGAATGCCATCAGCAGACGTGATGCCGTTGCATTGCCCGATCGTTGGCGCGAACAGCACGAACGTGTCGCCACTCTATGGCAATGGCAGTAGGAGTAGCAATAGCAGTACGTGGGTCGGTCGCGGTTGTCCATGATGCCATTATGGCAGCAGCGGCAAGCCACCACGTTCTCACGAACCAACTACCCCTGCCTCTCATGTTCGATCTCCTCCAACGATACATAATGCGGGCGGGCGGGTGGGTCCCTGTGGATCATGCTTCATACACTGCAGTGTCACTGTGGTTGTAGGTAACTCTGACTGAAGCACTGAGTTAGAAGATGGAGAAGAAGAGCAGCAGCGAAGAAGCCGCGCTGCTGAAACCAGCGTCCTCTTGGGAAGAAGAGGAGCAGCAAAAGGTAACAATCCGTGCCATCTATCCCTCTCTCTGAAATCTGAATTCCTTCCTGTTGGCCATATGGTTGCATATCTGGATCTGACGGAGGTACCACAAAGAGTTTAACTAGTAGTAGTAACTTTATATATCCAACAAACATGTAGATAAATGAGTATATCTGGATCTTGCAACATCATACTTTATTTGCAAGTATTGTTCAACATTGCTTACATTTGCACATATGAATCCTAGCTCTAGAATAGTTGTGGTCTATTTATTTTCTGATGATGGCTTGCGTGTTTTCTGCTTGTCTGCAGATAGATATGAGTAGAGGATCATCATCTCGTCTGTTTGTGGGCTTAATCACCTGTGAACTTTTATAACAGCATGAATGGCATTTACCTGGGAGCATTGTTTAGCATTGCTTATATCTGCCCATATGGATCCTAGCTCTACTACATCCATGGTCTATTTGTTGTTATTGCTACAGCACCATGTATTTTTCTGATGATGGCAGTTTGGTGCTAAGTCTAGTTTTCTGGTGGTTGTTAAGTCTATTCACCTTTATTGGTTTGTTTGCTGATGTGCTGTCTATAGACCAAATGATTTGATTTGCCCTTATATTTGATAGTATCTAGGACTGCCTATGGTATTTTGTATGTGTTTGTGTGGCAGTGTGATTAAATACTTGGTCTGTGCTACAGTTTAAAGGGGTAAAAACATCATCATGATATATGAATGAAGTAATGTCTGTTATATACAACTCTCCAAACTCCTTGAATGCTGATTAGTAGAGTATTAATTTACAACTAAAGTGACTGATACTTGGTACTGGCCACTCTTTGGTTTCTTTTGAGAGTTAGCTGAAAACATGTTTTATGTTTCCTTTCATCACCAATACTACTTTAGTTTTGAGTCAGGTTTTTAGCTACACACCTTAGCCAGCTGGCCTAGTGTGTTGGGGTAAGTCCTTGAACCCAGATGGTTGGGTTCACAATGTGCCTACAATTGCACCCCACCCCTGGAGTCTTGATTTCAGTTCATGGTTCACCACTTCCCTGTGCACATTCCTCTGTTGGCATAAAAGGTTGCTTGACATAGCCTCTCCTTGACATGGACATATGCATAGCCTTTTAACTGTCACTATATTTGTAAGTAGACTGTTGCTTGTCATCTTGACACACTTCTTAATCCTAAAGTATGATTACTTCTATGCCTAATCGGTGAACAACAATTTCTGCTTCTGTTTTTCATGCAATGTTATGCTTTATAATGATTTACTCCCTCTATTCCTAAATACTTGTTGTGCATAGTGTCAAAATATTCATGTGATTTCCTCCCTCTTTCGTTTGCATTTCTTTTAACATCATCTTCAGGATGAACACTAATCTTTTTTATTTCTAATATTTTTTATATTTATTTCCTTTTGATTGATTCATGTGCAGTGTAATGTTCTTGTAGGATGACAAGTTTTCGCATCTCCAACATGTCTCATAGGAGAGTGGAATGAAGTCCATTGTACTGTTGTGATAGTAGCAGATGTGCCATTGTTGTATTGTACAATTCAGTCCGTTCTTGCTATTTTCATGTGTAAGGAAATGTATTCATGAGATGAGTTATTGTGTTATGTAAACCTGGGAGATGTATTATGTGATGTTATATGATGGATGATTCTAATTCGACTTGGAGTTTTCTTGATTTGAATATGAAATAGTGCTGCATTTAATATTGGACAAATAATTGGTTGAAAAGGCCCAATAAATAAAAATGAATCCAAGTTCTGGTAAAAAAGTTGCTGAATTCAAAAATGAAAAAGGCCAAAACAGAAAATGGACCAAATGTATTTGGGCACTAAAAGGCCAGGGCCCAAATAAAAATTCGAAAAAGAAAAACTAAAAGTGGCTATAAAGGGGCTAAGGCCCAAAAAGAAGCCCAATAAGAAAAAGCCCTAAAAAATAAAACCAGCCCATGTGATCAATTGAAATGGGTTGGGCTAATTTCAACCATGACGTTTTGATTTTGTCGTAATTTTGCCACATAGGACTACCACGTAGGACTGGGTTAGATTGCCAACGACGATTTAGGATTGTCGTAAAGTTTACACAATCCAGGAATCGTCGTAAAGGTTACGACGATTTTGATCAAAACATCGCTGTTGTTCATTTGTGACGCTCCGTTTTCGACGCTTGGTTTTTCGTCGTGAGATCGTCGTAAACTAAAAACCGTGACGATGTAGCGACGAAAATATAGCGTCGTGTATTAGCATATTCCTTGTAGTGGTTGTGCAAGTTATGGAATTTATGATTCGTAGAAGATGTTATGCAAGTTCTCCTTTTTGCATTACCGTGTTGTCAAAAAAAATTGCCAATACCAGAACACATATATAGCAGCAGAGATCTTGTAACTGTGAAGAAGCATCATATATATAGCAGCAACACATCATATATATAGCAGCTCATCAACATATATATAGCATCAGCACATTATATATAGCAGCATCACATATATATATATATATAGTTGTCTAGGTTAAGTTCAACACTACCACACCACCATAACACCAAGGTTAAGTTCAACAGTACCACACCACCAAGTTTAAACTGAACATGAAAAGAAACACCAAAATGATGGACTAATTCACCACAAACATATTGACCAAAGTTTCTACTTCCTAGGCTCTCTCAGCTCATCAAACATGCTGACTTTCTTGTACTTCTTGCTGCTGGATCCTCCTCCCATGGCTTGTGTTTGTTGACTTGAAGAGGCCCTCTTAAGACTGGACTTGTTCTGCCTATCTTCATTTCTTTTGGCAGCAAGCTCTGCTGCTTTTCTCTTCCTTGCCTCCTCTCTAGCAGCTGCCAACTCTGCTGCTTTCTTGTCTCTTTGTTCAAGGATGATTGCTCTCTTGGCTTCAGCTATTTCCTTCTTCTTTGCAACATCAGCTGCTCTTTTCTCTTGTGTCTCTTGCTTCTTTGCTTCTCTTTCTATTGCTTTCTTTTTTGCAGTCAGATCTCTCTTCTGTTGTGCCTCGGCAGCTCTCTTCTCTGCTACAGCATTTAGTGCCTCTCGTGTAACATCTCTCTTTTCTGCCATTTCTCTATCTTTCTCCATTTTCATCTGCCTCAGCTTCATGGCTTGACTTCCATCCTTGTTAGCAGTTGTAGTAACATATGGAATGCTGGTGTTCTGAGATCTTGCTGAGTTGATGAAGTTTGATTCAGGCATGTGTTCATGAGAAAATGCAGGCCTCCTAGATTGCTGCTCCATTCTCATCTGATGTAACATTGTGTCACCATACACCTCCAGAAATGATGAAACTTGCAAAATCAGAATATGATAAAATCCTGAAGTGATGAAACTTTCATAAGACAAATCAGAATATGCAAAGCTTGGTAAGACAAACCTGAGTAATTACTGGCTCATGTTCACCATCAGTAAAACTGTCTGAATAAACTTCATCTTGATGCACATTCTGTTGTTCATCATGAGATGAATCAACTGGAATAGGTTGTGGCTGTGGAGCATGCCTCACAGGTGGAAGCCCAGCCTTCCTCTTGTTGCAACCAGCTCTGTTGTGACCCTCCTCTAGGCAGTGAGAGCAAGTGATTATCACACCATGCCTTGTGAGTATTTTTCCTCCTCTCTTGTCCTTTGCTTCATGTGGTTGCTGCCTTCTGTTCTTCTGATGGCTTCCTTTCTTCTCATGCTTCTTGGGTGGGGGGTTGATTTCAGGACCATACATCTTTTCCCACTCTCTCTCATCTCTGTCTCGCATGATCATAGGTTGGTAGGCTTTCAGAAATGAGGCAATGGTGTAGCATTTGTTCACTAGGTCTTCAGGCTCAGTTCTTTCATCTTTGCAGCAAACCATAGAATGATGGCATGGTATGCCATTGAGGACCCACCTCTTGCAAGTGCAACTTAAAGATTTTAGGTCCACTATGTAAGTTCTTCCTCTGTTATCAACCTACACACATAACATAGGCAATATGATGAAATGGAGGTAAGAGAAATATGCAAATGAACTTGTCAATATGCAAAGTCAGGCTACTTCACCTGAAATATTCCCTCTCCTGCATTTGATGCATGACATGTAGCTGACAGTTCATCATTCTTCTCAAGTTTTTTCTTAATTTTGGGGCAAACAGTGCCATCCCATATTTCTGCTTCCTCTCTTTTATTGTAAAACCTTGTCATCAACTGCTTTTTGATTGTCCTGATCAATGACAAAATTGCCAGCTCCCTGGCTTCAAGTATGTACCTGCAGATGACAAAGTATAAACCTTGTCATCAAGTATTATCAACCTACACACTACTTGCAAATGAAAAAATGATAATAGATTCAACTTACTTGTTGAAGACTTCACAAGCATTATTGAGAAGAATATCACACTTTGGGAATTCTTTCTGAAATGCCCTAACCCATGTTTTGGGGTCCATCCCTTCAAGCCATTTCCATGCTTCTAAGTTTATCAGTTTCATCTCTTCCATGTTGTCTTCAAAATCAGTAGGAGTTGTGCTCCTAGCACATTTCCACAGGTGGTTCTTCAGCACTTCACCTCTGAATTGCTATTGATAGTTCTGCCACAAATGTCTAACACAGAACCTGTGCTCTGCATCTGGAAAGTAATCTCTCACAGCTTTGATGAGACCCTGAAAATATGAAAAAAACAATGTTAGCATCACAATTCAGACAAGTGTGTAATCATGCATCATGACATAGTAGCAGTGTAGTAAAGACATGAAATTCCTTCTGCTTGTCAGACATAATAGTCCACAGATCAGTCTCACTAATGCCCAGGTCTTGCTTCATGGAGGATAAGAACCATCTCCAGGTGTCAGTGTTCTCAATGTCAACAACAACCCAAGTAATTGGATAGATGCAGTCATTTGGGTCTAATCCAACTGCAGTGAGAAGAATACCTCCATATCTGGTCTTCAAATGGCAACCATCTAGGGAGATTACTGGCCTACAAGCCTGCATGAACCCTCTCTTGCATGGCTCCAAAGAGAAGTAGCAGTGCAGGAAGGTACCATTTGTATGTGCTGCTAAATAAAAAGTGCTCCCTGGATTTGACCTTCTCCACTCATTTGCATAGTCCCATAGCTTGTTGTATTGTTTCTCCTCATCTCCATGGACAATATGAAGAGACAGCCTTTTTGCTCTCCAATACGTCTCCAACGTATCTATAATTTTTGATGGTTTCATGCTATTATCTTGTCAAACTTTGGATGTTTTGCATGCCTTCTATATATTTTTTGGGACTAACTTATTAACTCAGTGCCAAGTGCCAGTTCCTATTTTTTCCATGTTTTTGACCCCTTTCAGAGGAGATTTTGAAACGGAGTCCAAACGGAAGAAAATCCCTGAAAAGAAAACGGAGCCCCACAAGCCCCCACCCCGCGGTCTGGGGGGTAGGCCGCACCACCCAGGCTTGTGGGCCCCCTGACCTACGGGTTGCGCCTATAAATTCCCTGAAAATCCCAAAAGAATCAGGAGATCATCGAAATCACTTTTCCGCCGCCGCAAGTTTCTGTCCTCGCAAGATCCCATCTAGGGCACATTCTGATGCCCTGCCGGAAGGGGATTCGGACACGGAGGCCTTCTTCACCAACACCATGACCTTTCCGATGATGCGTGAGTAGTTCACCATAGACCTACGGGTCCATAGCTAGTAGCTAGATGGCTTCTTGTCTCTCTTGGATCTTCAATACAAAGTTCTCCATGATCTTCATGGAGATCTATCCGATGTAATCTTCTTTTGTGGTGTGTTTGTCGAGATCCGATGAATTGTGGATTTATGATCAGATTATCTATGAATCTTATTTGAGTTTCTTCTGATCTCTCTTATGCATGATTTCATATACTTGTAATTCTCTTCGAGTTGTGGGTTTTGTCTGGCCAACTAGATCTATGATTCTTGAAATGGGAGAAGTGCTTGGTTTTGGGTTCATACCGTGCGGTGCCCTCATCGAGTGACAGAAGGGGTAGCGAGGCACACATCGTGTTGTTGCCATCAAGGGTAAAAAGATGGGTTTTTCATCATTGGTTTGAGATTATCCCTCTACATCATGTCATCTTGCTTAAGGTGTTACTCTGTTCGTCATGAACTCAATACACTAGATGCATGTTCGATAGCGGTCGATGTGTGGATTAATAGTAGTAGATGCAGAAAGTATCGGTCTACTTGTCTCGAACGTGATGCCTATATGTATGATCATTGCCTTAGATATCGTCATGACTTTGCGCGGTTCTATCAATTGCTCGACGGTAATTTGTTGACCCACCGTGATATTTGTTATTATAAGGGAAGCCTCTAGTGAACACTATGGCCCCCAGGGTCTACTCCACACCATATTTTTAGCCTTATACTTTTTACTTCGTTGCACTTTCCGCCTTCAGATCTCACTTTGCAAACAATCTTGAAGGGATTGAGAACCCCTTTGAAGCGTTGGGTGCAAGCTTGTTTGTGTTTGCGCAGGTACTCTGGACTTGATGAGGCCCTCCTCCTGGATCGATACCTTGGTTCTCAAACTGAGGGAAATACTTACTGCTCCTGTGCTGCATCACCCTTTCCTCTTCAAGGGAAAAACCGATGCAAACCAGAGAAGTTAGAAGAAGAATTCCTAGCGCCAAGGAAGGACTTTTGTTGCCGTAGCACTCTCCTAAGCTTACTCCTTCTAGGCTTAATGTTCCATTGTTCTTGCACCACCCTAGAGAAGTTCTTCATGCTCATGTTTTCATCTGCCCTAAATGAGTCCAGATATTTCTCTGCCATGTATGGAGCTGTGAAGTTTTTCACCTTCCATTTCTTGTTGCTTGTGTGCTTGTCCACAAGCTTCTTTACCATGAATGCCTTTGACCTATTGTCATTGGATGCCCATAGATAAAATGGGCACGCCTCTTCACACTTTGCACAAACCCTCATCTTGTCATTAGTTGGCATCTTGAGGTTGACCCTATTCCTGCATGAGTATTCCTTGATAGCCTTCCTAAGCAGCTGCACATTCTGGAAAACTTGCCCCACATGAAACTTAGGGCATAACAAATCTTCATCCCTGAATGTTTTGAAGTTCATCTGAATTTTTCCTTCATCATCATAATCTGGCCTTCTTATGTCATCATCTTGTGACACTTCCAAAGGTTCCTCATTCGTCTTCTCCTCTGCAACATCAAAGCAATTGTTGACATATAGGTCATCATCCCCCTCTGATATGGCATAATCACAATCTGCAATTTCTGGCATGTAATTAATATCACTACCATCTTCCTCCTGACTTTTACTATCTCCACTCTCATCAATGTCATCCACCTCATCTACATCCTTATTCATATGTGACTTGCCTTTATCCTTTAATACTTCACTTGATGTCATGAAACCTTCCCTTGATTCAGATGTGTCCACAATCAATGGCTTCATAGGGCTGAAGACTTGAGGAAGCTCTCTAATTGGGAACCTAACTACATCATCCATGTCCGTGATAGAATCATCACGTTCCAAAAAAATATCAATGAAATGATGACCAAATGTAACAAAAGGTCTCATATTATCTGTGTCATCATCTCCATTGATCACCGTCGGCCCATTTGTGCTTACTTGAAGACCTGGCATGCAGTAGTACACTGTGATCCTTCCTTCCTTCGCATACCCTATCTGCTCGGTGAGATCATCCACATGTTGGGGTGACCATGTGTTCTTGTCTATGTTATCAAACCAGATGTTGTGCCCTCCATAGTATTTTTTGGTTCTGCCTTGTCCCATGAAAAAGCCTCCATGCCATATTTGAACAGAAAACATAGGATCATCATCACCTACAATCAACAAATACACATATGCAGTCACAAAACATAAGACCCTGTTTTATTGCTTGATTTGAACAGAAAACTTGATTTCTGATTTCACAACAACAAAATACATGAATTGCAACCATTGGTAGCAACTACATTGCAAAAGACCATGCTTTATTGCTTGATCACTACTGCATTGTAAAAAAAGCTGCTTTATTTACAAACTACCCAACCCAAAAAACTACATACCGAATTCCCTTAAAACTACATTGCAAACCAAACCATCTGTATCTACAACCCCCCCCCACACACACACCAAAGCCGTGGTAAACTATACCTAAATCCCCCCCAAAAATCCATTGTCAAAACCCTACCAAAACCCTAGTTGTAACCCCTTTCTCCACAAAATTTCGAATTAAAATCCATGGATTGAGGCTCTGGACGAGAGATTATGCATGGAATAGGGGCATGGATGGACGACGGAGGAGGTTCTGGGCTGTTCTTACCGTATTGCGGCGGAGGTTCATGCTCCGGGCGACGAACAGGGGCCGTCGGCAGAGCAGCCGGTGTTGCGCAGCTTCACTCCCGACGACAAACCTCCCGCAACTTCACTCCCGACGGCAAATCTGCCAGCAGCCTCGCTCCGACAGCAGCCTCACCAACCTAGAGGGCCTTCGACCACAGGCCTCGAGCGCAACGACGAAAAAATTGAGCAAAAACAGAGCGGGCGGCATGGAGGGAGTTAATTCCGCTTCGACCACTGGTACATTTTACACTACGACCCAACAAATCAACGAGCAATGCAAAAGACCCCTTGCTTGGACAAAAAGCGTGCCACGTGTAGCGAATACGTCTATACAGAGTGGGAGGTGACCTTCACTGTTCACTTATGTGACATTAAGTACCGTATTTAGGGTATTCTACAGTCAAGTGACCAAAGTGAATTCGGTGATCAAGTACAGTGACTGCGGGTGAATTTATCTCCTGGGTGACCTTTGTGTGGTGTGCGGGTGCGAAAGAATTGATTCCCCCCCTCTACGGAGTAACCTCCTCCCTATATATAGTGGCAGCCCCAGTCCTCTTCCCTTATCATTTCGGCGGGAAGGGATCCCACAATGGCCAATTTTGAAGGGGAACAGGGGAACATGCTCCCCTGCCCAAAGGTGGTCGTCGCCTGGAAAGTGGCTGTCAGGGCAGCAGGGACAGGTCCAGGGATGACGTCCATCCTGATGGCGGGCGGCGACTGCCTTGTTTGCACCAGAATGGACACCTTTGGAAGATGCCTTGGGAACCCGCGTACATCCTTCCCTCCTTTGCATGAAAGGGGAAAATGCACCACCCTGCAATCTGCTGCTTACTTGTCCTTTCCTTGCGTCATCCTTGACTCCTGAGGGCAAGCTTGCCTCGGAATCTCTTCCGCTCGAGAGGGGTCCTGAGGAGCCCCCCGCGGGTCTTGATGTTGTTCCTCCTTTCAAGGCTTGGGCCCTCGCGAGGGACTTTCCTTGGGTGGTTCCGGGCCTGTTGGTTTTTGATCATTGAAGTGGGCTAGCCATGGGCCGTAGGGAGGCAGGTCTGGGTACCCCCGTTCCCAGAACACCGACATACGTACTTCCCTTCAAAGGGAAGGAACTTTGGAAACACATCCTCGTCTTCATCGGTTCCACTTGTGATTATTTCTTACATTTATTTGTATTTACTTCTTGCTTATTATTGTTGTTCTTAGCATCTTATAGGTTGCTCCCTTAGTTGCATATCTAGACAACCTATTTGTTGCTAAACCTAATTTGGTTAAAGAAAAGTTTAAAATTTGTTAGTTGCCTATTCACCCACCTCTTTTGAACCATATTGATCCTTTCAATTGGTATTAGAGCCCAGTCTCTTTATTAAGGGTTTCACCACCAAAAGTGTATGGTTGATGACGGGGACCGGGTTGGGGAGGTGCCCGAGGGAGCTGGTACACACTCGGTCACCCGTGAGGAATTAAATGAGGTCATGTCGACATTTAAATCCTTGGTGGCTATCGAAGTCAAGAACATGCTTAAGGATTTCCTTGATATTTACAAACCGCCTACCGGCCCGTTATTGGTGGCTAATCCCACAACTTCTGATTCAGGGGCAATTCCAAAAAGGAAAATTCTAGTAGTGAAAAGGATAAAACGCATCAAGGAACAAGTGGGGAAAATGCCTTTACCTCATTTCCTGCTCCCATGGTCTATGGAGGATCGGTCCACCCACCGCATATTATTAATCTAGTTCCTCCACCAAAGCTTGTTAAGAATGATTTTGCTAATTGGGTTTTTCGTATCAAGTCTCATTTGAACCACAACTCAACACATCTTTGGAGAATCATTGAGCAGGGGTACTAGCCGCATGACCCAAGAAACCTCACACCAAGAGAATAGGCCGATAATCAGGTCAAGCACTCTATCTTGTTCATTCTTCAAGTATCTGTACCTGTTGAAGACCTTCCTCACTTGCGTCCCTTCACTCCTGCCAACGATTGTTGGGAGCACATCATCTCCATGTACAAGGGAAGCTCTAGCATTCAACTATCCAACTATAAAGCGGTTCTTTATGAAGCCGATGAATTTTCTATGATCAAGGATGACGTGAGCTATATCAAGGAGTTACAACTCTTGTTGTTCCTCTTCAGGATGATGGAAGAAAATATGTGGATGATACATGGATTAAGCATAAGTTTCTTATGTCCATCATGCCTTTCAACAAGTCAATGTCCTCAGTCATCCTTCAAAGGATGGACTTTCATTCCTAGTACTCAAGTGATGTGTTGAATGAGTTTATTGCCATGAATATTTTGAACAAGACTGTTCATAATGCACTATCCCGAGATCAACGGTCAAGAAAAGACTCCCCCAACCTTGCTTTGAAGGCCAAGACTACTTTGGAGGAAGATGAGAAAGACGAAGAAGAAACTTGTCCTGAAGACACCAAGTATTCTTACCAAGAGCACATGGCTCTTGCATCAAGGCAGTTTTGGGGCAACAAGAAAAACTCAAGGCGGAACTTCTCCAAGAACAACTCAAATGGGTCGAAGGAAATTTGAGTCACTTTGTGGCATATTGTCCCTATGAGGAGAGGGAAGGCAATGGTGGCAAGATCATTCGCAAAGACAATACTAAGTCCTTCCAAACAAGAAGGTGCCCCACAAGGTGTTGGTGGCTCAAGAAGAGTACCTCTCCGATGAGAATGATGTCAATAAGACAAGTGGTGACGCAATGGGAATGTCCATGGTGGCCATTGCTTCCTCTTCTCCAAGCAAGGTGTCTCTCTTCAATGCCCCAAACGAGAAACGGATGGCCGAGTGCCTCATGGCCAAGGCAAACTACAAGGTAACCTCTAACGCTCAAACTAGTAACATCAAAGCTACCATTTCCTCTATCATGGATAGCGGAGATGAAAAGGAAGAGCTAGAGGAGGAGGAAAAATCCTTTGGTAAATTCATGAGAAAACTCAAGGGTAAATCCAAGAAGCATTTTGTTGCTCTCTTGGAACAACTCGGAGAGGCTAATGACCTCATTGAATCTCATGAAGAAACTATCTCTACACTACAAGGTCATAGTCGTGACTATACCGATGAGATTGCGGATATTTCTATTGCTCTTGAAAAGGAGCAAGGACTTCATCTGATTCTTGAGGAGTCACCTAACGCTGACTTTGCTAAGTTAAAGAAAGATCTTGATCATGCTCTTGTTCTTACCGGTGTGCTTCAATCTGAAAAGAGTGCACTTGAGGTTGATCATGTTACACTCAAGAAAGAGCATGCAACACTTAACAAGGCTCACAAGGCCTTGAAGAGTGCTCATGTCTCTTTAAAAGAGTCTCATGCTCAACTCCAAGTAAAACCCACTAAGGAAAAAGCCACTTGCTCTCCATTTGTTTTAGTTGATAATGTCCATGCTACTAACCCCTATTGTGAGCATGCACATCTTGTGGCGGAGAAGTCCAAATTAAAAGAGTAGCTTGAGAAAGGCCTTGTGACATGCATCCAAGGTGAAAAGAATCTTAATGACATTTTGAGCAATCAAAAGGAAGTAGTTGCAAAGGAAGGAGTTGGATTTGCACCGAAGTCCAAGAAGAAGAAGACCAAGAAACCTCCCTAGATTATGGAAACCTTTGTTAAATCTTGGGAGGGTACTCATGAGAATAAAAAGGATCAACCTAAGGGTGGTAATGCCATGAAGGGCAATACACCTCTACCCAACACATCAGAAGACTTTAACCCTTGTTATGTTTTGCGTCGTGCCAGTGATGGGAATGTTTTTTCCTAAGTTTGTTGACTCTTATGATGAGTAAATTGAATGGTCAATTCAGGTTCCTAAGACCCTTATTACTAACATGAGAGGACCCATTAAAGAATGGGTACCTAAATCCAAGCATTTATCTTATGCAGGAGTTTGCTTCCGGTGGGGTGTCATGGTTGCTTGATAATGGAGCAACAAATCATATGACCGGAAGAAATGACTTAGTGGTGGAAGTTCATCCCGACCCATCCATTTCCACCCAAGTCTCCTTTGGTGATGATGCGAGTTCGAAGGTATTGGGTCTCGGCAAGGTAGTAATTTCTCCGGAACATACCATTGAAAAGGTTATGCTTGTTGAGACCCTCGCAAACAATTTACTTTCCGTCATCAACTGGCACTTACGGTCTTTAGTACCTTATTTGGCATTGACTCTGTGGCCCTTTTGTGGAGCAAGACTCTTAAAGTAGCCTTTGTTGGGCATGTCGAGAACTGTCTCTATGTGGTTAACTTTTCGGAACGACCCACTAAGACCCCGACTTGCCTAATGTCTAATGTTAATGTGGGATGGCTTTGGCTTCTTCGGCTATTCGATGTCAATCTGAGATCTTTGCAAAGTCTCATCAAAGGGGGTCACTTTCTCGGACTAACAAATGTGAGTTTTGCCAGAGATCATGCCTACAGTGCATGTATTGAAGGAAAGATTCATGAGATAGCTCACCGCCCCACAACTGTCATCTACACAAAAAGGACCTTGGAGCTCCTCCACATCGATCTCTTTGGCCCTCCATCCTATGATAGTCTTGGGTGAAGAAAGTATTGCTTTCTGATAGTGGATGATTACTCAAGATATACCTGGGTATACTTTTTCAAGAGAAAGAGTGAGACTCAACAAACTGCCATCGACTTTGCTAATGAAGCTCAACGCCAACATAGTGCAAATGTATTGATGATTAGAAGTGACAATGGCACCGAGTTCAAGAACTACACCCTAAATGAATATTTGAGTGATGAAGGAATCGAGCATAAATACTTTGCACCTTACACTCCTCAACAAAATGGTGTGGCGGAAAGGAAGAACCAGACGTTGATGGACGCGACAAGAACCAAGATGGCGGATTTTAAATCTCCGTATAACTTTGGGGCCAAAGCCATCAATTCTGCATGTCATACATCTAGTAGGTTCTACTTTGTAAATTCTTGCACAAGACTCCATATGAAATTTTACCGGCAACAAGCCCAACTTCAAGTACTTCCGGGTGTTTGGCTGTAATTGTTTCATTCTTAAGAAAGGTGCTCGTTTGTCTAAATTTTAACCTAGATCTCAATAGGTCATATCTGTTGGTTATGCTACAAACTATGACACTTACCATGTCCTCAACAAGTCCTCACAACTCATTGAGGAAAGGTGTAACATAGAGTTTGATGTGAATAATGGCTTCTAAGTGGAGAAAGGTTGTCTTTGTGACATAGGTGATTAAATTTCTCCGCAAGTCATAAGAAGAATGGGCGTGGGATACTTCCTGCCCGTTGAGGAACCCCTTCTGCCTGAAGGACACGAACAATGTTTCACTCATGAGGAACCATCACCGACGCAAGACCCACACGCTTCCAAAGAACGCTCTGAAGGCCCTCATCCCCGTGATCACGATCAAGCTCACCCCTCTAAGGATGCTCAAGATCAAGAGCTAGCTCAAGATCGAGACCAAGTTCCAGTTCTAGAGCAAGCGCAAGAACAAAATCAAGCTCAAGATCAACGACAATCACGAAAGGGAAGTAAAGGTCTCAAACAATCTCGTCAGCTTACCCCTAAGGAGATTCAAGGAAGACGTGTTTCCAAGACTACCAAAACGCTCTAAAATTATTCTCATGTGCTGGAGAATATCTACGACATCTTACAGCAAGGGGTAACCACACATCGTCACTTATCAAACTTTAGTGCCCATCATGCGTTTTTTTCTTGCATTGAACCACTAAAGGTAAAAGAGGCTCTCGAAGACATGGATTGGCTTCAAGCCATGCAAGAAGAACTCAACAACTTTGAGCGCACCAAAGTGTGATGGCTGGTGCCAAGACCAAAGGTGAACCACAATGTCATTGGGACAAAGTGGATCTTGAAGAACAAGCAAGATGCGAACGGTGTGTTCACTCGGAACAAGGCAAAATTGTTAGCGCAAGGCTGCTCCCAAGTCGAGGGTATCGACTACGGTGAAACTATTGCTCCTATCGCTTGCCTTGAATCTATTCGCATGTCTCTTGCATTTGCTTCTCATCATAACTTCAAATTATACCAAATGGATGTGAAGAGTGCATTTATTAATGGTCCCCCTAAAGAGTTCGTTTATGTCAAGCAACCACCAGGGTTCAAGGATCCCAAGTTTGCTAATCATGTGTATGTTCTCGATAAGGCACTCTATGGCCTTAAACAAGCCCCACGTGCGTGGTATGATCACCTTATCGAGATGTTACATGATCGTAGATTGAAGTTGGGAAAATTGACCCCACTCTTTTAACTAACAAGGTCAAGGGGAACTTGTTCATATGCCAACTATATGTTGATGATATTATCTTTCATTCACCTAACAAAACTTTTAATGAAGAATTTGCTGCAATAATGACTAAAAAGTTTGAGATGTCTATGATGGGATAGTTGAAGTTTTTTCCTTGGATTCGAAGTCAAGCAACGAAGTCAAGGAACCTTCATCAATCAAGCAAAATACACTCAAGACATGCTCAAAAGGTTCGAGATGGATGATCTCAAACCAACAAGGGCCAACACGCCCATTCCTCTCATCTGCCATCTTGACCTCAATCCCAATGGTAAAGTTGTGGATCAAAAGGTATATTGCTCTATGATTGGATCTCTGCTTTACTCTTGTGCATCTAGACTGGATATTATGTTGAGTGTGGATATTTGTGCACAATTTCAATCTGCACATAAGGCAAGTCAGGATGTGGCGGTCAAACGAATATTTCGATATTTGGCTCATACCCCAAACTTTGGCTTACGGTATCCCAAAGGGGCTTCATTTGATCTCATAGGATATTCGGATTTGGGTTGGACGGGAGACCGTGTGGATAGGAAGTCAACTTTCGGAGGTTGCCAATTCCTTGGCCGCTCTCTGGTTAGTTGGCCTTCGAAGAAACAAAATTGTGTTTATCTCTTGTCCAACGAGGCCGAATATTTAGCTGGTGCAAGTTGGTGTGCTCACCTTCTAGGGACGAGGCAAACTAAAAAGGATTACGGTGTCACTTGTGACAAAGTGCCTCTTTACTATGATAATATCAATGCCATCTCAATCTCCAACAATCCAGTTCAACATTGCAAGACGAAACACATCATTATTCGTCACCACTTCATCCGGGAGCACATCAAGCGCAAGGAGATTGACCTCATTTACCTCAACACTAATGATCAACTTGCAGATATCTTCATGAAGCCTTTATATGAAGCAATATTTTGCTAGTTAAGGTATGAGCTAAATATCATTGACTTGAGCAATGTAGATTGAAATTAGGCACACCCCACCACTCTCATCATTCTATTTTGTTTAGATGTAGGCATGAATTAAGGGGGAGTGTTATTCTCTCAATGAACTCTCTCTCCCCTATTATGCATAAATTGATCAAGTCTTTCACATTAGTCACTGATGGTGATATATTGTTTTCAATGACGAGTTTTGGTCATGAGGCCAAGGTTAAAATCTTTGCGGCGCCATACCAACAGACTCAAACATAGGTGGCCTCGGCCACCACCCATCTTCCACACAAGTTCTTTTCATTAATTGCACGAACGGTCTATCCAGAATGAGTTTTGCTTCTCGTTTTGCATGCTTTTAAAAAGTGAAGTACCTTCTTTGATATTGTACCTTTACTCTCTTCTCTGCATAGAGAAATATAACACAATTTTGCGACATCATTATTGTATGGTGACTGTTGTTTGGGTCACATGTGGTACTACCGCTCCCTGGCCGGTACTAACGCTCTAGCGGTACTACATGCTCATGGGCGGTACTACCGCCTCGGGGATTCCGTGGGGAGTTAAGATCGGGGCAGGTGTCACACCTTGTGTTTTGAATTTCCTGACTAAATTAACTTAACGCAAAATTTAGGACCAATTAAAAATTTTGTGAGTGCTTGTGATGCTTGATGTGATTGTTGCTTGTTTGCTTGTTTGATTGTGTTTGAATCCCTATGTCCCTACTACTCTGTAGACTCACCCACGTGATCGGAACCCTTGTCCAATGACCATACCATGTGTATAGGACAAGAATTATTATTTTTCCCAAATGTTATTTTGACCAAAAAACATTTATTTAATTTAAGCTTTGAAAAACCCCTGGGTTGGGATTTGTACTATAATTCCTCAAATTTGGGAAGTTGCTTTGCACCAAATATTTTACTTAGATCCCATTATCAAAATGTCTTCCCAAAACCACAAGATTATTATTTTAAAATTTATTTTTCTATTTTATTTAAATATCTTTTTCTTGGGGCAGATATGGTCTTTTACAAAGGAAGATTATTTTTCTTTCTTTCAAAATATTTGAGATAATTTAGGGAAACTCGGTGGATATATATATTCCATATCTAAGAGTTTCAACACATGGGCATGTTCAAAGTATTGGGCAAAACCCTCCAAACCCCTTTTCTGCACATTTCAAGCTTTTGGAATATTTACAAAAGAAATATTCTCAGTAAAATCAAGTAAAATTATAGGATGTCACACATGATATATGTGATGATATGTACAAGTTTCATCTCAATCCAAGTTAATTTGGTTCAGCTAAATATTCCAAAACCCTATTTGTCCAGATCCAAATTTGAGCAACTCTACATTGCCAAGTGTCTCCAATTGTGCCCAAATTTTATGGGAACCTTCCGATACTCTAATAATGCATCCATACCAACTCGTGCATCAAGGTGAATAAATGAACTTGTCCCAAACCGCTCAAAACCTTCTCTATTGATTTCTAACTTTGGGAAACCTTACATTATAAAGTTTCTCTAATTGACCCCAAACTTTTTGGGCATGCTCTAATGATCAAATAATGCCACCAAACCAAGTTGTGGATTAGTTGAAATTGATCTGCATGGTTTTGTAAGCAGAAAGCCATTTCTACCCATTTCTTGGGTTTTTCACGTCTACATTGGAAACTTTCGCCAACAAATCCTCAATTTGGTGCACAAGATCATTTTGACATATAATGTGATCTTTTTAGGTTTCATAGCAATTGGAATCCATATAGTAACCATAACATCCATCAAACACCTTCTGCCCAATTACCAAAATTGGTACTGTGGCCCCTTCCACTAATTTCCTTGAGCTTAAAATTTTACCACAACTCTCTCTAGTCCCCTTTTACCTCAAGTAACATTGCCATGGCCTCTGGTCAATTATTGGAGGGTGACTCCATCTCCCCACCTCTCCTTTTTATCTTGGCAACACTATTTTTACCCCTCTTTCTATACTTGTGCTCAAGACAACGCCCCCACATCTTCCCAGAGCACCTGTAGTGTGCTCATGCATCATTTCAAACCAAAGTATGGCATGCTGATGTGGTAAATACGAGAAGCCCTTTTAAAACTTTTTTCTTGGCAGAAATATGGCTTTGAATTGCAAGTAGTAGCTAAACATCTCTCCTTGATTTGAAATTTTGCTATCTTGTAGTCCTTCCAAACATAATTCTACTAGACATGGTTTCATCCCAAGATTCCCCCACTGAAAACCATTTTTGCTAGCCCCAAGTTTGCTGCTGCAAACTTAATCAAAGTAGAAATCAATTCAAATCACCTCCGTATGGGTCCACACTCCACCATCAAACCCCTGCATGCATGCCTTGGGTGCCAGACATCTTTGACTGGTAATAAAGCCACTTTAGACATGAATGGCCATGGTGAGCACCTCTCTGGCATGCAGAATCGGTGCTCTGCACCTTGTCCTCTTGTTGCAGCTCGTGTCCAGCTGTGGAAGCATGTCTCAGAGCGCCATGGCATCTCCCTTTCCATCTTTGACCCCTTCCCTGACACCAGCTCGACTCCAAACAACTTTGGAATGCGTGTATCCCCCATGCCGAGAGCATTCGAGGCCACCGAGATCCATTTGGTCGTGCCCGAAACCCAGCTGCCCCATTCCATTCCTTGAGCTCCCAGGAACCTCCTTCCTTACCCATTGGAGCTTGTGTGCCCACCTCCTCTACCCCGTGGCCTCCATTGCTGCCGCTCTGCTCCGCTCGAGACCGAGCCAAATGGCTCTCCCTCGCCTCAACCCTCCCCTACAACGGAATCCCCTCGACGCCCCCATGCTCCTCGACACACTAAGGGTCCCTCCCCGAGGTCGTGTCATGCTCCTCCGCAGCGGCCGGTGCCATCAGCTGCCACTCATGGCGAGCCACTCACCCCGGCCATCCCCGCGGCCGCAAGGCCACCACCAGGCACGCCAGGGTGCGGGGCACCCACCCATGCCCTTGGCTCGACGGTTGGTCCAATGGTGTGGCCAGAGCCGTGGAGGTCGGTGTCCCCCTGCCCTGGCTGGAGGACGAAGAAAGTGGAGGAGAGAGAGAAAGGGGCCGACGGGTACCTCCTGTTGGCCAAGGGCTGAGGCATCAACGAGTGGACCGGCCCAGGATAAGTGGAGGCGCCCACACTGGTTCCCGGCTTCCCGTGGTGAAGGCACCTTCCGCCAGGCCGTCTTCGGCGTGGCCCTTCATGCGCCGGCTGCTCCATTGGGTCGCTCCATTACTTATCTTGCGCCATGAGCGCTAAATAGCCACTAGGTATAACCCCCCTTTTCCCATTTTCTTTTTTACAGAAATTCGTAAAATCGTTATTAAATTCATTTTTGGTCCAAACTTGGTGATTCAAATTCCTAGGGGTTCCAAAAATATTGCTCTACCCAAATATATATCCTACATATTTTCCCTGCTAACTTTTCTATATATTTCAAATTTAAATTTCTATTTGAGCTATGAAGTGCCCCACTTGAAGAATCCCTAGATCACTCAAATCAACTCCAAATAGAGTTATTCCATTTTCAGAGACTCCAAATATCTTGAACTACTTTTGCAAGATTAGTCAACATTTTTTTGTGTCATGTTTCGGTTGCATCAAATAAATAGCCCCTTTTGGTATTTATTCAATGTTAGAAAATCCGTAGGAAATTCATACCAACTCCAAGTCCAGTTAAACCACTTCCTAAATATTTGTGAATTCATGCCCTATTCAATGAGTGCCTCCACTCATTTTTAGTAAAACATTGTGTGTATACTTTTTGTGGGGCCAGTGATGCCTCCACTTCCTCCATTCAAAATCTCTACTAATCCAAATCTCCTAGAACAAGCTTTAGGTATTCTACTTATGACCAGAGGTATCCAAGAAATATAAAACTCCTATTTATGGAGCACTTTGTTCCTGCTTGCTCTGTGGCTTACTGTGGTTGTTTTCGATGATAGTTGGTGAAATAGGCAGAGTACTCGGAGATGGACCAGAAGACCTCGAAGACCTAGGAGACCTATTTGAGCAACGCAAGCAGCCCTATGACCATGTGTGAGAAAATATTTTATGCATGCCATATTGACTGCGTTATTCCGATGCATATGATCATGATAAAATCGGTAACCCCTCGGTATGGTGTTTACGATGGCTCCTCGAGAGCACTTGCCTTGAGCACGACCTTACCACCTAAAAGGGTCATGTAGATGCAAGTAGAAGGTTGACAGTAGTGCTAAGCATATGATGAGCATATGCATGATGGTGGTAACTCAAGGATGATTACAAATACTTTTCAAAAACCTCGTCGGGTGCCACTAATGCTCGAGGGTCATGGTGTTGAGATGGATGACCACTTGAGGAAGAAGTGGTGTACCAGGAAAGGTTTTGTGTGTGTCGTTTTGGAAATGGGATTAGATTTAAGATTTGCTGACCATCCCAGCCTTACATGTGCGAAAACGATACCCCAATATGGGAACGGGGCTTTGTTGATTACTCTGGTCGGTTCTAGCAAAGAGCCCGCATTACTAGTGGTGGGAGTGATATGGTCACTCTTGTGTCGGGGTCGTGCGAGGTAGGACGACTATGTTGTTTTTACATGTCTCGGGCACACCTTTCGTCCCTGCATGGATGATACAATCTAGACTTGGTGCTCGTAAGACGTACATCATGTGGGCTCGGTAGTAATCGAGTGGAGTCTTTGTCTAGTGTCGCCAGGGGAAAGACAATGATCGGGTACTTACCTTGGGTATGATATATACTACGAGTCGTAGTTCACATAGAAGTTCACTAGATCTCGTGGACATAACTAGACTATCTATATGGATCGTAAGACCCCTAGGATGGTAGGTGAACTTGGTGGAACACGTTTATAAGGTGGCATAACCTACATATTCCTGCAGTAACTTTGGATTCAATCAAACGATTGTGATCACCATCTAGAATTCTTGGTGGTATGATTGACTTTATCAAGTAGTTGACATGGTTTGATGATATTGCCATAATGACTGGACTCACGAGCAAGAGTTCTTATTGGAATCGAGTTTCATATTTAAATAGGTAACCTCAATGGAGTATCGATTGTGAATGAGGCCATATGGTTCGGAGTAAATTGGGTTTAGTCTGACGATCCTGATCTTGATACCATGTTTCTCGGTGAATAACAAGTACAAGTACTTGGAGTTGTCGAATTGATTTACCAACCTATATAAGCCTGGCCTTGCAGATTAGTTGGACATGATATTGGAGGTTGGTGGATACACTATGACATAGTCCTTGCAACAATATGTGGATTATGAGGACTCTAAGTGACCATGTAGAACCCCATCGATATTGGATTTGTAGGAGTGATCGGTCCAGTGATAATCGATAGGGTTGATGGACCACTTGATTGGATTCATCGGAAGGGACAAGACCTCGGATTGGTATACTACGTGTTTCCCTAATACAGGAATGTAGTACCCTAGCCATTCAATAATCTAGCTGAGCACTTGGATTGAAGCATCTCAATTCAAGCTTAGCAGCTTGCATGATTTCCCCAGGATTCGTGCATAGGGATACATAGGTAACGTAGCTATAGTATGCTTATGAGATTAGGTTAAGGTCTTTCCCTCAAACCTGGGAGTTAACTAGCATGGGTGCTGTGGAGTTAACTTATGCGAGATGGTACCTTTGATGATATACAGTGACTTTTTTTTGTCCGGAGATAGTGGTTAGACTATTGTCATTTGAGGAATGTGCTTAGGGGTAAGATGATAGATGTTCACTCACATCCAAAGTTCCTTAAAACCCCAAAGCTTGAACGATCCATAAGATGGTCAGATTATGACCATAGGAATCGGCTCTAAGTCATTGCAATATGGCCAGTACTCCGCCCCAACCACCACTGATACGTCTCCAGCGTGTCTATAATTTTTGATAGTTTCATGATATTATCTTGTCAAACTTTGGATGTTTTGTATGCCTTTTATATATTTTTTGGGACTAACTTATTAACTCAGTGCTAAGTGCCAGTTCCTGTTTTTCCATGTTTTTGTCCCCTTTCAGAGGAGGATTTTAAACGGAGTCCAAACTGAACGAAACTGCCAAAAAGATTTTTTCTGAAACAGAAAAAGATCGGGAAGCCTGAGAATCAGAGCAGGTGGCCTGTAGGGAACCCACAAGCCCCCTAGCCGCGGCCAGGGGGGCCCGCGCCTCCTAGGCTTGTGGGCTCCCTGGGCCACCTCTGACCTAGGTCTTTCGCCTATAAATTCCCTAAAATCCTAGGAAAAATGAGGAGATCATCGAAAGTACTTTTCCGCCGCTGCAAGCTTCTGTCTCCGGAAGATCCCATATGGGGCACGTTCTGGTGCCCTGCCGGAGGGGGGATTCGGATAGGGAGAGCTTCTTCATCAACACCATGACCTCTCCGATGATGCGTGAGTAGTTCACCATAGACCTACGGGTCCATAGCTAGTAGCTAGATGGCTTCTTCTCTCTCTTGGATCTTCAATACAAAGTTCTCCATGATCTTCATGGAGATCTATCCGATGTAATCTTCTTTTGCGGTGTGTTTGTCGAGATCCGATGAATTATGGATTTATGATCAGATTATCTATGAATCTTATTTTAGTTTCTTCTGATCTCTCTTATGCATGATTTCATATCCTTGTAATTCTCTGCGAGTTCTGGGTTTTGTTTGGCCAGCTTGATCTATGATTCTTGCAACGGGAGAAGTGCTTGGTTTTGGGTTCATACCGTGCGGTGACCTCACCCAGTGATAGAATGGGTAGCGAGGCATGCATCGTGTTGTTGCCATCAAGGGTAAAAAGATGGGGTTTTCATCATTGGTTTGAGATTATCCCTCTACATCATGTCATCTTGCTTAAGGCGTTACTGCGTTCGTCAGGAACTCAATACACTAGATGCATGTTGGATAGTGATACGGTTCCATCGTATCTACTTTTCTGAACTCTTTTGCCCTTGTTTTGGACTCTAATTTGCATGATTTGAATGGAACTAACCTGGACTAACTCTGTTTTCAGCAGAATTGCCATGGTGTTGTTTTGGGCAGAAATAAAAGTTCTCGGAATGACCTGAAAATTTACGAAGAACTTTTCTGGAATTAATGAAAAATACGTGCGCAAAGATCCACTAGAGGAGGTGAGCTAGTGGGCCACAAGCCCAAGGGCCGCAGCCCCCCCCCCTCGCCGCGCCGTGAGGGCTTGTGGGGTCAACGAGGCTCCACCGCCTCCAAACTCAGCTCTATATATTCCATTTCGCCTGGGAAAAATCAGAGAGAAGGATTCATCGCGTTTTATGATACGGAGGCGCCGCCACCTCCTGTTTTTCATCTCGAGGGCAGATCTGGAGTCCGTTTTGGGCTCCGGAGTGGGGAAAACGTCGCCATCGTCATCATCAAGCTTCCTCCATCGACAAATCCATGATGCTCTTCACCATTCGTGAGTAATCTCATCGTAGGCTTGCTGGACGGTGATGAGTTGGATGAGATCTATCATGTAATCGAGTTAGTTTCGTTGGGGATTGATCCGTAGTATCCACTATGTTCTGAGATTGATGTTGCTACTACTTTGCCATGCTTAATACTTGTCACTAGGGCCCGAGTGCCATGATTTCAGATCTGAACCTATTATGTTGTCTCCAATATATGTTTGTTTTAGATCCTCTCTTGCAAGTTGTAGTCACCTACTATGTGTTATGACTCGGCAACCCTGGAGTGACAATAGCCGGAACCACTCCCGGAGATGACCACAGTATGAGGAGTTCATGTATTCACCAAGTGTTAATGCATTGGTCCGGTTCTTTATTAAAAGGAGAACCTTAATATCCTGTAGTTTCCATTAGGACCCCGCTACCATGGGAGGGATGGACAATAGATGCCATGCAAGTTCTTTTCCCTAAGCACGTATGACTACATACGGAATACATGCCTACGTTACATTGACGAACGGGAGCTAGTTACATATCTCTCCGTGTTATAGCTGTTACATGATGAATCACATCCGGCATACTCATCCATCACCAATCCACTACCTATGAGTCTTTTACTACTAGTCCTTGCTACTTCTATCACTATTGCTGTTACTACTGTTGTTCCTTGCTACTACTGTTAATTGCTACTTTGCTGTTACCTGTTGCAAGACTTTTCTGGAGCCGTAGCTAGGGAAGCATTATTCTCAAGAATAGTCCCCCGTCAACGTCCTATTTACTGGCGCCATTGATACAACTAGTTATGAATAGTCTTCCGTTAGCAGATCTTTTTCTGGCACCGTTGCTATCATACCACTTTGCTACTGATACTTTGCTTGCAGACACTAATCTTTCAGGTGTGGTGGAATCGTTAACTCAGCTGCTAATACTTGAGAATATTCTTTCGCTTAACCTTGTGTCAAATCAATAAGTTTTGGTTGAATACTCTACCCTCGAAAATTGTTGCGATCCCCTACACTTGTGGGTTATCAAGAGTATTTTCTCGCGCCGTTGTCGGGGAGGCACATCTATATTGTGTGAGTCACTTGGGATTGTCGTCTGCTGGTCACTATGAGGATTCCGATAGATCCTAGAAGTAAAGTCTTGCCTTCCACTACGAGGACATGTAAGGAACTGACATCTAGCTCTGCACTTGATTCACCTTCAGTTATGAGTAAGTTTGCGACATCGCCTCCTCCTAGAATCTTGATATGTCGCCTGTGCTTGATGATGCTACTTCTGCTTCCGATGATGCTTATAATGATGTTATGCTTGATACTATGCCTGACGATGCTATGCTTGATACTATGCCTGATGATGCTATGTCTGATACTGCTTTGCCACTAGGTGCATTCCTTGATGCACAAATTGCTAGAGTTGCTGCTAGATGTGATGATACTTCTGAAACTGCTGATACTATTGAAGTAGAACCTACTATTTTGCATGCTAGAACTAGCTCTCCTATGCCTGAATTGCCTGCTATGCCTGAGCGTTATGTTATGGAGGGAGAGATAGCTGAGGACTTCCTTGCGTGTAAGGATAACTATGATGTTGAGAAATTACTACGCAAGTGGAAAGAAAAATCTCTGAACGCTAGGATGAAATACGACCCGAAGTTTGCTACTTCGCCTATCTTTGTGACCGATAAGGATTATGAATTCTCTGTCGACCCTAAGTTAATCACTCAGGTCGAATCTGATGCTTTTCACGGTTATGAGTCTCAAACGGTTGTAGCCGATCTTACCAAACTGCACAATATAGCCACCGTATTCAGTAGTGAGGAAAAGATCCGCCACTACTATATCCTCAAGATGTTTCCTTTCTCGCTAAAGAATGATGCTAAGACTTGGTTCACTTCTCTTGCTCCTGGTTGTGTGCGTAGTCCCTAGGATATGGTCTACTACTTCTCTAAAAAATATTTCCCTGCCCATAAGAAGCAAGCTGCCTTGCAGGAAATATACAACTTTGCTCAAGTTGAGGAAGAGAGTCTCCCACAAGCTTGGGGGAGGCTTATCCAGCTACTGGATGCTTTGCCTGATCACCCTCTTGAGAAGAATGAAATATTTTATATCTTCTATAATGGACTTACCGATGCTTCCAAAGACCACCTAGATAGTTGTGCCGGTTGTGTTTTTAGGGAATGAACCGTAGAACAAGCTGAGATTCTACTGAATAACATCTTGTGCAATGAGAATGCTTGGACTATTCCCGAACCACCTCCTAAGCCAACTCCAAAGAAAAGAGGTATTCTATTCCTCAGTCCTGAAGATATGCAGGAATCCAAGTTATCTATGCGAGAGAAAGGCATCAAATCTGAAGATGTCAAAAATCTACCACCTATCGAAGAGATCCATGGTCTTGATAACCCGATACAGGTAGTAGGAGTAAATTCTCTGCGTAGGTTTGATGAGAGTGATATTCCTTTTGATAAACCTGCTAGCTTATGACTGGATGAATTTGATAAAAATTTTGCCAAACAACAGAGTTTCAATGATTATGTTAGCAGACAATTGGAATGAATGCTCGTATGCTTAGTCATTTAAGAGCTTGTGTGGACAGAAATGTCAATGATCTTAAGCTTCTGAGTAAACATGCCTCTATGGATACCACTCAGGTAGAACAAGTACTTAAAGCTCAAAATTACTTGCTCAATGTGTTGAATGAAAATTCTGTCAGAGTCGTCACTAGAGGCGGTAGAATGACCCAGGAACCTTTGTATCCTGAGGGTCATCCGAAGAGAATTGAACAAGATTCTCATGGAGTTAGCACTGATGCACCTAGTCATCCTAGAAAGAAGAAGAAAGATGATAAGAACCTGCACGCTTGCAACCCTGTTGCTGCTACACCTAAGAGTCCAAACGATGCCTCTGTCTCTGATGCTGAAACACAATCTGATGATGAACATGAGCCTAATGATGATATCAATAGTCATGTTCATGATGATGCTCAACCTAGCAATGATAAGGATGTGGAGATTGAACCTGTTGATCTGGATAACCCACAGCTTAAGAATAAGAGATACGATAAGAATGACTTCACTGCTAGGAAGCATGGTGAAGAAAGGGAGCCATGGGTTCAGAAACCTAAGCCCTTTCCTCCCAAGCCATCCAAGAAAAGCGATGATGAGGATTTTGAGCGATTCGTTGAAATGATTAGACCTGTCTTTCTGCAAATGCATTTGACAGATATGCTCAAAATGTCTCCGTATGCTAAGTACATGATAGATATTGTGACTAATAAGAGGAGGATACCTGAGGTTGAGATTTCCACCATGCTTGCTAATTATACCTTCAAGGGTGGAACTCCGAAGAAACTAGGTGATCCCGGTGTGCCCACTATACCTTGCTCCAGTAGAGGCAACTACGCTAGAACTGCTTTATGCGACCTTGGAGCCGGTGTTAGTGTTATGCCTCTCTCTCTTTATAGTAGAGTTGAACTGGATAAGTTGACACCCATTGGAATCTCTCTGCAAATGGCCGACAAATCAACTGTTTTCCCTATCGACATTTGTGAGGATGTGCCTGTTGTGGTTGCTAATGTCACTATCTTAACAGACTTTGTTATCTTAGATATTCCCGAGGACGATGCCATGGCGGTCATCCTCGGAAGACCCTTTTTAAACACTGCAGGGGCTTATATAGATTGCAACAAAGGCAATGTCACTTTCCATGTCAACGGTAATGAGCATACGGTGCACTTTCTGAAGAAACAATATCGAGTACACTGCATCAATGCTATCGAAAAAACTTCATCGATTCTTGTTGGGAGCTTCGAATGCCCTATTCCTCGTGTCAAGATGAAGTATGATTTTCTTGTTGGGGAGATACATATCCCCATTGAGGTGACCTAGTGACTATTCGAAAATTGTCCGTTCTCTTTTGCGATTCAAAAAGGTTTGTCGAGGAGACTTGATCAACCTCAGTGACGGATTTCTTTCGATGACCATGAGATGGATGAATCGAGAGTCACAAACCTCTGTTCCAATCTTTCACTTTCGGCTGATTAGAACAAAAATGATAGATTTAGTTTAGTTTTCGCTGTTTTGTGTCTTAACGTCCCGTGGAAAAGTACCCCGAAAATAGAAGTTCTCCGAATGTCCTGAAAATCAAGTATGATTTTTTTTGGATTTTTTGAAAAATACTGGGACGAAGAGCTTGTCTGGGGGCTGTACCAGTGGGCCACAGGCCCTTGGGGCACGGGCACTCCCCTGGCCGTGCCACCTAGGCATGAGGGGCCCACAGGCATCCCCTCCACTCATTCTTTCTCTCATATGGTTCTCCTACCTCTAGAAAAAATTGTTTCGCAGCTCAAACCCGTGTTCTTGCTCCTCTTGCTGGGATTTTAGATCTCTTTGCTCAAATCACCGTTCTCCGAACTGTTTTGGGGAAATTACTCCTTGGTAACTGATCCTCCATTGGTCCAATTAGTTTTTTCTCTAGTGCCTTATACTCCGCGTATTTTTGCTGCCTTGGTGACCATGTTCTTGAGCTTTGCATGCTAATTTTAGCTGGTCCGAAGTAGTCTTGATACCTAATATGGCCTCTAGGCACTTGTGGAAGTAGTTGCTACGAGTTTCGTTGAGCCTTGTTCACTTTTCCTTAGAATAACTAAAAATTTCAGAAATTTTCAGAGATAGGAAAAGGAAAAGATGAGGAGGTTCTTAAGAGGCTCGTCAAGCTGTGACCCCAAGGATGATGGAAGTGAGAAGAAGCCCAAGTATCTAGTCCCTCGTGTCGCGGAAGTTCGTGCGTGCGAGTGGCCAAGCGACGTGTTCTTATGCGCCACTGGAATTTATGAGGACTTTTATCACTTGGTGGAAAACGCAGGCCTTACCGCCTTCGTTGAAGATAAGTGTCCGCAATACCTCCTCCCCACTAATATCTTCGTACAAAGCTTTAACTTATATCCGAGGAAGAATCCTCCTATGGTTGAGTTCAAACTTTATGATATCCCCCAGCGCATGTCACTCCAGGATTTTTGCAATGTTTGCAAATTGCCTTTTGTTGGGGATATTCATGAACCTCGTCCACGGGACTTGGAAGCTTTCATCGATTCTATTGTTGTAGGAGAGGAGAGAGGAGTGTCTTGCGCTAGAGCTGCTAGCATTCATTTTCCCATGCTTCGGTACTTCTCATTACTTCTAGGAAAATGTTTCATTGGCCGTGGGAAAGCTGGGTCACTTAGTTCCCCAGATGTTGCGGTCTTGCGTGAAGCCCTTTATAACAATAAAACTTATAACTTGGGCGCTATAGTAGCTCAACGGTTGAACACGAACCGTTCTAAAGGCATTGTCTATGGAGGTATCTATGCTACTCGTCTTGCTAGACACTTTGACATACATATTAGACTGGAGGAGGAAGAAGAGATTCTTTTTCCTGATAGATATCTAGATTACGATAGCATGGTTCTCCATGACTTTCTTGATAGAGATATAAATGAAAGGATGATTTATAACCTGGTGTTTAGTCAGGGTACTTGTGAGACTATTACTTTGCGTGCTCCTTCTTTGTTCAATCTTCATGCAGGCAGGTACATCATTATGCTCTCGTACATCTATGCATATTGGGGCCTAGCCCAACCACAGGTGCCCGTGCCTGAGCCACCAGTCGAGTACCAGACGCCAGTTTATCAGTGGGAGCCAGAGGAGCTCACACAGCAGTGGCATCCTTAGTCCACTCCGGAGTACACCGGAGCTGGTTATTTCCCTCCTTGGGAGTAGACCAACTTAGGCTAAAAGCCTAAGCATGGGGGAGTACGCGTTCTCACCGACTTTACATTCTTGCTTATGTTTTCACTTTGTTCGTCGGTGTTCACACTTTGCCACTGTATCATCCATGGTAGTTTATTTTATTTCTCTAGTTTTCTTTTCGTGTGTCTGTCTAGTTTGAGAAAACCCAAAAAGATTTTGTTTTTCTTCTTTTGCTTGTTCGGATCTTTCCCGTGTAAATAGTTTTCTTTTTCTTTGGGTCAAGGTAGAAGATAATGGTTACAATGTTTAGTGGCTCTTACATGCATACCTGTTTAGCTTTCATAGAGCCATATTACTTGGTCTTCTCCTTTGTGTTTGCGTGCAGATTCCAGCATAGTCCAATGCACGAGCACGCTTATTATTGTTCACATCGTTTAGTCGTGCAAGTCAAAGGCAATAATGACGATATATGATGAAGTGACTGAGGCTGGAAAAGCTGGTATGAACTCGATCCATTTTGTTTTTCTAAATATGACTAGCTCATCATTCCTGATTCAACTTTGTTGTGAGAGAAACATGTTTGCAATCACAACATAGAAATCATAGTTTCTTATGCCATGCTTACTTAGCTAGGAGCTTATAATGATTTGTCTTGGATGCCAACATGAATTTTGAGATGACTGTGTAGTAGTATGATAGGATGGTATCCTCCTTTGAATGATTCAAGTGGCTTGACTTGGCGCATGTTCACGCATGTAGTTGAAACAAAATCAACATAGCCTCTATGATATTCATGTTCATGGTGATTTATGTCCTACTCATGCTTGCACTCAATGTGGGTTAATCTCAATGCATTTTGATGACTGATGTCGCTTTCTAGTTGGTCGCTTCCCAGTCTTTTGCTAGCCTTCACTTGTACTAAGCGGGAATTCTGCTTGTGCACCCACTCCCATAAACCCAAAGTTGTTCCATATGAGTCCACCATACCTACCTATGTGCGGTATCTACCTGCCGTTCCAAGTAAATTTGCATGTGCCACTCTCTAAACCTTCAAGAAATAATCTGTTTTGCATGCCCGAACCGCTCATGTGGTGACAGGGGGCTATTGGTATCTTCCATGCTAGGCGTGTTATGCTCGATATGTGTTTATTCACTATCATTCACGAGAAAGGGTCTGGTAATTGGAATTCTCAGTTCCATGCTCAAATCGAAAAGATAATTGCAAACAGAACTCCCCCAGGATTGATGTTGGTATGGACGGTACCCGAGGATTCGGCTAGCCATGGAGTGTGATTGATTGGTAGTGGGGGAGTCAAAACTTTACTTTTCTGTTTGGGAACCGCCTATAGCATGTGTAGAGTGGAAGATGTTGAGAACTCTTAGTCATTGCGTTGATAATGAAAGCATGCCACCCAAAATTATTATCTCTGTTTTCAAAGCTTGAGCTCTGGCACCTCTGCAAATCAATGCTTCCCTGTACGAAGGGCCTGTCTATTTATGTTCCTGTTTTATGTTCCTGTTGAGTCATCCTCCTCTTACAAAAGCACCAATTAGAGAGCACCTCTGTCATTTTTATGCTTTGCTTTTAACTGTGTTGAGTATGACTATGACTGGATCTTCATTGCCATGAATTACAATGTTTAGTCAACCCTTGGTATTTGAAGGTGCTCTGCATTTATGTTTTGCGGTCTCAGAAAGAGCTAGCGAGATACCATAGATTCGTACCGCTTCGTGTTGTTTTCATTGAAGCGTTGACATTTGAGGCTTATTATTATTTGCTCGCTAGTTGATTATGCCATTGATATGAGTTTACCGTGAGACCTAGATGTCATTTGCTTATGTGGTTTACTTGTGATCTTGCTGAAATTCTGGTTATGAGTTAGACATAGTTGCAACAACAAGATCAAACAGAGTTCATCAAAGTTTTTCTTTTGTCTCTTTCAGATTGTCAACTGAATTGCTTGAGGACAAACAAGGCTTTAAGCTTGGGGGAGTTGATACGTCTCCGTCGTATCTACTTTTTCGAACTCTTTTGCCCTTGTTTTGGACTCTTATTTGCATGATTTGAATGGAACTAACCCGGACTAACGTTGTTTTCAGCATAATTGCCATGGTGCTGTTTTTGTGCAGAAATAAAAGTTCTCAGAATGACCTGAAAATTTACAGAGAAATTATCTGCAATTAATGAAAAATACGTGCACAAAGATCCAGCGGAGGAGGTGAGCCAGTGGGCCACAAGCCCAAGGGCCGCGACCACCCCCCTGGCTGCGCCATGAGGGCTTGTGGGGCCCACGAGGCTCCACCGCCTCCAAACTCATCTCTGTATATTCCGCTTCGCCCGGAAAAAAATTAGAGAGAGGGATTCATCGTGTTTTACGATACGGAGGCGCCGCCACCTCCTGTTCTTCATCTCGAGGGCACATCTAGAGTCCATTTTGGGGTCCGGAGAGGGGAAATCATCACCATCGTCATCATCAACCTTCCCCCATCGACAAATCCATGATGCTCTTCACCGTTCGTGAGTTATCTCATCATAGGCTTGCTAGACGGTGATGAGTTGGATGAGATCTATCATGTAATCGAGTTAGTTTTGACAGGCATTGATCCCTAGTATCCACTATGTTCTGAGATTGATGTTGCTACTACTTTTCCATGCTTAATGCTTGTCACTAGGGCCCGAGTGCCATGATTTCATATCTGAACCTATTATGCTGTCACCAATATATGTGTGTTTTAGATCCTATCTTGCAAGTTGTAGTCACCTACTATGTGTTATGACCCGGCAACCCCGGAGTGACAATAGTCGGAACCACTCCCGGAGATGACCATAGTATGAGGAATTCATGTATTCACCAAGTGTTAATGCGTTGGTACGGTTCTTTATTAAAAGGAGAACCTTAATATCCCATAGTTTCCATTAGGACCCCGCTGCCACGGGAGGGATGGACAATAGATGTCATGCAAGTTCTTTTCCCTAAGCACGTATGACTACATATGGAATACATGCCTACATTAGATTGACGAACGGGAGCTAGTTACATATCTCTCCGTGTTATAGCTGTTACATGATGAATCACACCCGGCATACTCATCCATCACCGATCCACTGCCTACGAGTATTTTACTACTGGTCCTTGCTACTACTGTCACTACTGTTGTTACTTGCTGCTAATGTCACTACTGCTGTTCCTTGCTACTTCTGTCACTAGTGCTGTTATGTGCTACATTGTTGTTACCTGTTGCAAGACTTTTCTGGAGCCATAGCCGGGGAAGCATTATTCTCAAGAATAGTCCCCCGTCAATGTGCTATTTACTGGCGCCATTCATACAACTAGTTAGGAATAGTCTGTCGTCAATAGATCTTTTTCTCGCACCGTTGCTATCATACCACTTTTCTTATGATACTTTGCTTGCAGACACCAATCTTTCAGGTGTGGTTGAATTGACAACTCAGCTACTAATACTTGAGAATATTCTTTCGCTTCCCCTTGTGTTGAATCAATAAATTTGGGTTGAATACTCTACCCTCGAAAACTGTTGCGACCCCCTACACTTGTGGGTTATCAGATAGCGGTCGATGTGTGGAGTAATAGTAGTAGATGCAGAAAGTATCGACCTACTTGTCTCGGATGTGATGCCTATATGTATGATCATTGCCTTAGATATCGTCATGACTTTGCGCGGTTCTATCAATTGCTCGACTGTAATTTGTTCACCCACCCTAATATTTGCTATTTTGAGAGAAGCCTCTAGTGAACACTATGGCCCCGGGTCTACTCCACACCATATTTTCAGCCTTACACTTTTACCTCATTGCACTTTCCGCCTTCAGATCTCACTTTGCAATCAATCTTGAAGGGATTGACAACCCCTTTATAGCGCTGGGTGCAAGCTCTTTTGTGATTGCGCAGGTACTCTGGACTTGACGAGATTCTCCTACTGGATTGATACCTTGGTTCTCAAACTGAGGAAAATACTTACTGCTCCTGTGCTGCATCACTCTTTCCTCTTCAAGGGAAAAACCAATGCAAGCAAGTCTCCGTCAACTTGTCAATTTCTGGCGCTATTGTTTGAGAAGTAGCATAAGGATTTCTAGCGCCGTTGCCGGGGAGGATCATGTCAAGAACTCATCCAAGTAAGTGTCGCAAACCCATCTCTTGCATTTACTTTGTTTGCCAGTTGCCTCTCGTTTTCCTCTCCCCCACTTCACCAATTTGCATTTTTCTTTTGCCTTTTCGTTCACCCTTTTTTCTTGATTGCTCTTTGTTCGCTTGTGTGCTTGCTTGCTTGTTGAAGTCACCATGACTGAAAACACCAAACTTTGTAACTTCTCGAATACTAATAATGATTTTATTAGTACTCCGATTGCTCCCGCCACTAGTGCGGAGTCATAGGAAATCAATGCCGCTTTGCTGAATCTTGTTATGAAAGAGAAATTTTCCGGCCTTCCTAGTGAAGATGCCGCATCCCATCTCAATACATTCATTGAGCTTTCCGATATGCAAAAGAAGAAAGATGTGGATAATGATGTGATTAAATTGAAGCTTTTTCCTTTCTCGTTGCGAGATCGAGCAAAAACTTGGTTTTCGTCTTTGCCCAAAAATAGTATCAATTCTTGGGATAAGTGCAAAGATGCTTATATATCCAAGTATTTTCCGCCGGCTAAGATTATCTCTCTCCGTAACGATATCATGAATTTTAAGCAACTTGATCATGAACATGTTGCACAATCTTGGGAGAGAATGAAATTGATGATTTGAAATTTTCCCGCTCATGGCTTGAGTCTTTGGATGCTTATACAAATCTTCTACGCTGGCTTGAATTTCGCTTCTAGAAATATCTTGGACACCGCCTCAGGTGGAACGTTCATGGAAATCACGTTAGGAGAAGCCACGAAACTCCTAGACAATATCATGACGAACTACTCTCGATGGCACACTGAAAGGTCACCTACTAGTAAGAAGGTACACACTATAGAAGAAATTAACTCGTTGAGTGCTAAGATGGATGAGTTAATGAATTCGTTTGCTAGTAGAAGTGCTCCTTTAGATCCTAATGATATGCCCTTGTCTTCTTTGATTGAGAGTAGCAACGCTAGCTTGGACGTTAATTTTGTTGGTAGGAATAATTTTGGCAACAACAATGCTTTTGGAGGAAACTATGTTCCTAGGCCTTTTCCTAGTAACTCCTCTAATAACTTTGGCAACTCCTACAACAATACTCATGGAAATTACAATATATTACGCTCTGATCTAGAGCGTAATATCAAAGAGTTTATCAACTCGCAAATTTTTTTTCAATGCGTCCATAGAGAAAAAACTACTCAAAATTGACGATTTGGCTAAGTGCATTGAAAGAATGTCTAGTGATATTGATGCTTTCAAAGTTAGATGTGCTCCTCCCAAGATCAAGATGGATGAAACTGTGAAAGCTATGCCTGTTTTCATGATTGAGAGCAAAGAAAGAACCGCCCAAATTCGTGCTAGACATGAATGGCTTAAAAAGGCGTGTTCTCGTGATAAGAATCACGAAGATCTTAAAGTGCTTGGTGTGACTCCCATTGAATCTTTTCTTTCTTGTGTCAAACCCAATGATGATGGGGCTGGATATGAATCCACCTTGGTTGAAAAATTCCCCAATGATTCGGGGTCCATCTATATGGATGCTAAAAGCATTGAAAGTGGAGTAGAAGATATTAAAACTTTGAGAAGTAATGAAATTACTACCTTGGATTTCAAGGAATTGAATTATGATAGTTGCTCCTTGATTGAATGCATTTCCTTGATGCAATCCATGCTAAACTCTCCACACGCTTATAGCCAAAACAAGGCCTTTACCGATCATATCGTCGAAGCTATGTTAAAATCTCTTGAAGAGAAACTTGAATTGGAAGTCTCTATCCCTAGAAATATTCATGGTGAGTGGGAACCTACTATGAAAATCAAAATCAAAAACTATGAATGCAATGCTTTGTGTGATTTGGGTGCTAGTGTTTCCGCGATTCCAAAGTCTTTATGTGATGTTCTGGGTTTTAATGAGATAGAGGAGTGTTCTCTTAATTTGTATCTTGCGGATTCTACTGTCAAGAAACCCATGGGAAGGATCAATGATGTTCTTATTATTTCAAATAGGAACTATGTACCTGTGGATTTCTTTGTGCTTGACATTGATTGCAATCCTACATGCCCTATTATTCTTGGTAGACCTTTCCTAAGGACTATCGGTGCTATCAATGATATGAAGGAAGGGAATATTAGATTTCTGTTTCCTCTAAAGAAGGGCATGGAGCACTTTCCTAGAAATAAAATAAGATTGCCTTATGAATCCATGATGAGGGCCACTTATGGTTTGAGCACCAAAGACGACAATACGTGATTCTATCGCGTTATGCCTAGCTAAGGGCGTTAAACAATAGCGCTTGTTGGGAGGCAACCCAATGAATTATTTCTTTTTCATTCTGTTTTGTTGCGTCCACACCATCATAATTCTGTTATGATTGTGTTTTTTGTGTTTCTTTTTGTGTTTGAGCCAAGCAAAACCTTTATGACTAGTCTTGGTAATGGTTGTTTGATCCTGCTGGAAAAAGACAGAAACTTTTCGCTCACGAGATGATTTTTCATTTTTATTCAAAAAGAGCTTTTGAGTTGATTCTTTTTGCTTCTGGTTTATATACCTTTTTCCGAGGCATTCATATTTTTTCAGAATTGTTGAGGTAACAAAAGTATACGAAGTATACAGATTGCTACAGACCGGTCTGTTTTTGACAGATTTTGTTTTTGTCGAGTTGGTTGCTTGTTTTGATGAAATTATGGTTAGTATCGGGGGGTACTAGACATGGAAAAGTGAGAATACAGTATCCCAACACCAATATAAATAGAAATCAAGATTGCTACAATACCTAAAGTGGTGGTAGTTTGTTTTCTTGTGCTAATGTTTTCACGAGTTTCTGTTTAAGTTTTGTGTTGTGAAGTTTTCAGGTTTTGGGTGATGTTCTCATGGACAAATGGATAAAGAGTGGAAATATCTCAAGCTTGGGGATGACCAAGGCATCCCAAGCCAAATTCAAGGACACCAAAAAGCCTAAGCTTGGGGATGCCCCGGGAAGGCATCCCCTCTTTCGTCTTCAATCCATCGGTAACATTACTTGGAGCTATATTTTTATTCACCACATGATATGTGTTTTGCTTGGAGCGTCTTGTATCTTAGGAGTCTTTTCTTTTTGTTGTGTCACATCATCCTTTATGCACACCTTCAGAGAGAGACATGCACTCATCATGATTTTGCTAGAATGCTCATAGTGCTTCACTTATTTCTTTTGAGCTAGATAATTTTGCTCTATGTGCTTCACTTATATCTTTTGAGCTAGATAATTTTGCTCTATGTGCTTCAGTTAGATCTTTTAGAGCACGGCGGTGCGTGACTTGGTAGTTGGCTTATGCTATGAAAGTAGTGCCAAAGGTCATAGGTACCCAAAGAGGATACAAAAACCTCCATCTTCATGTGCATTGAGTAGAAAGAGAAGTCTTGATTCCTCTCAATTAGTTTTGAGACGTGGATTTGGTAATATTTAGAGCTATGTTAGTAGGGTGTTGTGAATCTAGAAATATTTGTGTTGAAGTTAGTGATTCCCGTAGCATGCATGTATGGTGAACCGCTATGTTTGCAAGTCAGAGCATAATTGATCTATTGATTGTCATCCTTTGTGTTGCGGTCTAGATCGCGCGATAGTTAACACCTACCAACCCTTCCTCTCGGAGTATGCGTTTAGCACTTTGTTTCGATTACTAATAAAAAATTTCACAATAAGTATGTGAGTTCTTCATGATTAATATGAGTCCATGGTATAGATGCACTTTCACCTTCCACCATTGCTAGCCTCTCTAGTGCCGCACAATTCTCGCCGGTACACAAACCCACCATATGCCTTCCTCAAAATAGCCACCATACCTACCTACTATGGCATTTTCATAGCCATTCGGAGATATATTGCCATGCAACTCCCACCATTCCGTATCATGACTTGTGCCGTCACTCTGATATTTCCATTGCATGATCATAAGATAGCTAGCAAGATGTTTCAACGTCATACGCCAAGCTAGATCGTTGCACATCCCGGTACACTGCCGGAGGCATTTCCTATAGATTCATCATCGTTCCAAGCTTTGAGCTGTGAGTAAATAAAAGTGTGATGATCATCATTATTAGAGCATTGTCCCGTGTGAGGAAATAAAAAAAGAGAGGACAAAAATATCAAAAAAAAGAGATATGGAAATAGGCCAAAGAGCCCAAATAAAAAAAAGAGAGAAAAAAATAGAGAAGGAACAATGCTACTATCTTTTTCCACACTTGTGCTTCATTATAGCACCATGTTCTTCATGATTGAGAGCCTCTCATTGCGTCACCACCATATGCTAGTGGGAATCTTTATTATATAACTTGGCTTGTATATTCCAATGATGGGCTTCCTGAAAATTGCCCTAGGTATTCGTGAGCAAGCAAGTTGGATGCACACCCACTAGTTCTCCTTTTGAGCTTTCACATACTTATAGCTCCAGTGCATCATTTGTATGGAAATCCCTACTCATTCACATTGTTATCTATTATTGGGCATCTCCATAGCCCTTTGATACGCCGAGGCAATGTGACCATCTCCTCCTTTTTGTCTCATAACCACCACCACACTCCATTCCACCTATAGTGCTATATCCATGGCTCACGCTCATGTATTACGTGATACTTATAAAAAGTTTGAGAAAGTAAGAGTGCGAAAACAATTACTTGGCCAATACCGGGGTTGTGCATGATTTACATTAGTTGTGTGAGGATGATGGAGCATAGCCAGACTATATGATTTTGTAGGCATAACTTTCCTTGGCCTTGTTATTTTGAAAGTTCATGATTACCTTGCTAGTTTGCTTGAAGTATTATTGTTTTCATGTCAATAGCAAACTATTGCTTTGAATCTTACGGATATGAACATTCATATCACATGAAAGAAGTTGCAAAGGAAAACTATGCTAGGTAGCATTCCACATCAAAAAATTCATTCTTTATCACTTCCCTGCTCGAGGACGAGCAGGAGTTAAGCTTGGGGATGCTTGATACGTCTCCAACTTATCTATCATTTTTTATGGTTTCATGCTATTATCTTGTCAAAGTTTGGATGTTTTGTATGCCTTTTATATATTTTTTGGGACTAATTATTAACTCAGTGCCAATTGCCAGTTCCTGTTTTTTCCATGTTTTTGACCCCTTTCAGAGGAGGATTTTAAACGGAGTCCAAACGGAACGAAACTGCCAGAAAAAGATCGGGAAGCCTGAGAATCAGGGCAGGGGGCCTGTAAGGACCCCACAAGCCCCCTAGCCGCGGCCAGGGGGGCCGCGCCTCCCAGGCTTGTGGGCTCCCTGGACCACCTCTACCCTAGGTCTTTCGCCTATAAATTCCCTAAAATACCAGAAAAAACCAGGTGATCATCGAAAGTACTTTTCCGCCGCCGCAAGCTTCTGTCTCCGCAAGATCCCATTTGGATCACGTTCTGGTGCCCTCCCGGAGGGGGGATTCGGATATGGAGGGCTTCTTCATCACCACCATGACCTCTCCGATGACGCGTGAGTAGTTCACCATAGACCTACGGGTCCATAGCTAGTAGCTAGATGGCTTCTTCTCTCTCTGGGATCTTCAATACAAAGTTTTCCATGATCTTCATGGAGATCTATCCGATGAAATCTTCTTTTGCGGTGTGATTGTCGAGATCAGATGAATTGTGGATTTATGATCAGATTATCTATGAATCTTATTTGAGTTTCTTCAGATCTCTCTTATGCATGATTTCATATCCTTGTAATTGTCTTCGAATTGTGGGTTTTGTTTGGCCAGCTTGATCTATGATTCTTGCAATGGGCGAAGTTCTTGCTTTTGGGTTCATACCGTGCGGTGACCTCACCCCAGTGACAGAAGGGGTAGCGAGGCACGCATCGTGTTGGTGCCATCAAGGGTAAAAAGATGGGGTTTTAATCATTGGTTTGAGATTATCCCTCTACCTCATGTCATCTTGCTTAAGGCGTTACTCTGTTCGTCATGAACTCAATACACTAGATGCATGCTAGATAGCGGTCGATGTGTGGAGTAATAGTAGTAGATGCAAAAAGTATCGGTCTACTTGTCTCGGACGTGATGCCTATATGTATGATCATTTCCTTAGATATCGTCATGACTTTGCGTGGTTCTATCAATTGCTCGACAATAATTTGTTCACCCATTATAATATTTGCTATTTTGAGAGAAGCCTCTAGTGAACACTATGGCCCCCGGGTCTACTCCACACCATATTTTCAGCCTTACATTTTACTTCGTTGCACTTTCCGCCTTGAGATCTCACTTTGCAATCAATCTTGAAGGGATTGACAACCCCTTTATAGCGTTGGATGCAAGCTCTTTTGTATTTGCACAGGTACTCTAGACTTGACGAGATTCTCCTACTGGATTGATACCTTGGTTCACAAACTGAGGGAAATACTTACTGCTCCTGTGCTGCATCACCCTTTCCTCTTTAAGGGAAAAACCAACGCAAGCAAGTCTCCGTCAACATGTCAATTTCTGGCGTTGTTCCTTGAGAAGTAGCAACCACCAATCATGTATGTGAGGAACATGGTCAGGTAGGACTAGATTATGTTGGTCCACAAACCCCTCGGCCAGTGACCGCCCATAGCAAGTTTATCCTCCTCTCACTGTCTCATGAGCACTATGCTTATGCGATGCTTGGAGAGGTATTATGGTATCCTCATGGATGATATATAGTTACCCAATAAGAGGAGGAACACTTTAGTCCTGTTTGGACAAGCCCCAGGAACGCTGCTCGCCATGCCTCTCAAGAGTAAGGTGTTATCTCGAGAGGATAGGCTCCTCCACACAATCTCCAAGCAGAATAAGTAAATCCTACCCAAGACAAGGCAGGGAGCCACCATGGTTGGGAAACGAAAAGAAGAAGAAGAAGCAAGAGAAGTCAACCGCCGCTCCTCTGCTAGCTACAACAACTATGTCAAGAAGGATCTATGTTCAAGTTGATGAAGCCTTTGGATGACAAGAGAAATGAGAGAGTCCCTTTTGGTCCCATCAAGGACGGAAATCCTGACTAGACCATGGTGAAAGCTGTGGCAAAGATGACTTCCCCTGCCTACCAAGCCTCTGACCTTAGGGTTTACATGACTGGTCTATACCCTTGAGTAGCCAGCTCATCGAGAACCCTCATGAACCTTCCTAGATGTAGGACCCGTTCTAAGCGCTGAGTCTCCAAGCTTAGAATCACGGACGAGATCCAACACAGTCCCTTTCATGAGAAGCTACGAAGAGGCTGGAAGGCCGACCATCTGATGACACGCCGGAAGCATGCGTCCATGAAGACAACGACAAATGGCCATACACGAATGAAGGACATACACGTGTGACTTACTCAAGAAGTGGATGCGACGGAAAGCCCATGACAAACCCTTCTATTCTAACCTGACACATCTAGGTGTCACTACCCAACGTGCACAACCCTGGGACCAGCACCCATACAAGCTACCTTACGACTTATTCCGACCTTGGAATACACATGCAAGCCAAAACCTTGCAGGAACTTAGTTCACCAAGCCCTTGACCCTGATTCAAGCATGACTTATTGCTAGAACCCCTCTCACGATCAGTGAATGATGAACGGAGCATTCGAAGCTCTATCATCAAGCACTTCAAGACCCACATGAGCAACATGGGAACGTGAAGGCTCCCTCCGACAAAAAATTCTGCATCTCTCCAATGCCTAGCCTAGAAATCTCGAGGACGAGATTCCCTTAAGGGGGTAAGGTTTGTCACACCTTGTGTTTTGACTTTCCTGACTAAATTAACTTAACTCAAAATATAGGACCAATTAAAGTTTTTGAGAGTGCTTGTGATGCTTGATGTGATTGTTGCTTGTTTGCTTGTGTTTGAATCCCAATGTCCCTACTACTCTCTAGACTCACCCCCCTTGACCCAAACCCTTGTACAATGACCATACCATGTGTATAGGACGAGAATTTTTTTTTACGCATATGTTATTTTGACCAAAAAGCATCAATTTAATTAAGCTTTCAAAAAACCCTTTGTTGGGATTTGTACTACAAGTCCTCAAATTTGGGAAGTTGTTTTGCAGCAAACATTTTACTTAAATCCCGTCATCTAAATGTCTTCCCAAAACAACAAGATGATTATTTTAAAATTTATTTTTTATTTTATTTAAATAGATTTTTCCGAGGCTACATATGATCTTTTACAAAGGAAGATTATTTTTATTTCTTTCAAAATATTTGAGAAAATTTAGGGAAACTCAGTGGATATATGTACTCCATATCTAAAAGTTTCAACACATGTTCATGTTAAAAATATTGGGAAAAACCATTCAAAACCCTTTCTGCTTATTCCAAGCTTTTGGAATATTTCTATAAGAAATATTCTCAAGAAATTCGAGTAAAATTCTAGCATGTCACATATGATATATGTGAGGATCTTGCCGTGTTTCATCTCAATCCAAGTGTCACCTATTGTGATCAAACTTTATGGACATGTTATAATACTCTAATAATGCATCCATACCAAGTGGTGCATCAAGGAGAATAAATGAACTTGTCCCAACCCCTAAAAACCTTATGTGTTGATTTCTAACTTTGGGAAACTTTAATTTATAAAGTTTCCCATTTGAGCCCAAACTTTTTGGGCATGATCTAATGCTCAAATGATGCCACCAAACCAAGTTGTGGATTAGTGGGAATTTATCTGCATGGTTTTGTAAGAAGAAAGCCATTGCTGCCCATTTCTTGGGTTTTTCAAGTCTACATTGGAAACTTTCTCCAACAAGTCCTCAATTTGGTGCACAAGCTCATTTTGACCTATCATGTGATCCTCTTAAGTTTCATAGCAATTGGAATCCATCTGGTAGCCCTAACATCCATCAAACATCTTCTGCACAATTACCAAAATTGCTACTGTGGCCCCTTCAACTAATCTCCTTGAGCTTAAATTTTTACCACAGCTATCTCTAGTCCCCTTTTACCTCCACTAACCTTGACATGGCGTCTGGTCAATTATTGGAGGGTGACTGCATGTCCCCACCTCTCCTTTTTATGTTGGCAACACTAGTTTTACCCATCTTGCTATACTTCTACTCAAGACAATGACCCCACCTCTTTCTAGAGCACCTCTAGTGTGCGAATGCATCATTTCAAACCAAAGTATGGCATGCTCATGTGGGAAATATGGGCAGCCCTTCAGAAACTTGTTTTTTGCAGAAATATGGCTTTGAAATACAAGTACTAGCTAAACATATATCCTTGATATGAAACTTTGCAGTCTTGTAGTCCTACCAAACATAATTCTACTAGACATGGTTTCATCCCAAGATTACCCCACTTCAAACATTTTTGCTAGCCCCAAGTTTGCTGCTACAATGTTAATCAGAGTAGAAATTAATTCAAACCACGTCCATATGGGTCCAAAGTCCACCATCAAACCCCTACATGCATGCCTTGGGTGCCAGACATCTTTGACTGGTCAAAAAGCCACTATGGACATGAATGTCCATGCTGACCACCTCCCTGGCATGCAGAAACGGTGCTCTGCACCTTGTCCTCTTGCTGCAGCTTGTGTCCAACTGTGGAAGCATATCTCGGAGCGCTTTCCCAACACCAGCTCAACTCCAAATACCTCTGGCATGCGTGTTTCCCCCATGCCCACAACATTCGAGGCCACCGAGATCCTTCTTGGCGCCCCCCTCCATTTGATCATGCCCTAAACCCTGATGCCTCATTCCATTCCTTGAGCTCCCAGGAACAACCTTCCTAACCCATTGGAGCTCCCGTGCCCTCGTCCTCTCCTATCGGGCTCCATTGCCGCCGCTCCGCTCTGCTCGAGCACGAGCCAAATGGCTCTCCCTCGCCTCAACTCTCCTCTCTAATGGAATCCTCTCGACACACCCATCCTCCTGGAGACGCTAACGGTCCCTCCTCGAGTCCTTGTCATGCTCCTCCATAGTGGATGGTGCCATCAGCTACCCCTCATGGCGAGCTTCTCACCCCGGCCATCCCTGCAACTGCCAAGGACACCACCAGGCACGTCAGGGAACGGGGCACCCTCCCAAGCCCTCGGTTCGGCGGCTGGTCCAACAGTGTGGCCAGAGTCGTGACGGTCGGCGTCCCGGCTGCCTTGGCTGGAGGAGGAAGAAAGTGTAGGAGAGAGAAAGCGGCCAGCAGGCCTTGTGTGTCGTCCAAGGGCCAAGGCACCAACGAGTGGACCCGTCCAAGATAAGTTGAGTGGCCCGCGCTGGTTACTGGCTTCCTGTCGTGAAGGTGCCTTCCTTGAGGGTGTCTTCGGGGTGGCCACTCAAGCACGAGCCGCTCTGTTGTGCTGGCCTAAGACCTATCCTGCGCCGTGTGCGCTAAATGTCCACTAGGTATAACCCCTTTTCCCATTCTATTTTTACAAAAATTTGTAAAATCCTTATTAAATTCATTTTTTCTCCAAACTTGGTGATTGACATTCCTTGGGGTTCCAAAAATCTTGCTCAACTCAAATATATATCCTACATATTTTTCTCCTAACTATTATGTATAGTTCAAATTTGAATTTGAATTTGGACTATGAAGTGCCCTAGTTAAAGAATCCCTAGATCACTTAAATCAACTCCAAATAGAGTGATTACAATTTCGAGTGACTCCAAATACCATAACTATTTTTGCAACATTAGTCAACATTTTTGTCTTTCATGTTTCTATTGCATCGAATAAATAGCCCGTTTTTCTATTTATTCAATCTTAGAAAACCCATAGGAAATTCATACCAACTCCAAATCTAGTGAAACCACTTCCTAAATATTTCTAAATTCATGCCCTATTAAATGAGTGCCTCCACTCATTTCTTATAAAATATATTCTTTATATACTTTTTGTGGGGCTAGTGATACCTCCACTTCCTCCATTCAAAATCTCTAGTAATCCAAATATCCAAGAACAAGCTTTAAGTATTCTTCTTATGTCCAGAGGTATCCAAGAAAAATAAAACTCTTATTTATAGAGAACTTTGTTCCTTCTTGTTGTGTGGCTTACTGTGGTTCTTTCCAACGATAGTTGGCGAAATAGATGGAGTACTGACAGTTGGACTAGAAGACCTCGAAGACCCTGGAGATCTATTTGAGCAAGGCAAGCAACCCTATGACTATGTGTGAGAAAATATTTTATAAATGCCATGTTCATTGCGTTATTCCGATGCAGATGATCATGATTAAAGTGGTAACCCCTCGGTGTGGTTTTTCCGATGGCTCCTCGAGAGCACTTGCAGTGAGCACAACCTTGCCACCTAAGAGGGTCATTAAGATGAAAGTAGATACATTGACAGCAGTGCTAAGCATATGCATGATGATGGTAACTCAGGGATGAGTACAAATACTTTTTGAAAACCCCGTCGGGTGCCACTAATGCCCGAGGGTGATGGTGTTGAGATGAATGACCACTTGAGAAAGAAGTGGTGTACAAGGAAAGGTTTTGTATTTGTGGTTTCAGAAATGGGATTAGATTTAAGATTTGCTAACCATCCCAACCTTACATGTGGGACCATGATACCCCAATATGGGAATGGGGCTTTGTTGATTACTCTGGTCGGTGCTAGTAAAGAGCCCGCATTACTAGTGGCGGGAGTGATATGGTCACTCTCGTGTCGGTGTCGTGCCAGGTAGGACGACTATGCTATTTTTACATGTGCCGGGCACATCGTTGGTCCCTGCATGGATGTTATGATCTAGAGTTGGTGCTTGTAAGACGTACATCATGTGGGCTGGGTACCAATCGAGTGGACTCTTTGTCTAGTGTCGCTAGGGGAAAGACAATGATCAAGTACTTACATTGGGTATGTTATATACCACGAGTCGTGGTTGACACAGAAGTTTGCAACCTCTACAGAGTGTAAAACTATTCGAATATATGTGTCCATGGTCAAGGACAGTTGGGTAATCCTACTTAAACAATGTCTAGTCATTTTCGTATAAACCAAGTGTGAGTGTGTGTGTGTTTGTGAGGGAGCTGGTACTTGGTCAGGTTGGATGACTTGGCATGGAGGGTGAACATGGGATGTTCAATCCTCGGATGATATTGATATCCGTGACCTTTTCACGCGGTTACCAATTACCTTATGATGCCTATTGGTGATATATCATGTCTTATTATTGCCTTGTCTCACATCATGGATTGCTTGCGAGTACATTTAAAGTACTCACTGGCTTGCCACTGGTTGTTTCATTGACGTGGTAAGAGGGGACAAGAGATGGTGAAGAGTACGTTGGTGACGTTCCTCTGAGCTAGGACGCTTCTGAGTTAGAATCCGTGTAGTTTAAGGCTGATGACATGGGTTCACGCCTTCGACCAATATTTCAGCTATTGATTAAGTTTGGTGTATTGGCCTTCAAGGCCCTATCTATCTAAGACTTCACTGCAATGGTCATTATTTGTATCAGACGATATGTAAGTCAGATTTCTGTTTGTTCAGTGAGCATTGATCTCTGGGAGCACAGAGCACGTACATTCAGTGATCACGACTTATAAGTCAGGTTCCACACTGTAGGTGGATTTTTAACTCCCCCATACCCATTCCCTCCTCTCCTACCGACTCTCCCTCTTTGTGGCGACCTAGAACATCATCGGAGGTCGGCTCCGGATGCCTCTATCTATGTTTCCCTCCCTTTTTTCGTCCGAAGGGATCTCTCCTCCCATATCCCTCGTGCCATGGAACCAAGTACTTCCCTCGATCCCCGTCTCTATCTCATGGTATTTTCTTGGATCTTGATCTAAGTCAATGCGTGTGGATTCCTTGTTTAGTTTGTTTTTCCATGGAATGCGTACGATGTGTGGATGATGTTATGTTGCAATCACTTTGGTACTTGAAGTAGAGATTTGTGGGATGGAGAGATCTAGCACTGCTGCCTCCATTAACACAAATTCCCCAGGACGGTACTATCACCCGTCCATGACCGGTATTACCGCTTCGGCAGAAGTATCAGTCCTGCACAGTGGTAATACCGCTGCACGGGAAGTACCGCTCTTGCACGGCGGTACTACCACCCTGGCACGTGCACCCATTTTCTTTCCTGCATCTGCCCATCTCTGTTTTGGTTTCCTGTTTGACTTTTGCAGTCTGTTTACTCATGTTTTGTTTCCATTTTTCTTGTGAGTTCCAGGTGATGGCTCTGGTTCTATGACTCGTCACATGAACCCCAAGCGTGGATCCAAGCGCCCGCGTTCACCTGAGGAGGCGGCTACTAGTTCTAGTGCTCAGCCACAAAAGCAACCCATGAGGAGGACAGTCAGCAAGAAGAAGGGTCCCAATAGTTGCCACAAGAAGAGTTTGTTGTGCGGCACAAACATAATCCGTATTGTGTGCCTCAGGATGATGCTCTTGCAGGGCATCCATTTTGGAACAAGACTCAATCTCTTATCTATTCCGAGATCATCAAGACATGGACGAACCTCTTTGCGGATGTCGAGAGCATTGATATGGGGCACATGATCTCTAATCCCCACACTACTTATTTTCCTGAAGCTTATGCTCTTTGTGAGAAGTGGGGTCTTGGTCCTATCGTCGTCTTCAACAAGGACTTTGACAGCAAGATCGTGGCTCAATTCTATGCCAATGTTCACTTCTATGATGGTGATTAAAGGCGCTTGACGTGGATAACTCGTGCCCGTGTGCTACACTCTCATTGGAAGACGTTTATGAACTCTCTGGGCATTGCTGATAGGGGTCTGGATGAGCCCATTGTCCGGAGGCCTCACATTGAGGGTATTCCTGCTATTCACAACCCCAAGCTCATTCGTTACTCGGGGACTGTGAAAACTGCCAAGGGTGACCATACTGAGCTTATGCCGTTTGTGACCATCATGCACATGATCTTTCGCAACTCTGTGTTTCCTCGTGTTGAGAACAAGGACTAGGTGCACTCCTATCTTGTAAACCTCCTTCTTTTCTATCAGAAGGAGCGAGACCGCCAGTCCACCATGGATGTTTCCCACATTACGTGGATGGAGTTGAGGTTTGCTATGTTTGATAAAAATAAGGTGCCCATTTATGCTCCATATCTGTTCAAGCTGACTGAGGACACCTGGAATGCTACCTTTCCTACTTAGCTATTGGTGACTGATCACATGGTCACTCATGGTGTGCTCAAGCTCCGTGTGAAGGTGAATTGGGGCATTCCACGTGTTGTTCCACAGATTGCTATTACTGACTCAGATGATGAGCCTAAGCCCGATTATGAGTTTTTTCCCAGATCCGAGACTGGTACTTCTTGGGCCTCCAATCTCAGGAAGAAGATGAAGGCTGTTTTCTGCTTCCACGCGAAGGATTAGTACAAGGCACATGTCGATGCCAAGAAAGCGTGTAGACATAACAATATGATCATGCGAAAGATTGGCCTTGATGTCCAGAGCGGTTCAGAGGACAAGATCACTGATGAGGTGGACTGGATAAAGGCCAACTACCAGTGGACGGAGTCTGAGTAGGAGGTGGCTGTTGAGGAGGATGTGTCTTCGTAGGAGGAGTCTGCTGCTTCAGATGAGTCTAGGAGAGATGATGACGAGGACTATTAGGCTTCTCCTGTCTCCTATTTTTCTTGTCTCGGTGCCAAAGGGGGAGAAAGTGTCTTAGTTTAATATGGATTTGCCTTGCTGAGTCACGAATGTGTTTATTATCATTTGGTTTGCTCTATCTCATGTACTCGTTTATTGCTTGCTTTTGTTTGCATTTGTCCAAGACTTGTGTGTGAACTTATGTATGGTGTAAGACATATGCTATCCCATCTATCCTATTATGTCATTACCTTCATATGCTTGCTTGTCTATTTTACTACATTCTGTTCACGCAAGTATATAGACTTGTCTATAAACTATAGGGGGGGGGGGGGTATTAATCCTAGTGTGTGCTCTTTGTAGTCCAAAAGCATATTCAAATAGAGCACACATCTAGGGGTGGCCCTTCTATATTTTGTAGGTTTTGGGATTGCCTAAAACTACTTAGTTTATTTTTTTTGGCAAATCTCGTATGGTCATCAACCCACCAAAAAGGGGGAGATTGTAAGAGCACAATTTTTCCTAAGTAATATTGATGGTTGATGAAGATGCCCTTTCTGGACTAATCGTGTGCGATATGCATTCAAAGAATTATTAGGTGGCACGAGACAGTTATGTTCCCCTCACCAAGTGAAATGAAGACGGTGCTTAGCTATTGGTTTAGGGTTGGTGGTCTCGAGTCATAGATAATCCCGTAATATCAAGAGGGGATCCGCGTTTGGAAAAGTTGGGTGGAACACTATCTATCATTTTTTATTCCCATCCCTTTTATGGAGCTAAGGAGCTGTCGTGATATAGTGCCAACAAAGTTTCACTAGCGGTAGTACCGCCCTGGTGAGCGGTAGTACCGCTCCAGCAGTAGTACCGCCCTGGTGAGCGGTACTGTCGCCCACGAGAGCCGGTCCCTCTTCCGCTTGTTTTTATTCTTTGGTGTAGGGAAGCTATTTTATTTTGTTGAGCGGAAGTACTCCCTAGGGGAGAACTAGTACCGCTCCAGCGGTACTGCCGCGCCGTTTTGTCGCGCCCCCTTCCGCCTATTTTTTCTCTCTTGTTTCCTACCTCCCCTTGTACCTGGCTGAGCAGAAGTGCCACCCGTGCTTGATGGTAGTACAACCCCAACAGTTGTATCGCACTGGTGCATGGTACTACTGCTTAGTTGGGCCAGTAAGGGGCTGGTAACGGCCAGATTCCCCCACTACAAATAGAGGTCTTCTTCCCCAAGGAGATCTCACATTTTCCCTCTCTAGATCCATTGTTGCTCCACAAGTTCAAACTTGCCCGATATCCCTCCCTAGCCATCAACTCTTGTTGATTCTCTAGGGTTTGGAGGAGAAGCCCCCCCCCACACTTCCACCAAGAGAAAAGTTGTTCCCTCCATTAATCCCTCGCGGATCTTGTTACTCTTGGGTGTTTGAGAACCCTAGATTGAAGAGGTCACCTCATAGCCATACTCCATTGTGGTGAAGCTTCGTGGTCTCATTGGGAGCCTCCAATTAAGTTGTGGAGATTGCCCCAACCTTGTTTGTAAAAGTTCGGTCACCGCCTTCAAGGGCACCACTTAGTGGAATCACGACACGTAGTATTGTGTGAGGCCGTGAGGAGAATACGGTGGCCTTAGTGGAATTTTGGGGATCATTGTGCCTCCACATCGCTCCAATGGAAACGCAATTCCCTTCAAATGGAAGGAACTTTGGAAAGACATCCTCGTCCTCAGCGGTTCCACTTGTGGTTAATTCTTAACTTTACTTGTATTTACTTCTTGCTTATTATTGTTGTTGTTGTTAGCATCATATAGGTTTCTCACTTAGTTGCATATCTACACAACCTATTTGTTGCTAAATCTAATTTGGTTGAAGAAAAGTTTAAAATCTGTTAGTTGCCTATTCGCCCCCCCCCCTCTAGTCAACCATATATCCTTTCACTAATGCCTTCGCAAGTGACCAAGCGAGCCATCGATTCTTCTGGCGAACCTTCAGTGGAATTCTCAATGAAGGTACCAATGTCACTGTCAAAACCGGCAGATATCGGGTAGGGGATCCCGAACTGTGGATCTTTGATCGATGGGTAACGTGAGACAAAGGAGAAGATGTCTACCCAGGTTCGGGCCCTCTTGTTGGATGCAAAACCCTACGCCCTTCTCTTGTTTATATTAATGATGGAGTACCGAGTACAAAGTTGATCTACCTCGAGATCGTATGTCGTGGTCTAAACCCTAGGAATAATGATCTTAACTTGTCCTATTAACTAAATCCCTCTGGTTTATGTAGATATCAGGAGTACTAGGGTTACACAATGTTGGTTACAAAAGATAAAACATGCCGATTACCACGTGGACGTGGGGTGCACACCAAGTCTTTGGAAGAGTCTGTCTTGGATAAGCATCACCTCATCTCTCTAAATTCCAAGAATAATAGTACGACCCACGAGAACGACCCGTAGAAATAGGTAAGCACTCCGAGGACCCCTTAGTCCCAGATTCCCTCAAACGCGTCTGGGTGCCCCATATCCCGTCCATTTTTGGGATGGATATAAGGGTTTACGGTCAGCCCAGGCGTTTGAGGCCCGTTTGGGATGCCTGTGTAGATTGATTTTTCATAACTAAACAATTCGCCTTGGCTTTTGAAGCGTGTTTGGGATGACCGACTGTAATTCTCTAAGGATGTGTTTGGTTGGGATTTTGCAGCCAACTTTTGGCTTTCTAGAATATAAGATAACCAAATGGGAGAAAAGAGAAGAACAAGTTGCAAAAGCTAGACCTCCCTCGTAGTGCAGTTTTGCAACAAGGGAACCCCCAACTTTTATCGTGCATTTGTAGTTGCCCCCTCAAAGTTCTGTAAAGTGTACCCACATTTTCCACTACCAAGTGAAAAACGATTAGGCCCAATCCTTCATGACCAAGGCATCCAACACTAGAGAAGCACTTGTACTTCTCCCCATCGACCCGAGCGGCAGCTAGGGTTCATACCCGCCGCTGGTGCCCCCTATGTCCCTCTACCGCTATGTGCGTAGCCATCAGCGCAACCTCGCATGTTTTCTTCCCCATCACGTCCTTCTCCCTCCTCCACTACCCACTGGACATCCTCTCCCCACCTCCCCACCTCAACAACTCGCCTGGACGATCAGCCGAGCAAGGGTCACTGCCCTCCATCGTCGTGCACCCTGCCGCGGTGAAGCCTCAGGCTACCCCGTGATGTCTACTATGCAACTTTATTCTTGTAGACTTTGTTGGGCCTCCAGGTGCAGATTTTTGTAGGACAGTAACAAATTTCCATCAAGTGGATGACCTAAGGTTTATCAATCAGCGAGAGGTGTAGGATGAAGGTGGTCTCTCTCAAAACAACCATGCAATCAAATACAAGAAATCTTTTGTGTTCTCAAGTTCTCAACACACCCAATACTATGCTAAATTGTACAAGTGTACTAATTAGGCAAAGAGATGGTGATACAAGTGTAGTTGATTGCTTCGGCTGTCACAGCGGGGTTGCTCGCACCGACCCAGGTGATGGTGGTTGTTAGTGTCAAAACCGGTGGGTCTTTGGTTGGGGGTCCCGAGCTATGGACCTTGGATCTATGGGTTACAAGTGGCGAAGGAGACAGTGTTTACCCAGGTTCGGGCCCTCTTGAGAAGGTAAAACCCTACGCCCTGCTTGATTATATTGATGTTGATCTACCTCGATATCGTATGAGGTAAACCCTAGATGAGTCAACCTACCTATAAACGGATGAAACCCTCTGGTTTATATAGACACCATAGGTTCCTAGGGTTACATACAACCGACCTCCAGCTGGGGACAGATGCGCCGATCTAGCCTACTTAACTTGGATGACATGCTAGTCTTTGAAGCTTTCCTTCTTGAACACAAGGTCGTCATGCAATCCAGTCTTCAACAAAACGGCCCATTAGGTCGGCCTGTGAGAGATGGGTCGACCGCCCAAGGACCACTTACTCCCGGACTCCCTCAATAGACCACGAACTGGCCTCCAACACCGATGTATATGGTCTTCGGCACCTCCTTCTATCGAGAATAATCGTCTTGCAAGGCAAGTTCCCATCAAGTTCGACTGGTTTTGACTTGGTCATTTGGTGATGTCATGCCTTGAAAACATGCATTGCTCAATATGAAGGCCTAAAAGCTCGGGTGTGAACAATTCCTCATCTCATAGCCTTTCTGATGAAAGTTTGCGATTACCAGTTATGAAGAAACTCGACTCGCGGTTCGAGTCCACTTTACCATGGGCATGTCTTATCAATGAGGAGATAATGACCCACGTTTAAGGGGAAACGAATCATGGTCCCGGTTATGCCTTGCGCGTTCAACGACACTGTGGTTTCAGGAAGTGGCAGGGCTTGCGACACAGTAAACGGGAACCCTTGGTCTTACGACCCCACATAAAAGGGAAACAAGATCCTCAAAGCCAACACAGACATTCCAGACTCGAACCCATTTCATTCAAGCTCCAAGCGCCCAGAGCCATTTCATTTTCCATCCTCTCCCAACCGCCCTTCCCCGAGCTCAGCCATGGCCGGCTCGAGATCCCAAGGCAAGTGGGAGGTCTCATGCGTCTCTGACAAGGATATCCGGGAGTTGAAGCTCACCGGCTATCTCTCGCCCAACATTGCCCACCATGCACCAGAGGAAGGCCAGGTGGTGCCTACACCAAAGCCATGCGGGAGGGTGATGTTCATCCCCCAATTCATCCGAGGACTAGGCTTCCCGCTCCACCCCTTCATCAGGGGCCTGGTGTTCTTCTATGGATTAGATTTTGACAATCTTTCCCTGGACTCATTTATGCACATCTCACCTTTTATCAACATTTGTGAGGCCTTCTTGCAGGTTCAACCACACTTCATCCTATGGCTCATGACTTTCAACATCAAGCCAAAGGCGGTCATCAGCCAACACGCTGACTACGGAGGATCCATCATAAGCAAACTCCCCCGGGTCTAATGGCCGGAGGGTACTTTTATTCATACCACCAATCCTGGCAAAAAGAGTGGTTTTACTTCACCAAACCTCGGGAAGCAAACTGGCCGGCACCCGCCGAGTTTAGATCCGGACCCCCAAGAGGCTAATCTCCTAGATTACAAAAGTTCTTGACTGGGTATCGGCCTCGGAGGTCAAGTCGCTGCAAAAGCGCATCACGGAGATGGTGGATATGAAGATCAAGCTCAGCAACATGATTCAGGTCATGCTCCGTGACCGCGTCCTACCTTGTGTGCGTCGAGATACTCCAATGTGGTCCCACCAGCTTGGCGACCCGGGCATCGTGCGCCAGTTCTACCACACTACCCACGAAAAATTGTGGAAGGTGTTGTTCAAACCTCAACATGAATGGTCGTCCGAGGAAGAAGAAGTCGTTCTAGATGATGATACCCCTCCTTTGAAGGTATGAGCGAGCTTATATTCTTATTCAGAGCTTTAGTATTTAGCAAGGATCTTATACTCTCACCCACTGTCCCTGCTGGGCTGGCTGGGCAAGGCCATGAAAGTAAACGGCCTAGCCCCCCTGCCAGAGGACCCCATGTCACCATTGTTGACCGCGATGCTACTTGTGGTGCCATATGCCACACCAGAGAAAAAAGGGAAGAAGAAGAGGGAGACCTGCGGGGGCCTCCGCTCGAGGGTTCATCCTCATACCAAATCCGGAGAGACTCACGCTTCCTCCGCCCATGAGGAAGAGGATGCGGAGGATGGGGAGGAGAAAGACTCCCCCAAACAAGAAAGGGGGCAGCGCCAGAGGAGGCCGAGGAGGGCTTGCCTCCTCAGGCCCTGAAGAGACCCTCCAGGAACAATGTCATCCTACCCGACGACAAACCCCCAGGATCAATCCCCGGCCCTAAGGAATGGAATCCAAACTTTATTTAATAGAGTTATACTAAGCTTTTGCTAATAAACAGACGTGCGCTTTTCCCTGATGAAACCCTGCACAAAATCTCCCAACAGACTAGGTCTCAGAGGGGGGATCACCACTGACCAAGCTACCGGAGAGCAGGAATGCGTCCCGTACTACCCTTCCCCAGGCCTCGGACGAGGCGGCAGAGGTGATATCCCACCAGGCCCCTCCGAACACGGGGGGGCAAGGTGGTGACGGTCGAGGTTCATAGGTCGTCCACCAAAGACCGAGAGGTCCCAGCCAAGGTTCATGCCTTGCTGACCAAAACCCAAGAGGTTGATCCCCACTTGGCGAGTGGAGAGGCGGGCAGCAATTCGTCCGAGCTTCCTTTGAAGACAATTCCAGGGACCTCCGGTCCTCCGACGTCTTCAACGTTGCCTCCTTTTGAAGGGGAAGAGGAGATGCTACCTCTGGTGCTGCCCGTGATGGAACGACTTGCGTCAGAATGGCTTGCAATGATGGAGGAGGCCTCCAATGAACATTGCACCCTTATGGGTGCGATTCTACAAGGCATTCAGTTCGTTGATAGAGGACTGAAGGGAGCCTTCAGCGATTTGCTGGCACACTTCAAGGTAAACCTTGTAGTCTTAGATTTATTTATAAGGTTTTATATGCCTTATAGGTATAATTGCCCCCGAGCCATGGTGGAGTTGAAAAACATACCTGTGGATCAAAAGAACATACAGAAATGAATAAAAACAGTTCAGAGACCCTTGAACTAAAACAACTTAGGCGAGTACTTTGGCCGAGTGTCCCGGTACCGATAGCTGGGATTCTTTTTAATCCATCACTTGTCCCGGAGGCCTCGTATTTGGCTATGGCCACCAACGCCGTTGAAATTTACGAGATAAACCAGAAACTCAAGGTTTCTGATGCAGAGCTCTACCGTCTGAATAGTTGACTCGACGAGTAGCACAGTAATATTGTTGTGTGCCGCTAAGATTCTTGTTCTCCTCAGTAATTTAGGACGGTCTAGCTTTGGTATATGACATCTTGATTCTAATTATGTAATCATCTATGGAGGGAGACTTTGAGAAACTCAAGGCCAAATTAGAGAAGGCCAAGCAGGAGGCCGTCGCTCATAAGATGGTGGCCGAATAGGCAGCCGCTGAGCTAAGCTCGATGAAGGTTAAGAGCGGCAGGCACGAGGCTAGAGTGACCGAGGTCCAACAGGAGCTTCAAGATGTGAGTGGTAAGTGCGCGTCCTTGGAGAAAAAATCCGAGGATCAAGCGGCTCAGCTATCCAAGCTATCTTTCGAGCTCAAATCAGAGCGAGTAGACACGCGGTTTTTTGAAGAAGAAGAAGTGCGCCAAGCCAAGATGATTGCAGATGGTAAGCCATACTTACTGCAATGTGCCGTATGTGGAAATATATTTTCTTTTCTTACATAGATATGGCGTTCCCCAGGCACCTTCACGGACCTCCCGCGAAGTGTAGCAAACACGGCTAAGCACTACGCGGCCCAAGACGGGGACATCGAGTAGAGGCTTTTCTGGGCACAGTTTCACACTCTCGAGCCCAATCCATTTCTCATCTACCAGATGAAACAACTCATGGAGTTGCACAGGATGGCGGACCCGGCCATGAAGGACCTCTGCATCCGGCTGTGGCCTGCTGAGCTGTGATAGCCTAGCTTATTAGGGATGATAGACTACTCATATCAATAAGGAATTCCTTCTTTTCCGGGAGCCTATTCGAACAGAACTCACCACTTAAGCGTGCTTGGCTTGGAGTAGTTCTAGGATGGGTGACCGACTGGAAAGTTGATCCCGGGTGCGCATGAGTGAGGACAAAGTGCGCAGAAAAGACTAGTATTGATATGTGGGGCCAGTCTAGATCCCACCAGGAGTAACGACCGCCGGCGGGTGTGTCCGGGGCGTTACAAGTTGGTAATCAGAGCCTTATGACCATAGGAGCCTTTGTGTGATCGTACTTGGCCCAGTCGAGTCTAGAAAATGTTTTTAGTCTTAGTTATATCAGAGAGTAGGACTCTTTTTTCTCCTCTTCTATGCTTTGGTCAGGTTCCCGATTTAGGAAATTCCTAACTTTACTCCTTTTCTCGCTCAAATTTTTTTTTAGGATCACGCGGGTATTTGTGAAATCTATATGATTTCGATGTGACAGAATCCTGTCCTGGTGCCTCCTATCTGTTCCAAGTCTCAGGGGAGTTGAGCTCCGGGGGATTCTTGCACACATCACCATCATTCAGATTTCTGAGTATCTAAGAACGAAGGATGTTCGTTATTGCTTCAGTACTAGTAGTGGTGAGATAACCCCGATGTCCCCAGTACTGGTGTAGATTGTTCGGGGGTACTACCACACTTGGTATCGTTGTGATCACGAGGATCTGTTGTAGATGAAGGTCCGAGATGCTGGTCGTGTGTTGAAGGATGTGATACAGGTGACGGGTTAGTTTAGGAGTTGTGTGAAATACTCCTTGTATCCGTGTACCAGATTGCATGACCAGTTATTTCGGGATTCATAGGTGGGATATCAAGTAGTATCTTATAGGACTATCTTCCTACAAACGCTTGATTGAGGTTTGGGAAATCTCGATCATATGTTTGTTCCGAGCAATTCTAGCTCACACTTGTTGAAGTGGTCCTTATCGGTATTTTGTCGTCCGTCACTTTGAGGATGCATTCTTGCTATGTTGGTCAAGTGCAATTGCTAAATTCTGTTCAGATATTCTGTCTTTTGATTCAGCAATATCTTCAATTATTCTGTAGACTAATATGTTGTACGTCTTCAGGATGGCTCCACCGACTCGTCAGACCCCAGGGCGTGAGGATATGCCGCCTCCACCACCTCCTCCTCCGCCGCAGCCGCCGCCTCCTCCTGCAGAGGCCTGGCAAGCGATGATGGCAGCTACTAATGCAAACACCCAGATGCTGATTCAGTTGCTGCAAGAGAGAGCCAACCAACAGCCAGGCAATTTTCAACATGGTGGAAACCAGTTTTCGAGTATGAGCCAGTTCCTGTCAAACCAGCCTAAGATGTTCACTTCTTGCGACCAGCCATTTGATGCAGAAGATTGGATCCGTGATACAAACAAACATTTCGAGTGTAGCAATGTGCGTCCAGAGGACTATGTCAAGTTTGCCACGTTTCAGTTGAAGGGACATGCTTCTATATGGTAGCAGCAGCTCAAGGACTCCAGAGGCGACAGGGTGATGTCTTGGGACGAGTTTTGTCGTGACTTCAGGTCCCACTACATCCCTTCCAGTTTTGTAGAGGAGATGTGTGAGAAGTTCAGGCGTTTGAAGCAGGGCAACAATTATGTGTACAAGTACAATGTCGAGTTCCACGAGCTGGCCCGTTACGCGCTGCAGGATATCCCGGATCAGAGGAGCAAGATCTATCATTTCAGGGGTGGCTTGAAGGAAGACTTGCAGTTAGCTCTTGCCTTGCACGATCCTGAGGAGTTTGACAAGTTCTACAACCTAGCTCTCATAGCAGAGGCAGCCTTGCTCAGGGTGGAAAATTCCAAGAAGCGTTTCAGAGATTCCAGCTCTTCCTCGACTCACGTAGTTCACAAGAAACACAGGTTTTGGGTTTCTCCTCCTCCTCCTCGACACTCTCAGCAGCTTAAGCACTCAGGTGGTCGTGGTTCTTCCCACCCACTCAACCCTGGCTTTCAGTAGAGATACCAGCATCAGAAGCAAGGGCCTCCTCAGACTCAGTTTCGGCAGCCAGCAGATGTCATTTGTCACAAATGTGGGCAGAAGGGTCACTATGCCAACAAATGTACTTCTCAGCTCCGTCTGCCGCCTCCTCCTCCAGTCAAACCTCCAAGCAACGATCTTGTCAAATTCAACCCCCGATCAGCTCGAGTCAACATGGTGAACGCAGCTGAAGCAGACAACTCCTCTGATGTGATCATGGGTAACCTCCTCGTCAATGATATTCCTGCTAAAGTGTTATTTGATTCTGGTGCTTCGCATTCCTTCATGTCATGCCCCTTTGCATTTGGTAATAATATTGCGACTGAGTTCCTTCCCAAGTCATTGCAAGTTGTGTCTCCGGGTATGAAGATGAGCTCTCAGTTGTTCGTCCAAGATGTTTCTGTCAAGATGGGCGCTTATGATTTTCTGGCATCTCCTATTGTTTTGGGCAATTCCGACATTGATTTGATCCTTGGTATGGACTGGCTGGCCATGAACAAGGCGTCAATTGATTGTGAAGCCAAAGAAGTGAAGCTTACCCACTCTTCAGAAGATGCGATTATATTTGTGGCGCGCGATGATATAATCCGTCTGTTCTCCTTGAATGAAAAGGGTGAGATCAATCCTATTGAGCAAGTCCCAGTGGTCTGCGAATATGAAGATCTATTTCCTGAAGAGCTCCCAGGCATGCCTCCGCACCGTGAAGTTGAGTTTGTCATTGAGCTCGAGCCAGGCACAGAGCTAGTGTGCAAACGGCCATACAAGTTGGGTCCAGAAGAATTGAAGGAACATAAGACGCAACTCGATGAGCAGGAGCGTTTGGGTTTGATCAGACCGAGCTCGTCTCCATGGGGATGTGGTGTTCTGTTTGTCAACAAGAAGGATGGCACGGACCGGCTGTGTGTCGATTACCGTCCATTGAACAAGAAGACAATCAGGAACAAATATCCACTTCCGAACATAACTGAGTTGTTCGAACAGTTGAAAGGTGCTAAGGTATTCTCCAAGCTTGATCTCAGAATGGGGTATCATCAAATTCGCATTCGCGAGGAAGACATTCCGAAGACGTCCTTCAGGACTAGTTTTGGCTCGTATGAGTATACGGTCATGTCTTTTGGTCTGGCTAATGCTCCTCCAACATTCTGTCGATTGGTGAACTATATTTTCTCCCCATACAAGAATGAATTTGTCTTGCTCTATCTCGACGACATTCTGGTCTTTTCTGAGACTGAGGAAGATCATGAAGTACCTGAGATTGGTGCTTCATAAACTGAGAGAATACAAGTTGTATGCCAAGTTTTCCAAGTGCGATTTCTGGCTGAAAGAAGTGGTTTATCTTGGGCATATTATCTCTGCCGAGGGCATTAAGGTTGATCCGTCCAAGGTTCAAGCCGTTGTTGAATGGGAACATCCGCAGAATGTGAAGCAGCTTCGAAGCTTTCTCGGGCTTGTTGGCTATTGCAGAAGGTTCGTTGAGAACTTCTCCAAGATCGCCAAGCCGCTCTCTAGTATTCTTCAGAAGGGTGTTAAGTATACTTGGTCTCCAGAGTGTCACTGGCCTTCGATACACTCAAATAGAAGCTCATCTCCACTCCGGTCTTGGTCCCTCCGGATGATTCCAAGCCGTACCAGGTCTTTTGTGACTCTTCTCTCCAGGGTCTTGGTGCAGTCCTGATGCAAGATAAGAAGGTGGTTGCTTATACCTCCAGGCAGTTGAAGCCTGCGGAGAAGAACTATCCTATGCATGATCTCGAGCTAGCAGTTGTGGTACACGCCTTGATGACTTGGAGACATCTCTTGTTGGAACGTAAGGTTGAAGTTTTCACCGATCACAAGAGTCTCAAGTACATCTTCACTCAGCCTAACTTGGATCTTCGGCAAACACGTTGGGTGCAAATGCTCCAGGATTTTAATCTGAGTGTTGAGTACACGCCAGGCAAGGCAAATGTTGTGGCGGATGCATTGAGCAGGAAGGCATATTGCAACAGTTTGATTCTGCAACCTCTCCAGCCGGGTCTTCGTGAGTCTTTCAGGAAGCTCCACCTTCAGCTAGTACCTCAGGGATTTCTTGCGAACCTTCAGATCTCTCCTACCTTGGAAGATCAGGTCAGAGCAGCTCTTCTTCTTGACGCTATGGTGAAGAAGGTCAAGATTGGTTTGGGAAAGAGTCTCCCCAAGTATAAGTGCTTCACTGTTGATGCCAGGGACATGTTGTTTTTCGAGGATCGCCTTGTCGTCCCGAAAGGTGATCTCAGGAAGGCAATCATGGAAGAAGCTCATAACTCTCTGCTCTCTATTCATCCTGGAAGCTCCAAAATGTACCATGACTTGAAGCAGACATTCTGGTGGACTCATATGAAACGTGAAATTCCTTAGTTCGTAAACGAGTGTGATGTATGTCGAAGGGTGAAAGCAGAACATCAACGCCCAGCAGGCCTCTTGCATCCTTTGCCGATTCCCGAGTGGAAGTTTGATCACATTGAGATGGATTTCGTCACCGGGTTTCCGAAGTCCAAGAAGGGCAATGATGCTATCTTTGTCGTCATCGACAAGTTGAGGAAAGTGGCTCATTTCCTTCCAGTCAAGGAGTCCATTTCAGCACCTTAGCTGGCAGAGTTGTACACCTCCAGGATTGTCTCTTTGCATGGCGTGCCTATGATGATCTCTTCAGATCGCAGAAGTATCTTCACTTCCAAGTTCCGGGACTCCTTTCAGTCTGCTATGGGCACGAAGATCTACTTCAGCGCAACGTTCCATCCTCAGACTAGTGGTCAAGTGGAGAGAGCGAATCAAGTTCTTGAGGATATGTTGAGAGCCTGTGTTATCTCTTTTGGCATGAAGTGGGAAGATTGTCTCCCTTTTGTGGAGTTTTCGTATAACAACAGTTATCAAGCTTGTTCTGGCAAGGCTCCGTTTGAGATTCTTTATGGCAGGAAGTGTCGTACTCCGCTCAACTGGTCCAAGACTCGCGAGCGTCAAATCCTTGGCAATGATATGATAGAAGAAGCTAAGGAGATTTGTCGGATCATTCGCGACAACCTCAGAGCAGCTCAGTCCCGTCAGAAGAGCTATTATGATAGCAAGCACCGTGACATGTCTTATGAGCTTGATGACTTTGTCTATCTCAAGGTGTCACCCATGAAGGGTATGCATCGCTTTGGCATCAAAGGCAAGATTGCGCCTCGTTTCGTTGGTCCGTTCAGAGTGGTTGGCAAGAGAGGCGACCTTGCGTACCAGCTCGAGCTCCCGTAAACCTTTTTAAATGTCCGTGATGTGTTCCATGTTTCTCAGCTTCGGAGGTGTTTCAAGACCCCCGAGCGCACTGTGCATCTTCAAGACATCGACCTTCAGCCTGACCTTTCTTATCGTGAGTATCCAGTTGCGGTTCATGAGGCGACTGAGCGCAAGACCCGTAACAAGACTGTCAAATTTCTCAAAGTGCAGTGGTCTCACCATTCCGATAAAGATGCTACGTGGGAACGCGAGGATCACCTCCGTTACGAATTTCCCGATTTCTTTCAGTCTTAGATCTCGAGGGCGAGATCTTCTTTGTAGTGTGGGAGAGTTTGTAGTGCCCCAGATGTAAGCCTTCCCTATTTGGAACCTATTGCAAGTGGGTCCACCTTGTCATGATTAGGATGTTATATTTGGTACCATGATTTCATGTGTGTTCCCTACTACTACCTTCCCATGCATGCATGCATAGCATATCATTGCATGCCCTTGTCTTGTGTGGTGATTATATGATCTTAGCTTCTCATGTGGTGTAGTGATATGGTGGTTAGCTGCTTTGTGATGTTGTGTAGGTGTTGGGGTGCTCTAGTTCTAAATGTAGTGGCCTTCTCATGTTTGCAAACCTCCCTCTCTCTTTTATTTCTCACGCAATATTTACTTGTCCCAACCTTGATTCAAAAATGCACATGACTTAGTATATTTTGTGGTGGATGTCAAGATGTGTTTTTGCTGATTTGAAACTTTGTAGTGAGGTGCAATATCCACAAAAACAGAGGATCAAATGCTGTTTTGCAAATATTTAGTTGCTCCAAAATTCCCTTTTTCATTTTATTCTATTAGTTGATAATTCCTTATGACCAGGGGTGTGTTTGGTATATTTTTTTAGCTTGATCAGATTGCCTTAGGTTTATTTTTTCCTTTCTATGTTGTTTTTTGAATAGAACCCCCCCCCCCCCAGGGAATTATTTCTCTCCTCCTGGCGCAGCATGGGCCTTCCCCCTTCGGTGTGGCCCATGTTCCTCTCTATTCCAGCGGGAGCCCAGGCGCGCGACTCCTTCTTCTTTCTACTAACGCCCCCCGCCCCCCTCTGCTTCTTTCCGTCAGTGGCGAGAGAGAGAGACAGAGATGCCGCCGCTGCAAATGTCGAGGACCACCCCCCTTAAAGCATTGGCGTGCGTGCCTCCTTTCACTAGGGTTCCCTCTCTCCCTCTCCTGCCGCCGCCACCTCTCTTCTTCCCCTCCATCTCTCCCTTCCTCCCCAAGATAAGTCTGCTGTAGGGCTAGCAGGGAGAAGCAGAGAAGAAGCCCGCCGTCGATCCACTGCCTCCCGTCGTCTCCGGCGATGGTGGCCATGTCCAGAATCTCAGTGGCGCGTCCCGCGGCCCATTCCCGGCGCTAGGAGCCCCGGAGAGCGTCCTCACCGATGAGCACGTGCTCGTCTTCACCGCGAACCCGGTGGTCTCTCCGTTCTCTTCTTCGGTTCGACAGGGCAGGGACTCCTCCAGCATCTTCTTCATCATCCGGCGCTACTTCCTTCTCCGATCGGCTTCCCCTTCCTTCCCAAGGTGAGGTGCACCTCCCCCTACCTTCTTCCCCCTTAGATCGCCCTGGATCCGGCGAGGTGCTCGCGTGCTTCTCTGGAGTAGTAGGATAGCAGCAGGTAGATGATCATGGTGCAGCAGATAGTAGCGCAGTTCTTGTTTGATGCAGTAGTTGGTGTGTGTCGCGGTATGTGGGTAGCAGGCGTGCAGCAGCAGCAGGCGTCGGCCTCCCTGTCGCGCAACAGCAGCAGTAGAGAAGTGCATCGTCGCCTCCCTGTTGTCGGCGTGCGTGTGTGTGCACAGTAGTCTGAAGGAATGGGTTTTTCTTGCTACAAATCCCCTAGCTAGAAGACTTCGATTCATAGCGCAGTGGTTGGAGTCTTGTGATTGTTCTCGTGAGGTTGCGGGTTCGAGTCCCCCCTCAACCCTTTTGTTTTTCTGTCTAATTTCATGCAGCAGCAGCAGGGGATGGCTTATCCTGTATAAGCCCTCTGTTCTATCGAGAAGTAGGTGTTAGCCCAGTGGTTGTGTGGTCGTGTGGTAGACCCGTAGGTCCTGGATTCGATTCCTAGGGCATCCTCTTTTTATTTTCTTGCTATTTTTTTGTCTTTCACTGTTTTGCCTTGCTAGTTAATTGTGATGCTTGGGCAGCAATGTTGTGTTGCCAAAAATATGAACACAAGTAGGTTTTACACCTTGTTCTAGTTATGTGCGTGTAGTAGGAGATGTGATTTTTGGGTGTATGTGTGAGCAAGCTCACATGTGTGTGTGTTGGTATAATCTTCTGCTTGCTAGCATAATGAAGTGATGCATGTTATTGTTCTTGTGAGAAGAACTTGTATTGTGTGTGTGTGTGCATACACATGATGTTAGCCACATATGTGTGAGTGTGTGTGGTGATACTACCCTAGCATATGATGATATGTAGGTGGCTTGTGATCTTTGCTTGTGTGGCTAGGTAGATGGTAGTAGATGATGTGCATGTGTGTGTGTGTGTTGCACACACATGAGGTGTTGCTAGTGTAGGTGTGCAAGTGAGTGTAGCCTTACCATCATTTGATTGATAGTGTCCCTTATGTTGTTCTTGGAGTCGTAGAGCTTATGTTGAGAGTGTGGTGTGATGTGTAGGGGGTAAACAGCCCCATGTGCAAGGTGTGCACCTCCTCATGTTAATATGAGAGAGGGCATGATGATGTGTGTGTGGGTGATCTAGTGAGAGAAGTGGTAGTGAGTTGATGTGCATGACACAAACATGGGGTTCAGACCCCCTTGTCACTTTGTCATTGTGCACATGAGCTCAACCATGTAGTAGTTAATATAGTGAAACAACATGAGATGATGCACTATTCACTAGGCATGGTTTGTTAGTTTCCTCTTCCTTAATTTGTGGTCACTCGTTCCAAGTAAGTGCCCACATATTATATATTATTTTGGGGTAGAATCTCCCAAGGAATCCATTGGTGAAGTTAGTTTTGCCATTAGGATACTTTCTGGAGTTGACATAATCATATGTGTTGCAAGTTTGCTCTTTGTTTCCATGGAATAGGTTCAGCCCAAGGGCATGAGCTTTTGTGTGGTAGTAGTAGGGGTTTTGCTATACACCATAGTGGTGTCATTTATCTCTTAGTGCTACTTGTGTGCAAGTTATGCCTAGACAAAGTGGGCATGTGGCTGGAAATTCTAGATTAGTGAAAACCTGAGATTTTCACAAAGTCTGAGAATCTGGGTATATTTTCTTCCCCTGTAGATGAGGTTGTGCTGGTCATTGTGTTGTGATCTAGCCTTAGTTTAGTGCTAGGAATTTGGACCTGATATGTTTTTCAAGATCCCTGTTACATTTCATCCCATTTGGAGTCCAGTAGGTTATGTTTTGGCTGCTGTCAAAAGGCTTCAGAACAAATACAGAAATTCAGGTGCAGGAATTTTCACTAAGTCCGTGAGATCTGATGGTTTTGGGAAAGTTTGCAGCCTTGTATCTTCCTGTGCTTAATTCCTTTTGGTGTGATTCTTGCTTGTGCTTGTTGTATTCTTGGTTGGATACAGCCACATATATCATTTGTCATATTTGGAGGGCTGTAGCTATGTTGCATGTAGCTCACAAGGTGCTAAGATGCAGATTATGGAAGATTGTGTAGTTTTGTCATTTTGGTGTTTGTGAGTGCTTAGTTGGTGATTTGGTGTTCTTCCTTGCTCCAATCCATTCATGTTGGGTTGTTATATGTCTTGGCAACCTGGAAACACCAGGGTCGTGCCAATTGAGTATGTGGTGATGATTTTGATACCTAGGTCTTTATATCTTGTTTCATTGATTCCCGTTGATCCGTAGCTCCGTTTGTAGAGTTCTTTATATGCATTTGCATCGTTTTCTCGAGACGCGTCTGATAAAGTCATTATAATGCATGTAAAAATAGCTTAGTGTACAGTTCTTTCCAGAAAATTGTATTATCTTCTTTTGCTTGAGCTAGTGATAGAAATTAGTGATGCATGCTCATATTCATCTCATGTATCATGTGCTTGTTGCATCTTCAGGTGATATTGTTCATTGGATGTTATTCTTATGTTGGGTAGCACCGGGATCGGAGAACGAGTACGTGGATTCGGGAGAGTACGTGTAGGACGAACAAGAACCATTCCAAGCTGAGGATATCACAGGCAAGATGATATGACCTTGATTCCATCTCTAGACTTGTTATGCTAGTTTGCGTTTCCATGTCATATTGCTCGCTGCCTATCGCTGAATTAAATTGCCTCTTGATATGCCATGAACTCAAACACTGATTCCTTCCTAGCAAACTTGAATGGCTAAGTAGGCTTTGCTCAGCTACTAATGTTAGCGTTGCTAGATGCATGTGCTTTGACTCATGTGTTAACATGAGCTTGATATCATTATCTTAAATTCTGTTATTTAATTCATGCACCTATATACTTGGTAAATGACGGAAGGCCTAGCCTTTTGCCGGATGCTTTGTTCCGTTATTGCCGCCTTAGTTACCGGTTACCGGTGTTTGATTCCATTGTTCGCTCCTAACACGTTCGGGGTTGTTATGGGGACCCCCTCGATAAATCGCGTAGTGCTAAGACTTGTCCGGCAGGACCCAACATTGGTGTTAATTTGCTAACACTTAATAATAATCTGCATAGGGAATGATCACCCCTAGGATCTTTAATCAACAACCCGTGCCAGTGCTCCTCATGAGTGTTGGTCCAAACTGGTTTGCCTGCGGGGCCACCACAAGGAAACTTGAGGGTTGGTACCTGTAGCTAGTTCCATCCGGCGTGTCCTGAGACTGAGATACGCTGCTCTTATCGGGGTCGTCGACACGTCGGGAGGTCCTTCTAGTCTTGTCTTACCTAGCGATATATCTTGCGTATAGGAATCCCAGTGAAACTTTGGTTTCCCCTAGAGTTGAGGTTTTCCTCTAAGGAATCCGATGAGATCACGAGATTCGTGATAGAGGATTACTTTGCGGCCCTTGTACGTTTGTGATGGACTAGTTGGAGCACCCCTGCAGGGTTTAATCTTTCGGAAAGCCGTGCCCACGGTTATGTGGCAACTTGGAATATTTGTTAACATCCGGTATTAGATAACTTAAACAAAAGCTAATAAAATGGCCAACTGTGTGCATAACCGTGATTGTCCCCTCGAAGATCTCTCTTCGATCGGGAACACGGTGGGGTTATGTTTGACGTAGGTAGGTGTTCAGGATCACTTAGTGATCAAGTATTTGTCGACTGCTAGAATAGTCCACCTTCATAATTGCTACGTAAGATAGCCACCAAATCAAGCTTAGGATGCTGCAACCTTAAACACTTCACCTTATCCTACCTAATAACTTGACTAGTTCTGGCACCAAGGTCTTAGATTGGTGAGTCCCCGTGGCTCACGGATTCCTCCACAATACCAACAAGTTCAGGTACCCCAGAGACAGATGATCCCGACGGCACTCAGCTGGCGTGGCAGTACGACGAGGAGACAGACCGCCTGTACGTGAACTATCGAGAAGATTGAGGCGTGGTCTTGATCGTGGGCCTGCACGCAGGGTAGCATAGGCTTTCTATGTTTTGTAGTCCGTACCGGAACTACCTTGGTTGTATGTGTGATGTACTCTGAGATAATTATGAAAAGGCAATTGAATCCCTCATTGTCTATCTTTATTTATTATGTATGTGTTGTGTTACCTATTTGCGAAACGCATAGATGCGCTTCTTTCCTATTCGGGGCCTCGATCCCCAGATCGGAAAGGACCGCATCTTGGTCATTACAAGTTGGTAACGTCGGTTCCTCTGAGTGGTGGTGTATGTGATAGCCTAGCTTATTAGCGATGATAGACTACTCATATCAATAAGGAATTCCTTCTTTTCCGGGAGCCTATTCGAAAAGACTAGTATTGATATGTGGGGCCAGTCTAGATCCCGCCAACGACCACCGGCGGGTGTGTCCGGGGCGTTACATGTGCCTCTTCCAAGCCGTTACTTTAGCTTAGAGCGGAAGTTGTATCACGATGTGCCTCAAATCAAGGTGCTCAAGCGCTCTGTTTGCATAGAAGGAGCTCAGATGGCTTTTTCAAGGACCATGATGCACTCGCCAGGGGTGAAGCCCCTTACGATGGAAACGACACCTCCGTCTCCTGGAAAGGAGCACAAGGATCCCGAGCTTTATTGCTGTGCCGCGAGGGAGGGTGCTCGGGCCATAGAAGCCAAGTGTTCCAAAGATGTAATTTAGGACTTAGGGTATTGTCGTGTGCCCTGGAACAATGAAGTTTTATGATGCTTGTCCCAAGTGTAATGTACTCTGATTTATTTTGACTCCTGCACGGCTGTTTAATCTGAAAATTTCCAGTCATCGGCTTTAGCCCTCATGTAGAGACTACAAGGGGTGTTTTTACATCTACACTGTGACCCTTAGCCGATATATCGGTGCCCGCAGGCGGTAGTTTGTGAAGGAAACGAGGCAATCGGACTATGCGGCTTTTGTGCTATCACTTCACCTTTGGAGCTTTAATTCGGGGGCTGGTTATGATCCCGCTGTTTATTTGGTAGTTGGATAAACCATATTTTGAAATAGATACCACAATGTTTGCAAAAGGTAAAAACCCCTCGTATGACATGGAATAACCTCCATCGGGTTTTCGTACTTATGCTTGGATTGCAGACCGGTTCTCGCTTATTATGACAATCAGTTTTTAACTTTCTCCACTTATGTATTTTAGCTAGGCCAGCTGCGAATACAATTGCAGTGGTTCTCCCTTTATCCCTTTAGCCGAACTAGCATACGTAAGGGGGTAAGCACAGGAGCGGGGCAACCAAACTATTGACCCAAGACATATTTCGGAATCGTTTCATATAAAGCAATATTCGAGAAACCAAACACTTAAAAAGTAGTGACAGGGTTGTGCTCGGGGCGGAATTTTCATCCAACCCCCGGTTTATTAGTCGGTCGCACTTGATATGTATTTAACAAATTTACCTTTCGGCGCCAATAAGCAGGATATATATATATATATATGTGTGTGTGTGTGTGTATGTATGTAAGTATTTTAACATACTATAAAGAGTCTATAAATATTTTTTGCTATGAATCTTACATTCTTAAGAAGTTGGTCCCAATTCTCTCAACATGCAAAGTGTGTACCTCAACGTCCCACTAAGCAATGCATTTAAACCTTCTCTTCCACTAAGCCATGTAAAATCTGCCACATAAACTCTCAACATGCAAAGTGTCCACCTCAACATTTCACTAAGCAATGCATTTACGTCTTCTCGCCCACTAAGCCATGCAAAATCTTTCACTTAAGAGAGTATTGCATTTAACTCATAACTTGCAATTAATTTTTCATTTGTCTATGCATGTAACACTTCCACTTCATATATCCATGTTAGTCATCCTTCACATTTTTGTTCAAAATAACATTTTTAACTGTTGTAATTAAAAAACTTCTTCTATTTTAGAGATTTTTTTAATTAATTTTTTAGTTTGTACTTTATTTGCATTAGAATTCGCAACTATCTACACATTTTTTAAGTTACTGCATAAACGCGTGGGTAGAGAGTCATCCTCACTACTCATGTGCTCTTTTTCCTCGATGCACAAGACACACGCAACAATTTTCCATAACTATTCCGCAAGAGTAAACAAATCAAGTATACTAAATCTCAAATATTTGTATTTTCGTGCTTATATTGTTAAATATAATAGTCATTTTTCACATAAGCAATTATCATCTAAACATATCGCCAATAATTTCCACAGCAACACACGGGAATTAACTAATTTTAATAATTCATGGCGCCAAGCCAGTTGTTACAGGTAACTTATTGTTTTGAACAACATATTTCAAAGCAACGTTTTCCCCATGGGCTTGCATGGGTATCTTAACGTTCGCCCTGTTTCCAGCTGCGAAATTTCTCCTATGCTTCATAGAAGGGAGGGGTGGTATCCTTTAGATGTGGATGCTATCGGCAGACGGACCTTTATTATAGGGTCTTCAGAAGATGTATTGGTGGGGGTGAGCTTGACCCTTGGGAGATCCTTAATGGTATCTCATTTTTGTCTATGAAGATGTTTGGACTATAGTTTCGTCGAACCAAACACATGGTTGTTGGTGGTGGATCCCCACAACTGCCCATGGTATTTTGAGAGCGAAATTATGTCTATGAGGCACATACCTTACAGGTGACCGAGCCATGCCGTGGGGAGCGTATCCCTATTTGCTTCAGCTCGGGCTCGCTTGCCGCCTGTCGCGTCGTGATGTCTGGCTTGTGGCTTCATGCTTCGCTATCGTGTTGGCATTCAGCTGCCAAGGCTGCTGTGTGCTCCTCGGTCCAGAGGGAGCGTTCTATGTGGTCGTTGACAGTGATAACTCCCCTAGGTTCGGGCGTCTTGAACTTTATGTAGGTGTAATGAGGCACATCATTGAAGCGGGCGAATGATGTGCGGCCAAGTAGTGCATGATATGTGCTGACGAAGAGGACAATGTCGAAGATTAAGTCTTTGCTACAGAAGTTGTCAGGTGATCCGAACACGACCTCCAGCTTTACCATGCCAAAGAAGTGGGCTTCAGCGCCTAGGTCTGAGTAAATCAGGTCAAGGCTACTTCCTCCATCCATAAGGACTCTAGTGAGGTGGTACCCATCTATGATGGGTCTAGGACAAGGGCGGCCGACCCTCCATGACGGATAATGGTCGGATTATCCCTCCGGACGAAGGTGATTGGGCAAGCCGACCATGGGTTGCACTTCAGGACTATTGGCTCTACGTCCTTTACCTCCCGAAGAGCTCGCTTCCTCTCCTTCTTTGGTATGTGAGTAACGTATATCATATTCACGGTTTTCACCTCTGGGGGAACAATTTCTGGCCTCCAGTGTTCGGACCACGGGGCTCGTCGTTGTCTTTGCTTCATAGGCCCTTGCCTTGTTCTTTGGCTGCTAGTTTGCTGGCTTGTTTAAACACCCAACAGTTATGGTTGGTGTGGGTGGCGGGCTTGTCTTCGGTACCATGGATCTGGGAGGGCCTTTCCATAATTTTAAATAATGGAGTCGGTCCATCCCTGTTCCATTTAAGGGTTTAATTCCGCTGTCCAGGTTTTGAGCTACAAAAGCCAACATTTACGGCTGTATCATCAACGTAACCATTATAGTCGCGGTGTTCGTTCTTGTTTCGTCTGGGCTTCCCATTTCCATCCCAAACTTCATAGGTACCGGTGTCCTCCTCATTATAGTCGCGCCGAGCTAGCCAATTGTCCTCGCCCGCGGAAAAGTGGGTCATGAGGGAAGTGAGGGCGGACATTCCTTTCGGCCTATACTAGCCGAGCTGGTGAGCCAGCCATTCATCATGGATATTATGCCTGAAGAAGGCCATCGCCTTGGCATCCGGACAGTCCAGGATCTGGTTCTTCTTGGTTAGGAACCAATTCCACAATTTTCTGGCTGATTCGCCCTCCTTTACTCAAGTCGGAGGAATCCGGCGGTCGGACATAAGTTCCCTGAAAATTGGACAGGAAGGCTTCTTCGAGCTCTTCCCAGCTTCTGATGGAGTTTTTGGGTAAGTTGTTTAGCCAATGTCGCGCTGGTCCTTTCAGCTTTAGGGGTAGGTACATAATGGCATGGATGTCATCTCCCGTGGCCATATGGATGTGGAGAAGGAAATCTTCTAACCACACGGCGGGGTCTATAGTCCCGTCGTATTGTTCTATGTTCATGGGTTCAAACCCTTCCGGAAATAGGTGCTGCATGACCTCATCTGTAAAGCACAGTGGGTGGGAGGCGCCTCTGACCCGGGCTATAATGTGCCGGAGATCGGTTGTTGGTTGTGCCCGGTATCGTTCTCGATCTTTGTTGTTGTGGGTAAACCGAGGTTGGTCTCCATCCCATCGAGTGGGAGAGTACCTTCTAGATCCATAGATGGACCTGTTGTGACCTGTTCTATTGTCCAAGTCGTGTCATAGATCGTGTCTGCCCTTGGGTTGCACATGTTCCTTTCTTTCCTCTAGGGATACTCTGGTCAATACTCGGCTTCTCCGGCCGCTCAGTCGCGCCCTCCGCGTGGGTGATCGTGATAACTGTACTGTGTGCGCCTGGGGGACACGGGCTCGAGGGCCTCGTCATCGAATTGAGGTAGCACGCGCCGATGTTGGTAGTTTTGTTTTGATCCGGCCACTCGGTGCCATATCCTTCTTTGGCTGCTATAGTACTTTCATCCATCTATTGTTGATGGTATCTTGTTGAGCTTGGAGGCGTTGTTGCTTTGCTTTTAGGCTGCAGGCGGTAGCTATAAGCTGTTGCCTGAACCGTTCCTAGCCATCAAGGACCTCGAGAACTGTGAAGTCTTCGGCCTCTAGGTTTTCTTCCGTGTTAAAGTGGGGAGGTAGTTGTCGTCGTCTGAATTGTCGGGGTTGTCGGGATCGTGCTGGCCATTGTGCTTGTTCAGGTCATCCGCTTGATGCTCGGTTGCTCCGAGGTTGCCACGGTCCTCCGAGTTATGTTTTCTCAGTGCCTTGTATGGCTGCCCTTCCCTTGTTCGCCTTGCTCGTTTATGGTGCCTTCGGCACTGTGATGGCTCCTCCCTGGACTTATTGTTGTTTTATTTTGGGGTATGGTCGCCATTATTGTCGGGTGTGTCTACCATGTAGATGTCGTAGGTGGCGGTGGCAGTTCACAACCCGGTATTTACGGGGGCGGGGTCATCAGCCTCATTCTCCTTGTCTTCAACATCCTCGGAGGCGTAATCCAACATGTCGGTTAAGTCTTCGACGGTGGCTACCAAGTGGGTGGTGGGTGGGCCATGAAAGTCCTCATAATCCGCGTCTGAACCGATCGAAGTATAGGTCGGGCTCACGTCGTCCGCAATTTTCAATGACTGCATCTAGTTGAGCATCTCGTTTAACATCGAGAAGCTGTCCTGATCGATCTCTTGACCATTTTCGGAGTTAACCTCCATGGCTTCCACGCGGGACACACATTCGGAAATGTTCGTTTGCTGTTGCTCGGGCACTGAAGTCGGGTCCAGGCACGTAGCCAACTTTTTTACAAAGAGGGAACCTAGGGCAAGGCAGGGCAAGAGACCCGAGGTCAAGGCTTCAAGATTTTGGAGCTCATCGAACAAAATTGTGAACTTAGCAAGGAAAAGATCGCCCCGGGAGTCGTTGAAGAATTTGAGATTCCCAAACCTTATCTCCTGACCGGGGACGAAGCCTCCGATCCGGCAGAGGCAGCCAGTCGGGTCGGTGCGTAGCCTGAAGCTGCTGAATGCGAGAACCTACCCGGGAACAAAGATGTCCCTGTTGCTGATTCGATCGCTAATGATTAAGCGAGCCATCAATCCTTCCGGTGATCTCACATCGGAACTCCCAACGAAAGTACCAATGACGGTGTCAAAACCGGTGGATCTCGGATAGGGGTTCCAGAGTTGTGGACCTTGGATCGTTGGGCTACATGGAACGAAGGATACATTGTTTACCCAGGTTCGGACCCTCTTGAGGAGATAAAACCCTAGGTCATGCTTGATTATATTGATGTGGATGAGAATTACAGATTTGATCTACCTTGAGATCGTATGAGCTAATCCCTAGATGATTCAACTTGCTTATACGGATGAAACCCTCTAGTTTATATAGATGCTAGGGGTTCCTATGGTTACATACAACCGACCTCCAGCCGGGGAGCTTTCTGTCGGCGTTCTGGGAATGGGGGTACCCAGACTTGTCTGCCTATGGCCCAGGGCTAGCGCACTTCACCGACCCAAGATCAATTGGTGCGACATCACCAGGGACAAGGCCCTTGCGAGGGGACAAGCCTCGCGAGTAGGAGTAGCATCAAGACCCGCAGGGCGCCTCCTTAGGACCCCTCCAGAGTGGCGGAAAATCCGAGGCAAGGCCATGCCTCAGGAATCAAGGGTGACGCAAGAGAAGGACAGGCGAGCAGCAGACGGAATGATGGAGCGTACCGGGGTTCCAAAGGCATCTCCCAAAGGTTTCCCGCTGGTGCAACGAAGCCGCCGCCGCCCGCCAGTAGGGCAAACGTCACCCTCGGGCCCATCCCTGTAGCCCGGGCAGATACTTTGCAGGCGAAGAGCACCTTTGGGCAGGGGAGCATGTTCTCCTGCCCCCCTTCAAAATTGGCCGCTGTGGGATCCCTTCCCGCCGAAGCAACAGGTAAGAGGACCCTGGCATCCTTTATAAATAGAGACGGCAGGATACTTCAGAAGGGGGGGGTCAATTCATTCTCATCCGGGAGCAACACTCAAAGCCACCAAAACTCCGGCAGCTCGAGAGCACTATACTAGTTCATCCGCCAACCTCCGCAAGAGGAAATCCACCAAAAGCAGGAGTAGGGTTTTACGCTTCGAAGCGGCCCGAACCTGGGTAAACCGTTGTGTTCCGTGTTCCCCTCACCATCGAGTGAGTCCTTCGTCATTTCCATCGAGTAGTGAGCTAGGTGAGGCCGAGTTGGGAGAGACCTTCGGCACGCCCCTGTGTTCGAATCCTTAGAGTTTTGCGGAGCCAGAAATCCGACATTTGGTACACCAGGTAGGGGGCATGTCAAGGTCTCTCCTAAGGTCTGGCTCACCGAAATTGACCGCGCCTATGGCGGGTAAACGACGAATCCGCATGGATTGGCGGGCCGCCCGCGTGGCCCGGACGGCCCGGACGGGCCAAGACGCCCAGCGGCGTTCCGCCACCTTGGCGGCCGACGTCCACGCTGGACAGGGTTCCGACAAGCACCGGGGGTCGCCATCTTCACCGACCATATGGCGTCCCCCCATCGCCTCGGCCCTTCCGCGCGTCCCGGCAGCCCCTTCTCTTGTCCGAGTTTGTCAGCACCCGACGCACAGGCATGTCACGCTACTGGTGGCGCATGAGCTCAAGCGCCAGCGCAATGCCCACCACCGCCACGTCAGAGACCACGCGCGCCACCTCGGGCTCATCGCCGCCGACGAAGCCCAACCTCGCTCGCGCGCAAGTCGTGTCTGTCGGCCCGCATCACCAGGAATCGCAATGGGGGAACCACGCGAACGCGCCCCAAATCACCACCCGGGCTCCCCCTACTAGAGATCTAGCGGGAGCAGATGGGGGTATGGGATTCGGCCCTGCTGGGAAGACGGCACCTAGTGTACCCCGGCTACTTCACGGAGCGGGGAGGGGGCACCGGAGGCCCGACTACATCAACCCTCGGGGGCTCACACGGTCCAACAACAACCGCATCGACGCACCTACATGCTATGGAGGAGACAACACAGACCGTCACTACGGCAGGAGACAAGCACGCGACCTCATGGACAGCCCTCGCGCGAACACATATGAACAACACTATGGAGGCGCTCCGGCGGGGTGTCTTCGCGAGGACGCCCAATGCGGGTGCTCTCGCGGGGCGCACCTGCTAGTTGGGAGCTGCCCCAAGCAGACGTCTGGGTCTAGGGACCGGGGACCTCTCGCCTTGGATAGGGTGGACGCACCCACGTGTTCAGGTCGAGGGGGCCCAGCCTGGATATTGAGGGTGGAACATACTCCCATGTTCCCAGATTCGACAATCCCAACCAGGAATCCGGGAGTTGTGTACCCACCCCCGCCCCCACGGCAAGCGATGCCCACCTGGGACTAAGGGTGGAACACACCCCAATGTCACCGGTGGAGGCTTCGTTTGGTTACCAACAGGTGTTTGGGTACCCGTCGTTGACCTTAGGCTGGGCTAGCCTGGCCTAGGGGCGCGGCCCAGGGTACCAACCAAGGGACCCGGGGGGGCCCAACGAGGCACTCTAGGGCATCTCCCTAGGGATTTAGGACCCACCACGTGGGCGAGCCTTCCGACCAGTGGCCGCGGGGAGCCCTCCCTCGCCCGAGAGCTCGCTCAGGATTTGCCATGCCACGCCGCTACGAGCTGGGGGACCACGAGCGTGGCAAGCGCCCATGCGGCATGGGGCTCCCGAAGCATCACCGGGACCTACACCAACCCGTAACGCTTCATCGCCGCCTCTGTATCGACCGTACATCATCTTCCAATTCATCCGGAACCTAATTCATCCTGTGACACTCTAACGTAATAACGAGCCAAGGCTGTATACGCCCAAGGCCCCCAGCGGACGCAGAAGGGGTCCACACCACACCTAGTGGAGAAGACGGAGGAATCCACACAGTCCACCAATGACTTCTGGAATGAGGCTCCGAATGCCTTGGGGGTAGGGACACTCGCAAGGCTAAAGCGTCCTCGCGACCTCCCATATACACCCCCACCGTGACACTCTCACGTAGTAATGAGCTGAGGTTGTATACGCCCAAGGCCCCACGAGGACGCCGAAGGGGTCCACCCCACGCCTAGTGGAAGCCCTATGCTCAGCACTGGGGAGAGACGGAGGCGGTGAATAGCTAGGATGCCGCATGTGGCTTTTTCTCATTCCTTCATTGCGTTTTAAGTTGCGGCCCACTAGGGCCTTCCCCTTTCTTATATATCTTGAGCTGTCGAGGGCTCGCAGGTTTCTGTGCTTAATGTTTTGAAAGTAAAATAAGGCGGGGATTTCGTTTCTATGTTCTCTCGTTCAGCTTCTCCCTTGGCTATGATTGGTGTTTCGCGCGAACCTCAGGAGGCCTCCGGTCTTGCCGAGGCAACCGCAAAAACGGGCGGAATACGAAACCGGTCGAGCACCAAAAGAGGGGATCCTGGGCTCCACCTCAGGAGTCTTACCAGTCATAATGCCAGTCGCCACTGTTGGCGATGTCCGGGAGTTCCGGTCAATGCCACGAGTGGCGGGCCCCCGCCCTGTGAAGCACGAGCCTCACGGCAGTAGTGAAATGTGCGGGACTGGGGCGTGATGATGTAGAGCGGACTGAGTGTCAAAGGGGGGCTCCTGAGCAGCACGCCTCATGGGCCTTATTGGTTGCAAAGCCACTCGCCCCCCAAGGCGTCGGGGCTATGCCCCATGAGGATCAACCTTGGTAACGGGTTGCACCTCACGGCGGCATGGAAATGTGCGGGACCAGGACCTGGAGACACACAGTGCCAAAAGGGTCCTCAAACCGAGATTCGATTGTCGGTATCTCTATACCTAGTTCAATCTCATTACCGGCAAGTCTCTTTACTCGTTCCGTAATACAAGATCCCATAACTAAATCCTTAGTCACATTGCTTGCAAGGCTTGTTGTGATGCTGTATTACTGTGTGGGCCCGAAGATACCTCTCCGCCACACGGAGTGACAAATCCCAGTCTTGATCCATGCCAAGCCAACAGATACCTTCGGAGATACCTCTAGAGCACCTTGAGAGTCACCCAGTTAAGTTGTGACGTTTTATACACACAAGGTATTCCTCCGGTGTCCGGGAGTAGCATGATCTCGTGGTCATAGGAACAGATACATTGATATGCAGAAAACTATAGAAATAAACTAACACGATCATATGCTACGTTTATAGTTTGGGTCTTGTCCATCACATTATTCTCCCAATGATGTGATCCCGTTAACAAGTGACAACACGTGCCTTGTTGGGGAACGTTGCATGGGAAACAAAAAAATTCCTACGCACACGAAGACCTATCATAGTGATGTTCATCTACGAGAGGGAGATCGGATCGAAATACCCTTGTACATTGCTCAGTGGGAAGCGTTAAGAAACGCAGTTGATGTACTGGTACATCTTCGTGATTCAAATCACCGTCATCCTACGATCCGTCCCGATCTAGCACCGAACGAACGGCACCTCTGCGTTCAGCACACGTACAACTCGATGATGATCTCCACCTTCTTGATCTAGAAAGAGAGATGTGGAAGTAGATGATTTCTCCGACAGCTTGATGGTGCGCTGTTGATGGTGATGATCTATTCCTGCAGGGCTCCGCCCGAGGTTCGCAGAAATCCGATCTAGAAGTAGAACTACGAGTATCGGTTTGAGTTGCACATGCCAAAGTTGTGTCTCAAAATCCCTAAAACCTCTAGTATATATAGGACGAGGTGAGGGGCTAGCCTTGTGGCTCAAGGGAGCCCCTAGGGCGCCAGCCGAAGTGGAGAGGAGGTCTCCAACTCCAATTCGGTTTGGGGAAGGAGGAGTCCTCCTCTCCCTTCCCACCTCCCTCTTTTTTTTTCTTTTTTTTTGGTTTTCTCTTCTGGCGCCACAACCCACTTGGGCTCGCCTCACCAGCCCACTAAGGGCAGGTGCGTCACCCTAGGACTGTTGGGCTCACTCCCGGGTGGGTGGGCCCCTCTCGGTGAAAACCTGGAACCCATTCGTCACTCCCGGTACACTGCCGGTAATGCCTGAAATCTTTCCGGTGACCAAATGAAACCATCCTATATATCAATCTCCATTTCTGGACCATTCCGGAAACCATCGTGATGTCCGTGATCTCATCTAGGATTCCGAACAACCTTCTGTCAGCAACACCTATAACTCAACTATACCGAAACGTCACTGAACCTTAAGTGTGCTGACCCTACGGGTTCGAGAACTATGCAGACATGACCCGAGACAATTTCCGGTCAATATCCAATAGAGGGACCTGGATGTCCATACTGGATCCTACATATTCTACGAAGATCTTATTGGTTGAACCTCTGTGCCAAGGATTCATAAAATCCCGTATAACATTCCCTTTGTCCTTCGGTATGTTACTTGCCCGAAATTTGATCGTCGGTATCCCTATACCTATTCTAATGTCGTTACCGTCAAGTCTCTTTACTCGTTCCGTAATACAAGATCCCGTGACTAACACTTTAATCACATTGCTTGCAAGGCTTATATGTGATTTTGTATTACCGAGTGGGCCCCGAGATACCTCTTCGTCACCCAGTAACGTTGTGACGTTTGATGCACACAAGGTATTCCTCCGGTGTCAGTGAGTTACATGATCTCATGGTCATACGAATGAATACTTGACACGCAGAAAACAATAGCACCAAAATTACACGATCACATGCTACGTTCAAAGTTTGGGTCTTGTCCATCACATCATTCTCCTAATGAAGTGATCTAGTCATCAAGAGACAACACTTGCATATGGTCAGAAAACCTTAACCATCCTTGATCAACTGGCTAGTCAACTAGAGGCTTACTAGGGATATTGTTTTGTCTATATATCCACACATGTATCTATGGTTTCATTCAATACAATTATAGCATGGATAATAAACGATTATCTTGAAACAGGAAATATAACAATAACTATTTTATCATTGCCTCTAAGCCATATTTCCAACTGTCTCCCACTTGCACTAGAGTCAATAACCTAGTCTTCACATTGCTATGCGATTTACATTGGAATGAATCTAACACCGATACATTTCTGGTGTTGATCATGCTTTGCTCGTGGAAGAGGTTTAGTCAGCGGATCTGCAACATTCAGATCCGTGTGCACTTTGCAAATATTTACGTCCTCTCCTTCGACATAGGCGCGGATGAGGTTGAAGCGTCGTTTGATGTGTCTGGTCTTCTTGTGAAACCTTGTTTCCTTTTCTAGAGCAATGGCACCAGTGTTGTCACAGAACAAGGTTATTGGATTTAGTGCGCTCGGCACAACTCCAAGATCCGTCATGAACTGCTTCATCCAGACACCCTCCTTAGCTGCCTCCGAGGCAGCCATGTACTCCGTTTCACATGTAGAATCTGCTACAACGCTTTGCTTGGAACTGCACCAGCTTACCGCACCCCCATTTAGAATAAATACGCATCCGGTTTTAGACTTAGAGTCATCCGGATCAGTGTCAAAGCTCGCATCAACGTAACCCTTTACGACGAGCTCTTCGTCACCTCCGTAAACGAGAAACATTTCCTTAGTCCTTTTCAGGTACTTCAGAATATTCTTGACCGCTTTCCAGTGATCCACTCCTGGATTACTTTGAAACCTGCCTGCCATACTTATGGCCAGGCTGACGTCCGGTCTTATGCACAACATTGCATACATGATAGACCCTATGGCTGAAGCATAGGGGACAGTACTCATCTTTACTCTATCTTCCGCGGTTACTGGACACTGAGTCTAACTCAACTTTATAGCTTGTAATACTGACAAGAACCCCTTCTTGGACTGCTCCATTTTGAACTTCTTCAAATCATTATCAAGGTATGTGCTTTGTCAAAGTCCTATTAGGTGCCTCGATCTATCCCTATAGATCTTAATGCCTAATATGTAAGCAACTTCTCCTAGGTCTTTCATTAAAAAACATTTGTTCGAGTAATCCTTTACACTCTCTAAAAACTCCACATTGTTTCCAATCAGCAATATGTCATCCACATATAATATTACAAACGCTATAGAGCTCCCACTCACTTTCTTCTAAATACAAGATTCTCAAACAACTTGTATAAACCCAAATGCTTTGATCATCTCATCAAAGCACTTATTCCAACTCCGAGATGCTTGCACCAGTCCATAAATGGATCGCTGGAGCTTGCATACTTTGTTAGCATTCTTTGGATCGACAAAACCTTCGGGTTGGATCATGTACAACTCTTCCCTAAGAAACCCGTTAAGGAACACCGCTTTAACATCCATCTGCCATATTCCATAACCGAAAAATGCAGCTATTGCTAAAATGATTCGGACGGACTTAAGCATCGCTACGGGTGAGAACGTCTCATCGTAGTCAACTCCTTGAACTTGTGAAAAACCTTTGCCACAAGTCGAGCTTTATAAACGGTCACATTACCGTCCGCGGCCATATTCTTCTTAAAGATCCATTTGTTCTGAATGGCCTTGCGACCTTTAGATAATACTTCCAAAGTCCACATTTTGTTTTCATACTTAGATCCTATCTCGGACTTCATGGCCTCCAGCCATTTGTTGGAATTCGGGCCCACCATTGCTTCCTCATAATTCGAAGGTTCATTGTTGTCTAGCAACATTTTAGATAAGACAGGATTGCCGTACCACTCAGGAGCAGTACATGATCTTGTTGACCTGTGAGGTCCGATAGCAACTTGATTCGAAGCTTCATGATCTACATCATTAGCTTCCTCCTCAATTGGTGTTGCCTCGATAGGGGTTTCCCCTTGCCCTGCGCCGCCATCTAGAGGGAGCAGAGGTTCCACAACCTCATCAAGTTCTATCTTCCTCCTACTCAATTCTTTTGAGAGAAACTTCTTCTCAAGAAAAGCTCCGTTCTTAGAAACAAACACTTTGCCCTCGGATCTGAGATAGAAGGTGTACCCAACTGTCTCTTTTGGGTGGCCTATGACGACACACTTTTCTTCGAGCTTTTAAGGCTGAAGCGTTTTGACATAAGCATCGCATCCCCAAACTTTAAGAAACGACAACTTTGGCCTCCTGCCATGTCATAGCTCATATGGTGTCGTTTCAACGGATTTTGATGGTGACCTATTTAAAGTGAATGCAGCTGTCTCTAATGCATAACTCCAAAACGATAACGACAAATCGGTAAGAGACATCATAGATCGCACCATATCTAACAAATTACGATTACGATGTTCGGACACACCATTACGCTATGGTGTTCTAGGCGGTGTCAACTGTGAAATGATTCGACATTGTATTAAGTGAGCACCAAACTCGAAACGTAGATATTCAACCCCTCGATCAGATCGTAGGAACTTGATCTTCTTATTACGATGATTTTCAACTTCACTCTGAAATTGCTTGAACTTTTCAGACGTTTCAGACTTGTGCTTCATCCATTAGATATATCCATACCTACTCAAATCATCAGTGAAGGTGAGAAAATAGCGATATCCGCCTCACGCCTCTACACACATCAAACCGCACACATCAGTATGTATGATCTCTAACAAGTCACTTGCCCATGAGGCATGGTTCAAACGTGTCAAGTGATTCGAAGTCAAGTGACTCCAAAAGCCCATCAGCATGGACTTTGTTCATGCGCTTTACACCAATATGACCTAAGCGGCAATGCCACAGAATCATGGCGCTATCATTGTTAACTCTACATCTTTTGGCCTCAATGTTATGTATATGTGTGTCATCACAATCGAGATTCAATATGAACAACCCCCTCACATTCGGTGCATGACCATAAAATATATTACTCATAAAAATAGAACAACCCATTATTCTCTGACGTAAATAAGTAAGCGTCTCGCAATAAACAAGATCCAGATATAATGTTCATGCTTAACGCACGCACTAAATAACAATTATTTAAGTTCATAACTAACCCTGATGGTAACGGAAGTAACAGTGTGCCGACGGCGATTGCATCAACCTTGGAACCATTTCCCACGCGCATCGTCACTTCATCCTTCGCCAACCTTCATTTATCCCGCAGTCCCTGCTTCGAGTTGCAAATATGAGCAACAGAACCAGTATCAAATACCCATGCACTACTACGAGAGCTGGTTAAGTACACATCAATAACATGTATATCACATATACCTGGTTTGGCATTGTCCACCTTCTTGTCACCCAAATACTTGGGGCAGTTGCGCTTCCAATGACCCATCCCCTTGCAATAATAGCACTCTGTTTTCGGCTTAGGTCCAATCTTGGGTTTCTTCGTTGGATTGGAAACAGTCTTTCCGCTGTTCTTGGAGTTACCCGTCTTTCCTTTGCCATTTCTCTTTAAACCAGTAGTCTTATTGACCATCAACACTTGATGCTCTTTCCGGAGTTCTGACTCTGTGACTTTTAGCATCGCGAATAACTCGCCAGGTGACTTGTTCATCCCTTCCTTGATATAGTTCAACACAGAGCACTTGTAGCTAGGTTGCAGTGATTGAAGAATTCTGTCAGTGATAGCCTCTTGCGGGAGTTCAATCCCCACCTCAGCTAGACGGTTTGAGTACCTTGACATTTTGAGCACATGTTCACTGATAGACGAATTCTCCTCCATCTTGCAACCATAGAATTTATCGGAGGTCTCATACCTCTCGATTCGGAAGTTCTTCTGAAAGATAAACTTCAACTCCTGGAACATCTCATATGCTCCATGATGTTCAAAGCGTCGTTGAAGTCCCTGTTCCAAGCCATACAAGACTGCACATTGAACTACTGAGTAGTCCTCCTTACGTGATTGCCAATCTTTCAAAACATCTTGGTCAGACGTCGCGGGTGGTTCATCTCCTAGCGCAGCATCAAGGACATAATTATTTTTCCCAGCTTGTAGGATGAACCTAACATTACGATCCCACTCTACAAAGTTGCTACAATCATCTTTCAGCTTAGCTTTCTCTAGAACGTATTGAAATTCAGGGTTGCTACTGCGTGAGCCATTGATCTACAACTTAAAATATTGCAAAGTGGATGTAGACTATGTTCAAGATAATTAGAGTTTAACTAATAAAATTACTAATAAACTCTATGCTAATCATATCAACTATACGATTCATGCTTGACCTTTCGGTCTCTCGTTTTCTGATGCCATGTCTGAACATGCTAGGCTCGTCAAGTTTAACCCGAGTGTTCCGCGTATGCAACTATTTTGCGCCCGTTGTATGTGAACGTTGAGTCTATCACACCCGATCATCACGTGGTGTCTCGAAACGACGAACTATCGCAACGGTGCACAGTCGGGGAGAACACAATTTTATCATGAAAGTTTAGTGAGGGATCACCTTATAATGCTACCATCGTTCTAAGCAAGATAAGGTCCATAAAAGGATTAACATCACATGCAATTCACACGTGACATGATATGGCCATGATCTTGTCCTTCTTGATCTCCATCACCAAAGCACCGGCATGATCTTCGTCGCCACCGGTGCCACACCATGATCTCCATCATCGTGCCGCCATCGAGGTTGTCGTGCTATCTATCCTCTTACTACTAAAGCTACAACCTAGCAGTATAGTAAACACATCTGCAAACACAAACGTTAGTTTAAAGACAACCCTATGACTTCTGCCGATTGCCGTAGCATCGACGTGCAAGTCGATATTTACTATTACAACATGATCATCTCATACATCCAATATATCACATCATGTCTTTGGCCATATCACATCACATGCATACCCAGCAAAAACAAGTTAGACGTCCTCTAATTTGTTGTTGCATGTTTTACGTGGCTGCTATGGGTATCTAGTATGATCGTATCTTAATTATGCAAAAACCACAAGAGAGATGTGCAAATTGCTATTTAACATCTCTCCAAGGACCGCCTCGGTCAAATCCAATTCAACTAAAGTTGAAGAAACAGGCACCCGCCAGTCATCTTTATGCAACAAGTTGCATGTTAGTCGATGAAACCGGTCTCTCGTAAGCGTATGAGTAATGTTGGTCCAGGCCGCTTCAATCCAACAATACCGCCGAATCGACAAAACACTAAGGAGGGCAGAAAATCGAACATCAACACCCACAAAAACTTTTGTGTTCTAATCGAGATTACATCTACGCATGAACCTAGCTCATGACGCCACTGTTGGGGAACGTGGCATGGGAAACGAAAATTTTCTTACGCACACGAAGACCTATCATGGTGATGTTCATCTACGAGAGGGATATCGGATCCACATACCCTTGTAGATCGCTTAGTGAGAAGCGTTAAGAAACGCGGTTGATGTAGTGGTACAGCTTCGTGATTCAAATCACCATCGTCCCACGATCCATCCCATGATCCGTCCCGATCTAGCACCGAACGGACGACACCTCCGCGTTCAACACACGTACAACTCGATGACGATCTCCGCCTTCTTGATCCAACAAGAGAGACAGGGAAGTAAATGAGTTCTCCGGCAGCATGGCAGCGCGCTGGTGATGGTGATGATCTATTCCTGCAGGGTTCCGCCCGAGCTCCACAGAAATCTGATCTAGAGGTAGAACTACGAGGTATAGGTTTGAGTTGCACGTGGCAAAGTTGTGCCTCAAAAACCATAAAACCTCTAGTATATACAGGAGGAGGGAAGGGGCTAGCCTTGGGGCTCAAGGGAGCCCCTAGGGCGCCGCCCGAAGTGAAGTGGAGGACTCCAACAACAATTCGGTTTGGGGAAGGAGGAGTCCTCCTCTCCCTTCCCACCTCCTTCTTTTTTTATTTTCTTTTGGTTTTCTCTTGTGGAGCCATAGCCCACTTGGTCTGGTGCGCCACCCTAGGACTACTGGGCTCATTCCCGGGTGGGTGGGCCCCTCCCGGTGAAAACCCGGCACCCATTCGTCACTCCCGGTACACTCCCGGTAATGTCCGAAATCTTTCCGGTGACCAAATGAAACCATCCTATATATCAATCTTCATTTCTGGACCATTTAGGAAACCCTCGTGACATTTGTGATCTCATCCGGGATACCGAACAACCTTCGGTCACCAACACCTATAACTCAACTATACCGAAACGTCACTGAACCATAAGTGTGCAGACCCTGCAGGTTCGACAACTATATAGACATGACTCGAGACACTTTTCGGTCAATATCCAATAGCGCGACCTGGATGTCCATATTGGATCCTACATACTCTACGAAGATCTTATCGGTTGAACCTCTGTGCCAAGTATTCATATAATCCCGTATAACATTCCTTTTGTCCTTCGGTATATTACTTGTCCGAGATTTGATCGTCGGTATCCCTATACCTATTCTAATCTCGTTAGCGGCAAGTCTCTTTAATCATTTTGTAATACAAGATCCCGTCACTAACATTTTATTCACATTGCTTGCAAGGCTTATATGTGATGTTGTATTACCGAGTGGGCCCTGAGATACCTCTCCGTCACACGGAGTGACAAATCCCAGTCTTGATCCATGCTAACGAAACGGACACCTTCGGAGATATGTGTAGAGCACCTTCATAGGCAGCCAGTAACATTGTGACGTTTGATGCACACAAGGTATTCCTCCGGTCTCATTGAGTTACATGATCTCATGGTCATAGGAATGAATACTTGACACGTAGAAAACAATAGCAAAAAAATTACATGATCACATGCTACGTTCATAGTTTGGGTCTTGTCCATCACATCATTCTCCTAATGATGTGATCCAGTCATCAAGTGACAACACCTACATATGGTCACAAAACCTTATCCATCCTTGATCAACTGGCTAGTCAACTAGAGGCTTACTAGGGACATTGTTTTGTCTATATATCCACACATGTATCTATGCTTCCATTCAATACAATTATAGCATGGATAATAAACGATTATCTTGAAACAGGAAATGTAATAATAACTATTTTATCATTGCCTCTAGGGCATATTTGCAACATGCCTATGGCCAGGAAACCTTGACCATCAACGAGCTAGTCAACTAGAGGCTCACTAGGGATAGTGTGTTGTCTATGTATCCACACATGTATTTGAGTTTCCAATCAATACAATTCTAGTATGGATAATAAACGATTATTATGAACAAGGAAATATAATAATAACCAATTTATTATTGCCCCTAGGGAAAATTTACAACAGACACAGGTTGAGGCAGACGCCGCGGGGGATGAAGCGAGGTGTCCGCCTTGCCGTACCAGGAGCCGCGAGTATCCCTGTTGCTCGCGGGCCACGCAGGAAGCAATGATGTTGGTCGTGTTACTGGTGGGTCGGTGGAGGCCGTCCAGCATCGAGCGCTCGGGACGCGTGCGACAAGCATTGGCAATGGGGTCGGTGCAGCTAGAGACAAAAATTGGAGCTGGAGGACGGCCTCGCACCCCTACGTGGAACGCGAAATGTCGAAATTGGGGCTCTACAGACCTTGAACGGTTCAAACTCTGGGGTGCCCTCGCTCTCCTACCATGTTCTACCTCTCAACTTCACTGCGACTCTCCGATGGCCCGATCTACGAAAGACAAAAAACAACAGACACGCCGTTTACCTACGTTTAGGCTACCTTGCGGTGTAAAATCCTACTCCTGCTTGGTTGGATTGCTTGAGGTGGCTGACGAGTACAAAGGAGGGTTCTCACCCTTGTGGAGACCATGGATCCTTTCTACACAGGTCAGGCCTCTTATTTATACTAGCCTTGGTACTCTTCCCCATGAAACACTCGGCGGCAAGGGTTGCCACAATGGCCATTTTGAAAGGGGACATGACTGTAGTCCACCGTGACAAAAATGGTTTTCGCTTGCCAAAGCTCTTTGCCTTGATGCACAGGTGGGCTCTAGGATGACCTCTGTCCTACCGAGCCCCAGCCTTGGTACTCTTGCCCCAAATGGGAAACCTTTGGGGCTTACTTTGGGAGCACACCAGCTGGCCCCACTTCCTTTGCATGAAAGTGGAAAGCCTCCTTGTCCGTGACTGTTGGCACCGCTCTGGCACCACTTGTGCATCCCGTGTCACCCACGTGAAAATGCAGGGTTGCGAAATTTCTCGCAACCCTGCATTTTCACGTGGGTGACATGGGATGCACAAGTGGTGCCGGAGCGGTGCCAACAGTCACGGACAAGGAGGCTTTCCATCGCCAAGACAATTGGGAAATCTTTCTGTTGGTAAGGGTTTGTTGGATCAAAAGTATGTCTAAAGGGGGTGATTGGACTACTTGACAAGATAAAATGTTAGCCTTTTCCCAATTTTAGTTGTGGGCGATTTTTAGCAATGATGACTAGTCAAGTACAACCTACACATGCACATCTAAGAGTATAGAAGTGGAAATTAAGACATGCAAATTTAAAGTAGAGGGTAAGGTAGGGATATCAAACGCAAAGGTTGAAACCGTTATTTTTGGCATGGTTCCGATAGGCGGCGCTATCATATGTCCATCTTAGTGCAGACTTCAAACCACGAAGGGTCACGACTGCGGGAGTCCACGGAGGGCTCCACCAATAAGGGGTCCATGAACAAGCGGTCTTGTCTATTCCACCACGGCTTCTATCCACACACTACTAGCCTCACTCACGGTAGATCTTTACGAAGTAGGCGATCTCGTTGCCCTTAGAAACATCTTGGTTCAACTCCACAACACGAAGTAGGAGGCTCCCAAGAGACACTAACCAATCTAGGAGGCACCACCCTCCGAAAGGTAATAGATGTGGTAGAATGATGAACTCCTGGCTCTTGTGATTCTAAAGATAGTCTCCTCACCACTCCATCACTCTCTCTTAGATTTGGCAGGGGTAGGGGTGATTGATCTTGTGGAAAGCAACTTGGGGAGGCTAGAAATCATGGTTCAAATGGTTGGAATGGAATCTCTTGATATCAACACATGAGTAAGTGGCTCTCTCTTAGAAAAATGGATCTGGAAAGTGTAAGTGTGTTCTAAGTGCTTCCTCTGCGAATGAGAGGTAGGTGGAGGGGTATATATAGGCATTCCAAACTCGGTGACACCGAAATGAATGTCGATGGTATCGAGTTGTACTAAATGTGGCAACTTTTGAACTCTTGGTAGACCGATATAGGAATCTCGGTGGTATCGATACGATGACCTAGACCAGTTTCCAAATCTCGGTGAGACTGATTTCAAACTCGAAAATTCTGATTGTTGAAATGTTCTCAACAAAAAGTTGTTCGCTGAATCTCCGTGGCACCAATGTGAAAGTTGGTGGTATCGAGATGGTAGGGTTTGGTATAGGATCTGTCAAGTGTATAATTGGTAGGCCGAATGGAAATAGTCGGTGGCACTAATTTTGCAGGTTTAGCTTTGGACTGAGGTATATTACGGGAGAATGACTAAGTATTTTTGGTGGCTACCTCTAAGCACTTGAGCAACTGATTTATCATAATACCTCATCCCCTTTTAATCGTATTGGCTTTCCTATGGACTCAAAGTGATTTCTCACAAATGTAAAATGTAGAATCTTCTTGCTTGAAGCTTGACCCAATCCTATTCCTTTCCTTGCATCAAGGGGTATCTCCTCACAATACTATAGCCAAGGCATCTTTGAACTTTTCTGGAATATACTTGGATAAGCTCATTAGTCCAATGATGCATATGTTGTGATTAATTACCAAAACAACCTTTGGAAGCAATTGTGCATTCAATATCCCCTTTTGGTAATTGATGACAACATATAGATTAAAGCTTCGACTAAAGATATAACCAATGATTAGCATCGATGCTTTGAGAAGTATGTGAAAAGCAAGAGCTCCCCCTAAATTTTTGCATTATTTTAAGTTTGCGTTTCAATGCAAATGCACAATCGATTATGATCATGGGTTACTCTTCCATGTCACATACAACTTGGTGGTGCGCGTAAATGATATGAATGAATAGTAATGCACATAACACCAAACAGGCAAGTGAATGATCATCATGTAGATAGCTCAAAGGTAATATCATTGTAGTATCAAACAATCAAAGCGTGTGATCAAACAAACCTCTAAACAGATATAGTCATCCGAAAGACCAAATGTTTTGAAAAAAATCAAATGAGAGCAAATAAAGTGCAAAGCTCTCCCTCTCGAGGCCCTATTTGATCTCTACACTTCTCCCCCTTTGGCTACAAGTTACCACAAAGTTCAAAGGTCTAGAACTAAGCGTCTCTCTGGGCACGATCTCATCCGGTGGCTGATGATTGAGTGGACAAGAGAGCATGGACAAAGGCTTTTGTAGAAGTCACTGGAGCTGGAGGTGTAGACATTTGAGGTGTAGGAGCAGGAGATGAAGCTTGAGCTCATGAAGATGGTCTTGCTTCCGGCACCAGCATAAATGCTAACCTAGTATGGGTCCTGAACAGAGTAGTAGTAGGAAGAAACGATTCTTCATCATCACTGCTGGAGCACGGTATCTTCATAGAATCAACTTCTTGCTGGAGCTACTCAACAGTGGTGGTCAACTCCATTACCTTCAAATCCAGGTCATGGAATTTTGTCTCCACGGTCCTCTCGAGGCTCTTCTGGTTCACCAAGATGTCAGAAACTTTCTTCTCTATCCCTTGGATGGTGCTGACCAAGAATGACAACTACTCATCTCTGGTTCCGAGCTGTGGGTAGGAGCTGGATCATTCCTAGCAGCCTCTCCCTCTGCTGGCTCTGCAACCTCTTGAGCAGTAGCTGAGCTGGGATGGCTAGAGTCCATCACAACTTCGTTGTCTTCAGAATCAGGCTGAAGTGGCAGGTGGGGATGGTCAAGTAGATATGCATGCTTTCCAATCTTAGCATTGATGAGCATATGAATATATGGAGTATTTCCAGAGGATCTCTTTTGTTAGAACCGGGTGTGGGTGTCCGAATGATGCAGCATGTTGGTGCAATAACCTCTCATCATCTTGTCATATCCTGATTCGGGTATCTGGGTGTATCTCATGGTGGTGTTCATAGTGGGTTTTCCTGCTTGCAAGAAATAGATAGAGCCAAACTTGGGAGACGGCAAAAACTCATGAGGCAGTGGCTTGTACATGTTAGCCATGGTGTTGTGGTTCATCTTGAGTTGTGAGTACACGTCCAACTCTCCTTCTTGTGCTTTCGGAGCACCAATTATAATGGCCCATTCATTAACTGTAGACTCATACCGGTGACCTTCAATCATCCAAACAATTCTTCCATCTGAATAGAAGTAATGGTAGAATAGAATTGCATGATCAACTCATCATTCCAAGCAATCATCTCTTTGCAAACTATCGGTGAAAGATCGACACCTATGGGGGCCTCGACGGTCTCCTTTTTGCTGGTTTGGCGGCGAGGGGGGTCATGGAAAGAGCAGAACACAAAGTCAGGGCCCGACAAGATCTTTTTACCTAGGTTCGGGCTGCATGGTGCGTAAGACCCTACTCCTGCATGCGTTTAGTTATTCATTTTGGGTTACTGTAGATCTGTCCCTTTTTACAGCCTTTCGATTTCCCAAAAAGCCAAAAGCCCCTACTACTGAGCCTCGAGCCTCCTTTTATAGGAAAAGGGGTCACCATAGTGGCTTAGTGGGTGAACTGTGGGTTCACGGGTGAAGCAGCGCCGACCGACAGTTACAATGTTACTGCCTTGTCAGAGGTAAAATAAATGCTTCGACAGACTTCCTTGTCCTCGTCAGGGGGGGTGGAGACGTACCCTCATGTGACAACTCCTGGGGGTTGCACTGGCGTGCAGGCGGATGCGTCGCGCATGCATCGTTGACGGCGTGCTCGTCGGTGGAGGCATTCACAGGTCGCGAGGGCGCCCTTGGCCCGCACGTCTCCTCGGTCCTTTCTCTTTCCTCCCGGAAGGGTTACCTTGCCGGGGCTCTTCCTATTCCTCCCAACAAGGAGGTGATGGCCTGCCGAGGACTTGTCAGCCTTCCCGGCAAGGGTGGCTTGCTGGGGCTCACTCTTTCTTCCTCGGTGGGAGGGTCTCGCCGTGGCGTTCTCTATCTCCACGAGAGGGAAGTCCTGCCTGGGTCTCTTCATCCTTCGCAACAAGCGAGTGCTTGTCGGGGCTTGCAATCTGCATTTGGTAGTTTCTGAGTCTTGATTTCACCCTAAGCCCCAGCGACGCGCCTTCCCGCTGCGGAGGGGCTTCCGGTGTCCGCACACAAGTCCGGGGCACTGGAGACCCCAGTCTTTAGTGCACCGGCAGGAGCCCCCGGGCCTGGGCCACACACGCATGCGCGGCGTTGTTGGGCCAGGCCTAAAGCAGTTACATGCTTTCATTCCCGATGTCACGCATTGAACGCGGGCACCGGGCTTATCGGAATTGAGCCGTTACAGGCTTTCTTTCCCCATGTCGTGCATTGAACGCGCGAAGTGGGAGGGTGTGCGGCCCGCGCGAGGTGGTCAAGGCAGCCGCATGCGTGTGGAGCCGTTAGTTAGGCAACCAAGGGCCGTCCGGCATTCCCTATAAAGGAAAAGAATGAGGGGCGTGGTTGCTTCCTTACTTTCCTGTTCATCCAATCTCGCCATCACTGTTATCTTCTTCCTCGAGACCGACCCTCCGTTCCGCCATTCTCCTTCCCAAAACCGTTTCCCCCAGTAGCCGCCCCTCCTGCCATCGACATGCCGCCGAAGGGGAGCAGAGCCAAGATGGGCAAGCCAGCCACCACGGAGAAGGAGATGGCGAAGAAGCGGCAGGAGCTTGCGTTCTTCCCCCTAGGTATTGATGTGTGCACCTTGTCGGACTTTTACCATTTCATGTGGGCGATGAAGACGACGGCGCATCCGGCCACCAACGTGAACACCTGGAATTGGCCCACGAACCGGATAAGTACCCGTTCTTTGTCGATTACTTCTATTGCGGGCTCTGTCCACCTTTCTCGGAGTTCTTCGTTGATATCATGCGGACCTACTGCTTCTGGCTTCTAGATTTCACGCCTAATACCATGACGTGCATGTCGACATTCTCACATCTTTGCGAAAACTTCGTCGGCATCGTCCCCAAAACCGCTCTCTTCCGCCACTACTTCATCCCCCGAATCCAAAGAGGGGACACTCTTTCTGGCTCCATCACCTGGATTCCGCGGACCGGGTACAAGGAGGCATATTTGGAAGGGACTCTTCGGGAGAAGTGGGAGGAGTGGCGAGGGAAGTGGTGTTGGATTCGGGAAAAGGGGTTTTTGCCCTTCTGCAAGCCCAAAACCGCCAAGATCGAGGCCCGGGGCGATGACTGGAGCAGCCTCGACCCAAACGATGAGAAACTGGCGATCCGAGTCAGCAGGATTCTGCGCATGAGGGCTGTAGGGCTGACGATGGAGATGGTGGCCTCCGATTTCATCCGAATGCGGATTGCCCACCTTCAACATAGAGGGGGGAGGCTGGCGTCGGCATACTTGAACGCGGCAGACATAATGCGGCTTCAGCCGGGGTTGAACATCAACCTAACCGTCCTGCAACACGCCTTCGTCTGCGGCAAGCTATTCAAGTTTGACCCCAAGATCCGGCTTCCGGTGGGTGTTATTCCCTTGTTCATTAGCTCAGTCTTGGGTGCGCTCACGACAATAATGCCGGAGTGCAAGGCCCATGGCGTCCTTCTGACGTGGGTTCAGCCGTCGGACGAGGTCATCTTGTCCTTATTCGACTGCCTTTGGGAGAAGGTTGCCACGGTGGAGGAGGTCATCCTCATCCGCCCAACCACCAAAGGGGAGGTGGAATACATTGCCAGCCGGCTCCAGGAGTGGGTCCTCGCCGAGGGGGCGGGGAAGGTCGGGTCCTTCGATGAAGAAGAATTGGACAAGGAGTTGATGGCGGCGGTGGATGCGCTTGCCGTGGAAGCCGGTACCTCCTCTGCCTAGGGCCCCTCTGTTGTCCATGTGCCTGAAGAGGCGGATGAGGAGGAGTAAGAGGCCGAGGAGCCTTTGGTCCACCGACAACCCAGAAAGGTCCTTCTTCGCGCCGACACTGCGCTCCCCGTGTGACAAGCTCCAGTCTCCGTCCCTACCAAGCGCTCAAGAGGCACGTCGCCTTCTGCCTGCAGCGAGGAGGGTCTAAACTTCGACTTATCGACCTTCAGCTCGGAGGAGGAAGAAGAGTACGCTTCCGCGCCCTCACTCTTCCATTCTTGTTATTTCTCATGAGACTTGTGGTGACTTTGGCCTTTGCAGGGAAATGGAGACGCTGGCACAGAGGATGGCCAAGAGGGCAAAGGTGTCTGTGAGCGACAGACCCTCGGCCAGCACCCCTGGGGTGCCAGAGTCGACTTCAGTCAACCCCCAGCAGAGCCCCCAGTGTGGGTCCACTGTCCATTTCCCTTTGCCAAGCACCGGGGACGCAATCTTCACCGCTGACATTACTCATCGTGTAGGCAAGGCCCGACAGCAGGAGGAATCACGGGGACGACTCCCCTTCTGGGCCTAGTCACGACAAGGAGGACCCGGTAGGATTGGAGACTGGGGACCTCGCGCCAGCCGCCGACGTTGCCGGGGAGAGGGCAGCCACCCCGCCCCTGCTGGACGAAGGTGAGTATCCCGTTTGGGGACACCTACGCTTCCCTTCCCTTTCTTATCTTTTTCTTCTTCGTGGACCTCACGCTTTTTCCTCCTCTCTCTTTGTTTGGGTGAGGCAGATGCTGACCTCGTCATTGAGGAGATTGCATTGGACGACGCGGTCGAGGCCGACAAGGTTGCTGCCGGGGAGGCGGTGGTGGAGGTGCAGGACCAGACCGCCCATGACTCGATGGAGGAGAGTGCCAAAGTGCCTGAAGGGCATGCCGGTAGTTTCTGTGCCGCCGCCATGGAGGAAGCTGCACCCGACGCGGGCTCCCCACTCATCGACGAGGGAGCAGGGGAGACCATCCTTCCTCCTCAGCGGTCCGTCCCCCCTCACGAGTACATCTGTGTAGGCAAGGGGCAATTTATTAGCCCACCGGGGATGACTTGCGTTGGTGAGATCATGGTGGGAGTGGCCCTTGACGGAGAGGTCTCTACCGCCGACGGGCTCGAAGTTGTTACCTGGATGGAGGCCGGTGGCAGCAAGCTTGGCGAGGAGCGGATTTTCCTGTCCAGGAAGGACAACTTGAGCCAGCTCCAGGCCCCTTATCGCGACCGAAAGGAGAAACTGGACTCCCGGGCGGCAGTTGTTGATCGCCGAAGCCTTCTAGGAGCTCCAGAAGGAGTGCACTCGGTCGAAGAACGAAATGGAGGAGCTCCTCCTAAAGTCTTACGACATCCATAAGGAGGAGGAGGAGGCGAAAAGTCGCCATGCCGCCGAACAGGTCCGCCTCAACAGGACGGGGCGCTGCACCACTTTCTTCTTCCGCATCGGCTCACCGAATGGTGGCAGTCTGGCATCGCTGGTCCCCTCCTCTGTTGGGGATCTTTGCTCACGGGCCGGCTCTGCTTCGCTCGATGGTGCAGCTTCTGCCGTCGTTGCTTTAGCCTCTTCCCTCTGCGCCACCAAAGCGGCACCGACCACTTGGTTGTTCGTGGCCAGGTACAGGAGCAGCGGCTCCTGTTGCCTAGGCACGACCAGGGTTGGCGGAATGGGAAGGCACTTCTTCAGGTCTTGCAATGCTGCTTCCACCTCCGGAGTCCACTGCATGGCCCCTGCCTTTTTCAAGATTTTGAAAAAGGGCAAGGCCGTTCAACGGACGTGGAGACGAATCTTCTCAAAGCGGCGACACAGCCGGCTAGGCGCCGTACATCCTTGATGCGCTTCGGTGCCTCGATATGTTCGATGGCCTGGATCTTGTCGGGATTAGCTTCGATTCCATGTTGGGACACGAAGAACCCGAGAAGCTTCACGGATGGGACACCAAAGACGCACTTTTTAGGGTTGAACTTGAGGTTGAACTTGCGTAGGTTGGCAAACGTGTCCTCCAAATCTTGTATGAGCGTCGCCCTGTCCTTGGTTTTGACCACTATGTCATCCATAGAAGCTTCCAGGTTTCTGTGGAGCTGGGGCTCAAAACCAATCTGAATAACCCTCGCGAACGTGGATCCGGCATTCTTCAACCCGAAAGGCATACGCACGAAGCAGTACGTGCCGCACGGGGTAATGAACGCGGTCTCCTCTTCATCTTCCTTAGCCATGAAAATCTGGTGATATCCCGAATAGGCATCGAGGAAGGATAGCAGATCACAGCCAGTAGTGGCCTCCACAATCTGGTCGATGCGCAGCTAGGGGAAATGGTCTTTTGGGCAAGCTTTATTGACATCACTAAAATCGATACATAGCTGCCACTACCCGTTCGCCTTGCGCACTACGAGCAGATTGGCCAACTAGTAGGATGGATGACTCCCCTAACTAGGCCTGCTGCTTCTAACTTCTTGATTTCATCGGCAATGAACTCTTGCGCTCCATAGCTTGTTTCCTCACTTTCTGTTTGATCGGCCACGCGTGAGGGCAGACAGCTAGGCGGTGCTCGATCACCTTCCTGGGAACGTCAGGGATATCTGATGGTTGCCAGGCAAACACATCGAGATTCGCCCGCAGGAAGACAATGAGCACGCCAAAGTTGTTAGAATCGCGACTCAATTCTTAGAATTTTATGACCTTATGATCCAAACTAGCGCCTCCGATTCTATGATTTTTCTCATAGAATCTATGTTTCTACGATCCTCGTAGTTAAGATTCTACGATTCACGATCCTACCAACGGAATTCCGGTCCGATTCAGATTCTCGATTATGACAACTTTGTAGCATGCTTTCCTATTTGTTGTCCAGGGTGAAACTTATGGTGAAAGTCCCACCCGTACCATCCTCCTTGGCGGGCACCTTCTTGGTCTTAGGCGGGATAGCTTTGGACTTCTTGTCCTTGACTACATGGCGTGCCAAAGATGTCGGTGAAGGATAGACACCTATGGCCCCCTCTACAGTCCCCTTCTTCCTGGTTTGGTGGGGAGAGGAGTCGCGACAAGAGCAGAACCAACAGTCAGAGCCCGGCAAGATCTTTTTACCCAGGTTCGGGCCGCGTGGTGCGTAAAACCCTACTCCTCCATGCGTTTAGTTATTCGTTTTGGGTTAATGTAGATCTTTCCCCTACACTTGTGGGTCATCAAGACCATTTTCTGTTGCCGTTGCGGGGGAGTGTACCGCTATTGGTAAGTGATATTGGTAAGAAAATCTTTACACTGTAAATGCTGTTTTGGTTTTAATGTTCCTGCTTTTTGTCCCCATGGACCACTCTGCTCTTGGTTTGTTGCTTTTGTTGAACTGCCCCAATGCTATTGTGGTGGAGAAGCCTCCCCACCTTCTGAAATTGTGCCTTTTAAAATACCAACTAGTATTATTGATTATGTTTTGGCTAACCGATATGCAGGAGATAGACATCCAGGTGAACACTTGCTACATCTTTCACAACTATGCTCCTTATTTAAGCTTGCAGGTATATCGATGGATTTTGTTACGATAAAGCTATTCTCTCTATCATTAAAAGATAAGGCTTTGGATTGGTATAGGCTTCTGATGACTCTCATTTACTAAATTGGCAACATCTTATGCCTCTCTTTTATGCAAAGTTTTATGCTCTTCATGAAATACATCAAGACATGAATTATATTTATAACTTTTGGTCTCGTGACGGAGAAGGCATCGCTCAAGGTTGGGGGAGATTGAAGTCCTTAATGCTCAAATGTCCCAATCATGAGCTCTCCAAAGAAATTATTCTCACAAATGTTTATGCAAGGCTTTCTCGTCAAGATAAAAAATGGTTGATGCCTTTTCTAGTGGGGCATTCTCCAACAAAAGCACTGAAGCTAAGTGGGATCTTATTGAAAGGATCCAGAAGAACACCGAAGACTGGGAGATTGATAAAGGTATTGAACCCGTTATAAATTATGAGCGTGATTACATTGAGAGCTATGTGAAAACTGATTACTTCAATACCTTTTGTGCTAAGATTGGTCTTGATTCCCAGCTTCTAATTGATTTTTGCAAAGACTTTGCCTCTCATATTGACTCTTCTGAGAAGAAGGAGGATCAACATCATAAACCTTTTAAGGAATTACATGTTGATATTAATGTTGTTGACCCTATCTTGCCTGCAGTTGAATATGAAAAGCCCCCGTTTCCCACAAGGATGGGGGAGCATTCTTTTGTCACAGGCATCCTGAGTAAAAGTGAAAGAACAACCGATGAGCATGAGGACCTGATTAAAGTCGATCCTCAAGTTTCATTAGTCAAGGATCTTGGTACTGGTAATATTGAGGATTCTAATATAAATTTTTGTGGTGTTTACACTAACCTTGTTACAACCAAGAATATGGGCCCAATTTCAGTTACTCTAGTTGTATCTGTCAAAATAGGAGATCATAATTATTATGGGCTATGTGATTTGGGATCTAGTGCTAGTGCTATTCCTTTTTCACTTTATCAAGAGATCATGAATGAGATTCTACCATGTGAAATTGAAGAAGTCGATGTTACTATTCATCTTGCAAATAAAGAAACTATCTCTGCTATTGGAATTGTGCGAGATGTTGAAGTTCCATGTGGAAAGGTAAAATATCCTACCGACTTCCTAGTACTTGCTTTAGTACAAGATAGTTTTTGCCCTATTATCTTTGGTAGGCCTTTTCTCAAAACTTGTGGAGCTATTATAGATTGCAGGAAAGGAAAAGTATCTATTGAAATTAATGGTGAGCCATATGAATTTAAATTTTCTAAATTCTCGAAGCAAACTCGTGGTACAAATCTACATAGTAATGATAAAATTATTGAAGATATTTCTTCTATTGATATCCCTCCTAATGATGCTTTGCAACAATTTATGGAAAACCATGAGAATGATATGCATATGCAGGAAATGAATGAGCTAGATGACATATTCTTGAGAGAACCTACTATCCTGAAGCACAACCTTCTGGTTGAACCTTTGGGAATTTTATCAAAACAAAAAGAATACCCGGTGTTTGATCTCAAACCTCTTCCCAGTACGCTCAAGTATGCTTATTTAGATGAAAAGAAAGTGTATCCTGTTATTATCAATTCAAACCTTTCAGGATATGAAGAAGATAGATTATTGGAAGTCCTTCATAAACACCGAGGCGCTATTGGTTATACCCTTGGTGATCTCAAGAGGATTAGTCCATCTATTTGTCGGCATATTATCAATCTTGAGCTTGATGGTAAACCAATTGTTGATCATCAACGACGGCTAAACCCGAAGATGAAGGATGTTGTGATGACCAAAATCCTCAAGCTTCTAGCCACAGGTATTATCTACCCTATAGCTGATAGTAAGTGGGTAAGTCCAGTACATTGTGTTCCCAAAAAAGGAGGTACGACTGTGGTTCCTAATGATATGAATGAATTAATACCTCAAAGAATTATTATTGGATATAGAATGTGTATTGATTACAGGAAGCTGAACAAGGCAACCAGGAAGGACCACTACCCACTGTCGTTCATCGACCAAATGCTGGAAAGGTTATCCAAAAACACTCACTTTTGCTATCTTGATGAGTACTCTCGCTTCTCTCAAATTCATGTTAATACCGCCGATCAAGAGAAGACCACTTTTACTTGTCCCTTTGGTACTTATGCTTATAGACGTATGCCTTTTGGTTCATGCAATGCTCCTACTACTTTTCAAAGGTGTATATCCGCTATCTTTCATGGTTTTTGTGAGGAAATTGTGGAGATCTTCATGGACGATTTCTCTTTGTATGGAACCTATTTTGACCATTGTCTCCACAACCTTAATAAAGTTTTGCAGAGATGTGAGGAGACGAACTTGGTACTCAACTGGGAGAACTACCACTTCATGGTCAACGAAGGAATTGTTCTTGGTCACAAGATTTCTGAAAAAGGAATCGAGGTGGATAGGGCAAAGGTTGAAGCAATCGAGAGAATGCCTTATCCAAAAGAGATCAGAGGTATTCGTAGTTTCCTCGGTCATCCTGGTTCCTATAGGAGATTCATTAAAGACTTCTCTAAATCTTCGAAACCCCTTACTAATCTTATCCAGAAGGATATTCCTTTTGTCTTTGATGAAGATTGTAAGGAAGCCTTCGAAGTTCTTAAGAAAGCCTTGATAACCGCCCCTATAGTCCAACCACCTTGTTTGCCGAGCTCAGTATTCGCTTGGGGACAAGAGAGGTCTAAGCTTGGCGGAGTTGATACGACCAAAATGCATCACTATTTTGAATCATAATTTTTCTCTATTCATTGATATATTTCACTTTATGAGGTCTAAGCTTATTTGACACACTTTACAACTTTCCGGTGCCGAAACAGCAGACGTAGGATTCAGCAAAGAAAATAGCTCGAAGAGTTGCAATATCAGAACATCTCCAATTGCGCTGAAATTTTGAGGGAAGAAGTTTCTGAAGAGGTCCCGAAGACAGGCCAAAGAAGAGTCGGAGGGGTGCCACAGGTCACCCAGGCGACCAATTGGCGCCCCCCTAGGCCGTGCCAGGAGGCCGCTTGGATGATGGGCCCAGCCTCCGATGCTTTCCTTTGGCCTATATGTCCCTCTTGACCTAAAAGTTCTGGGAACAGAAGAGTTTTCGCGATTCCGTCGCCGCTGCACGACGGAAACCTACAGAGAAGAAAAGATCTTTGTGGCGGGCGGATTCTGCCAGGGAGAACTCCTCCCGGAAGGGGAGATCGTCCCCATCATCATCACCATCATCACGGGCTTCATCGATGTCATCAGCACCATCATCACCAACACTAACACCATCTCCACCTTCATCCCATCTACTTCACCATTGCAATCGGTGTTATACCTTGCACTATTCATCCCCTCTACTCTACCAGTGCTGATTACTCTTTTGTGGTGAATGCTATTGAATTTTGTTGGAGGATTATTGTTATGACCAGATTGTTAATCATAGTTTCATCACCTCTAATCATGATCTCTTTTATGTCTTGTGAGTAGTTCTGTTAGTTCTTGAGGACATGGGAAAAGTCTAGATGCTAGTAGTCATATGATGTTGAAGTAATATGTGTTGATTGATATTTAAGTTATGGTGTTATTCTCCTAGTGGTGTATGTGAACGTTGACTACATAACACTTCGCCTCTTAAGGACCTTGGGGATTGCATTGTGTATAAAGAATGCTTATGGTGGGTTGCCGGAGTGACAGAAACCTGAACCCCAGTTCTCATAGTTTTACATGAGGGAGTATTGGATCCTAAAGCTTATTGCTATGGTTAGGGTTTGCCTTAATTTCGCTCTTGTATTTGCGGATGCTTGCAAGAGGGATTAATCATCAGAGCGTACTTGTCTTATCCTAGACGGTGCACTAGTTAAGATCTGCTTACATCACACTTATCAATACAAAACATAGTACTACACAGAGTATGGCGAAAGCACTTGACTATCTCTCCCGTTTGTCCTTGGGAACGCCTTAGGTTTTATAAGTTTAGTCCCTCGGCTTATCCTTTGTGTTTAAAAGGATTGGGCCACTTGCTGCACCTTAGCACGATTTACTTTACTTGCATTTATTTCCTTGTTGCTTATACTAGAAAACCCATAAAAAGTTACCTTGCAGTACTTGCAGTTATTCCTTGCTCAAGATCACTTGTCAATACCTTCTGCTCCTCATTGGGTTCGACACTCTTACTTATCGAAAAGGCTACGACAGATCCCATACACTTGTGTGTCATCAGCGCCTTCGCCAGGAAGCCTCCTTCCTTCGTCTGCTCGCGCGCACATGTCGGCCAGAGCGTAGAGCTCGGCGACATCGCGGACCTTATTCATTGCCAGTTCCTCCCGCATATTCCGATTGTGCACGTTCTGATGGAACGCGCTGATGACGGCGGCTGGGTGGACATCCGAGATGTTGTGCTGAATGGGGGTAAATCTCGGGCTGTACTTGCACAAAGTTTCTCCGTCTTTCTGGGGGATGATGTGCAAGTCGCTCTCCTGGCCAGGGGCTCGGTGGCCTCTAATGAAGGCGCAAACGAAATCCGAGCACTGCTCCTTCCAAGAGGATATGGAGTTCTTGGGCAGGTGCATCAACCAAGACCTCACGTTGGGTTTAAGCACCAACGTGAAGTAGTTGGCGAGTAACTTGTCGTCCCGACCCCCGGCAGCCTACAGCGCGATGGTGTAGATGCTGAGGAACTTGGATGGGTGAGTCTTGCCGTCATACTTCTCACGTATCTCTAGCTTGAAGGTACGGGAGCTGGCCCACTAGACTCGCCGGAGCTCGGGGGTAAGGGTCGGGCAACCTAGCTCGTAGGGTACAGCGTCGGGGTATCACGAGGATGGCGCGTCCGCGACGGTCTCAACTTGTTTGTCTGACTAGCGGCGCGTCTCCCGCCGCCGCTCGATGAGAGTCCTAGCGTCTTCCTCGCATCTCTCTCATAGAATGTGACGCTGGTCGCGGCGGGTGCGCGGGTCGGATGATCTAGTGGAGTCGTCGGAGATGACGACCTGTTGCCTACGCCTCGGCGGGGAATGAAACATGGCGGTAGCATCTCCACCCTTCTCCATGTGGTCGCGGGCAGGCCTGTTGGAGGTTCGTTTTGACGTCTCCAGCTACTCTGGCCCGTCTCCATTGGCGAGGGCGATGAGGCTCTGGATGGTGGCCCTCCATTCCTCGAGCTTGTCCGCCGTCGGAGGAAAATCTAGGAGCAACTGCGCGCACCTCAGCGCTTCCTCCCGCGAGGGGGAGGCGACACGTGGGTGGAACTTGAGGGGATCTTGCTCCTGGCAGTGCCATAAGGGGCCCCTCCTTGGCCAGGAGAGCGTGTGCCACCTTTCCCCGCAGTGGTGCGCGTCTGCCTCCCGTGTGTGTCCTGGGTTTGAGGACCAGGGGTTCGTCGTTGCGGTGGCGAAGGGTCGCCATCCTGGAGTCGCCCGTCCTGTGTGGCATGGGAAGGTTGTGGCGTGGGCGTCGCCGCGGTCCCTTCGGTGTCTTTAGAAGTAGCCACGCCGCCTTTTGGCTCCGCAGCTCCGTTCTTGGACGTTTCGGTGCATGCAGGGCCTCCAGGGCCGAGGACGATTCCGCTCGCCCGTGTCTGATTTCCAGAATGTTGTGGGAGTTTTGGGGCTTCACCTCCCTCTCCCACACCCGTGCCCCCTCCTTCCTGCGCCGTGGAAGATGCACTAGGCATGGGTGTCTCGGCCGCCGTCGCGCTGCTCCTCTTGGGAGCCATGGCGGTGGTGTCTATGAAGAAATCCGGCCACTGACTGCTAGATCAGGTCAACGCGACCCTCCTGCTCACCTACCTGGCGCGCCAAAGATGTCAGTGAAGGATCAACACCTATGGGCCCCTTGACGGTCCCTTTTTCCTGGTTTGGTGGGGAGAGGGGCCGCGGCAAGAGCAGAAACAATAGTCAGGGCCAGCCAAGATCTTTTTGCCCAGGTTCAGGCCGCGTGGTGCTTAAAACCCTACTCCTGCATGCGTTTTTATAGCCTTTCGTTTTGGGTTACTGGAGATCTGTTCCTTTTTTACAGCCTTTCGATTTGCCAAGAAGCCAAAAGCCCATACTACGGAGCCTCGAGCGTCCTTTTATAGGCAAAGGGGTCACCATAGTGGCTTAGTGGGTGAACGGTGGGTTCACGGGTGAAACAGCACCGACTGACTGTTATAGTGTTACTGCCTTGTCTAAGGTGCAATAAATGCTTCGACATACTTTCCTAACCTCGTCAGGGGGGTGGACACGTACCCACACGTGGCAAATCCAAGGGCTTGCGCTAGCGTGCGGGCGGATGCGTAGCACATGCATCGTCAGTGGAGGCGTTCGCATGTCATGAGGGCGCCCTGGGCCCGCGCCTCTCCGCAGGCCTTTCTCTTTCCTCCCGACAGGGTTACCTTGCCGGGGCTCTTCCTGTTCCTCCCGGCAGGAAGTGGATGGCCTGCCGAGGCCTTGTCAGCCTTCCCGGCAAGGGTGGCTTGCCGGGGCTTAGTCTTTCTTCCTCTATAGCAAAATCCGGGGTCTTGCGTGGCCTTGTCTATCTCCCCGGCAGGGAACTCTGGTCGCAATCTCTTCATCCTTCCCAACAAGCAAGTGCTTGCCGGGGCTTGCAATCTGCACTTGCGGTTTCTGAGTCTCGATTTCTCGGTGTCCGCGCAGAAGTCTGGGGCACTGGAGACCCCAGTCTTTAGTGCACCAACACCAACAAAATATTCAATGTCAAGCATCCTGAAATTTTGGCTCACATGGGGAAAATAATCTTCATTGGCGTTGATGTATTCCTAATCGACATATCTCATGTCACTGACTGCTGGATTCTTATCAAGCAAAACAGTCTCATAGAAATCTTGTTGTTCCCTTGTGTTAAAGCGGGGTTCAACATCAGTTATTCTTCTCATAGCATACGGATCAACATATCTCCACTTCCTCAGACTTGAATCTTTCCTCTTCTTCATGTCCTCAGCAGTAGGGTGAGAAGCGTCATTGGTTGGCAGATGAGGTCTCAGCTTCATAAGCAGAGGGGCATCCTCATCTTCCTCTATAGAAAAATCTACGGATGCAGGGCCTTTGTTCTTCTTAGCTATAGGAATATCATTTGTAGTCCTCTTGGGAGCTACACATTTCTTAGCCCTAGGTGCTGAAGGCTTGGGGCAGTCTTCTTAGGCATAGCATCATCCATCACCTTTTTCTTCTTTGGAGGAGGAACCTCAGCAGGAATTTCTTTCTCCTCATCATCAGAAGCTTCTTCTGGATCTTCATACATTGAGGTTGGTCTACCAACAACATGGACAATCCTCTTCCTGGCTCATTTCTGACCTGGCTTTATTTGCAAGCCAAGCTTCTGGAGCTCTAGTATCAGCAAATTTAGCATATACTTCCTCATAGTCTTCCTAACTTTGTACTTCTCCTTATGCTTCTGGGAAGCAGTTTCCTCATGGATGAAGTCAACATCTTCTTCATAAGAATTGATCTTCCTACTAGACCTTGTAGCTGCCTTGGGCAAGTGTGGGGACCCCAACTTGTAAGTCATGATAACCAAATGAATGAGTAGACTAATCCCAGAGATCAATGCTCACTGAACACAGAAAAACTAAATAACGAGAGTCTTACATGCATTACGTACTATTTAGCTTGGATGTGGCCTTTATTACCAAGTCTTCATATATTCGAAGCAGAAAGTCTTCATCGATGGAGTTAACCCATGCCATCTGCCTTAACCCTACGGACATTCTGACTGGGAAGCGTCTTAGCTGGCACGTACGCCACCAAGGTAATCTTCAACATATCTTGTTCTCTCATGCGTGGCCAAAAAAATAACAAGTGGTAAGCCACTGACTACTTTGAATGTACTCGCAAGCAATCCATGTTCAGAACAAAGCAATAACAAAGCATGATATAGCACTAAGTAGGTAATTTGCAGAAAGCTGATTTTGAGTGCAATGACATGATCCATCTTGTAAAAGCATTCATCAACGTGTTGTAGATATCCATATTGTAACGCCCAAGATGCAATCCTATCCTTATTTTGGCACGAGTACCTTGACAGGGAGAGAAGTGCATCTTGTCGTTTTGCAAGAGTGGATTATGTTACAAGTACTAGTACTGAAGAGATGAGTATATGGAATTGGCTTACACTCCCCACAAACTACATCAAGATCACATCAATACAACAATATACAGTCATCATGTAGAAGAGCAAGGTCCGACTACGGATGAAAATAAATGATAATAGAATGACGCCCATCCTTGCTATCCGAGGCTGTTGGCCTGGAACCCATCCTAGATCGATGAAGAGGAAGAAGAAGAAACTCCAAATAGAACAATCATCATGCTCATGTCAAAGTAACTCAACAATCTCATTTCCAAAGGTAACAAGACTCGTAAAGCTTAATGGGTGAGGTATGGTTAACTGGTGAGGCTAGAGCAAGCGACTAGGCATTTATTTGAGTGGCTACCTTACGAGTACAAGAATAAGAGGGGGATGATCTACACATAACAGACGTGAACTAATAATGGTCATATTAATGATCCTGAACACCTACTTACATCAAACATAACCCCACCATGTCCTCTTCCGGATATAGAACTCACGAGAAGATACAATCACGGTTACGCACACAATTGGCACATTTTAATTATGTTAACTTCAAGTTTCCTAGAACCGGGTGTTAAACAATGTTTCCAAGTTCTCCACAAAATCAAGGCACAGATTTCCGAAAGATTTAAGCCTACATGGGTGCTCCAACTAGTCCATCACAAGCTACCACACGCTGCGCCGAAATGACCTCAGTCAGGGAAAACCCGTGATCTCCTCGGATTCCTATTGGAAAATCTCAACCTCGAGATAGCCCAAAGTATCCTTGGAATCCCACGCAGAAGACGCTCGAGGAAGGTAAAACAAGTCCAGCAAGGCAGCTCGGCGTGTCGACGATCCCTATGGGAGCATGTATCTGTTTCTCAGGACACGATAGATGAGCACTACGTACGGTGGCCAGATAGGAATCCCCCAAGTTGTTTCGGGTGGCCCCGCAAGTGGCTTTGTTTTGGATCAGCAACAACATCAATGGCTCCCCTGTATTATGTTGAATTACTCCTCGGGTTCATGACCCCCTATGCTTTTGACGGTGTTTAATATTATTATCTTCGGCAAATATAGTACCAATGTTTCTCGGATTTCGGGCGCCACAAAACCATACAGATTCGAACTCAGGGGCGTGTACGAAGATCTCTCCAACCGAACCGGGCCTAGCTCGGTACTCGATGGACAGCACAAGGAACTCACTCGATGGTGAGGAAGACACAGAACACGACAGTTTACCAAGGTTCGTGCTGCTAAGAAGCGTAATACCCTACTCCTGCTTTGCTGGATTGCCTCTCTTGGAGGTGGGTGGATGAACTAATGTAGTTTTCTTGAGGGACCCCGGGGGCTTGGTGGCTTTGTGCAGAGCTAGTGGGTGAACGAATGAATCGGGCTCCCCCTCTACAAAGCAACCTATCCTTTATATGTCGTCGCGGCCCGGATCCTCTTCCCTTATCGTTTCGGCGGGAAGGGATCCCACAACAACCAATTTCGAAGGAGCACACGGGAACATACTTCCCCTGTCCAAATGTGGTCTTCACCTGCAAAGTGGCTGCCAGCACTGCAGGGGCAGGTTCAGGGGTGGCGTCCGTCCTGCCGGCGGGCGGCCATGGTATTGTTGCACGAGAATGGAAATCTTTTGGAGATGCATTGGTAACCTCTGGTACGTCCTTGCCTCCTTTGCACTAAAGGGGAAACTGCACCACCCCGCTGTCTCCTGCTCGTGTGTCTTTCCCTTGCGTCATCCTTGACTCCTGAGGCCGGGCCCCGCCTCGAATATCTATCGCTCCAGTGGGGTCCTGGGGAGGTCCCCTGATGGTCTTGATGCCGTTCCTTCTCGTGAGGCTTGGCGGCTCACGTGGGCCTTGCCTTGAGTGATGTGGCACCCATTAGTTTGCTTGATGAAGTGGGCTAGCCCTGGGCCGTAGGTAGGTAGGTCTGGTTATCCCATTCCCAGAACGCCGACAGTAGCCCCTGGGCACAAGGCGCGCCTGGGTTGCCTTCTTGGCGAAGCCTTGAGGCGTCCCGAAGCTTTGCGGGCCCTAATTTCTTGGAGGCCAGGCGGCACACGCGTCCAGCGGCTGTGTCCGGGGTGCGCCAGGCCACGATGGCACGATCTCCAAGAACCGCACAGGCCAGCATTGTTCCCATTGAATGGCGTCGGTGCGGCCTGACCACATCCAACGGCCCTCGCGGGCGTGACCACTCGGCAGACAGGTGAAGTGACGTGGGCGGCAGCGCTCCCGTCAGCCCACCTCGCGACCCACATGGGGCGCGCGACACTCACGCTCCCTCGACGGTTGGTGGTCGTTGTCCGCCTATAAATCTGCCCCACCCACGTCAAGGGGGGCACTGTAATCTTGAGCTTCCCCTCTGCTTCCCTTTGATCCATCAAGAAAGGCTCCTCTCCTCTCCGCTTCCATGTCTTCCATGGCGTCTCCTGGAGGCGAACTTGGTAGGGGAAGCACGCGGCTCCGTACGTGCCCCCGGGGGCCCTCGGGGCCTTCACACGTCCGTCACCGCTGGGCTCTGGCCGATGAGTAAGTCCCTCGCCTGCGCCTCTTTTCCTGATTGTCCTGTGAGTTGCTTGGTGGTCGATCTCTCCTCTTCTCCAGCACGCCCTCTGCCAAGATATCCAAGCTCAGCGAGCTTCAAGAGGAGGTGGAGGTTTTATGGGCCCAGCTTGAGAGCGCTGAGGCCGCCCGCGAGGAAGAAGCGGAGGCCAGGGATGAGTTGGCGTCGCTGCAGCAGCAGGTCCAGGAGGCGACCGACGCCATCAAGGCCTCCTAGGACGAGGCGTCGTATGCCCGGATGATGGAGTTCGAGCGAGCCAAACAGTTTGAGGGCATCGCCGGCCGGGCGGCCGATGCGACGCGCCGATTTGTAGGGGAGGCCCCGACGCTGCCAAACGTGAGGTGTGACGGGGGCTACCTCGCCTTCTTCCAGAAGGTAGTGGAGGAGCTGGAGGACGATGTCTCCCGCATGGAGGAGGACAACGCGTCCGACGCACGCGAGCTTCTGTGCCTTGCCTTGATGCTCGTCTTCTCCAACATGTGTCGCCTCGTCCCGAAGCTCGATCTCCAGCGCATCGTCGAGCCGGTGCCTGCTGCGTCCCCACTTTCTCTCTGGGACGAAGTCCGCGAGCGTGTGGACGTCGTGGTGGAGCGGTACGTCCAAGTGCCTGCCGTCAGCGAGGAGGAGGGCTCCGACGCCGAGCCTGCAGGTGCCATGGGCGACGTCAACGACCCCTCCCCCTAGGCACCCTCCAGCCTCCGTTTCCTTTCCCTTCGTCGTTCTCCGTTTTCCCTTTCACCCTTGAATTAATGGTAGGCTCGTTGGTGATCTTCGCAGTTCAGCTTCGAAGCTCACGGTTAGTCGCTGCCCTAGCCATAGCTCGGGGATAACGGTGGTCAGTGCCCTCATGAGGTCCCGTCCTCCCGAGGCACCGCTCGAGCCGCCACATGCTTAGTCGTCGGCCTCGTTCCTCGCCACAGTTGGATCCTTAGGCCATGCATCCCTCTGTTTGTACACGTGTTTTTCATTTACTATTAGTTTGCCTGAAACCAAATGGTCCCTGTCCGGGCCAGCGGGGTACTTAGCTCGTGGGGTTTGCGCCGGTCCTTTCATAGCTCCTCCCTTGTATGCAGGACGGGGTGGAGACCCTTTCAGAGCTCTATGTTTGCAGGACCTGGTCCCGCATCGTGTCCGGTGAGGCTCCTGAGGCTCTATGCTGAGGAGCCCCCTTTGGCGCTTGATTCCTCTCCCCGTTCTTTTGGTCATCGCCCCAGGATGCCCTGAGTCCTCCTTGAACTCTTTGTGATGATATCGTGCTTCGATCCGGACCGCCCAGCGGGGGTTGATCGCGGAAAATATTCGCCCCTTGGACAACAAGTCCTTGCTTTCACTCCTTGGCCCCTAGGCGTGGTGCGGAGTGTTTAGCTCCTGAGAGAATGCCATCTAGAAAAAGAGTCTACAAAACCGGCGAATACGAGAAAGCGCAAGAGAAAGTTCCACCCCCCTTTTTGTTTTTCAAACATCAACTTTTAAAATTGACAGATGTAGGTCCGGCAAAAGATAGTTCGAAATCCAGGAAAAGCAAGCAAATGTCGCATCCGGCACCTAGGCTCGCATAGTCATTGGTGGACCATATGGGTTTCCTTGCCAGCTGCGGGCATAGACATGGGTGGACTAAGTTGATTGCCTCCGTCTGCACCCGGCGCAGAGCATAGGTCTTCCACTAGGCGTGGGGTGGACCCCTTCCGTATCCTTGGGGCGGGGGGGGGGGGGGGGGGAGGGGCTGGGTGTATACAACCTCAGCTCATTATTACGTGAGAGTGTCACTTTGGGGGTGTATATGGGAGCTCGCGAGGACGCTTTGACCTCGCGAATGTCCCTACCCCCGAGGCATGGGCGCCTGATTCCAGAAGTCATTGGTGGACTGTGCTGATTTCCTTCATCTGCACCCAGCGCGGACGATAGGTCTTCCACTAGGCGTGGGGTGGGCCGCTTCCACGTCCTCGGGGGGCCCTGGGCGTATACATCCTCGGCTCGTTATTACATGACAGTGTCACGGGATGAAGTAGGTTCCAGAAGGATTGAAGGACGATGCAGAGGTGCAACGGGTTGATGCAAGTCCTGCGCGCTCCTTCTCCTGAGGCCGGTTGAGGGATTTTCTATTGCTCTACGTCCACAGGTCCCAGTCCCGCGCATTTCCCTGCCGCCATGAGGTGCCTCACGAGGCAAGGCCCTAGCTCCCCTCATACCGATCGAATGTATCGGGATGGCACCAGGGTGGCCAAGTGGCTTTGTGACCGGTAAGGTTCCTTAGGCGTGATGCTCAGAAGCCCCCTTTAACGTTTGAGCGTCTCTACGTTGCTATGATCCAGTACCGCACATTCCCAACCGCCGTTGCATGTGACCGAATCAACGGATGGAGCTATAGGGTCAAGCCCTGCTACCCCTGATAATGACCGAATGTCCATGGACGATATCAAGGGCGACAGGTGGCCTTATGACTCGTAAGGCTCCTGAGGCTCGATGCTTAGGAGCCTCCCTTTGATGCTCAAGCGACTCTGCGTCACCAGGAACCAGTCCCACACATTTCGCAACCGCCGTTGCTTGCGACCGAATGGACGACCTCAGCTACAGGGTCAAGCCATGCCACCCCTGATAACGACCGAGTTTCCATTGACGATATCAATGACGGCAGGTGGCCTTGTGACCGGTAAGGCCCCTGAGGGGATAGATCGCCCGAAGATGCAAGCAAGGCAAGATGTCAGGTCGCTGAATGGATGCAGCAGGAGTTATAGAAACATGAGTAAATGATATGATAGGAAGGGGCATGCCATGAACACCTGAAGTCCATGAGGTCAGCAGGCACTCTCTAGAGCAGTGAACCCAAAAAATTACCTCGCATATCTTCTTCACGTATGAGGGGCGCCTCGTGAGGCCCGGTCCCCAGCCCCTGCTCAAGCTCCGTGGTTGCCGTGGGTGGACCGCACCACTTGCGTCTCGTTGCTTCATCTGACTTGTCCTCTTGAGGCCTGGGGTCCGGTTCTTCGTAGTTTCTCCACGGGAGCGACGGCTGGCGTCACGCTCCGCGGCCTTGGGGCGCTGGGTGCCTGCAGGGCGCTCCTTACTCCTAAGGAGAGTAGGTGCCCGGGGTGGGTGCTTGAGGCTCTTCTTCATAGGGAGGGTCAGCGGCATCGCACACTCTGGTACGTAGGGGCTCCGTGTAGGCATTTGATCGACCTCCAAAGTCGTTCAGCAACGTGACAGTGGCGGTCCCCCTCAGCGGCGGAGGGGGCCCCCAGGCCGAGTAGCTCAAAGATCTTCCTACAATGTGCTTCCGCGTGAACCAGCTTGTTCCTGTTGACACCGTTGGTTGGTCCCGGTGTTGCTCGGTACAGACTCCCCCATGGTGCCCTGGCGTGTCTGCATTGCCGCAGCTCGCTCGTGCAGGCGCCTCCGCTGCCCGCTGCTGGCTATGCCTGAGAAAGAGCTCCTGCCTTGCCGCTCCAGGTTGTCGGGGGTCAACCTGGTCTTGGTGATGCGCGCCGGTGTGTGCATAGAACGTCCCGCCGTTCTCGTCATGCCTTTGGTGGTTGATGGCATGCTGCGGCTTGAGGCCGGCCACCGGAATCTGGAGGAGGAGCAGGTCAGCATGCAACGCGTCTCTCTCAGCCCCGCCCAACGCAGTAGGGGCTCCGTCGCTTGCAAACACAGGGGCCAGCACGAGGTGCGAGCCCCGGCGACCGGCGCCTACGGCCTTGAAGGAAAGTTGGGTCGGATGGCCTTCTGGGCGATGGCAATCAGCTCCATGATGTGGTCTGCCCAGGCGTCGAAGCGCCCTTGCGTCGGTCGTTGGAAGAGCATCTCGCTCGCCATCTGCAACGCATCATGCGCCCCGAGGTCCGCCAAGTTGATGTGGCGCGTCGGGGATGCCGGTGGCGCCGTCTAGCCACAGGGCGCTTGGGTTGCGCGGGTGGTCTCGATGGTGCAGGTGATGTTGACGATTTGGTATGAGCCGCCTGGTACCACAACGCCGGTACACGTTGCGGCCGTTGTGGTATGACGGTTGGAGGCCAGCTCGACGAGGCTCGAAGAAGCTTGCTGGGCGCCGGTGATCATGGCAGCAGGCTTAGGGAAGATGAACCTCGGAGAAGACCTCGACACACCCCCTGCCTCATGCGCCAAATGTTGGATTTCGGACTCAGGGGCTTGTATGAAGATATCTCCCGATCGAACCTCGCCTAGCTTGCTACTCGATGGACAACACAAGGAACTCACTCGATGGTGAGGAAGACACAGAACATGGTAGTTTACCCAGTTTCGAGCCGCTGAGAAGCATAATACCCTACTCCTTCTTTGGTCTATTGCCTCTCTTGTACGTGGGTGGATGAACTAATAAAGTGTTCTTGAGGGCCTCCGGTGGCTTGGTGGCTTTGTGCAGAGCTAGTGGGTGAACGAATGAATTGGGCTCCCCCTCTACGAAGCAACCTATCCTCTATATGTTGTGGCGGCCCGAGTCCTGTTCCCTTATTGTTTCGGCGGGAAGGGATCCCACGATGGCCAATCTCAAAGGGGGACAGGGGAACATGCTTCCCCTGTCCAGAAGTGGTCTTCGCCTACAAATTGGCTACCAGCACTAGAGAGGCGGTGTCGTGGTTTTGTCACGGCAGATGTCCTCGTGGAAGGACTTTGTGATGGAGCCATCGCACCTTGGTGGCAACTCAAAGAGGGTGAGCAGAAGCGAGATTCCGGTTTACCCAGGTTCGGCCCCTCCTCTGGAGGTAAAAGCCTACGTCCTGCTTTGTGTATATTGATGGTGGATTCGATTACAAGGAGGGTGTAACTCGCCTGACCTAGCTTTCGATGATTTCTAACTTAATCTATCTGCCCTAGACACTCGCCTTTATATACAGGTCGAGGCTCTAGGGGTTACAAAGTCCTAGCCACGTTACAAACCGTGGCTCTCCATATCTCTAAGTCGCCATGTTTTCCAAGCGAGGAAACCTCCTTGGCTACTTATCTTCTCCAACAATCCGGAACTGCCATCTGGCTCATCGGCCCTGGCGGCCTTTTGGCGAATATCTCCCAGCGCACCTCAGGCCTCGGCCAAGGCTTATACTGACCATGTATGTATTAGTTGTCGTTTTCCTGACCCGACCCAACAGGGCGAGTTATACCGTAGGTAATATCCCCAATAGGCGGGTTCAGGGATGACATATGTCCTACCGGCGGGCGGCCATGGTCTTGTTGCACCAGAATGGAAATCTTTGGGAGATGCCTTGGGAACCTCTGGTACGTCCTTGCCTCCTTTGCACTAAAGGGGAAACTGTGCCACCCCGTTGTCTGCTGCTTGCCTGTCCTTCCCTTGCGTCATCCTTGACTGCTAAGGCCAGGCCTCGCCTCGGAATATTCGCCGCTCCAGAGGGGTCCTGGGGAGGTCCCCTGTGGGTCTTGATGCCATTCCTAGTCGTGAGGTTTGGCCCCTCACGAGGGCCTTGCCTTCAGTGATGTCGCACCCGTTAGTTTGCTTGATGAAGTGGGTCAGCCCTGGGTCGTAGGTAGGCAGGTCTGGGTACCCCCATTCCCAGTACACCGACAATGTTGGGCCTTGCGAGATGAGTTTTATCCCAAAACAAAGATCTAGGACCGCTCAATTATGGAACATAACACCAGTAGCCGAAACTAAGGTGGCAAAGGTGGAACAAAACACCAGGCTAGAAGGCCAAGCCTTCCACCTTTTACCAAGTATATAGGTGCATTAATTAATTAGGAATAATCTAGTGATATAACAAGGAGCCCATGTTTTCACATGGAAGCAACTGCACATACAACTAGCAATGCTATAAGAAGGTTGAGCAAGCGGTAATATAGCCAAACAGTGGTTTGCTGGGTCGTGAAAAAGTTTAGAGGTTTTCATGGCAATTTTGGGAGGCTGACATTTAATAGGTGGTAGGCAGCAAGACATATCGAAAGAAACAAGACAACTAGCATGAGAATGATACTAATGGTATCTAGGGAAATGGTCATCTTGCGTTTGATCTTGCTTGGAAGAAGAACGAATCCGTGAAGCAGACGAACCGATATTGTCGAATGGATCCTCACATTCCGAAGCGGATCAGAACTCTATCGAGAAGAAGCAGCCGGAACAACAATCAACACATGATAACACTACAGCACATGCACGATATGCTGCACAACCAAATATGATGCACGATCGGTTTAATTACGCAAAGCATGGCATGGCCATTCACAACAATCAAACACTACACATTAAGTGAAAGCTAAATATGCAACGAGTTGCATATTGACAAAACTCCATATTCAAATATATAGTTGACTCTCGTTTAGTTACACGACAATATTAAACATTTTTAAACATGGAAACAGGTGAAGCATAATTAAACTACCTATCTAGGCATTTTAAATGAGGTTGGAAACAACATATAGCATCTCCGAAATGACCCCATATGTTAATTTGGAAATCTGTCCAGATCTGAATTAAAACTTTTTAATATTTTTTAGACAGCAACATAAAGTGGTTCACGTGATTCTACACGTCATTCTAGTCGATTTACATATATGGATCATCTCCAACGGAGTTACGTTTCAAAAGATATGATCATCGCAAGATTATATGCATGAATGCAATATGTATGCAAATGACAGCCACAAGCATTAAAAACCATGAAGGCAGAAAGATACTATGAAAGTACATGAGATTCTAAGAAATATCATATATGGTACGCTCAAAATGGAACAACGGTTCAACAATTACAACCAACACAAGAAATAACTACAATCTGCCAAAAACAGCAACATGGCATTTTCTACACACAAAAACTTACACCTACATGATTCTAAAATGCTCAAACAAAGCATGAGGAAGTAGGGGAAAGAAGCACAATAACTCTATGCCAATGCGAAGTAGCACGGAAGCATGGACCATTAGTAACCGAGCTCACAAAATGGCAAGTTGCACACAGTTTCAGACTTTGTGAAAATATTAGTTTTGGCAGTGCGGTTTTTAACCAGATGGCATGTTGGCAGAAGTAAAACTATATGCTACAGGGCATAGAAAGGCATGAAACTTAACATCATGCTATAGAATCTTAATCACTACAACTAACGCCATTGCACCAACCCCAAAGGGGTTGTAGATCACTAGGAAAACACATGGAAAGACGGCAACAAGATATTATAGATTTCGGACTTGAAATATTTCAGCATATCAAATAAGCACTGTTTTCTAGCATGTTAGCAACAAGAAAAGGACACCTAAACACGGATTTCTATAGCAACAAAAATTACCAGGGGCTAGCGCACATGTCCAAGGGCATATATCATGTTGACAAGTATTTCATATCATGCATGGATTTAATCACACAAAATAAACAAAAGGGCATCATGGCAAAATATCATGCATGTTAACTTACTTAAAAGACAAAACTAAATGCACAGTTAAATTCTATGGATTTTTCTACCCCGAAAACATATATAATATGTGGGGTTTTAAAATAAAACAAAAGACAAAACATTTATGGGAGATATGACATAAAACCGTTGTCACAAACGATTTATGCCACCTACATATGAAAACATCAAGACAATATATCTAATATGCATGGAAAGGTGTTGTAAACAACATGAACATTTTACCTACTAGGTTTGAGCAATTCGGAAGCACGCTTAAATAGCTACAAAATAATTCACCTTAATATATTAGAACACAATTCTATGCAAACAGCAGGTCAAATAGTTTTAAATATATATGCAAGTTGGAAAATATTAACATATATATAATTCTACACATCTTTCATATAAAACTTATTTCTATCCGACGCACGATTTAAAAGATATATGCATTTTAAAATCATGCAATTCTCTCAAAATCCCTCGTAATTAGCTAAATTCGTTGGATAGAAAAAAATAATAGGCATAGGGTCGAATCTGGTTACTGAGCTAACATAACAAGGGCGCAACACGCTAAGAAGCACATGGGGCACTCGATAGGCGGGGCGCTCACCTGCGTGCCACCTGGGCTGGAGCTGCCTCGTGCGGGGCTTGCTGGGCCTCGGCAGAAGGAGGCGGCCCACGGCGGCGCGGGAGGCAGCCAAAGCGAGCGCTGGCTCGCTTGCTCGCTCGAGCGGGGGCGGATAGGGGCAACGCCGACGGCGGCCTTGGGGGCTCCGGCGAGCGTCCGGGACGGGGACGGGCTAATCTCGCCAACGAGGGCCAGATCCGGGATCCTCCGGCCAGATCTAGACGCGGACTCACATGCCTTCGAGCAGCAGCGCTACCTACAGTGTGGCGGCGGCGGCAGCGGGAGTTGCCGGCGACATCTATTCGGCAGGGTTTGAGCGGCGGTTAGCCATACTGCAGGCGGTGGTGGCGGCGTTCCGGTGGAGCTCCGGTGACCGGCTCGGGCACCGCGATAGGAGGCGTGGGGCGCGGGAGCTCGTGCGCGAGGGAGCTCGGAAGGAGCGGCTCCGGGCGGTGGCCGATGCGTCTAGTACCAGATGGGCTTCACTCGGGCTGCACGTAGGCTCGGCGGGCCTGGTAGCTGGGAGGAAAGAGGAGATGGGAGATGGCGGCTGGGGCACGTATTTCAAGGCAAAACTAGTGTTAGGCTAATTTGAGCAGGGGGGTATTTATTTTTAGCAATTTTAGCTAGGGTTAGGGGATTAGCTCCGTTTCCGGATCGTTGGAACACGATCCAACGACTCTGATTGGAGGGGTTTGCTAGGTGGGTTAATGAGGTGTTTTGAGGGGTTGTGGGCTGAGAAGAGAGGGAGATTTGTGGCCCGGCACAAGATTTTTTTAAACATCGAAAGACGTCCGATAATAACCCGGCTATAGTGGCGCTATATATTTAACGGTACGGGTATCAAACGAACTCCAATTGTGATGAAATTTGGCAGGCGTTCTACCTACATTAAAATAAGACCGCACACCAAGTTCGAACCCAATCATAGAATATTTCATACACACTTTTAAAAACAAGATTTCAACGATGTCGCGGGTGCGTGCGTGTGTGCTTGGTCTCAAAACGGTCAACAACAAAATGGTGTGAACCGACAACTAATAACGGATGCATGTTTTGAAAACTAACATCAATGGTGTGTCGATGCAATGCGGATGATGCACATAATGCGATGATGAGTGCGGCAAACAATCTAATCATACGACGGCAACGGAATAAAACAGGAATTTTCTGGAGCGTCGGTCTCGGGGTGTTACACATATGAACAAGTTATGGATATCATGAGAAGCAAGGGTTGAACATCCCATGTTCATTTGTCATGTCATGTCATCTAACTTAACTCAAGTATCACAATAAGCAGGGGTTGAACGTCCCACATTCATTTATCATGCCAAGTCGCCTGACTTAGCTCGAGTATCTTCTTACACACTCAACCATATCTTTCCACACACACACACACCCACACACACACACACACACACACACACACTTGGTTTATGTAAAAACATCTCGACATAGTTTAAAGAGGATTATCCAACTGTCCTTGACCGTGGACATGGCTATTTGAACAGTTTTACACTCTACGTAGGTTGCGAGTTGCACTCACGAGACTGAGGGAACTTCCGTGTCATCCACAACTCGCGGTATATCACATACCCGAGGTAAGTACCCAAAAATTGCCTTTCCCTTGGCGACACTAAACAAAGAGTCCACTCAATTGCTACCCAACCCTCATGATGTACATCATACAAGCCTCGCTCTAGATCGTACCATTCATGAAGGGACTAACGGTGTGCCTGATGCCTATGAAAATAGCTCATGGTCGCCCTACCTGGCATGACCCCTATGGGGGGGATGACCCGGGGTAGGCTAAAGAAGATGATACCACATTTCAAAAAACATCGGGGGAATTATCCCCGATACGTCATACCCCGCGAGTCAACAAAGACAATCGAAGCAGTAAAGACAGAAGACCGGCTGGCTGGAACCCAGTCGGCTTGACACGTGGCCGGCTGGAACCCGTTTGGCCGGAACCTAGTCGGTTGGAACCCTGGCTGGCTAGAACATGGCCGTCTAGAACCATCCGGCTGGAGACTTACCGACTGGAACCTAGCTAGTTGGAAACCATCCGGCTGGAAACTGTCCGACTTGAAACCTGTCCGGCTGGAGCCCAGTGAGGACACCTGCAATGTCCCATCACACAGGATGAGCGGACGCTGCAGCCTTTATCAATGTGCCCCGGCAATCCAGTCTTTATCACTGCACATCGATCACCTCCAACAGTAAAATTAGGACCAGTTAGCCCCTTACCCATCATGTCCAATAGTAAAAGTTAGGCCCCGTGGGCCCCCTTGTCCTCTAGGCACCCCTTTATAAGGTGACCCAGGGAGCCAGCCCACGGGGAGGAGATTCAGGGAGAGACCCCCAGGGGCACCCAGACACCCAAACACACACACACACACACACACGTACAGGGGATAGGATGCTCTTAGACTCCCCCCATTCTCTCATTCCCCACTCTCCAGGAGAGGAGGAGAGCTCACAGCCTCCTTTTTCTTCCACGACACAGCTCAAGGAGCACCATGTACAACTATATATTCTCCATATACACCACACAAGGGTGTTACCTTCACGCGAGGGCCCCGAACCTGGGTAAACCACCGCGTGATGTTGCCCAACCCGTTCCCGATCTCCACAACGGTCTTGCTGTCACCTCTCTAAGCCACCCCCTAGCATCTCTCCAGGAAATACCACGACAGTTGGCACCCAGCGTGGGGTATGCTGCTGCTGGAACTACGGTCGTATGGGACCCTTCTTGTCGTCATCGTCATGGCGTGGCCGTTTTCTCTCCAGTAGCGCTCGGGGCCCTGACATTGACACGCCCCTGAGGCGACCGCGCGAAGCTGCGCCTCCTCGTCGCCAGCCTCGCCCTCTTCTTCACCACCACCTTAACATTGCCACCGCCTCTCGAGGCACGGATCAGGGGCTCCATATCAGCACACCCTCGAGCATCGGCCGCTCCCGTGCCTGGTCTCCCAGCACGCGCCGTTCGTCCGGCTGGTTGTCCGTTCGTTGGGGCTTATCGAAGTTGCTCCTCTCCAAATCGCACGGGTGTGAGCCAAGCTAGCTAGCTGGCAAGGCTGATGGATTCAGCCACACCTATACCAAGCTAGATAGCTAGATGGATTTAGCCATGCTCGTGCTGGCTTTGCTAGCTAGCTTGGCTACTTCTTGGCCGCGCGTCTCCCACGCCGGCGACGCCTGCACCGCTTCGGCCGGCCCACGCCTCCCGTCGCTCCATGCGTCGGCTCCGCCCGCCGACTCCGGCCTGTGCCCTGAGTTCCGATGCCGCCCCGGCCGCCTATGTGCTCCGCGCCAGCCGCCGGTTGGCATAGGAATCCACCCCGAGCATCGGCACCGCCGCGTCCACTTGTCGGCTCCGCCGCGGCCGCCTGCAGGCTCAGGCACATGCCCCGAGTACCGGATCCGCCCCACTCCGGCCGGCTGCCGAGCCTCTCCGTGTCACGTCGTGTTCTCCGCCCGATGCGGCCTCGACCGGTTCTCAGGCCCGTCAGTCACATCAACCGGCGTGCTCTACAACCATACGCGGCTCTGGACGGCTCCAACGCGCACCGCAGTGCATAGGACCGCATTGCCCCTTAGCCCGCCTCCGTGCGCCGGCCCTGGGTCGCTGCCCTGCACCCTCATTCCAGCTCGTCGTGGCCGACTGCGGTGCCCTTCCGCGCACTCTTCTGAGATTCGACCATGCAGTGTCACTGCGTCCTCGCGCGCCTGACACCGGCGGCCCAGCCCTCGGGTGCCTGCTGGCTCCCGCACACGCCTCCTCGCCTCCCCCAATCGGTGTCGGCTACGCCCGATGCACCCCCAGCTTGATGTAGCAAGAAGAATAGCAAAGGATGAGGGCTGGCTCCCAAAAGAAAAGCCATAGCCGGCTGCAAAAGAAACTCCAGTCGAGAGAAGTCAAAAAGTGTTGTTCGCGACAAAAGCGGCATCACCGCTCGGTCGGCTCACCCATCCGCTTCAACGTTCGGCCGTCGGGCCCGGACGGCTAGCACAGCCATGGACCGCCGAAGGCCCGGCGGCCACACCTAGTGGGCGGGCCGACGTGCTCCACTCGCAGAATGCCGCGCCGGCTATCATCAACTACAACAACCTCGTCTACACGAAAACCAATGTGAGCATCTGTCTGTGCATCGTCGCACCGCACACAAAAGAAAATACCCTGAGAGATACTCGGGGGCCATCACCGCATTCGTTTTAGCTACTCTGCTGCTCACCCCGGCACCGAGCTAGTCTCAGCCCGGGCGCGTGCTGTTTGGCCCGATTCGTTCCTCCCCGCAAACGGAGCTAGTAGCGTCTACGGTACCGAAGGCCCACTCTTCGTCTCAGCTATAGACCGTGTTGTGACTATCTGGATAGCGAGAGCAAAAGGTGAAGGTCACCTCGCAAACAACGTCCGGGGAGAAAACGGTTTGGGCGAACCAGCCACTTCCTTCGTGAAATTTCTAACTGGTCGAGCCTGCTCCCGAGTGTGAGTATTGTGCACTACTGAAAGTGCGTTATATCGACTAGAGGGGGGTGAATAGGAGATTTTTAGAATTTCATCACTGAGGAAATTCCTTTTGAGGAAATTCCTCACTGATGACTAACTTACAGCGGAAATAGTTAAGGATCAGTTTTGCAATCGTTCACAATGGCAGTATTACAGAGTGAAGATTATGAAATAGATTGCACAGCAAGCAGGTATGCAGAATACAGATGATGATTTACTCAAGTGAAGAATTTGGGGTTGAGGAAATTCAGAGAGAGTCTTCAGCAAATTCTTCAAACAGTCACAGTGAAAGTCATCAACACATAATACAGAGAATGTAAAGAGTTGAGGAATTAGAACCCGATTCTTGGTGAAGACTGTCGTTGATGACCCAGTTCCAACTGCTGTGACAGTTGTACATCTGGTTTGGAGCGGCTTGGTATTTAAACCAAAGGACACCCAGTCCCGGGACACACAGTCCCTACCGTATTCTCCTTGAGCTGAGGACACACAGTCCTCGCCCAACACTCGTGCTAAGTCTTCAGGGCAGACTTCCAAACCCTCACAAACTCGGTCACCCGGCGATCCACAATTGACTGCTGGATTTCTCTAGACCATGACGTCTAACCGTTTGGAGGATGCACAGTCCTCAAAGGTAAAAGGCTTCAGTCCCACACAGGAACAACTTCTTCAGTGATGCTCAATCACTAGATTTGGTTTGTGGTTTCGGTGGGTGGTGTATTTCCTCACTGATGATTTACTCTCGAAAGCTCTGAGGAATTGGGTTGCTCTTATGACAAGTGTCAGTTTCTAGCAGAGCAGCCAACCAGCTAGTGGTTGTGGGGGGAGGCTATTTATAGCCTGGGAGCATAATGAGGCCCTTAAATAATATGACCGTTGGAGTGGATAAGATCAGTGACTTGGCGTGGCTTATCGAAACGGTTGGCACTCTCAACTGTGAGAGTCCTCATGTCACTCATATTTCTCACTTGAGGCTTTTGGTAGGATTTGGCTTGGGTTGAGCATCATGAGGAAATCCATTCCATAGTGTTACCTTGACCCCCTTTAACAGTACGGTGTTCCTATTCATCAAATGCGAAGAAAGTAAAACAGAAAACGTAAATCTTCATGCTTCAATTTCTTCAGAACGATTTTCTTCAGGAACCACCGATCTTCTCAATATCAATATCTTCATGAGGAATATCAATTTCATCGCAAATTCTTCGCGATTCCTTTCTTCAGCTTCAGACCAATTTCTTCAACTAAAGACATATATTTTTAGGGGTCGATATTCTTCAAATATCTCAAACTCCTCAATGACTTATAGATCCTGTGTACACTTAAAAACACATTATATACTTAACCTATAAGTCTTCGAACCACCAAAATCACCAAGGGGCACTAGATGCACTTACAATCTCCCCCTTTTTGGTGGTTGATGACAATTTGGTTAAGTCTTATACAGGGATCAAAAATATGAAGTGTAAATACTCATTTGAGGAATTTGAAAACAAGATTCACAGAGACTCCCCCTGAAGATGTGCATACCTTGAGAATTTTGCTTTTATAGCATATGCACATTGATGATTTATATCATGAAGATCTCCCCCTGAATCTTGTAAATCATGCATACATATAACATATCATATGAAGAAAATGAAGATGCATGATGGCAAATGGTATCTGACGAATTCCAGCATGCGTGCATTAAAACTTGAGGAATAAGCATGCGAAGAAAAACGTTCAAACAGCGTCAGAGTACCATCGGGCTTAAGTTACAACTCATTACATAAAAACTTCAGAAGAGCCAAGAGTTTGTAACTTAAATATAGTTCATAAGCCCCAAAAATAATTCCCGTTTGAAGACTAACTCTCAAGTTTCTCCCACTTTGTCATCAAGGGACAAAAAGGGACAAACTGAGGACTAACGCCCGTGAAGACTTCATTGCTTGGCAGTTGATGAAGATCCTTGGCGCTTCTTTCGTGTAGTCTTCTTCCTTGGGCCTGTCGCGGTGTCAAGTTGTTCCTCATCAGATTCGGCGGTGCGAAAGGACGAGAAGGAACTGTCTTCAAGATCTGGCACGGGAATGGGCCTGAACTTCTTCTTGGGAGGCCACGACCAGTCAAAGTCCTGCTCGAAGTTCAATTCTTCAAGCTCAGTCTGGGTCTTCAGATGTGCAAGGGTAGCCCAGGTGCGATCAAAAACCTCATGCAGATAGTGATGATTAAGCTTCACACTGTTCTGTGTCTCAGTGAGGGTTTTCACAATGGCACCAAACTGGCGTTTGACCCATTTGTGATTGTGATCCACCTTCTGATGAAGACTGAGAAGAAGCTCTCTGGTGTTTAGCACGCGAGGAGGAACTGGGCTTGGCGGACGAGTCTCAGTGTCGTCCCATGAGGAATATGCATCTGGCTCTTTAAATTGACCATCAAGAGGCCTTCTTCCTTCATCAATTATAGACTTTCCTTTTCCCTCAATAGGCTCGAAAGTCTTCTTGTTGACTCGAATAGGAGGCATATAACCAACATGGTTCTGGAAATCTGCGTGAAAGTTGATGCCTGTCCTTGTCCTGAGGAATCTCATGATCCATGGTGCATAAATTTTGTGATCATATGGGCACATTGCATTGTCAGCCAAAGTCCTCAAGAAGAAATCATGGATATTCATGGGGATACCGAGAATGATGCTGAAGAGGATATTCTTCATGAGGCCGACGACATCTTCGTCATCATCATGGCCTTTGATTGGCGCTAGCACACTGCAGAGAATGCGGTAGATAGACCGTGGTGTGTACTTTAGCTCATGGACGAGGAATGTGGTTCTTGAGGGTTTTCCTGCAGCCAAAGGCTTCATGAGGACTTCCATCATTCCATTTGGTAGCTCACGCTCACCATAAAGCTTCACTGCCCCTTCTGAAGGAATTGGTACGGGCAGTTCTCTGAGGAGTTCAGACGCTGGAGCCTTGTAGTGAGTATTTTGGGTCATCCAGTCGAACACCCAAGTGTTGATGTCATCAGCATTGCCTGAGATGTGCAGAGTTGAATGGAACTGAAGAATTAGCTCACTATTCCAATCTGATATGTCGGAGCACATAGAGAGCAAACCTGCATCATGTAGTACACTGAGGACTGGTTCCATGCAGGGAATTTCTTCAAGGTTAGCATGAGGAATGTGCCTGTGCTGGAATATCTTGTTGCGGCCACAGAGCACAGAAGCATAGTTGTTCATTTGCGTCCTTGTCCAAAACTTCAGATGCCTCATTTGAGGCTTGTCATAAGGATTCTCTCCGATGAAATACATACATTCCTCAAAGAAATTCTCTTTCTGAAACTTTGGCCTCTTCGAGAATGGCAGGCGCTGAACTGGATTGAGATTGTGCTGAGGAATGGGAGGGGAAACAACCATGGCAGATTCTGGGTTGAGGACAATGAACTCATTGTCAGGGGCGGGAACATTTTCTTCGGCAGTTTCTTCAGGATGAGGAATTTCTTGTTCTAGCTGAGCATCAGGCTGAGAAATTTGTTCATCCTTCTCAGCTTGAGGAGTTTGATCAGCTTGTTCAGTGGGAGGAGCCTGCTCAGACTGGACATTTTCTTCAGCTTGATTTTTATCAGCTGACTTTGTGGCAGAAGCAGATTCATTAGCTGCTTCAGCTGAGGCTTCAGTAGTCTCTTTCTGAGGAATACGAGGTTGAGGACTGTCATCAATCTGTATTTCCTCATCAGTATGCTCCTCAGAGGCAGCATCCTTCATTTCCTCATCTGCCCTCGTAGTGTGGTCACCAACGATGACCATTTCAAATGAGGGTGCAACATTAAGAGGCACCGAGTCCAGTGGGGCATATTCTTCAATTTCCTTGAGGCGTTTTGCCTCAATTTTTTCTTCTGCTGAGGAAGCTTTTCTCTTCTTCGCTTCCTTCTCAGCAGCCCTTGTCTTTTTCGCGTCTGATGCAGATGGGATTAACTTCTTCACCTTTGATGTTTTGGGGAAGGTGTATTCTTAACAGATTCTTCCGCTGGCACCGAGGAACCAGCTGGAACATAGTCATCAGCCTGCTTTGGTGAAGCAGCTGGATCGGTAGCAGTTTCATCAGGAGCAGTCTCAGTGATGATTTCTTCAATGGCCGGCGCATCAGCACGGCGCTCTTGGTGTTGTTCCTCAGCTTGAGGAATTTCCTCCTCAACAGGAGATGCATCTTTTGGCTGTTCAACCAGGGGCTGAGGAGTTGGTGCTGGTGGGGGGTGACGTCTGTTGTAGTCATTAACAGCACTAGTGGCTAGCTTGATGAAATTGCTTTTGATGCTTGTGCGATCTGACAGTTTCTCACACTTGTCAGTCAAGACTTGCAGCTCTGCCTGGGTGGACACCAATGCTTCAAGCGTCAGCTTGAGAACATTTTGCCTGAGGAATTTCTCCTTTCTGGCCTTTGCAATTTTTGCCTGCTTGGCCTTCTGTGCCTTCCACTTGGCTTCGTTTATGAAAGTAGCCACCATGTGTCTGACACCAAGAGGAAGTTTCAAATCATCAATGGGTGTGTTTGGATCTTCATACCACACATTGATGAAATCGAGGAGGACCTTGGGGTCCATCGCCAGAGGAATAGCACTGCCTGATGCTTGTGCTACCCTTTCTTGTTTGATCCTAATGATGGCTTCCAGAGTTTCATCATCATATTCTTCACTTCCCTCTGATGCAGACGGGACTGTGATGATTTTGCTTGGGCTGGGCAGAGGTGCAGGTTCAGTAGTAGCCAAAGTCTTCACATGGGGTGTTGAAGACTTTGTCTCCGAGCTAGTTGCAGCTGGGAGTGAGGAGCTAGAGCTGGCAGTCGTAGTCTTCACGACTTTCTTCTGTACTAGCTTTGGAGGTGGAGCTGAGGACTTTGGTGTAGATGAGATTGGTGCTGAGGGTTTTGGCGCTGATGGTTTTGGTGTGGACGGTTTTGGAACCGGGGGTTTTGGAGCTGAGGGTTTGGTGACTGAAGCCTGTGCAAACTTTTCCTGGGGTTTTGAAGCTTTTGCCTTTGCTGGCACAGACTTTGGATGAGGAATCTCGGAGCCTGAGGTTTCTGCTGCTGAGGAATGAGCAGCACCGGAGGCAGCAGCTGAAGATTCATGAAATTTCTTCACTGCTGTTTCTGCCTTCTTCTTGAGCTTGGCCAGAGGCCTTTCTTTTTCCTCTGGGTAGTCATCAAGTGTCATGAGGCTTGAGGGATGAGCAACTTGATGATCCTCAAGTGGGGCCCTTCTGCCAGGAGGCTTCAAGGCGAATTTCTTCGCATACTTTGGAGTCACAAACCTGTACTCCTTCCACTCCTTTGCCCATCTGCGTTCAATTTTCTGCAGCCTAATCTTCCTTTTAGGCATAGTCTCAGGTTCATCATCAGGCGTGCAGTAGTCCATGTATATGTCATCAGGAATGTCCACAGCTGTGTTCTGCTCCAGTTTCTTTCCTCCCCTGTGTTTCCTTTCTTCCTCCATTTTCTTCAGACGAGGAACTATCTGAGGATTTTGAACTCTTGAGGATTCTGATGAGCCTTGAAGAGTTTCTTCCAGAAACGCTGCAAATGAGTTAATGTGATGAGAACCGAGAGATTCATCAGCTGACATGTGTGTACCTGTGAACAGAGTATAGTTGCGAGGAATTTGGAGAGGTCATATGCATTCTCAAATTTGAAGAAAAAGGAAAGGTTTGACAGTTTGAGAAATATAACCAGTGGTTGAGGAATTTGCTTAAGCATTCTGTTCTTGGGTTCCAGAGTTGTACAGATCCGAAAATTCGCACAATTGAGGAATCTGGTGAAAATCTTGGATGCTTAGCTAGTTCATCAATGATTGTGGTGATGGATAGTGTGTGAGGAATCATGTGCGCATCGTATCTTGAAGAAAAAACAGATTTCACAAGGGAGAGGTAAAATTTTAGATCTAATATGTTGTAAAAATGGGATATATTTACTCTGGAAGGTGCGAACGAAGAACACAAAAAGGTGGCGTTGAAGAGGCTCTTCGGTCAAGTGTCCAATGTACCCTAACTTGGCAGCAGAGGACATCTACGGCGGCGGCGGACGTAGATGTTCCGTCTCCGGCGTGATCCTGGCGGCGAGAAGGTTGAGGCAGTGAAGCTCTTCCTTGCCGGCGTCAAGACTTCCAGCGGTGGCGCTAGGGTTCGGTGTGCTGTGGCAGGAGAGCGATGAGGCGAAGAAGATGATACCGAGGGGGTTAAGGACATATTTATAGCCCGAAAGTTACTGTTTGATGCGAAATTTTCGGACCGAATAGCCCTTTCCTCTACGTCTCCGCAGGACACGTCTAGCTCCCGTACGATGCGGTGGAGATAGTGGAGATCGTGGCTATCCAATCATGGGAAGTGGGGGTTCAGTTACTGTTGCTTTGAAGAAAACAATTTTTCGAAGATTTGAGGATTTTTGTTACAAAATCATCAGCTGACAAGGATGCAGTGAGGATTTGGAACAAAGTTTCAAGTAGAACGCATATGAAGAATTGAATAGACTGGATAAGTATAGCATAGAGGGAAGATCGGGTCCGATCACATTCACTTAGCAGAAACATCAACTTGAAGAAATAGCAATAAGTAAATGCTGTTGAGGACTAGAAATCTCAGTCTACCTAGGCAAATGAAAGTCATCAAGTGTTTTTGAAGATTTTGCAATAGATCATCACAATGAAGAACAACTGTTTTTGAAGAAAAATGCATTGTGAGGAATTTGATCATTTGAAGAAAATCAACTTGAGGAATTTCACATTGGGCGGTGGCGTTGCCCACCATATAAGAAAGTTGATTACAGACGCCGCGTACAATTGTCGTAGGGCCCTGAGAATCAATTTCTTCGTTAATTTCTTCACATTCAGAGTGACTTTCTTCATTGGTTGAAGAAAATCGTTTCATCATGTGTTGCACATCTAAGTCATCAACTTTGCATAAGTGTTAGGATGTGTGCATGTTTTTACAAAACATTTGAAGACTCTAAGATATTTAGCTCACACCGCAACTTGCAAAACCTTTTCTCATCCAAGGGCTTAGTGAAGATATCAGCCAGTTGATCATCAGTCTTCACATGGTCGATGAGGATATTGCCCTTGAGGACATGGTCCCGAAGAAAATGATGGCGAATCTGGATGTGCTTGGTCTTCGAGTGCTGTATTGGGTTGTAGGCAATCTTGATAGCACTCTCATTGTCACAGTAGAGAGGCACATTCTTCATGTTGATGTCGTAGTCCTTGAGGGTTTGCTTCATCCATAGTAATTGAGCACAGCAAGAACCAGCAGCAATGTACTCAGCTTCGGCAGTGGAGAGTGATACGCAGTTCTGCTTCTTTGAGGACCAGCAAACAAGTGATCTTCCGAGGAAATGGCATGTGCCAGATGTTGACTTGCGATCCACACGGTCACCAGCATAGTCTGAATCAGAATACCCTACCAGATGAAGATTGGAGCCCTTGGGATACCATAATCCTAGTGTTGGTGTGTGAGCTAAGTATCGAAGAATATGTTTCACAGCCTTATGGTGTGATTCCTTCGGTTTTGCTTGAAAACATGCACACATGCAAACACTAAGCATTATGTCTGGCCTAGATGCACATAGATACAATAAAGAGCCAATTATAGAACGGTATACCTGCTGATCGAAATCTTTACCATTTTCATCAGTGCCGAGGTGACCGTTGGTAGGCATTGGAGTCTTGGCACCTTTGCATTCATGCATGTCGAATTTCCACCGAACATCCTTGAGATATTTCTCCTGTGATATGAAGATTCCATTGTTTTGTTGACGAATTTGAAGACCTAAGAAGAATTTCGGCTCCCCCATCATAGACATCTGATATTCTTCACTCATCATATAGGCAAATTCATCACTGTATCTTTTGTCAGTACAACCAAATATGATATCATCAACATAAATTTGACATACAAACAGTTCATTATCATAAGATTTTGTGAAAAGAGTTGGATCGAGTGAACCAGGTTTGAAGCCTTTCTTCATGAGGAATTCCTTCAATGTATCATACCATGCCCGAGGGGCTTGCTTGAGGCCATACAGAGCCTTCTTGAGTCAGAAGACTTTGTCTGGATTCTTTGGATCCTCAAAACCTGGGGGCTGAGCAACATATACTTCTTCCTCAAGCTTACCATTGAGGAATGCACTTTTCACATCCATTTGATATAAGATGATGTTATGATGATTGGCATAAGCAAGTAGAATTCGAATAGCTTCAAGTCTAGCAACAGGTGCAAAAGTTTCATCGAAATCTATTCCTTCAACCTGGGTGTAGCCTTGGGCTACAAGTCGTGCCTTGTTCCTCACCACTTGACTGTCCTCATCTTGCTTGTTTCGGAAAATCCACTTGGTGCCGATGATGTTATGCTTGCGAGGATCGGGTCGTTTGACGAGCTCCCATACGTCATTCAGCTTGAATTGAAGAAGTTCGTCTTGCATGGCTTGGATCCCTTCCGGTTGCAGAAAAGCCTCAGCTACTTTTGAGGGTTCTGTGATAGATACAAAAGAGAAATGCCCACAAAAGTTAACTAAGTGTGAAGCTTTTGAGCGAGTGAGAGGACCTGGCGCGTTGATGTCGTTGAGGATTTTGTCAAGTTCTACTTCATTTGCAATCCTCGGATGAGCTGGTTGAGGATTTTGTCTGGGCTAAGGAAGTGGTGTTGTTGCAATTTCCTCAGGAACATCTTCTTGTCTTTCATCAGCGATGGGGATTGTTTCTTCACCAATTTCCTCAGTGGGAACAATATCTTCAGTAGGTTTAAGCTTTATTGCTTCCTCAGGGGACAGTTTATCTGGATCAGAAGGCAATTGCTCTCTTTGCGAGCCATTAGTTTCATCGAACCGCACATCTACATTCTCAACAACTTTGTTGTGATAGTTGTTGAAGACTTTGTAGGTGTGCGAGTCCTTTCCATAACCGAGCATAAAACCTTCATGTGCCTTAGGTGCAAATTTTGAGCTATGGTGAGGATCTCTAATCCAGCATTTTGCACCGAAGACTTTGAAATAACTTACATTGGGTTTCTTCTCAGTGAGGAGTTCATATGAGGTTTTCTTGAGGAATTTGTGAAGATATACTCTGTTGATGATATGGCATGCAGTGTTGATTGCTTCAGGCCAGAAGCGACGAGGAGTCTGATATTCTTCAAGCATAGTTCTTGCCATTTCAACCAGAGTCCTGTTCTTTCTTTCGACAACACCATTCTGCTGAGGAGTATAAGGAGCAGACAATTCGTGAGTAATACCATGTTCATCAAGATAATCATCAAGACCAGTGTTTTTGAACTCGGTTCCATTATCACTCCTAATATGTTTGATCTTGATGCCGAAGTTCATTGAGGCCCTTGAAGAAAATCGTTTGAAGATTTCCTGCACTTCAGTTTTATACACTATGATATGCACCCAAGTGTATCTGGAATAATCATCAACTATGACAAAGCCATATAGAGATGCTGCATTGGTTAGCGTTGCATAGTGAGTAGGTCCAAACAAATCCATATGAAGCAATTCAAATGGACGGGTAGTGGTCATGATGGTTTTGGAGGGATGCTTGGATCTGGTCATTTTCCCAGATTCACAAGCACCGCAGAGATGATCCTTGAGGAATTTGACTGATTCGATGCCAATGACATGCTTCCTCTTTGCAAGTGTGTGCAAATTCCTCATGCCTGCATGACCTAGTCTTCTGTGCCACAGCCATCCTTCCGAGGTTTTTGCTAGTAAGCAAGTGGCTGGTTGAGGACCTGTAGAGAAGTCAACAATGTACAAATCCCCTCTTCTTACACCTTCGAAGACTTTGGATCTGTCAGATTCCATGATGACTACACATCTATATCTACCAAAGATAACAATCATATCAAGATCACAAAGCATCGAGACTGACATGAGGTTAAAACCAAGGGATTCAACAAGCATCACTTTGTCCATATGCCTATCCTTGGAGATAGCTACTTTGCCAAGTCCCAATACCTTGCTTTTACCTTTATCAGCATATGTGATTTGCTCCAGAGGTGATGGAGTTAGTGGCATATTCATCAGTAGGCTTTTATCACCAGTCATGTGATGTGTGCAGCCACTATCGAGAACCCACTCAGTGTTTTTGGGTTTGTCATCCTGCAGATGAATTAGTACAGCTTACCATCTCATATGCTTCAAGTTTGAAGAATATGATACTAATTCATCATAACAGAAATGTAAGGACGTGTGAAATATTTCTATTTCATCAATCATTAGCTTGCGTCCTATCAAGCATTTCCTCAGGTCTCCAGCAAATTCTTCAGATGATGATTTTCATCTGGAGACCTGACCTGCAGAAGTGATTAGTTTGATTTCTTCACCACCTACATCTGAAGGGGTGGCAAAGCGTTCAACATCCTGCGAGCACCATATGAGAAAGGTTGCATTGAAGCTAATACACTTCTCTTAACAGTAGGGGGGTTAAAGTACTCATATGAGTATGCAGAGAACTGGTTTGAGGATTTATGAACATAATGATTTGAAGAATAGCGCTCATAATCATATTCCTTGTAGTTTCCCTGCATGTTAGACGCATAAGCACGGGTATGAACATAGTTTTGACCAGTTGAGGATTTTGATCCTCTTGAAGACTTTGGTCCTCCTGAGGAATTTGATCTGGGGTTCAGATTCTTCAGAGGTGATGTCATGAGGACATTCACTTGAAGATTTTCAAGACAACTTTTGGGAACCTAGATTTTCCTCAGAGGAGGGCCATTCCTGTAGTTAGTTCCAACATATCGAGCAAATAGTTGGAATCAAATGACTCATCAGAGGAATAGGATAATTCACATGAGAAGCCAGTTAGATTAGATGGATCAAAAGGAGGCCCAGTAGCAACAACCCATGAGGTTTTGGGATACTGCTCAGGTTTCCAATAAGATCCATCAGCATTCAATTTCCTCTCAAAGGCAATTCCTTCTTTCCTCGGGTTCCTGTTCAAGATCTGCTTTTTGAGCACATCACAAAGGATTTGATGTCCTTTGAGGCTTTTGTACATGCCTGTCACGTACAATTCCTTCAACCCTGCATTTTCATCAGTGACATTTGTGTTTTCCTCAAGTGAGGAAATTGACACAACAGGTGCAGTTGAAGAATCTGTAGCAGTGGTAGCATTTGGAGATTCTGGTGAAGAATTAGCAGTTTCACGATCAATGCATTTAAGACATGGAGGAATAAATTCAATTTGACTAGCGCTGATCTGTTGAGCTAGTAATGAATCATTTTCCATACGAAGATCATCATAAGACATCCTCAGCTTCTCAAGATCAAGCTTCCTTTGAGAAATTCGTAGGAAAGCTTCTCATGATGAGTGAGGAGTGTATCATAACGATCCTGAAAAATATCAAACCTAGACTGAAGATTTTTCATGTCATCAGCGAGGATTTGATTAAGATTCATTTCTTCATTCAACAGATCATCACTTTTGTTTAGCAGTTTTTGAAGCTTTTCCAGAGCAATTTGTTGTTTAGTGGCAATGATGGCAAGTTTTCTGTAACTGGGTTTTTTGTAATCATCATGTTCACAGTCACTTGAATCAGAGGAGGAGGCATTATGTGATACCTTTGAACCTTTTGCCATGAAGCAATAGGATGGAGCGAAGTCATCAGCATAGTCATCAGTATGGATGGTGCACTCATTTTCTTCAAGATTGAAGATTGACTTGCTGACGAAATTGATTGCTAGTGAAAGACTAGCCTGTCCGGATTCTGAATCTTCTCCAGAGCCTTCTTCATCATCACATTCTTCAGATTCTGCCTCGGAATCCATTTCCTTGCCAATAAGTGCCCGAGCCTTTCTGAAGCTAGTCTTCTTGTGTGAGGAGGACTTTGAGGATGAGGATTTTGAAGATTTCTTCTTCTTCTTTGAGTCATCAGAACTGTCATCCTTGTATTTCTTCTTCTTTGATTCCTTTCCCCAGCGAGGACAATCAGCAATGTAATGGCCTGATTTCTTGCACATGTGACAGGTCCGTTTCTTGTAGTCCTCAGATGCAGATTCTGATTTCCTCATGTCTCTTCTTGATGATTTACTGAACTGGCCTCGTCGTGTAAATCTCTGGAATTTCCTCACAAGCATTGCAAGCTCCTGTCCAAATTCTTCAGGGTCACAACTGCTGTCATCCGTTTCTTCTTCAGATGAGGAAATTGCTCTAGCCTTCAGTGCTCGTGGTCTCGAATAGCTTGGTCCATATAGATCTCTCTTTTCTTCTTGCTGGAATTCATGAGTATTTAGCCTTTCAAGAATATCAGCTGGATCTAGCATCTTGTAGTCTGGTCTTTCTTGAATCATCAGAACTAGAGTGTCAAATGAGGAATCCAAGGATCTCAGCAGTTTCTTCACAACTTCGTGATGAGTGATGTCTCGAGCTCCCAGTGCTTGTAGTTCATTTGATATATCAGTGAGGCGATCAAAGATGTCTTGGCAGCATTCATTGTCATGTCTCTTGAAGCGATTTAAGAGATTACGAAGAATATCAACACGATAGTCACGCTGGGTTGATACTCCTTCATTTACTTTGCACAATCTCTCCTAGATCAGTGTTGCAGATCCCAAAGCACTTACTCTTCCAAACTGACCTGGGCTCAAATAGCCACAGATGATGTTCTTCGCTTGAGAATCGAGTTGCTTAAATCTCTTCACATCAGCTGCAGTGACACTGGCAGAAACGAGGGGAACGCCATTTTCCGCAATATACCAGAGATCATTGTCAATTGCTTGTAGATGCAGTTCCATTTTGTTCTTCTAGAAAGGAAAGTTCTTCCCTTCGTAGGTAGGACATGGTGCAGTCACCTTGAACATGCCTGCAGTCGACATAACTAAAACTCCAGGTAGTTAAACCAAAATCACACAGAACAAGGGAGTACCTTGCTGTGATACCAATTGAAAGTGCGTTATATCGACTAGAGGGGGGGTGAATAGGAGATTTTTAGAATTTCATCACTGAGGTAATTCCTTTTGAGGAAATTCCTCACTGATGACTAACTTACAGCGGAAACAGTTAAGGATCAGTTTTGCAATCGTTCACAATGGCAGTATTACAGAGTGAAGATTATGAAAACAGATTGCACAGCAAGCAGGCATGCAGAATACAGATGATGATTTACTCAAGTGAAGAATTTGGCGTTGAGGAAATTCAGAGAGAGTCTTCAGCAAATTCTTCAAACAGTCACAGTGAAAGTCATCAACACATAATACAGAGAATGTAAAGAGTTGAGGAATTAGAACCCGATTCTTGGTGAAGACTGTCGTTGATGACCCAGTTCCAACTGCTGTGACAGTTGTACATCTGGTTTGGAGCGGCTTGGTATTTAAACCAAAGGACACCCAGTCCCGGGACACACAGTCCCTACCGTATTCTCCTTGAGCTAAGGACACACAGTCCTCGCCCAACGCTCGTGGTAAGTCTTCAGGGCAGACTTCCAAACCCTCACAAACTCGGTCACCCGGCGATCCACAATTGACTGCTGGATTGCTCTAGACCATGACGCCTAACCGTCTGGAGGATGCACAGTCCTCAAAGGTAAAAGGCTTCAGTCCCACACAGGAACAACTTCTTGAGTGATGCTCAATCACTAGATTTGGTTTGTGGTTTCGGTGGGTTGTGTATTTCCTCACTGATGATTTACTCTCGAAAGCTCTGAGGAATTGGGTTGCTCTTATGACAAGTGTCAGTTTCTAGCGGAGCAGCCAACCAGCTAGTGGTTGTGGGGGGGCGGCTATTTATAGCCTGGGAGCATCCCGACATGATTTGACATTAATGCCCTTAAATAATATGACCGTTGGAGTGGATAAGATCAGTGACTTGGCGTGGCTTATCGAAACGGTCGGGACTCTCAACTGTGAGAGTCCTCATGTCACTCATATTCCTCACTTGAGGCTTTTGGTAGGATTTGGCTTGGGTTGAGCATCATGAGGAAATCCATTCCATAGTGTTACTTTGACCCCCTTTAACAGTACGGTGTTCCTATTCATCAAATGCGAAGAAAGTAAAACAGAAAACGTAAATCTTCATGCTTCAATTTCTTCAGAACGATTTTCTTCAGGAACCACCGATCTTCTCAATATCAATATCTTCATGAGGAATATCAATTTCATCGCAAATTCTTCACGATTCATTTCTTCAGCTTCAGACCAATTTCTTCAACTGAAGACATATATTTTTAGGGGTCGATATTCTTCAAATATCTCAAACTCCTCAATGACTTATAGATCCTGTGTACACTTAAAAACACATTAGATACTTAACCTATAAGTCTTCAAACCACCAAAATCACTAAGGGGCACTAGATGCACTTACAACTACCCTCTGCGACCCACTCTTCGTCTCAGCTACAGACCGTATCGCGGCTGTCCGGCTAGCAAGAGCAAAATCCAAAGAGCCGAGGGGGCATGAAATGACGCAAAAGGCTCAGACGACACCGAGTCGACATTCCACCCGCATAAAACTTGCGCGGCGAAAGTTAAATATTCAATAAATCAGTGCTAACTAACTTTGTCTCTTGCACGACCATCTTCGCGGCGAACCACCGTTGCATGCCGGCTGCCGGCTGCAGACTGCCGGCTGCAGGCTACAGACTGCCGGCTACAGGATCCAGACGGCCGGCTACCGGCTGTCAGCTGCAGACTGCCGCTGGCTGGTTGCCGACTACAGCCTGCCGGCTGGACCCGTCTAGCTGGAGCTTGTCTGGCTGCACGCTCCCGACTACCGGCTCCAGGCTGCAGGCTTCCAGTTGTAAACTGCCGCTGGTTGGCAGCCGACTGCAGCCTGCCAGCTGGACCCGTTCGGCTGGAGTGTGTCCGCCTGCCGGCTAGAACCCTGTCCGGCTGGATTCTGTCATGCTGGAGCACGCTCACTGAAAGACAGCTATGCCGGCTGCAGCCCGCAGTCGGTCGCCGTCGCCAACCTTTTTGCTGCATCAACAACAAGAAGCCTCTACATGACTCTTCGAGTCACCCAGAGGTTCGGAGGTTACACCTAGTGGGTGCGCTAGCGCACCCCCACTAGAAGAAAACTACGTCTGGGTGTAACCCGCAGCCGGTCGCCATCGACAACTTTTTTCTACACAAATAGAAAGAAGCCTCTGCATGACTCTTCGAGTCGCCCGAAGCCTCGGAGGCTACACCGAGTGGGTGCGCTGATGCGTCCCCACTAGAAGAAAACTACGTCGGCTGCAGCCCGCAGCGGGTCGCCATCGGCATCTTTTCGCTACACCAACAACATGAAGCCTCCTCACAACTCTTCGAGTCGCCCAGAAGCTCGGAGGCAACACCAAGTGGGTGCGCCGGCGCGCCCCCACTGGAAGAAAGCTACGCCGGCTGTAGCCCATAGCCGGTCACCATCGGCAACCTTTTGCTACATCAATAGCAAGAAAGCTCTGCATGACTCTTTGAGTCGCCTGGAGGCTCAGAGGCTACACAAGTGGGTGCGCTGGTGCGCCCCCGCTAGAAGAAAGCCATGTCAGCCTGCGAAGAGGACACAAGAAAGAAAATGACAGGACAAAGATTTGGCCCGGCCTCCACAGACCCGCACAGCCCGCATGAATCTCGGAGGCTACACCCAGTGGATGCGCTCGCACACCCCCACTATAAGAAAGCCGCAGCCGACTGCAGCCCGCAACCCGTCGCTATCGGCAATCTCAGCCACGACAACGACGACAACGCTTCGCGTGCAAGAGCCATCGGACTCCGTGTCCGCAGATGGTAGTGCCCCCCCCCCCCCCCGCACAAGAGCCAGTGGACTCCGCATCCCCACGCGGCATCGCTTCGCGTGCAAGAGCCAACAGAATCCGCAACCGCGCTTGGCAGTGCCCCGCGCACAAGAGCCAGCGGACTACGCATCTGCACACGGGAGCACTTCGCACACAAGAGCCAGCAGACTACGCGTCCGCAGATGGTAGTCGCCGGACTCCGCGTCCACGCTTGCTAGTGCCCCATGCACAAGAGCGAGCGGACTCCGTGTCCTCACATGGCAGAGCTTCATGCGCAAGATCCGACAGACTCCTCGTCTGTACCTGGCCATGTCTCGACACCGTCATTTTCTACGACAACCACTAAAAGCCTCCGCGCGACTCTTCGAGTCCCGCGGAGGCTCGGAGGCTACTTTCGGGGGGATGACCCGGGTATGCTAAAGAAGACAATACAACATTTCAAAAAACATCGGGGGAGTTATCCCTGATACGTCATACCCCGTGAATGAACAAAGACAATCGAAAAGTAAAGACAGAAGATCGGCTGGGTGGAACCCGAACCCGGCTGGAACCCTAGCCGGCTGGAACCTGGCCCGCTGGAAACTGGCTGGCTGGAACCCGGATGGCTGGAACCCTAGTCGACTGGAACCCGGCTGGAACCCGGCTCACTGGAAACCTGACGGCTGGAACCCTTATCGCTGGAACCCTGGCTGGCTGGAACCTGGTCGGCTGGAACATGGCTGGGTGGAACCATTTGGTTCAAGACAGTCCAACTGGAGACTATCCGACAAGAACTCGGTTGGCTGGAACCTGGCCGGCTGGAACCCATCCGGCTGGAAACTGTCTGACTATAAACCTGTCCGGGTGGAGCCTAGCAAGGACAGCTGCAACGTCCCATCAGATGGGACGGGAGGACGCTACAGCCTGCATCACTATGCCCCAGTAGTCCATTTTGTATCACACCGCACCAGTGTCACACCCTGTTTTCACTATCACTTTTTTCTGTAATTCAAAAACCTGAGTTTATTAATACTTTTTCAAAACTAATGTTGTGTCTTCCATGATTGTCATTGTATGCTTGTATGATTGATTATGTGATACCAAAAACCATATTTCACCTATCTTATTTATTTATAAAACCCTTTTTCTTATTTTTGGTAAATACAAAATCCTACTTTGGCTTGCACTACAAGTCCTTGATGGCAAGAAGTGCTCTCACCCGAAGTTGATGATTTGGTTCTAAAACCATTTTAGCTCACCAAAACCATAAAATAATCATTTTATGAATTATTTCCCTATTTTATTTGCATGTCTATTTCTGAGTCCAGAAATGGTATTCCTATATGGAAAAATACTTTTCTGCCTTAGAAAAATATGAGAAAATTTGGAGATACTCAGAAAGACATATGTTTTCCATACATAAGGTTTTCTACCCCTATTTATATTATAATTATTTGAGTAAAACCTTGAAAAACTTTTCTATCTGTTTTGACCTTTTGAAATATTTCCAAAGGAAATATTCTCAATAAATTTCTAGAAAATTCGAGTAGTATCCCTAAGCCATGTTTGGTGCCCATATAAAGTTTCACCTAGATGCAAGGTGGTTAAGGTGACCAAATAAATGCAGAACCCCCTTTGACTAGTATGAAGTTAGAGAAACTCTATATAGCAAAGTTTATCCAATGCAGCTGAAACTTTGCAGGAGTGCCTAATACCTCAAATGAGGACTCCATGCCAAAAATGGGATTTGTGCGACTTGATTTGGCCACACTCCCTTTGGAAGGAACAAATCTGGTCATTTAGGGATGTTTTCAAGTTTACAAAGCTAAACTTATCCAATGGAGCTAAAACTTGGTGTAGCCCCATCTTTTAGAACCAAACCCAATCATGTTAAGTTGCAAAGCCCGTGGTGGGGCGTAACCACCCCAAACCACTGTCGAGCACCTTCTAACAGTTGGGTAAAACCCCTCCTAACCTTAGCTAAACCCAATCCCTTTCTCCCAAACTCATATATTAGGTGGCTGACATCAATGAATTAACTCTAGTTAAGTGGCCCCTCTCTGGATTAAAGCAGATAAAGCAAAATATCCAATTTAAGCTTCAGCCCAAGGGTGGCAGCACCTGTTTTCTTGTCTTCCGTTGACCAGCTGAGGCTCCCACAGGACTCCAAAAGCTTAGCATCTCCAAGCCAGTTCCCAAGACAAGCTAGACACGTCCAAGGCACCCCAAAGCACGTCAGCATGCCGTGGCATGCCAAAGCCGCGCTCTGGGCGTGCTACAGAGAACAACCGAGGTGGGGGCCACTCCCTCGGCCAGTTCCAGCCTCCCCGCGGTGTCTCTCCTCTCCCCCGACAGCCTCTCTCCATCAGGCAGCACTCAGGGCCCCTCCTTTCCCGCGCTAAGAGCCGGTGTGATGCGTGCCCGCGCACACCAGAAGTGCCAGAGGAGCGCGGCTACGATAGCTCACCTCTCCTCTCTCCCTCTCTCTCGAAGTGAGTCCTGGAGGTCCAAAACCACGTCCTGAGACCGTGGTTTCGACCCCAGCCTCTCTCTGTGCCCCCATGCACGCCATGGTGGATCACCGACACTCTCGAGTCGTCTCACCATCACGGGCCTATAAATAGCCCCTCCCCTCGCTCCAGAACCCCTCACTCCACCTCACCGACAGCCCAATCACCTCCCTAGCCACCCCATTGAGCAAGCAGAGCCTCGGTGCTCGAGATCGACCAAGGCCCCTTCGCCTCGGAGCTCCGGACGATCTCCGGCTAAACGTCAGCTCTCCAATCCCTCTGCCCACCAGAGCACTCCCCGTGACACCAGGAATCTTTCCCCCCTCCGCCTTCAGCCGAAACCCCTACGCCGTGGCAACCTCGTCGCCGATGAACCAGAGCCCCTCTAACATAGACTCGGCCACCAGCAGGTAGGTGACGACGATCCGGACCCATTCCTGTCGTCGTTAGCACCCTAGGACGTCACTAATCATGCTGGCGTGCTCCTCCTCCTCTCTGGCCAGAGGTAGGAGACGACCCCAACAGGTGTGCCCCACCTGTCGGTGGCCCATCTCTCTTTCCCTTGCTGCCCGCAGCCACTGACCACAGGGGCCCGTGCATCACGTTCAAACCTAATGGCGCGCACGCCTGGGAAGGCTGGTTGGCTGGCGAGTGGGCTGGCCCAGTCCCACGCTAAGCCAGGCCAGGGGCTGTAGCCCTTTTTATTTTTATTTAAACCTTGAATTTAAATGGTTTTTGTAAAAAGATTTAACCAGTGAAAAATTATGATTCTCCCACTGATATTTTTCTAAAAATATGTAGTATTTAACAAAACCCTTTGATGAATTTTTATAACAACTATTCTATTTTATAATAATTAAAAGGCTTAATTTGGAATAGTTTTGCTTTCGTTATATTGATTTTAAAAATATTCTTTCACTAAAACCAGAGACAAATACTTTTAAAATAACAATATGAATTTATCAAAATTAAACAACATTTTAAAAGTGACTTTGTGATCTGTTTTGGAGTGAGCTACTTATTTCTTTTTATTTAAATTGATGATAGAAAACCCGTGTGACGAAGGAGTTGGACTTGAAGACCCCGAAGACTTGGGATAGCTAGCTGACCAAGGCAAGCAACCCTTTTGACCCTGACTGAGCATAAGTTATATTGCATGCAATGTAGCAAATATTTCTGTTGCATGTGATCATAAGTATCGGTAAATCATTGAAGTGATGTTATCGAAGGCTCCTCTAGAGCACCTGCACGTTGAGCATGATCCTACCACCTATGAGGATCATGCTAATATCATGTTGACAAGTAGAGCTAAGCAAAGTAGCATGAGCACGATGTTGGTATAAAAATGAAAGGTTTATGAAAACCCCGTCGGGTGCCACTAATGCTCGAGGGTGATGATGAGTTAGATGGCCACTTTTGGTGAAATGGTGCACCGGGTATTTGTGTGTGTATGGTTTCGGAAACGGGATTAGATTTATGATGTGTCGACCGTCTCAACCTTACATGTATGACCAAGTTACCCCTTTATGGGATGGGGCTTTCTTGACTACTCTGGTTGGTGCTAGTAAAGAGCCACAATACTAGTGGAGGGACTGATGTGTGGTCACTCTCGTGATGGGGTCGTGCCAGGTAGGGCGACTATGCCGTTCTTACATGTTCCAGGCACACCGTTGGTCCCTGCATGGATGATACTGTCCAGAGTCGATGCTCGTAAGACGTACATCATGTGGGCTGGGTACCAATGGAGTGGACCTCTTTGTGTAGTATCATCAGGGGAAAGGCATTGATCGGGTACTTAATTACCTCAGGTATGTTATACACCGCGAGTCGTCGATGACACGAAAGTTTCCCGAATCTCGTGGGTCGAGCATACTACCTCTGCAGAGTCTAAAACTATTCGAATAGCCGTGTCCATGGTCAAGCACGCTTGGGTGGTGCTGCTTAAACTATGTCCAGTCGTTTCCGCATAAACCAAGTATGTGAGTGTGTGTGGTAAATAGTGTTAATATGAAAGAGTTGATATGAACAAGTTTGGTGACTTAGCATAAAGGGTGAATCCGGAGTATTCAGCCCTTGACAGATATGTTGATATCTGCAACTTGTTCTTCAAATCAATATCTAGTTTATGTTGCATATTCTTGATCAAGTTTATTCATAGATAACAAGTTGTCCACCAAAGATGCATATTGCTTGTTATACTTTCAATTGTGTTGTTCATATCATTGGTTGTTTGCGAGTACATTCAAAAGTACTCATTGGCCTCCCACTGGCTATATTATTGACCAAACATGGAAGGACCGGAGTTCGGAGAAGAGTACGTCTTCGGAGACGGCCCTGGTAACTAGTACGCTTCCTAGTCAGAATGCTTGTTGGTGTAGGCTGATGGCATGGGCAACCGCTTAGCCCCAAAATTTCCGCCGCTAGTTGTATCAGTGTGATTTGGGCTTCTAGTCCCTATCTTGTGAACTTGACCATTCTGTCATGTGATGTAATAAATTTGGTATTTGGATGTAAGACTCTTATGATTCAGCATATGTGTGTTCGGTGAGCATTGTTCTCTGGGATCACTATGCACTTTCATTCAGTGATCTCGACCCATAAGTCAGGGTCCCCACAGAGCTAGTATCAGAGCCATCCTGACTATAGGAAGCCTTAGGTAGCATGGACGATAGCCGAGATGATTAGTGCACCTAGTCTTTACCGTGAGATTTTCTGCACCCACCAAAACTTTCTAGCCCTTTCCCCTCCATCTTTCTAGATGGCCGCCGTACCTGAGATGCTTCTGGAGACGAGCTTTCCCCTACTTTTGGGAGATAGCCTCGAGAAGTGTGAAGTACAACGCACGCCCATCTTCCTCTACCACGAGCACTGGGTCAACGCCAACACCAAGGAATATCACCTAGACGTGATAGTGAAGGCTAATGACTCCCCAACTAGTTGGTTCTTTGAAGGACCATAGATGGAGGATCTGATGTTGGCAGGGGAGACAGACGCACGAGAGGTGCTCGTGCGTCTCCGTGGTATCCTTCCCGAGATGGCTAACGAGCCATCTACTCGTAACCTACCTTTTATTAAGGATGGGATAGATGGGAGTTGGACACTCAACCCATCTTCAGAGTACGGGACGGCACTAATGTTTCAAACCTACTTCAGTCTCTCCTCCAACACTTCGACTCACCTTTTGATCAAGGAGTCGATGAAGATTTGCCAAGAACTGCACCAAGTCAAGGACCTACTTCGCCTGGAGAAGATGAAGACCCGCAAGGTCAAGAAGGCAGGAGCACCCAGAGGGCGATCGTATATTGCTTTCCGAGGAGGAATACCACCGCTTCAGGCCACTCCTATTTAGAGTCGCTGCCTGACCACGAAAGAGTACACTAAGATCCTCACTGCTTCGCCAACCAAGAGACGCTGTGATGGACCACTCCCTTCTCCTAGTTCTCTAAAGGAGGATAGCACCAATGAAGATGAAGACTGAGACCCTGCAGAACTCGCCTATGAGCCCGAGCAGTCCGCCGCTTAGGGTTATGGCTTAGGCAATTAGAAGTCTGCCCAAGCATAGTGAGTTCATGTATCGGTTCATGCGAACCATGAGTGTTGTGTAAGCATGTTTGATGCAAGCCGCATTTCTGCCTTAGGCTGCTTGTAAGTGACTACATCACTTGTTTTTTAACTAATGCATTAGCTTTTCCCAAAAATCTTTGGTTTAAAAATGCCAGACTAGCACGACATCAAACCCCCTTAATAGAGCATCATCCCTTATGATTTTGGCCAATTCGGCATATTGACCTGTCTACTCCCCTGACAGGATGGTGATTTCATTTAGCACCAGCACCTTCGTCAACCCCGGCTCTGCCTCTTCAGGTCAGCAGCAGGGAACCAGAGAGGACACGAAAGCTGGAGATCACCACGAGCAGCAACAAGGTGATATTCCACCGCCACCGCCTCCTCCAGGAAGCTTGACTATGGCTCAGTTCCTTCAAGCTCTTCGAGTGGAATATTAAGCCAGTAGTGCTGATATCCAATAGTTGGCTCAGGTTTTGGTGAACCACCCGCCGCAGAATGGGAATGGCATCGGTCTATCTACGCTATCTGAGTTTATGCGGGCTATGTCACCCATATTTACGGAAACGACTGAGCCATTGGATGCCGATGACTGGATCCGTACTATCAAATACCTCTTCGCGCTGGTCAAATGCACTGATGATCGTGAGAAAGTCCTTTATGCTTCTCACTTTCTCGGAGGCATGACCAGAGCTTGGTGGGATGGATTCCAGATCATGCGAGAAGGACATGTCAACACTTGGGCAATGTTCAAGGAAAGATTCCGCGCCGCTCACATTCCTCCCGGAATGATGACCATTAAGAAGCGGGAATTCCGAGCATTAAGGCAAGGCAGTGGAACCGTCAAGGAGTATTTGCACAAGTTCAACCTCGTGTCAAGATATGCACCACAGGACGTCAACACTGAGGCCGCAAAAGTGGAACGCGTTATGGAAGGATTGCAGCAGACACTCCAGTATCAACTAGTTGTTTGTGAATGCCGGACCTTTTGCGATCTGCTTAATAAGGCCCTTATGTTGGAAGATAAGCGTCATGCAATGGACGACACCCGTAAGTGCAAGTTGATGGGTAGTGGAGGACCTAGTAACCCGAAGCCTCGACCATGGCAGTCGGCTCTAGCAAGACCCAGTTATCAGCAGCAGCATTATAAGGCTCCAACATTTCGCCAGATCTACTAGCCTCAGAAGTAAGTCAACACCAAGCCAGCATTCAACCTACCAAACAACAGTGGAGTCTAGACCAACCTTCCAGGACAAGTTACCTGTTTTGGATGCGGACAGACTGGGCACCATTCCAGGCAGTGTCCCAAAAAGAAGCCCGACGCACCGCGCCCCAATGCGCCGAATCAAGGTCAAGGCGCACCAGGCAGGAACCAAGCTCCCCGCAGTCAGCAGTATCACAGCAGGGGACGTATTAACCACATCTCCGCAGAAGAGTCACACGAAGACCCAGAGTGCATTCTGGGTACGTTCCTCGTCAGCTCCACACCAGCATCAATATTTTTTGATTGTGGTGCTTCGCATTCTTTTGTTACTCAGAAGTTTGCGGAGAAGGGTGCTTTGAATCCTACCCTGCTTAATGGGCAAATAGCAGTACATACCCCGGGAGCAGTGTTAAGGACCAACCTAGGGTGTAGAGGAGTCGGGATTGTTATCAATGGGATAAGCTTCTCAGCAGATCTCATTGTCATTTAGTCGCAAGGCCTAGAAGTAATTCTTGTTAACGATTGGTTGGCCAAACACCAGAGCATCTTGGACTGTGCTAACAGGGCAATTAACATGACAAGCGACAAAGGGGTCAAAGTAAAGCATGTCTCTGAGGCAGTATACACTCGAGTACCGTAGGTTAATAGCCTGTTAGGAGAAGAGCTGGACCAAGTGTCGATAGTCTGTGAGTACCCCGGACGTATTTCCTCATGAGCTACCAGGTATGCCGCCCGACCGAGACATCGAGTTAATCATTGAGCTCATGCTTGGATCGAGGCCTATCTATAAGAAGCCTTATAGGATGGGATCCGAAGAGCTAGCAGAGCTGAAGAAGTAGCTGGATTAGCAACTCAGGAAGGGATTCATTCGTCCGAGTGCATCACCTTGGGGATCACCTGTTCTGTTCATGTCCAAGAAGGATGGGACTATCAGACTCTGCGTCCATTACCGTTCTCTCAATGAGGTCATGATCAAGAACAAGTACCCACTCCCCAAGATTGAAGACTTGTTTTACCATTTAAATGGAACCAAGGTATTTTCCAAAATCGATCTCCGGTCTGGGTGTTACCAGCTGAAGATCCGACCTTAAGGTATACCCAAGACTGCGTTTCTGACCCGGTACAATCTATACGAGTGCATTGTCATGTGTTTCGGGTTGACAAATGCCCCAGCTTACTTCATGTACCTCATGAACAAGGTCTTCATGGAATACCTGGATAAGTTTGTCTTCGTATTTATTGATGACATATTAATCTTCTCACACTCCGAAGAAGAGCATGAGCAACACTTGAGGTTAGTGTTGGAGAAGCTTCGAGCGCACCAACTTCATGCCAAATTCAGAAAATACCAATTCTGGCTGAACGAAGTTGGATTCTTGGGTCATACCATGACAGCAAGTGGATTGGCGGTCGATCCTTCCAAGATTACTACGGTACCCAACTGGGAGTCGCCAATCGATGTGAAGGAAGTCGGGAGCTTCCTCGGACTCGCAGGATATTACCGCAAGTTCGTGGAGGGATTCTCCCGCATTGCTCGACCCATGACTCAGCTCTTGAAGAAAGGCAGGAAGTTCGAATGGACGCCGGAGTGTGAAGCCAGCTTCCAGGAGTCGAAGAAGAGATTGACTACCGCCCCGGTATTGGCTACTCCAGATATCAGCAAGGAGTTTGTGATATATTGTGATGCCTGCAGAACTAGGCTCGATGGAGTCCTAATGCAAGACGGCAGGGTCGTGGCGTATCTGTCACGGCAACTGCGCTCGTATGAGGAGAATTATGCCACCCATGATCTCGAGTTGGCAGCAGTAGTGCATGCCCTGAAGACCTGGCGACATTACCTTCTGGGGAAGCGATGTGAAATATACAGTGACCACAAAACTCTGAAGTATATCTTTACTCAAAGGGAATTGAATATGAGGCAGCGAAGGTGGTTGGAGTTAATCAAAGACTACGACGTCAGCATTCAATGCCACCCCGGTAAGGCCAATGTAGTGGCTGATGCCTTAAGTAGGAAGGCCAGCACCTTGGATGTTATGCTCAAGGAAAGGCTACCCGCCTTGTATGAAGAAATGGAAAGCTTCGGGTTTGAGCTAGTTGAACGAGGATTTCTCGCTAATCTCAAAGTCAAACCAACGCTGGCTGACGATATCAAGGAGGCCCAGAAGGGGCACAAGTGCATTGAGGGCATCAAGAAGAAGATCCAGGAAGGCAAGGCCCCAAGATTCTCGGTGGATGAGCAAGGAGTAGTGTGGTTTAGGAAACGCCTATGCGTACCCAGCAAGGCAGAACTCAAGGACTTGATCCTGCAGGAAGCTCATGACACACCCTACTCTATTCACCCCGGTGGTACCAAGATGTATCAAGATCTCCGAGAAAGATTCTGGTGGCATGGCATGAAGCTGGAAATAGCATCTTATGTTGACAAGTGCGACGTGTGCCAGCAAGTCAAGACTGAGCATCAGCGACCTGCTAGACTGCTACAACCTCTCTAAGTGCCTGAATGGAAGTGGGACAAAGTCGGCATGGACTTCATCATTGGGTTGCCCAGGTCAAGCAAAGGGCATAACTCCATATGGGTTATTGTCGACCATCTGACCAATGTAGCCCATTTCATTCCTATCAACACCACTTATGATGGAAGCCAGTTGGCTAGTCTGTACATCCATCATATAGTGAGTCTCCACGGAGTTCCCAAGGAGATTGTATATGACCGAGGCATGCAATTCACCTCAAGATTCTGGAAGAAGTTCCAAGAAGCCCTCGGAACAAAGCTCTCTTTCAGTACCGCCTTCCACACACAAACGGGCCGACGGACGGAAAGAGTGAATCAGATACTAGAAGATATGCTCCACGCTTGTGTCTTGGCACATGGTGCCAAATGGTAAGACTGTCTGCCGTTCGCTGAGTTCTCATACAACAACAGCTACGAGTCCAGTCTCTAGATGGCCCCATTTGAAGTGATGTACGGACGATAGTGCCGCACCCCGCTTAACTGGTCCGAAACCGGTGAAGGGTTGATTTTCGGGCCGGAAGTTGTGCAAGAGGTAGAAGATAAGGTGCACCTTGTCCGAGAAAACTTGAGGGCAGCTAAGTCGCGACAAAAGAGCTTTGTGGATTCTCACCACAGTGAAGTGGAGTTCATTCCCGGAGACCAAGTGTACCTTCATGTCACACCTCTGAAGGGGACCAAGCGTTTCCACGTCAAGGGGAAACTTGCTCCAAAGTTCATTGGACCTTTAAAGATCACAACAAGGCATGGAGAAGTTGCTTACCAGTTGGAGCTACCTCCGGAACTTTCGGGTGTGCACAACGTCTTCCACGTGTCACAACTTCGGAAGTGTCTTAAAGCGCCAAACCATCCAGATCTTTATAAGGACATTGACCATCAGGCCATCGACCTTCAGCCAGATCTCACTTATCGTGAGAGGCCGATCGGCATCCTGGATGAAGCAGAGCGTTGCACCAGAAGCCGCACCATCAAGTATTTCAAGGTTTAGTAGAGCAACCACACCGAAGCAAAAGCAACATGGGAGCGTGAAGACTATGTCCGATCTGAGTTTCCGTACCTTTTTAGAACCTAACTTAGGAATCTCGGGGAGGAGATTCTTGTAAGGGGGATAGGTCTGTCACACCCTGTTTTCACTATCACTTATTTCTATAATTCAAAAACTTGAGTTTATTAAAACTTCTTCAAAACTAATGTTGTGTGTACCATGATTGTTATTGTATGTTTGTATGCTTGATTATGTGATGCCAACAACCATATTTCACCTAACTTATTTATTTATAAAAACCTTTTTCTTATTTCTGGTAAATACAAAATCCTACTTTGGGTTGCACTACAAGTCCTTGATGGCAAGAACTGCTCTCACCCAAAGTTGGTGATTTGGTTCTAAAACCATTATAACTCACCAAAACCATAAACTATTTATTTTATGAATTATTTCCCTATTTTATTTGCAGGTCTATTTATGAGGCCAGAAATGGTATTCCTATATGGAAAAATATTTTTCTGCCTTAGAAAAATCTAAGAAATTTTGCAGATACTCAGAAGGACATATATTTTCCATACATAAGGTTTTCAACCCCTATTTATATTATAATTATTTGAGTAAAACCCTGAAAACCTTTTCTGTCTGTTTTGACCTTTTGAAATATTTCCAAAGGAAATATTCTCAATGAATTCCTAGAAAATTCTGGTGGTATCCCTAAGCCATATTTGGTACCCATATAAAGTTTCACCTTGATACAAGGTGGTTAAGGTCACCAAATAATTGCAAAACCCCCTTTATCGAGTATGAAGTTAGAGCAACTCTACATAGCAAAGTTTATCCAATGGAGCTGATACTTTGCAAGAGTGCCTAATACCTCAAATGAGGACTCCATGCCAAAAATGGGATATGTGGGACTTGATTTTCCCACACTCCCTTTGGATGGAACAGATCTGGTCATTTAGGGATGTTTTCAAGTTTACAAAGCTAAAATTATCCAATGGAGCTCAAACTTGGTGTAACCCCATGTTTTAGCACCAAACCCACAAACCCAGTGGTGGGGTGCAATCACTCCAAACCTCTGTTGAGCACCTTCTGACAGTTGGGTAAAACCCCTCCTAACCTTAGCTAAACCCAATCCCTTTCTACCAAACTCATAGATTAGGTGGCTGACATCAATGCCTAACTCCAGTCAAGTGGCTCCTCTCTGGTTCAAAGTAGATAAACCAAAATCTCCAATTTAAGCTTCAGCCCAAGGCTGACAGGACCTGTTTTCCTGTCTTCCATTGAACAGCCGAGGCGCCCACGGGACTCCAACGGCTAGGTATCTCCAAGCCAGTGCCCAGGACACGCTAGACAGGTCCAAGGCACCCAGAGTGCACCAGCATGCTGTGGCATGACAAAGCTACGCTCTGGGTGCGCTAAAGAGAGCAACCGAGGTGGTGGCGACTCTCTCGGCCAGTTCCAGCCTCCCCGCGGCGTCCCTCCTCTCCCCCGACAGCCCCTCTGCATCAGGCATCCCTCAGGGGCCCTCCTTCCCCGCTCTAAGAGCCGGTGTGACGCGTGATCATGCGCACCAGAAGCGCCAGAGCAGCGCGGCCACGATAGCTCGCCTCTCCTCTCTCCCTCTCTATCGAAGTGAGTCCTGGAGGTCCAAACAACGTCCTAAGATCATGGTTTTGACCCCAGGCTCTCTCTGCACCCCCATGCATGCCATGGTTGATAACCGGAGCTCTCGAGTCGTCTCACCACCGCAGGACTATAAATAGCCCCTCCCCTCGCTCCAGAACCACTCACTCCACCTCACCGAGACCCGAGTCACCTCCCTAGCCACCCCATTGAGCAAGTAGATGCCCAGTGCTCGAGATCGACCGAGGCCCCTCCGCCTCGGAGCTTCGGTCGATCTCTGGCTACGCGTCGGCTCTCACATCCCTCTGCCCACCAGAGCACTCCCTGTGACACGAGGAATCTTTCCCCCCTCTTCCCCGAGCGAATCCGTGCCTAGCTGCAACCTCCGCCTTCACCCGAAACCCTTCCGCCGTGGTATGCTCATCGCCGATGAACCAGAGCCCCTTCGCTGTCAACTCGACCAGTAGCAGGTAGGCGACAATGAGCTGGACCCATTCCTGTCGTCGTTAGGGCCCGAGGACGTCGGTAGCTGCGCTGGCGTGCTCCTCCTCCTCTCTCGACACAGGTAGGAGACGACCCCGACAGGTGTGCCCCACCTATCGGTGGCCCATCTCTCTCTCCCTTGCTGCCCGCAACCACTGACCGCAGGGGCCGACGCGTCAGGTTCAAACTTGAAGGCGCGCACGACTGGGCAGGCTAGTTCGCTGGCCAGTGGGCCGGCCCAGCCCCAAGCCAAGCCATGCCAGGGGTTGTAGCCCTTTTTCTTTTTATTTAAAACTTGATTTTAAATGGTTTTTGTTAAAGCATTTAAACTGTGAAAAATTATGATTCTTCCACTGATATTTTTCTAAAAATATGTAGTATTTAACAAAACCCTTGGATGAAATTTTATAACAACTATTCTGTTTTATAATAATAAAAAGGGTTAATTTGGAATAGTTTTGCTTTTGTTATATTGATTTTAAAAATATTCTTTGGATAAAATCAAAAACAAATATTTTTAAAATAACTTGGATTTATCAGTATTAAACAACATATTTAAAGTGACTTTGTAATCTGTTTTGGAGTGAGCTACTTATTGCTTTTTATTTAAATTGACGATAGAAAACCCGTGTGACGAAGGAGTTGGACTTGAAGACCCCAAAGACCCCGGATACCTAGCTGACCAAGGCAAGCAACTATTTTGTTCATGACTGGGCATAAGTTATATTGCATGCAAGTGTAGCAAATATTTCCGTTACATGTGATCATAAGTGTTGGTAAATCACTGAAGTGATGTTACCGAAGGCTCCTCCGGAGCACCTGCATGTTGAGCATGATCCTACCACCTATGAGGATCACGCTAATGTCATGTTGACAAGTAGAGCTAAGACAAGTAGCATACGCACGATGTTAGTATAAAAATCAAAGGTTTATGAAAACCCCGTCGGGTGCCACTAATGCTCGAGGGTGATAATAAGTTAGGTGACCACTTTTGGTGAAGTTGTGCACCAGATATTTGTGTGTGTATGGTTTTGGAAATGGGATTAGATTTATGATGTGTCGACCGTCCCAACCTTACATGTACGACCACGTTACCCCTTTATGGGACGAGGCTTTGTGGATTACTCTGGTCGTTGCTAGCAAAGAGCCACATTACTAGTGGCGGGAGTGATGTGTGGTCACTCTCGTGATGGGGTCGTGCCAGGTAGGGCGACTATGCCGTTTTTACGTGTTCTATGCACATCATTGGTCCCCGCATGGATGATACTATCTAGAGATGGTGCTCGTAAGACGTATATCATGTTGGCTAGGTACCAATCGAGTCGACCTCTTTGTCTAGTATCGTCAGGGGAAAGGCATTGATCGGGTACTTACCTCGGGTATGTTATATAACGCGAGTCATGGATGACACGAAAGTTGCCAGATCTCATGGGTTCAGCGTACTACCTCTACAGAGTGTAAAATTATTCGAATAACCGTGTCCACGGTCAAGGATAGTTGGGTGGTGCTCCTTAAACTACGTCCAGTCGTTTCCGCATAAACCAAGTATGTGAGTGTGTGTGGTAAATAGTGTTAATATGAAAGAGTTGATATGACGAAGTTTTGTGACTTGGCATAAAGGGTGAATACAGAGTATTCAACCCTTGACAGATACGTTGATATGTGTAACCTGTTCGTCAAATACACATCTAGTTTATGTTGCATCTCCTTGATCAAGTTTATTCATAGATAAGAAGCTACCCACCAAAGATCCATATTGCTTGTTATACTTTAAATTGCATTGTTCGTATCATGGGCTGTTTGCAAGTACATTTAAAAGTACTCATTGGCTTGCCACTTATTGACCAAACATGGAAGGACCGGAATTTGGATAAGAGTACGTCTTCGGGGACGGCCCTACGAACTAGGACGCTTCCCAGTCATAATGCCTGTTGGTGTAGGTTGATGGCATGGGCACCCGCTTAAGCCCAAGATTTCCGTCGCTAGTTGTATCAGTGTGATTTGGCCTTCTAAGGCCTACCTTGTGAAATTGACCATTCAGTCACGTGACATAATAAATTCGGTACTTGGATGTAAGACTCTTGTTATTCATCATCTGTGTGTTCGGTGAGCATTGATCTCTAGGATCACTGAGCACATTCAATTGGTGATCTCGACCCTTAAGTCGGGGTCCCCACAATTAGTGACCTCCAACAGTAAAGTTAGGCCCGGCGGGCCCCTCACCCATCATGTCCACTAGTAAAAGTTAGGCCCTGTGGGCCCCCTTATCCTCTAGGCACCCATTTATAAGGTGACCCACGGAGCCAGCCAGCGTGGAGGAGATTCATGGAGAGACCCCCAGGGGCACCCACACCCCCCATACACACACGTACAGGGGGGATGATGCTCCCAAACTCCCCCCATTCTCTCATTCCCCACTCTCCAGGAGAGGAGGAGTTCTCCCAGCCTCCTTCTTCTTCCTCGAGACAGCTCAAGGAGCACCATGTACAACTATATATTCTCCAAATACACCACACATGCAGGAGTAGGGGTGTTACCTCCACGCAAGGGCTCCGAACCTGGGTAAACCAACGCGTGTTGTTTCCCAACCCATTCCGGATCTCCACAGCGGTCTTGATCTCACCTCTCTAAGCCACCCCTGGCATCTGTCCCGGAAATACCACGACAACCCCATCACGAGAGTGACCATGCCACTCCCGCCACTAGTAATGCGGGTCTATGCTAGCTTCGACGAAAGTAATCAACAAAGCCCTGGTCCCATATTGGTGTATCATGGACGCACATGTAAGGTTGCGATGGTCAGCAAATCTCAAATCTAATACCGTTTTTGAAACCACACACACAAAACTTTTTTTCGGTACACCACTTCTTTTCCAAGTGGTCACATATGTCAACACCATGACCCTCGAGAATTAGAGGCACCCGAGGGGGTTTTCCAAAAGCCTTTGAAATAATTTCTTCCATTGTCACCATGCATATTACCATCCCATTCGCCTAGCAACTACTAGCAACCTAACTACTTCCCACCCGCACAAAACTCATAGGTGGTAGGGTCATGCCTAACTGCAAGTATCAACGAGGAGTTTCTCGGAGACAACCCACCAAGGTGGTAGTCGACCCGATCATGATTCAAATGCAACGGAATATAGTGCTATATGGCATGCAAAATAAATTGTTTCTTAGACATGGTTAAAGCGCTAGTTACCTGGTTTAGCAAAATTCTTCAAGGTATTCTTACGCTTCTCGTCCAACTCCGAGCACTTCGTCTACTTCGTCATGTATCGCTAGAATAACCACAATAAGCCACATAAGAAGTAGAAAAACAAAGTGCTCTATAAATAGGAGATCTATTTTTCTTGGACATCCGTGGTCATAAGAAAAATGCCTAAAGTTGTTCTAAAGGATTTGGATCACCACATCAGTTTGAATGGTGGAAATGGAGGCATCACTAACCCCACAAGTAGCCTACACAAAATATTTTATCAAAAGGAGTGGATGTGCCCACCAACTAGGGCATGATTTTAGAAACAATTAGGAAGTGGTTTCACTGGATTTGGAGTTGGGATGAATATTGTAAGGATTTTGTAATATGGAATATATGGCAAAAAGGGGCCATTTATTAGGTGCAACAAAAATAACGTAGATAAAAATGTTGACTATGGCTAGAAAAATAGTGCATGATATTTGGAGTCGTTGGAAATTGGATTCACTCCATTTAGAGTTGATTTGGATGCTCTAGGGATTTTATGAAATGGGGTTTAAAATATTCAAATTTGTATGTGAATATTAGTACTACAATAAAGTTCTTTGGAAAAATGTACAAAGCACGTATTTGGATAGGTTATAACATTAGGAGTTTGTAGGAATTTAATTCAATGGATTTGGAGTTTATTTGTCTATTTCAAGGATTAAAGAGTGCCTCTGGATAAAGAAAAAGCAGAACGCCCAACTCGGCCGAAGCTACGCAGAGGGCGTAACTCAGCGCCTACGGCGCATTGGGCCGGCCCAGCTTGGCTTGGCCAACAAGGGAGCGGGCGACGTTGGACGCGCCTTCGTGGAATACGCCTTCCATGTAGGGAGACGACCATGGGGGGAACCTGTCTCCACTTACACCATGCGGGTCTAGCTAGACGGGTTAGCAGTGACTGACTGGTGGGGTCGCTGGCCCACCAGTCAGGTTCTTCTTCCCCACGCGGCCATCTCGCGTGGCAGGAATATAGGAGGCGAGGCCGATGCACCAGCGTGTTGGGGCACGTAGTAATTTGAAAATTTTCCTATGCCAAACAAGGATCTATCTATGGAGAAACCAACAACAAGTAAATGGGTAGAGCATCTTCATACCTTTGAAGGTCACTAAGCGAAAGCGTTACTAGAACGCGGTCGATGGAGTCATACTCACAGCGATTCAGATCGCGGTCGGTTTTGATCTATGTGCCTAATCACGGCACCACCGCGTTCAACACATGTATAGACCGGTGACATCTCCCACGCCTTGATCAAGCAAGGAGGAGGTAGAGGCTGAGGGAGAGCTCCGGCAGCGCGATGGCGTGGTGGCGGTGGAGCTACGAGGTATTCCGACACGGCTTCACCAAGCACCGCGGAAGAGGAGGAAGAGGAGGAGCAGGGCTGCCCCGAGAGACAGATTTCTGTGTGTCAAACAACCCCACAACCACCGATATATATAGGAGGAGAGGGAGAGGGTGCCCACCCTTAGGGTTCCCTCCCCCAAAGGTGCGATAGCCCTAGATGGGGCAGGGAGGGCGGCGGCCAAAGGGTGGTAAGGAGGGGCGCGCCCTAGGTGGGCCTTGGGACTCCTCTCACTACTGGAATTCAGTTATTTCCCGTCAGCCTGTTCTTTGCCGTCTGCTGGCTGATGGCAAAGACTCTATTTGCCGTCAGTCACGAGAAAACTGACGGCAAAGAGCAGACTGATGGCGAAGATACTGGCTCACGGCAAAGAGCAGGAGGGCAGACGGCAAAGAGCACGGGGCGGCCCACCACACACCCCATCCAACCCAATCAATGGCGCTCCCTCTGTCGTCTGCCGTCCTGCTCTTTGCCGTTGGGGGGCGGACGGCAAAGAGAGCCCCCCAACGGCCGTCTCCACACCCAACGCCCCCCTATCTCCTGTTGTTTGCCGCCGGGGGGAGGACGGCAAAGAGAGCCCCCCCTAATGGTCGTCTCCCCACCCCACAGTCTCCTCCGCTCCGACTGTCTCCTGCTCTCTGTCTCTCTCACCCGCTCTCTTTACTCGTCCCCCGCCCGCTGGCCGCCTCCCCTCCGCTCGACGGCCGCCTCCCCTCCCGCCCGCCCGCCGCCTCCCCTCCCGCCCGCCCGCCGCCTCCCCTCCCGCCCCCTCCACCCCACGCCCTCCTCCCCGCACCGCTCCTCCCCGCCCGCCGGCCGCCTCCCCTCCCGCCCACCGGCCGCCTCCCCTCCCGCCCCCTCCTCTCCACGCCCTCCTCCCCGTGCCCTCCTCCCTACACCGCTCCTCCCCGCCCGCCGACCGCCTCCCCTCCCACCCGCCGATCACCTCCCCTCCCGCCTGCACTCTGCCTCCCCTCCTGCCCCCTCCTCCCCGTCCCTCCTCCCCGCGCCCCTCCTCACCGGCTGCCCACCGCCCCAGCTACCCACTGCCCTGGCTGCCCCTCCTCCCCGGCTGCCAAACGCCCCGGCAGCCCCTCCTCCCCGGCTGCCCACTACCCTCCTCCTAATAGGTGAGTTTTTTTTATTTGATTAGATTTAGTTAGTTGATTTAGTTATTTGATTTAGTGGTAGTTTAGTTAGTTGTTTTAGTTAAATAGTAGATTTATTCCTAGATTTAGTTAATTAGTGCTAGGTTATTTGATATTTGTTAATTTAGTGGTAGATTCTATTTTGTTAATTAGTGGTAGATTATTTTTTAGTTAATGATTATTAGAGGGAAATGGAAAAGAAGTTAGAAGAAGAAGAAGAAGAAGAAGAAGAAGAAGAAGAAAAAGGAAGGAAGGAAGAAGAAGACGAAGAAAAGGAAGAGGAGGAAAAAAAGAAGATGAGAAGGAAATGACACCGTGACACCCTGACACCCCAACACGATGCCGGAAACCCTGACACGACATCCTGATGACACCCTGGCAAAAAACTCCGCGCAGCTGTTAATACGTCGCCCCTGAGGCCACCGAACCCGGATCGACATGTCCAGCCATAAACCAAAGTGGAAGTTCCGCACAGGGACAGGCATACATGACCCGGCAAAGCAGGTGTCGGTCACCAGCGAATGTAGACGAGTCATAACAAGCTACAAGGACTCCATTACATCGCGTGACATTTCCCCAGAGGGGACAGACACAGCAGCTAAGAAGGACACAGGCTGGTCAACCAATGTGTCCGGAGCAGTAGCGAACTACCATGGCTCGTTGGATCACAAAGGGGCATTTCCCTGTAAGGAGGGCTACTAAAGTTTACGGCTAGGTAATCGAACCCCATACATATAAAGTACGACACACGTACGCATGGCATACCGATATGTATAGATACATCGATGGCATCACAACATAACCATAAACATACAAGCTTTATTTAAAAGGCTCGGAAGAGCCACACACATAATATTACACAGTAAGGGTCTCACGACCCATCATAGCAGTCATTCAGTTACAAGCCAGCGGAAGTGATTAAAACTGTCTGAGTACAGACAGGTGAAACTAGAAGGCACATGGCCTAACTATACTACAAACCCAACCTAGGGCCAGATCGTAGCTGGGACACCAGCTACTCGTCGTCGTCGATGTCTAGGAAGAACCCTCCTTTAGGGTCATTAGCAACCTCCGCAACAATTATTAAGGAAACATGAGTACGGAGGTACTCAGCAAGACTTTAGGATTACTATCTACTCATGCAATGTATCAATAAGGAATTGTGGGGTTTCATGCGGAAAGCCAGCATTTGACTCGTGGCTAGAAAACTTACATTTTAAAACAATTTTTGACAACTTGATTTCTCGCACACGAGTCCACTAACACCACAACAATACTCCATCATGGAATCATTTCTTCTCCATACGGAAATGCCGTCCACGACACTCACGCTTATCTTGACAATTTTATGAGTAGCCATTGAAGTTATCTATGAACAACATATGTCTCCAAGTAGTCCATATCCGCGGACACGTCTATTCGAATAGATCATAATCCTGCAGGGGTGTACTTCGTCACACACGCTCTCGCCACTTATCGCCATGTGTACGTCATGCACCTCGGCAACCTTCAAGAAGAAGCCCAGCGAGGGAGTCGGCCATGACCGTTAACCACGATAGTACTTAGTCCAGGTATATCGCCTATATGAGGGTAACCCGCACGGAAGTCCGGCCAAGGTTTCCGCCACGGCCCCAAACGATGTGCGCAGGGTTCCCAAGCCCACCATCTGAGTGCCACTTGGTACACCGTGCCACTGCCTACCGCATCATAGGCCACCTCTCACGTCAGCACTATGCACGGCATCCAGCATGACTATAAACACGAGAAACTACTTGCAACTCCTGGACCGAGTACTAAGCGATTAATAAGTCGAGCGGGGTCATATTTCAGGGCCCAGCATGTAGTAGTATCTCTTTGGATTACATACACGGAACTCAGTTCCTAAGGACGGTTCCAATGAAACAACCCGCCATGTACTCCTACACAGCCTTTCACCGGTACCTTTACCAATCAGGTTCAACACACAACCTTTACTTACTGAACACATTATCACAATTCTGTTCATCTCCCAGATGACAGACCATACACAACTCTAAGCATAACATGCATAGAAGGATAAGGCACATCATGGCTCAAGCAACTACCGGGTATGCTAGGTTGCAAGGTTCAGCTATTTACTGTGACAAGGATAGGTCATGCAAAGGAAGTGGGTTTAACTAACGTGGCAAAAACATTTGAAGCATTTGATCCTAATGCAATAAGTAAGTTCAGGAGCGAGAACATGGGATTTATTGGGATGATCAAAATGGTTGCTTGCCTTGTTGCTCAAAGGAGGGACAATATCCGTCAGTCGGATATTCGATGGAATCCGGAGGAGCGGAGCCTACCGAAAAGAGTGACAACAATCAATCAGAAGTATATGCAATAAGATGATGCATGAGCATGGCATGAGGATGCAAAGTGGTATACTATTATAGCTAACATTTATTACGTTTGAATTTGATTTAAATCAAATTCGAATATCACTTCAAACGAGGAATTCTCGGATACAATTTTAATTGATTCGACCTGATGCTCAGATCAACTTGCTTTTAACATGCATGGAAATGACATGTTAGGTTGCTGGTTTGTGATTTCGACAATGTTTGATCATATGATTTGATGTGGAATTTAAATAATTTCCAAATTCCATCCCCAAAGTATTTATAAGAGTTAACTTATTCATTAATATATATGTTTGGGTTCAGTAACATTTTCAAACATGTTTGAAAATGACATATTCAGATTCCTTGAATTTTTCTGATACTTTTTCATATATAAATTCTTTGCATTGGACTTAAAGATTATTTTCTATGATTTTTAGAAGTTTTAGACATTTCTGGAATTATTTTTATATTATAAAATATTTTATTGCGTCACAGTGACGTCTCTGGTCAACAGGGGGCTGGGCCAGGTCAAACCTGTCCAGTGGGGTCCAATGGTCAGTGACCAGGGCTAATCCCCGAGTTGACCAACCCCTAACGGGGTTTTACCCACCCTGGGCCCACTGTCAGTGACTAGGGGGGTGTTAGTGGGTTAATTAGCTGACCACGTCGGCCCCCACTGGAATTTCGCCGGCGACGAACAAAACAGCGGCGAGTTCTCGCCGGAGTTGATCAAACTCGCGTTACAGGCATCGGTTTTGGGCGTGGTTTAGTTCTACGGCTAGCTAGCGAAGCACCGCATCCAAAGGGGAAGGAGCTGGACCAAGTGGTCAACGGAATCCACGCCGGCGACGAGGTCAGCGGCGGCTGCGGCTCGGGCATTGTCGGGAGTGGCGTTGCGGGACACTAGCGAGCTGGGAGAGGGGCTCTACGACATCTATAGAGCTCCAGGAGCTCATTTCTGAGCTCAGTCTGGCGAACGGAGTACCACAACGAAGGCAACGACATGGCCGGCGACGAGGACCTTCGGGCTCCGGCGGCTAACGGGGTTAGAGGAGGGGAATGGCATCGGGAAGAGGGGGAATGGGAAGAGGGGCTCACGGCGGTTCTTCTGAGGCTGACGGCAGGGTCGGGGAGAACCGGGAGGCGACGAATCGGCGGCGACCGGAGCTCGTGGGAGAGAGAGATCCGAGAGGGGGAGGGGAACGAGAGGAAGAGAGGAGGAGATAAGGCAGAGGGGTGGAGGAGAAGAAGGCACGCGGCGTCGCGCCGGCGCTCTTGGAGACCTCCAGCGGCGAGCAGGCAGGCAGGAGGTGGCCGGGGTTGGCCGTCGTGCTCATCTTCCCCTCTGCCTACTGTCAGGAGGAGGAAGATGACCACGGAGCCCCTCGTGGGCTGGGCCGGCGACAGATAGCAGGTAAGCTTTGTTTTTCTCTTATTTCTTCTATTTTGTTTCTGTTTTATCTATTGACATTGTTTTCCATTTATTTTGGCTTCACAATCAAACTATAAATAGTTTGAAAAATGCTGGGGTGTTTAGTTGGAATATTTCCAATCACCCATAAAGTTTTCAGCATTTTTGAAAGCTATATATCTTTGAATTCAAATTTAAAACTTGAAACCAGTAGTCTTTTGCATTTATTTAAAATGCCAAAAGTATTAAGGAAATGGTTTCCTTCATTGCTTATTTGTTTTCAAGAGTTATCAGAAAAGTTGAACTTTTCTTGAGGCCATTTTGGGTTCATTGATTTGAATAAGTTCATAATTCCTTTGAATTTGAGAAGTGGCTAGGGTTTTTGAGTTTTCCTTCACCACTTACTTTGATCTTGTTGCAATTTTCTTGGATGCAATGCAAAGAAGATATGAACACAATGCTAAACCTTGGTTAGGGTTCCAGAGATGTGACAACTCACCCCCACTCAAAAGAATCTCGTCCCGAGATTTAGAAGTCGTCGGGAATAGCGTGGGATACTCTTGTCGAAGACGATCCTCTCTTTCCCATGTTGCCTCTTTCTCAGAATGATTTGACCATTGAACTTTAAGAAACTTAATGTTCCTACGTCTAGTAGTACGCTCAGCTTGGTCGAGAATACGAACACGGTATTCTCGATAAGAAAGGTTATCTTGGAGATCAAGCGTTTCGTGGTCCACTTCACGGATAGGATCCGAAAAGCAACGTCTGAGTTGCGAGACGTGGAAGACATCATGAACCATGGAAAGATGCGGAGGAAGTTCCAACTGGTGGGCAACTTCTCCTCGTTTGTCAAGAATGCGAAAAGGACCAATGTAACGAGGAGCCAACTTGCCCTTGATACCGAATCGATGGGTACCCTTCAAAGGTGTAACCCGAAGGTAAGCCTTCTCGTCAACTTCAAAGGTCACAGCCTTATGATGACGATCATACTGGCTCTTTTGATGAGACTGGGCTGTTTTCAACCTTTTAGGAATAATGCGAACCTGCTCTTCTGCATCCTGGATCATATCCGTGCCAAAGGGTTGCCTCTCTCCGGTTTCTGACCAATTAAGAGGTGTTCGACATCTTCGTCCATAGAGAACTTCAAAAGGGGCTTTTCCCAAGCTTGATTGATAACTATTGTTATAAGCAAATTCGGCGAATGGAAGGCACTTCTCCCAATTCATACCAAATGATATAACGCAAGCTCGGAGCATATCCTCTAGGATTTGATTTACTCTTTCTACTTGACCACTTGATTGAGGATGGAAAGCAGTGCTAAAAGATAAGTGAGTTCCCATAGCATTCAGAAAACTTTCCCAGAATCGAGAAGTAAAGATACTCCCATGGTGTGAGTTAATCTCCAGGGTAACACCTTGAAGAGACACTATTCGAGAGATATATAATTCTGCTAACTGGCTAGCTGTTATACTCTCATGAACTGGAAGAAAATGAGCTACTTTGGAGAGACAGTCAATGACCACAAAGATAGCATTATTTCCTTTCTTGGTCTTGGGAAATCCGGTAATGAAATCCATACTAACTTTATGCCATTTCCATTCAGGAATAGCTAAAGGTTCAAGGGTGCCAGCAGGCCATTGATGTTCTGCCTTAACTCGACGACAAACGTCGCAGTTAGCAACGAACTCAGCAATTTCTCTCTTCATCCTAGTCCACCAGAACCTCTGGCGTAGGTCCTGATACATCGTAGTACTACCGGGATGAATGGTGAGAGGAGAATCATGGGCCTCCTTAAGAATTAACTGCCTTAGATGCAGGTTCTTAGGAACCACTAGACGATTCTGGAAGAACACAACACCTTGATCATTCATGGAAAATTCTTTAGCGTTTCCACTAATAATATTCTCCTTGATCCGTGATATACCCTTATCACGCTTCTGGCCAGCTATAATTTGATCCTTAAGAGTAGGCTTCGCCACCAGGGTAGAAAGGAATCCTTGAGGAACAATATGAAGATTCAACTTCCGAAAGTCCTCATAGAGATGTGGTTGATCTTGTTGTAGCATCAAATTGTTACAATAAGATTTACGACTTAGTGCATCAGCCATAACATTGGCCTTCCCCGAGGTGTAAGTTATCCCTAAGTCGTAATCCGAGATCAACTCAACCCACCGTCTTTGCCTGAGATTCAAATTCGGCTGGGTGAAGATATATTTCATACTTTGGTGATTAGTGAATATTTCGCAACGATTACCCAGAAGGTAATGTCGCTAGGTTTTTAGTGCATGGACCACATCTGCAAGCTCAAGATCATGTGTGGGATAATTATCCTCATGTGGACTCAACTGTCGAGATGCGTATGCGATCACATGACGATCTTGCATGAGAATACAACCTAATCCTTGTCGCGAGGCGTCGCAATGGATAACAAAGTCCTTAGAAAAATCTGGTGGTAGCAACACAGGTGCGGAAGTCAGGCGCCTTTTCAGTTCCTGAAAACTATGCTCACACTATGGTGTCCACTTGAACTTTTTATCCTTCTTGAGGATTAAAGTTAAAGGCTTTGCAACCTTGGAGAAATTCTCGACAAAGCGGCAACAATAGCTCGCTAGACCAAGAAAACACCTAACTTGCTTAACTGAGTCAGGTTGAGTCCAATCAAGGACGGCTTGAACTCTCTCGGGATTGACAACAATACCCTTACCAGAGATTACGTGACCTAGATAGGTCACTTCTGGTAACCAAAACTCACATTTTGAAAACTTGGCATAAAGGCGATGCTCTCGAAGTTTCATCAATACCAGCCTTGGATGCTCAGCATGTTCTCGTTCGTTCTTCGAGTACATGAGAATATCATCGAGGTATAACACGACGAATTTATCCAAATACTCCATGAAGATTGAATTTATCAAACGAGAGAAGGTGGTTGGGGCATTGGTTAAACCTAAGGACATGACGGTGTACTCGTATTGGCCATAACGAGTAACAAAAGCCGTTTTCGGAATGTCCCCGTTCTTGATCTTGATTTGATGGTAACCCAACCTCAAATCCATTTTTGAGAAGACTGAGGATCCAGCGAGCTGACCATACAGGTCGTTGATCCTGGGGAGCGGATACTTGTTCTTTATGGTGACCAGATTAACTGGTCGGTAATCTACAACCATCCGATCCGTTCCGTCTTTCTTCTTGACGAATAGGACGGGGCAAGCCCAAGGAGAAGAGCTAGGACGTATGAAACCTTTATTCAAGGCCTCATCTAGTTGCTTCTTAAATTCGGATAGCTCCAAGGGTGCCATCTTATATGGTCTTCTGGCTATTGGAACAGTTCCTGGAACAAGATCTATCACGAATTCTACATCTCTGTCAGGTGGAATTCCTGGCAGTTCCTCTGGAAAAACATCCAGGAAGTCACGGACAATCGGGATGTCTTCAAGTTCCGGAAGAGGGTTGTCATTTAGGGAATAGAGTTGGCATTTGGCAACGCGAGTAGAGACATTGACTATCTCACCCGAGGGATGGGTAAGCTGAACATTTCTAGAATGAGTATCAATCTTGGCATAGTGAGCTGACATCCAGTACATACCCAAGATGATATTAATATCCGAAGATTTCAGGGCTATCAATGAGGCTAGAAAAACTAGCCTGTCTACTAGAATTTCTTTGTCATAGGTTATCCTAGAGGTTTGCCACTTGCTACCAGGGGTTTGGACAACCAATGGAATTGGCATATCACAAAAAGACATGTTATGCAACTATGCATAACTTTTTGAAATGGAGGAATGAGAAGACCCAGTGTCAAAGAGAACAGACGCTGGGTGATGATTAACAAGAAGGGCACCCAGTATGACGTCGGGATCCTCGGCAGCTTCTTCTGCTGAGACATAGTTCACACAGCCACGTGCAGGAGTTGGCTTCACATAGTAAGCTTTGCCCGACTTGCCTTGCCCGACGGACTTTCTAGGTTGCTTGGCCCCCACATTCTGAGGACACTCACGGGAATAGTGCCCTGGTTCTCCACTCTTGTAGAATATCACTTGGTTGGTACATGGTGCGGCATTAGTAGCTGGACCACCATAAGTTTTTGCTGGAGGGCTGGTCTGATTCGTCTGAGGCGCCACGTAGGATGGCCTCGGAGTGTATCTTGGCGGCAGATAACTGTTCGGAACCCACAGCCTGCATTTTGGAAACGCGGAACCAGATCACGAGCCAAAGTCACGGGAGTGCTTCCTTGCGGCTTCAAAGTCGGTATGGCCAGTCTCGGCACTGATCGCCTTGTTGACCTGGGCTTGGAAACTTGCACACTCGTGGAGGCGCAGATCACGACGAACTCAGGGCTCAAACCCTTACAGAATCTTGCTTTCTTCTTGGCGTCAGTAGACACCTCCTCTGTTGCATAGCGGGCGAGGTTACTGAACTCGCGGCTATAGGCATCCACGGTCAACTTGCCCTGGGTGAAAGCACAGAACTCCTCTCTCTTTCTGTCCATCAGGCCCTCTGGAATATGGTGCAAACGGAAGGCTGCACTGAAGTCTGCCCATGTGGCTGCTGTTTCAGCAGGACACATAGCTTCAAAAGTTCTCCCACCACAGATTGGCGGGTCCTTCCAGAAAATACACCGCAAAGGCCACCTTGTCGGCCTCAGAAACATTCGCAGAGCGAATCTTGCGTGAGATGCTGCATAGCTAGTCATCAGCATCGAGGGGATCGACGGAGTGATGGAACTTTGGAGGATTCAGCTTCACAAAGTCGTTGAGGGACACTGCAGCATTCCTTGGCTGATGAGCCGTATTCTCCTCAATACGCTCTAACAGTCGGTTGGTCTCTCTTTTGTTCCTCTCTGCCTCAAGCATAACTTCCGCCAGAGAGGGCGAGTGAGGCAAGTCTTCCTGCGATGCTTGACTACCCTCGCCTTGCTCATGAACAGGGGCACGGTTCGACCTGGTGAGCACCATCCTGACAAACAAACTCACAGTTTAGACCAATATCATATCAATACTAGCTATGGATTAAGAATGTACTGAACACACGGAATGCGGAAATGAATATCCGAACAATATGGTAACAAGCAACTGCTATATATACACCATGGTTCATACACACCCTTACATAGTTTAGTACAACCTTAATCGAAGAGCAAACTACTGAAATTATAAAACTACTCATCAGAGGCTTACAAGCTTCCTATACATTATTTATCTAGGCCTCCGGAATTCATTGCACATCACAAGCATACTTCACAAGTCACGCACGACTGTGAACGTACGGCTACTACCATACTATCGTTCCACTCACAGCTCAGGCATCCGCATAGAACATCTCATAGAGATTACCTCCATGGCCTGGAAACTCAACCTGCGGATCAGGAAACACTCTGGCCTGAGATCCCTGGGATCCATAAGGACACGGATGTGGCCTTGGTCCCCTGACTGGTGGTAGTAGGGGTCCCCGAAGAGGGGTGACACCTCCTATAGCTGGCCAATCAAAGTGGGCCGGAAGATGGGTCCTAACAGGGTTCAACATCTCCATATCTCCGTACCCTATCTGGACTACGGGTGCCAGCTGCGTCAAAGCCGTCCACAGATGGGCATGTGTAGCATAAAGCTCCATGCAGAGAGCACGAGCATCCCTGTCTCTGTTCTCTACCATCTGAGCAGTGGACTGCAGTAGCGGATCCTCCATAGAGGAATCAAAATATACTCCGCTGAGGTATCCCTCTTCACCAGGCTGAGAGGCAGGAACATAGCAGAACTCTGCATTCTGCAGCAGTGCATGTCTCGCTCTCATAATGGTAAGCATTGAATAGGGAGCATCTTGTACTGCCATGTCAACAGTGACTCCCAACCCATAGGACCAATGGATTGGCTCCTCAGCTCCAGGGTAGTCTGGAAATACCCTAACATTGCAGATATACTGGTTCTGGTTGAAGTCTCGGTACTGTTCCTCCACTGTGTACTCGGGGTACCAGCGGTAACCGCACACCGACATCACCCTGACCAGCATGGCCGTATGACCCGGCACATCAATGCACCTGGTCAGACGTACCACCTGACGAGAAGGATGGCCAGGCATATGAAAATAGAGAGTAATGCAAAAGCATTAGAGCGCTGAATGCAAAATTGGGCAGCATAACGGCTGTAAATGCTCAAAAACAATTTTGAGACAACCCCAAAAATAGGATGGCGTAACCACTCAACTATCAAGTTCAATTCTCTGATCCTCAAACTTACTTCCTTTTTCCTAGGGATAAAAGAGACCCAATATAACTCTCGACCCGTAGTCTTGTAATCTACCGATCAGAAACACGAGCCTAGAAGAAGATGGGTAACCTAGTCCTTAATTCCCGCAGAAAATACGAGGATGACCAGAATAGAATAACTTGAGAAGAGAACAAGAGTCTTACGTTCCCTTCCACAAACAATTCCCTTATATATAACTAAATCAATTGTAGACTCAACTTCGACCAGTTTGGCTTAGTAGTCCTACAGTTAGTCAGGCTCTGATACCAACGCTGTCGGGACCCCAATCCTAAGCCATAGGAATCCAGCCTGTAACACATCCCATCCCTTTGCGGTCTCACGCGGTTAACCCCACGGCTGCAGCCTTACCTTAGTCGGGACCGTTTGCGCCTTTTGACTCACGTATGCAATTGTGTCGTTAGCAATCCAATGACAAAGAACCCGGATCGACATGTCTAGTCATAAACCAAAGTGGCAGTTCTGCACACGGACAGGCATACATGACCCAACAAAGCAGGTGTCGGTCACCAGCGAATGTAGACAAGTCGTAGCAAGCTACAAGGACTCCATTACATCGCGTGACATTTCCCCAGAGGGGACAGACACAGCAGCTAAGAAGGACACACGCCGGTCAACCAATGTGTCCGGAGCAGTAACGAACTACCATGGCTCGTTGGATCATAAAGGGGCATTTCCCTGTAAGGAGTGCTACTAAAGTTTACGGCTAGGTAATCGAACCCCATACATATCAAGTACGACACACGTACGCATGGCATACCGATATGTATAGATACATCGATGGCATCACAACATAACCATAAACGTACAAGCTTTATTTAAAAGGCTCGGAAGAGCCACACACATAATATTACACAGTAAGGGTCACACGACCCATCATAGCAGTCATTCAGTTACAAGCCAGCGGAAGTGTTTAAAACTGTCTAAGTACAGACAGGTGAAACTAGAAGGCACATGGCCTGACTATACTATAGACCCAACCTAGGGCCAGATCGTAGCTGGGACACCAGCTACTCGTCGTCGTCGAAGTCTAGGAACAACATATGTCTCCAAGTAGTCCATATCCGCGGACGCGGCTATTCAATAGATCATAACCCTGCAGGGGTGTACTTCGTCACACATGCTCTAGCCACTTATTGCCATGTACGTGCACGTCATGCACCTCGGCAACCTTCAAGCGGAAGCCCAGCGAGGGAGTCGGCCACAACTATTAACCACGATAGTACTTAGTCTAGGTCTATCGCCTATCTGAGGGTAACCCGCACGGAAGTCCGGCCGAGGTTTCCGCCACGGCCCCAAACGATGTGCGCAGGGTTCCCAAGCCCACCATCTGGGTGCCACTTGGTACACCATGCCACTGCCTACCGCAACACAGCCCACCTCTCAGGTCAGCACTATGCATGGCCTCCAGCATGATTATAAACACCAGAAACTACTTGCAACTCCTGGACCGAGTACTAAGCGATTAATAAGTCGAGCGGGGTCATATTTCAGGGCCCAGCATGTGGTAGTATCTCGTCTTGGATTACATACACGAAACTCAGTTCCTAAGGACAGTTCCAATGAAACAACCCGCCATGTACTCCTACACAGCCTTTCACCGGTACCTTTACCAATCATGTTCAACACACAACCTTTACTTACTGAACACATTATCACTATTCTGTTCATCTCCCAGATGACTGACCATACACAACTCTAATCGTAGCATGCATAGCAGGTATGCTAGGTTGCAAGGTTCAGCTATTTACTGTGACAAGGATACGTCATGCAAAGGAAGTGGGTTCAACTAACGTGGCAAAAGAATTTGAAGCATTTGATCCTAATGCAATAAGTAAGTGCAGGAGCGAGAACATGGGATTTATCGGGATGATCAAAATGGTTGCTTGCCTTGTTGCTCAGAGGAGGGACAATATCCATCAGTCGGATATTCGATGGAATCCGGAGGAGCGGAGCCTACCAAAAAGAGTGACAACAATCAATCACAAGCATATGCAACAAGATGATGCATAAGCATGGCATGAGGATGCAAAGTGGTATACTATTATAGCTAACATTTATTAGGTTTGAAGTTGATTTGAATCAAATTCAAGTATCACTTCGAACGAGGTATTCACGGATACCACTGTAATTGATTCGACCTAATGCTCAGATCAACTTGCTTTTAACATGCATGGAAATGACATGTTAGGTTGCTCGTTTGTGATTTGGACAATGTTCGATCATATCATTTGAAGTGGAATTTAAATAATTTCCAAATTCCATCCCCAAAGTATTTATAAGAGTTAACTTATTCATTAATCTATATGTTTGGGTTCAGTCACATTTTCAAACATGTTTGAAAATGACATATTCAGATTCCTTGAATTTTTCTGATACTTTTTCATATATAAATTATTTTCATTGGACTTACAAATGATTTTCTATGATTTTTAGAAGTTTTAGACATTTCTGGAATTATTTTTATATTAGAAAATCTTTTATTGCGTCACAGTGACGTCTCTGGTCAACAGGGGCTGGGCCAGGTCAAACCTGACTAGTGGGGTCCATTGGTCAGTGACCAGGGGCTAATCCCTGAATTGACCAGCCCCTAACTGGGGTTTGACCCACCCTGGGGCCCACTGTGAGTGGCTAGGGGGGGTGTTAGTGGGTTAATTAGCTGACCACGTCGGCCCCCACCGGAATTTCGCGGGCGACGACCAAAACAGTGGCGAGTTCTCGCCGAAGTTGATCAAACTCGCATTACAGGCATCGATTTTGGGCGTGGTTTAGTTCTACGGCTAGCTAGCAAAGCACCGCATCCAAAGGGGAAGGAGCTGGACCGAGTGGTCACCGGAATCCACGTCGGCGACGAGGTCAGCGGCGGCTGCGGCTCGCGCATCGTCGGGAGTGGCGTTGCAGGACACTAGCGAGCTGGGAGAGGGGCTCTACGGCATTTACAGAGCTCCAGGAGCTCATTTCTGAGCTCGGTCTCGCGAACAGGGTACCACAACGACGGTAAGGACATGGCCGGCAATGAGGACCTTCGGGCTCCGGCGGCTAACGGGGTTAGAGGAGGGGAATGGCATCGGGAAGAGGGGCTCACAGTGGTTCTTCTGAGGCTGACGGCAGGGTCGGGGAGGACCGGGAGGCGACGAATCGGCGGCGACCAGAGCTCCTAGGAGGGAGAGATCCGAGAGGGGAGGAGAACGAGAGGAGGATAGGAGGAGATAAGGCAGAGGGGACGAGGAGAAGAAGGCACGGGGCATCGCGCTGGCGCTCCTGGAGGCCTCCAGCGGCGAGCAGGCAGGCAGGAGGTGGCCGGGGCTGGCCGCTGTGCTCATCTTCCCCTCTGCCTACTGGCAGGAGCAGGAAGATGACCAGGGAGCCCCTCGTGGGCTGGGCCGGGGACAGATACCAGGTAAGCTTTGTTTTTCTATTATTTCTTCTACTTTGTTTCTGTTTTATCTATTGACATTTTTTTCCATTTATTTTGGCTTCACAATCAAACTATAAATAGTTTGAAAAATGCTGGGGTGTTTAGTTGGAATATTTCCAATCACCGATAAAGTTTTCAGCATTTTTGAAAGCTATATATCTTTGAATTCACATTTAAAACTTGAAACCAGTAGTCTTTTGCATTTATTTAAAATGCCAAAAGTATTAAGGAAATGGTTTCCTGCATTGCTTATTTGTTTCCAAGACTTACCAGAAAAGTTGAACTTTTCTTGAGGCCATTTTGGGTTCATTGATTTGAATAAGTTTATAATTCCTTTGAATTTGAGAAGTGGCTAGGGTTTTTGAGTTTTCCTTCACCACTTACTTTGATCTTGTTGCAATTTTCTTGGATGCAATGCAAAGAAGATATGAACACAATGCTAAACCTTGGTTAGGGTTCCAGGGATGTGATAGAGGGAGACTAGAAGGACTCAGGAACATATAGGACTAGTCGAAATCAACCAAAACACCCACTTAGATGTTCCTGATGTCTATATTACGGCTCAACACGCGACACAAGTTTTCTATCTACCGTGAGCCTGCCAAATTGATCCAAATCTCAAAGGTTGGGATGTCGTTTATGAAGTGCCACCACATTTTAGACCACCTACCCTCAATGAAGAGGATTATGAACCTCACATTAACCCAGACACATATGAAGGAGAATTCTTCCAAGAAACACGTATGTCCAAGAAACGTTTCAAGAACCGCTCTACTTCACCCCAGAACATTGAAGTAGACAGCAACAGTGAATCCGTCTTAACCCATGAGCCCGAACAGGAAGAGCTGGAAGAAGAAGAGGTTACTGCTGCGGATGATCTGTCACTTCTTGAACGATTACATAATGGTGGCCTTCCACATGTTCTTCCTGATAGTGATGATGATCATGCATTTATTGATGGTAGTGATGATCATGATGCATTTATTGACCCCGAAGCATATATAGATGAGCACGATTGTTACTAGATCATGTCAGGTATTCAACTATTACTATATATAAATTTTGAGTTCATGTTAGGTATTCAATTTTTATTAGTCATGTTGGTATTTATGACGATGATACACTTAAATTATATACATTTTATTACTCATGTTGGTATTTATGTTGTACTAATTTCATTTACTCTTTGTCATGACACGTGCTGAAATATGGTGGGAAAGGGTCGAAAGCACTCCGCGGCTCCTTCTTCGTCGGCGGGTGGTGGGATGGGTACTTCCATTCCTGCCTCGCCTCTTCGGAGAGCGTTGCTCTCTACTCAGCAAGGAGCGCCCCCGTGAGAGGAGGTCGACCCCCTGCGAAGCCGAGAGGTACTAAAGTTACACGGTGTATTCATGTTGGTATTTATGTTGTACTCATGTTGTATGCATGTTGGTATTTATATACATTTTATTACTCATGATGGTATATATGTTGTACTAAAGGTACACGTGTCCGCGGGAGAGATAGGGCGGTGGCTGCGACGTCTTCTGAGGTGGAGGCTACACGGTCTCCGCCACCGCCCCAAGCTGATTCACCTGAGCATAGGACTTCTAGGGTGGATTCGTCTGAGGTGGAGGCTACACGGTCTCCGGTTCCCACGAGACTCGTGTCCTAGAGGCTTCGTTCCAGGCGACTCCGGAGCAAAGCAGGGATGAGGGTATGTCCCCAGATACCGAGTGGGATACCTGAGCTGAGCCAAGTGGCCATGCTGGTAGCGACTAGGAGATGGGTGAGGGGGCTACCGTCTACCAGCGTGGTAATTCGGGGCTCCTGCTCGTGCCGGCGACCCGCGAGCAGGGGTGGTCGATTAAGCCAAGTGGGGACAAGTAAGTTAATTTACTCTTATTTAACCTTTTGCCTTCACGTTTTCTCAAATATCTAATGTTTTGGCTTTAATTTGTCATACCGCAGGGGTTGGATTGTTGACAAGGGTGTCCGCAAGCGCAATAGCATCCTTGGTGTGCTTTGTCGTCAAAACTTCCTAGGGTTTGTTACGTTGCCCGGTCTGGAGCGAGAGGTAGGAATGACCTGGGAGCACTACTTGGGTGCCCCGGCCCCGCCGGAGGTGGAGATCGACGGTATTTTGTGCCACACGAGTGCCGACATGGTGATCCGACAGTTCTGAGTAATTTCTCCTTGACACGATTATAAATCAACCACAGGTAGTTATTGTACTAATTGATGTTGTCTCGTTTGCAGACCTACTACAGGTGTGAGGAGGGATACGAGGAGAACGCGGCAGAGGTTATCGAACCGAATGTCGCCGCCTACTTCAAAACTTTCGGCACGAGGCTCGGGTGCCGGCTGTTCGAGACTACTATGCCACGTGGCGTATTAGGAAGGACAAGGCGAAGTTCCATGATTCTAAGATGGAGAAGGAGCATTACATGAAGGTAATTACATATTATTATGGCTTTGTAGTTAGTTTCCTTGATTTGGTTCTTACACGCTCTAATTTCTCTTTATTAACTTAGGTGCCCCCGAGATGGTGTGTGGATAAGATGGATTGTTGGGAGGCCTTGCTGGATCAGTGGTGCTCCGAAACATGGGAGGCCAGCCATAACAACGCCAAGGAGAGGTGTGGCGAAATGGTTGGTGTGTGATACGTCTCCAAAGTATCTATAATTTTTTATCGTTTCATGCTATAATCTTGTCAATCTTTAGATGTTTTGCATGCCTTTTATATATTTTTTGGGACTAACTTATTAACTCAGTGCCAAGTGGCAGTTCCTGTTTTTCCATGTTTTTGACCACTTTTAGAGGAGATTTTGAAATGGAGTGCAAACGGAAGAAAATCCCCGAAAAGACTTTTTCTGGAACGGAAGAAGATCGGGAAGCTTAGGAGCCAAGGCACGGGAGCCTAAGGGGCCCCACAAGCCCCCACCCCGCGGCCAGGGGGGTAGGCCGCGCCACCCAGGCTTGTGGGCCCCCTGAGCGCCCCCTGACCTAGGGGTTGCGCCTATAAATTCCCTAAAAATCCCAAAAAAAATCAGGAGATCATCGAAATTACTTTTCCGCCGCCGCAAGCTTCTGTTCCCGCAAGATCCCATCTGGGGCACGTCCTGGTGCCCAATCGGAGGGGGGATTCGGACACGGAGGGCTTCTTATCAACACCATGACCTCTCCGGTGATGCGTGAGTAGTTCACCATAGACCTACGGGTCCATAGCTAGTAACTAGATGGCTTCTTCTCTCTCTTGGATCTTCAATACAAAGTTCTCCATGATCTTCATGGAGATCTATCCGATGTAATCTTCTTTTGCGGTGTGTTTGTCGAGATCCGATGTAATCTTCATGGATTTATGATCAGATTATCTATGAATCTGATTTGAGTTTCTTCTTATCTCTTTTATGCATGATTTCATACCCTTGTAATTCTCTTCGAGTTGTGGGTTTTGTCTGTCCAACTAGATCTATGATTCTTGCAATGGGAGAAGTGCTTGGTTTTGGGTTCATACCGTGCGGTGACCTCACCCAGTGACAGAAGGGGTAGCGAGGCACGCATCATGTTGTTGCCACCAAGGGTAAAAAGATGGGGTTTTCATCATTGGTTTGAGATTATCCCTCAACATCATGTCATCTTGCTTAAGGCATTACTCTGTTCGTCATGAATTCAATACACTAGATGCATGCTAGATAGCGGTCGATGTGTGGAGTAATAGTAGTAGATGCAGAAAGTATCGGTCTACTTGTCTCGGACGTGATGCCTATATGTATAAATCATTGCCTTAGATATCGTCATTACTTTGCGCGGTTCTATCAATTGCTTGACAGTAATTTGTTCACCCACCGTGATATTTGCTATTATGAGAGAAGCCTCTAGTGAACACTATGGCCCCCAGGGTCTACTCCACACCATATATTCAGCCTTATACTTTTAACTTCGTTGCACTTTCCGCCTTCAGATCTCACTTTGCAAACAATCTTGAAGGGATTGACAACCCCTTTGAAGCTTTGAGTGCAAGCTTGTTTGTGTTTGCGCAGGTACTCTGGACTTGACGAGACCCTCCTTCTGGATCAATACCTTGGTTCTCAAACTGAGGGAAATACTTATTTCTCCTCTGCTGCATCACCCTTTCCTCTTCAAGGGAAAAACCGACGCAAACCAGAGAAGTAACAAGAAGAATTCCTAGCGCCAAGGAAGGACTTTTGTTGCCGCAGCAGAAGAATTTCTGGCGCCGTTGCCGGGGAGGAAGATCAAGACAAGGACTCATCCAAGTAAGTGTCGCAAACTCATCTCTTGCATTTACCTTGTTTGCGAGTTGCCTCTCGTTTTCCTCTTCCCCACTTCACCAATTTGCCTTTTTCGTTTGCCTTTTTCGTTTGCCTTTTTCGTTCGCCCTTTTTCTCGCCTCCTCTTTGTTTGCTTGTGTTCTTGCTTGCTTGTTGAAGTCACCATGAACGAAAACACCAAACTTTGTGACTTCTCGAATACTAATAATAATGATTTTATTAGTACTCCGATTGCTCCCGCCACTAGTGCGGAGTAATACGAAATCAATGCCGCTTTGCTGAATCTTGTTATGAAAGAGCAATTCTCTGGCCTTGCTAGTGAAGATGCCGCATCCCATATCAATACCTTCATTGAGCTTTGCGATATGCAAAAGAAAAAAGATGTGGATAATGACGTGATTAAATTGAAGCTTTTTCCTTTCTCGTTGCGAGATCGCGCAAAAACTTGGTTTTCTTGTTTGCCCAAAAATAGTATGGATTCTTGGGTTAAGTGCAAAGATGCTTATATATCCAAGTATCTTCCGCCGGCTAAGATCATGTCTCTCCGTAATGATATCATGAATTTCAAGCAACTTGATCATGAACATGTTGCACAATCTTGGGAGAGAATTAAATTAATGATCAAAAATTGTCCCGCTCATGGCTTCAGTCTTTGGATGAATATTCAAATCTTTTACGTTGGCTTGAATTTCGCTTCTAGAAATATCGTGGACTCCGCCTTAGGTGGAACGTTCATGGAAATCACGTTAGGAGAAGCCACAAAGCTCTTAGACAACATCATGACGAACTACTCTCAGTGGCACACTGAAAGGTCACCTACTAGTAAGAAGGTACACACTATAGAAGAAATTAACTCGTTAAGTGCTAAGATGGAAACTATGTTTCTAGGCCTTTTCCTAGTAACTCCTCTAATAACTTTGGCAACTCCTACAAAAATTCTCATAGAAATTACAATAGATTACCCTCTGATCTAGAGAGTAATATCAAAGTGTTCATCAACTCTCAAAAGATTTTCAATGCGTCCATAGAGGAAAAACTAATCAAAATTGGCGATTTGGCTAAGAGCGTTGATAGAATTTCTAGTGATGTTGATGCTTCGAAAGTTAGATGTGCTCCTCCCAAAATCAACATGGTTGAAACTTTGAAAGCTATGTATGTTTCCATGATTGAGAACCAAGAAAGAACCACCCAACTTCGTGCTAGAGATGACTGGCTTAAAAAGCCGTGTTCTCGTGATGAGAATCACGAAGATCTGAAAGTGCTTGGTGTCACTCCCATTGAATCTTTGTTTTCTTGTGTCAAACCTAATGATTATGGGGCTGGATACGAATCCACTTTGGTTGAAAAGTGCCCCAATGATTCGGAGTCCATCTATCTTGATGCTAAAAGCATTAAAAGTGGAGTAGAAGATGTTAAAACCTTGAGTAGTAATGAAATTACTACCGTGGATTTCAAGGAATTCAATTATGATAGTTGCTCCTTGATTTAATGCATTTCCTTGATGCAATCCATGTTGAACTCTCCAGATGCTTATAGCCAAAACAAGGCCTTTACCGATCATATCGTCGAAGCTATGATAAAATCTCTTGAAGAGAAACTTGAATTGGAAGTATCTATCCCTAGAAAGCTTCATGATGAGTGGGAACCTACCATCAAAATCATAATCAAAAACTATGAGTGCAATACTTTGTGTGATTTGGGTGGTAGTGTTTCTGCAATTCCAAAGTCTTTATGTGATGTTCTCGGTTTTAATGAGATTGAAGAGTGTTTTCTTAATTTGCATCTTGCTGATTCTACTGTCAAGAAACCCATGGGAAGGATCAATGATGCTCTTATTGTTGCAAATAGGAACTATGTACCCGTGGATTTCATTGTGCTTGACATTGATTGCAATCCTACTTGCCCTATTATTCTTGGTAGACCTTTCCTAAGGACTATCGGTGCTATCATCGATATGAAGGAAGGGAATATTTGATTTAAATTTCCTTGAAGGAAGGGCATGGAACACTTTCCTAGAAGGAAAATAAGATTGCCTTATGCATCCATGATGAGGGGCACTTATGGTTTGAGCACCAAAGACGACGATACGTGATTCCATCGCTTTTATGCCTAGCTAAGGGCGTTAAACAATAGCGCTTGTTGGGAGGCAACCCAATGAATTTATTTCTTTCTGTTTTATTGCGTCCACGCCATCACAATTCTGTTGTGATTCTGTTTTTTGTGTTCCTTTTTGTGTTTGAGCCAAGCAAAGCCTTTATGACTAGTCTTCGTAATGGTTGTTTGATCCTGTTGGAAAAAGACAGAAACTTTTCGCTCACGATGATGATTTTTAATTTTTATTCAGAAAGAGCTTTTGAGTTGATTCTTTTTGCTGCTGGTTGATATGCTTTTTTCCCAGGCCGTCGTAATTTTTCAAATTTTTTGAGGTACCAGAAGTATACGAAGTATACAGATTGCTATAGACTGGTCTGTTTTTGACAGATTCTATTTTTCCTTGAGTTGGTTGCTTGTTTCGATGAAACTATGGTTAGTATCGGGGGGTACTAGCCATGGAAAAGTGAGAATACTGTAGCCCAACATCAATATAGATATAATTCAAGTTTGCTACAGTACCAAAAGAAGTGGTAGTTTGTTTTCTTGTGCTAATGTTATCACGAGTTTCTGTTTAAGTTTTGTGTTGTCAAGTCTTCAAGTTTTGGGTGATGTTCTCATGGACAAAGAGATAAGGAGTGGAAAGAGCTCAACCTTGGGGATTCCCAAGGCATCCCAAGCCAAATTAAAGCACACCAAAAAGCCTAAGCTTGGGGATGCCCCGGGAGGGCATCCCACTTTCATCTTCAACCCATCTTGTGCCACACCATCAAGGGTGCGACAACTTAATCCAATTTGGCGAGAACTAGGTATGTGGTTTGCTTCATGCCTCATGCAATTAATTCTTAACGCTATCTTGAGCCCTTTACTAATACAATTTTCATCTCTCTCTCTATTTTAGGCGCGTCACAATAAGACGGAGGTGCCACAGATGTACGACCTGTATGCGATGGCCCATACTGCATCGTACAAGAAGGTCAAGGCGTTCTCTGAGTCTGACCTCGAGCATCCAGAAAACTTCACCAACATATCCTCCCACCACAAGCTCGTGAAGTACAAAGATCACGGGAAGGTGAGGAAACGGGAGGACTTTAACCCAAGCGAGGGGCCTATTAATCTAGAGCTGGTGATGATAGCTGGCAACGGGAGGCCCCATGGCTCGATCACCATTGGAAACGGCCTTATGCGTTGTTCTAGCACTCTCCGGCAGATAAAGGCACGACAAACGAGCTCCTGTCCGAAGATAACACCTCGTCCACGGCCAGTCAAGCTCGGCATCGAGGTTAGTTTAATGGACTCAACTATCTTTCCACATTATGTTGTGCGTTGGAACCAATATGATTACAATGCTAACAATGAGTTCTGTTGCAGGCTGCTATTCTGAAAGAGAGAGAGGCAATGCAGGCGGTTATGGCGGAGAGGTATAAGGAGATGAGGGAGCTGGAGGAGAGGACGACTGCATTGGTGGAGGCGGAGAGGGCACGGAATGATGCGTCTAACAGGGCCATATATGAGCTCTTCATGGAAAGTTTCTTCTTCATATTATTTCAAATCTTGAATTTTAATGTCCGTTTCATTAATAACAAAAAAGTTTGACTTGTCGAAACCAAATGTACAGTCTATGTGCGAGAAGGCCGGCCAAGTCCCTCCGGCGATGCCAGTCATTAACATGGCGGGGATGGTGAGTTTCATTTCAGTGCAGTGATCTTAAGAGTGTCCTCATTCTAACGAGACATTGCAAATGATGTTTGGTGCAGAATATCTCCTGAAATGCATCGCACGACCCTTCTAGAGTGGAGCCTTCTCCAGGGCAGCCTTCTCTAGGTGAAACAAGCCAGAGCCACCGTGCTTCACCGCCGTGATGACGATAATGGTATGTTATTTCTAGTATTTTGCTGAACAAACGCATAATGGTCCAATATGGCTTAATAAGCACAGTTAGCTCCAAAATGACATATTTAACCCAAGTTAGCTCCAAAACGACATATAGTTAGCTTGGCTTCCACCTAAATGACATAATTAGCTTAGTTAGCTCCGAAATGACTTATACGTAGCTAAGTTCTCTCCTAAATGACATAATAAGGCTAACTTCGTTACAAGATGACCAATTCCCCCTAACTTAGGTATTAAATGGCCTATAATTAGCTTAGCTAGATCCAAAATGGCTTAATAAGCATAGTTTACTCCGGAATGACCTATTTTACCCAAGTCAGCTCCAAAATGACCTATAGTTAGCTAGGCTTCCACCTAAATGACATAATTAGCTTAGTTAGCTCCAATATGGTCTATTTAATAAAAATGACATATACTTAGCTAATTATCCTCCAAAATGACATAATTAGCTCCAAAAAGGCATAATTAGCTAATTTAGCCCGAAGAAAGGGAGAAGAGGAGAAGAAAAAGGAAAAATGAAAAGAAGGAAGAAGAAGAAGAAGAGAAGCAGAAGAGAAGAAGAAGGAGAAGGAGAAGGAGGAAGAAGAAGGAGAAAAGGAGAAGGAGGAGAGAAGCTCCTTTTCCTGCTTCTCCTCCTTCTTCTCCTTCTTCTCCTCCTTCTTCTCCTTCTTCTTGTCCTTCTTCTTTTCTTCTTCTTCTCCTCTTCCTTCTCCTTCTCGTGCTCCTTCTCCTCCTGCTCCTCCTTCTTCTTTTACTCCTCCTTCTTCTTCTCTTCTTGGTTCTTCTCTTTCTCTTCTTCTACGTAGCTTAGACTCGTCCAACAAAGACTAAATTGGCTAATTATCCTACAAAATGACATAATTAGCTTAGTTAGGTGAAAACATCATAAGAACATTGGTTACCTCATTAAAATGACCAATTTAGCTCAAAAATGAAATAATAAGCTCAAAATGGCATAAGAACCTTGGTTAGCTCATGAATATTATATACTTAGCTTGGCTTCCACCTAAATGATATAATTAGCCAATTTAGCTCCAATATGGCTTAATAAGCATTTAGCTCCGAAATGACATATTTAACCCAAGTTAGCTCCAAAACGACATATAGTTAGCTTGGCTTCCACCTAAATGACATAATTAGCTTAGTTAGCTCCAAAATGATCTAATTAATAAAAATGACATATACTTAGGTAATTATCCTCCAAAATGACATATTTAACACAAGTTAGCTCCAAAACGACATATACTTAACTTGGCTTCCACCTAAATTACATAATTAGCTTAGTTAGCTCCAAAATGACCTATTTAATAAAAATGACCTATACTTAGCTAAGTTCTCTCCTAAATGACGTAATAAGGCTAACTTAGCTCCAAGATGACCCATTCCCCCTAACTTAGGTATTAAATGGCCTATAATTAGCTTAGCTAGATCCAAAATGGCTTAATAAGCATAGTTTGCTCCGGAATGACATATTTTACCCAGGTTAGCTCCAAAATGAGCTATAGTTAGCTAGGCTTCCACCTAAATGACATAATTAGCTTAGTTAGGTCCAAAATGGTCTATTTAATAAAACATGACCTATACTTAGCTAATTATCCTCAAAATGACATAATTAGCTCCAATAAGGCATAATTAGCTAATTTAGCCCGAAGAAGGGGGCAAGAGGAGAAGAAAGAGGAAAAATGAAAAGAAGGAAGAAGAAGAAGAAGAGAAGAAGAAGAAGGAGAAGGAGAAGAAGGAGAAGGAGCCCTCCTTCTTCTTCTCTACTCCTTATTTTCCTTCTTCTTTTCTTCTTCTTCTCCTCTTCCTTCTTCTTCTCCTTCTCCTCCTCCTCCTCCTTATTTTTCTTCTCCTCGTCTTCTCTTTCTTCTTCTACGTAGCTTATTTTCCCCAACATAGACATACTTAGCTAATTATCCTCCAAAATGAAATAATTAGCTTAGTTAGGTAAAAACATCATAAGAACCTTGGTTAGCTCATTAAAATGACTAATTTAGCTCCAAAATGGCATAATAAGCTCATAATGGCATAAGAACCTTGGTTAGCTCATGAATATTATATACTTAGCTTCTTTTCCTCTAAAATGACATAATTATCCCATTTAGCTCCAAAAATACATACTTAGGTAATTTAGCTCCTAGAAGAGGAGAACAGGAGAAATGAAAAGAAGGAAGAAGAAGAAAAGAAGGAGAAGGAGAAGGAGAAGGAGAAGGAGAAGGAGGAGCCTTCTTCTCCTTCTTCTCCTCCTTCTTCTTCTCCTCCTTCTTCTTCTTCTTCTTCCCTTCTTCTTCTCTTCTTCTTTTCATTTCTCCTCTTCTCCTCTTCTCCTCTTCTTGGAGCTAAATTAGCTAAGTATGTCTTTTTGGAGCTAAATGGATATGGAACTTATATATTTCTTCTCCTCTTCATCTAGTCTTCTTCTTCTAACTTACTTATTTCCCATTTTGCAGATTACATTCAAGTCACGGAAGCTTGGATTATATTGATGGAGTGCTTCAATATGGTTTCTTCTAAAATGGCTTCACAGAAGCTTGGATTGAAGCTATTGTAGTAAATGGATATGAAACTTTGTATGTATGGTTGAAACTAGTGTAATATATGGTTTGGTACGGATGAAATTTGCATAATATGTATGGATTATGGATGAAACTTATTTTAATATGGTTATGAGTATGGGTAGTTTGTGTGAAATATATTATGTAATTTGGGGAAGCTTGTGTGAAATATATTACTGATTTGTGTGGAAATTGCTGGAGATTATTAAAAATAAAATAAACAGTGGAAATTTGGAGCCTTTGCCGTGTGCCCACCGACGGCAAAGAAGCTACAGCAAACGGCAAAGGGCCCAAACTGGCCTGTTGAATCAAATTGGGTGCCCCCTTTGCCGTTTGTCGTGCTGGCGGGCGGACAGCAAATGTTACAAGGGCAGACGGCAAAGGGGCAAGTCAGAGGGGCTTTGCTGGTACCTTTGCCGTCAGCCCACCAGCACGGCAGACGGCAAAGGTTAAAAGGGGAGATGGAAAAGGGTCAAAGGGCAGATGGCAAAGGTGCAAATGAGAGTGGTTTGGCGGTGCCTTTGCCGTCAATCCACCAGCACGACAGACGGCAAACGGGCCAATGGCGAACGAAAAACTATTTGTGGGCCCACCAGGCCGCCGTTAGCACTTGACGGAGGTGCCCGCAGATGTGTCGTCCCATATTCTTTGCCATCAGCCCCCTCACGGCAAAGATCCTTTGCCGTCAGCTGTCCCAATGCAGACAGCAAAGAGGCCCTTCACCGGATTATTGTTTGCCGTCTAGTTTGTCGTCTGCTGATGGACGACAAAGGCCTTTGCTGTCTGGGGTGGCCCCCTTTGTCGTCCGCCATGCCAGACGGCAAAGTATCAGATTCCTGTAGTGTCTGCGCCTAGGGTTTCCCCCCTCCCACTCTCCTAGCGCTTCGAGCTGAGAGGGAGGGTACACCAGCCCACTCTGGGATGGTTCCCTTTCTCCTTTTGGCCCATGTTGACCTTTGGGGCTGGTGGCCCTGCTACTACAACAAAAGACCTTCCAACGGCGCCAGAAACAAGCGGGCTGACGGGAGACTATTCTTGTCTTGATACTCCTCAGCAACGGCACCAGGAATCCTTCTGCTACGGCTATGCCTTTAGGGACTTACTAGGCAAATATGCAAAGAATTTCCCCCGTGGCCTTGGAGCCTTGCGTTGGTGTTCCCTCGAAGCGGAAAGGGTGATGTAGCACAGCGGCGGTAAGTATTTCCCTCAGTTTTGAGAACCAAGGTATCGATCCAGTGAAGGAATATCACAAGTACCTGCACAAACACAAAGAGCTTTCTCCCAACGCTATGAAGGGGTTGTCAATCCCTTATAGATTGTTTGCCAAGTGAGAACTAAAAGCAACAAAGAAACAAAGCAAAGTAAAAGCAAAAGTGGAAACGATAGGTGTGAATAGACCCGGGGGCCGTAGTGTTCACTAGTGGCTTCTCTCATGAAAGCAAGTAGACGGTGGGTGAACGAATTACTATCGAGCAATTGATAGAACCGCGCAAAGTCGTGACGTTATCTATGGCAGTGATTATATCTATAGGCATCGCGTCCAAAACAAGTAGACCGATACTTTCGACATCTACTACTATTACTCCACAAGTCGACCGCTATCCAGCATGCATCTAGTGTATTAAGTCCAAAAGAACAGAGTAACGCTTTAAGCAAGATGACATGATGTAGATGGACAATCTCATATCTACGATAAAAGCCCATCTTGTTACCCTTGATGGCAACAACACGATGCGTGCCTTGCTGCCCCTTCTATCACTGGGAAAGGTCACCATACGATATGAACCCAAAACCAAGCCCTTCTCCCATTGAAAGAATCATAGATCTAGTTGGCCAAACAAAACCCAAGACTCGGAGAGACTTACAAGGATATCAAATCATGCATATAAGAAATCAGCAAAGACTCAAATATATATCATAGATAATCTGATCACAAATCCACAATTCATCGGATCTCAACAAACACACCGCCAAAGAGGATTACATCGGATAGATCTCCATGAAGATCATGGAGAACTTTGTATTGAAGATCCAAGAGAGAGAAGAAGCCATCTAGCTACTAACTACAGACCCATAGGTCTGAAGTGAACTACTCACGAGTCATTGGAGGGGCGATGATATTGATGTAGAAGCCCTCCAACTCCAAAGTGCCCTCCGGCAGGGCACCGGGAAGGGTCTCCAGATGAGATCTCATGGAAACTGAAGCTTGCGTCAACGGAAAAGTGTTTTCGTGGATTCCCTATTTTTTCTGTATTTCAGGGAATATATAGGCGAAGGAGCTAGGTCAGGGGGGCGCCAGGGAGGCCACAAGCCTGGTAGCCGCCGCCCCCTGGTGGCGGCTATAGGGCTTGTGGGCCCCCTGTAGCTCTCCTGCCTTGGCCCTCAAGCCCCCTGATCTTCTTCCGTTCGGGAAAAATTTATTTCGGGGATTTTATTCCATTTGGACTCTGTTCCGACATTAGGTCTGGAAAGAGCCAAAAACACAGAAAAACAGGAACTGGCACTTGGCACTGAATTAATAAGTTAGTCCCAAAAAAGATATAAAAGGTACATAAAACATCCGGTCCCAAAGATGACAAGATAACAGCGTGAAATCATAAAAAATTATAGATACGTGAGCAGAAAGTTTTTCGTGAGCAGAAGCTCTTACATAAAAAAAATGAAAATTCTTTTCGTGAGCAGAAAGTTTCTGTCTTTTCCACCATGACCAAACGATCATCCCCAGGACTAATCGTAACGGTTTTGCTTGGCACAAACACAAAAAGAAACACAGAAAACACAATCATAACAGAATTATGAAAGTGTGGAAAACACAAAACAAAAAGAAAAAGGATAGATTCGTTGGGTTGCCTCCCAACAAGCGCTACTGTTTGACGCCCTTAGCTAGGCATAAGGTGATGGAATCACGTATAGTCATCCTTGGTGCTCAAACCATAAGTAGCCCTCATCATAGATTCATAAGGCAATCTTATTTTATTTCTAGGAAAGTGCTCCATGCCCTTCTTTAGAGGAAATTGAAATCTAATATTCCCTTCCTTCATATCGATGATAGCACCAATAGCCCTTAGGAAAGGTCTACTAAGAATAATGGGACATGAAGAATTGCAATCTATGTCAAGTATAATGAAATCCACGGGTACATAGTTCTTATTTGCAACAATAAGAACATCATCGATCCTTCCCATGGGTTTCTTGACAGTAGAATCCGCTAGATGCAAATTAAGAGAACATTCTTCAATCTCATGAAAACCAAGAATATCACATAAAGATTTTGGAATCGCGGAAACACTAACACCCAAATCACACAAAGTATTGCACTCGTAGTTTTTGATCTTGATTTTGATAGTAGGTTCCCACTCATCATGAAGTTTTCTAGGTATAGAGACTTATAGTTCGAGCTTCTCTTCAAGAGATTTCATCATAGCATCTACAATATGCGCGGTAAAGGCTTTGCATTGGCTATAAGCATGTGGAGAGTTTGCAATGGATTTCATCAAAGAAATGCATTCAAACAAGGAGCAACTATCATAGTTGAATTCCTTGAAATCCAAATTCGGAGTTTCATTACTACCAAAAATTTTGATTTCTTCTACTCCACTCTCCACACCTTTATCATCAAGATAGGTGGACTCCGAACCATTGGGGCGTTTATCAACCAAAGTGAATTCATATCCAGCCCCTTCATCAATAGGTTTCTCACGCAAAAACAAAGATTCAAGAGGATTCACACCAAGCACTTTAAGATCTTCGTGATTTCCATCACTAGAACGCACCCTTTTAAACCATTCATGCCTAGCGCGAATTTGGGCGGTTCTTTCTTTGCTCTCATTCATGGAGACACTCATAGCTTTCAAAGTTTCATCCAAGTAGACCTTGGGAGGAGCGCATCTAACTCTGAAAGCATCAATATCGCAAGACATCCTATCAACGCTCTTAGCCAAATGATCAATTTTGAGTAGTTTTTCCTCTATGGATGCATTGAAAATCTTTTGAGAGTTGATGAACTCTTTGATATTACTCTCTAAATCAGAGGGTAATTTGTTATGATTTCCATAAGCGTTGTTGTAGGAATTGCCATAATTGTTAGAGGAGTTACTAGGAAAAGGCCTAGGAACATAGTTTCCTCTAAAAGCATTGTTGTTGCCAAAATTGTTCCTACCAAAAAAGTTAACGTCCAAACTAGCGTTGCTACTCTCAATCAAGGAAGATAGTGGCATGTCATTAGGATATAAAGGAGCGTTTCTACTAGCAACTAAATTCATCAACTCGTCCATCTTAGCACTAAGCGAGTTAATTTCTTCTATAGCGTGTAGCTTTTTGCTAGCACGTGACCTTTCAGTGTGCCACTGAGAGTAGTTGGTCATGATATTGTCTAGGAGTTTTGTAGCATCTCCTAACGTGATTTCCATGAACGTTCCACCTGAGGTGGAGTCCAAGGTATTGCGAGAAGCGAAATTCAAACCAGCGTAAAAGATTTGTATAATCATCCACAAACTCAAGCCATGAGCGGGACAATTTCTAATCATAAGCTTCATCCTCTCCCAAGATTGTGCAACGTGTTCATGATCAAGTTGCTTGAAATTCATGATATCGTTACGTAAGGAGATAATCTTAGCCGGCGGAAAATACTTGGATATGTAAGGATCTTTGCACTTATCCCAAGAATCGATACTATTTTTGGGCAAAGAAGAAAACCAAGTTTTTGCGCGATCTCGCAACGAGAAAGGAAAAAAGCTTCAACTTAATCACGTCATTATCCACATCTCTTTTCTTTTGCATATCGCAAACTCAATGAAGGTATTGAGATGGGATGCGGCATCTTCACTAGGAAGGCCAGAGAATTGCTCTTTCATCACAAGATTCAGCACAACTGCGTTGATTTCATACGACTCCGCACTACTGGCGGGAGCGATCGGAGTTCTAATAAAATCATTATTATTGGTACCCGAGAAGTCGCAAAGTTTCGTGTTTTCAGCCATGATGACTTCAACAAACAAACAAGCACACAAGCAAGCAAGAAAACGAGCAAAGGAAAACGGCAAAAAGGAAAAAGAAAGCGGAAAAGGAGGAAGGCAAAGAAAAATGGCAAATGTGAAGTGGCGGAGCGGAAAACGAGAGGCAACTGGCAAAAAAAGTAAATGCAAGAGATGAGTTTGTGAGACCTACTTGGATAGATCTCTCCTTCCCCGGCAACGGCACCAGAAATACTTCTGCTACTACAACAAAAGACCTTCCAACGGCGTCAGAACTAAGCGTGCTGACGGGACACTATTCTTGTCTTAATACTCCTCAGCAACGGCACCAGGAATCCTTCTGCTATAGCTACGCCTTTAGGGACTTCCTAGGCAAATACGCAAAGGATTTCCCCCATGGCCTTGGAACCTTGTGTTGGTGTTCCCTCGAAGCGGAAAGGGTGATGTAGCACAGCGGCGGTAAGTATTTCCCTCAGTTTTGAGAACCAAGGTATCGATCCAGTGAAGGAATATCACAAGTACCTGCACAAACACAAAGAGCTTGCTCCCAACGCTATGAAGGGGTTGTCAATCCCTTATAGATTGTTTGCCAAGTGAGAACTTAAAGCAACAAAGAAACAAAGCAAAGTAAAAGCAAAAGTGGAAACGATAGGTGTGAAAAGACCCGGGGGCCGTAGTGTTCACTAGTGGCTTCTCTCATGAAAGCAAGTAGACGGTGGGTGAACGAATTACTGTCGAGCAATTGATAGAACCGCGCCAAGTCGTGACGTTATCTATGGCAATGGTTATATCTGTAGGCATCACGTCCAAAACAAGTAGACCGATACTTTCTGCATCTACTACTATTACTCCACACGTCGACCGCTATCCAGCATGCATCTAGTGTATTAAGTCTAAAAGAACAGAGTAAGCAAGATGACATGATGTAGATGGACAATCTCATATCTACGATAAAAGCCCATCTTGTTACCCTTGATGTCAACAACATGATGCGTGCCTTGCTGCCGTTCTGTCACTGGGAAAGGTCACCACACGGTATGAACCCAAAACCAAGCACTTCTCCCATTGCAAGAATCATAGATCTAGTTGGCCAAACAAAACCCAAGACTCGGAGAGACTTACAAGGATATCAAATCATGAATATAAGAAATCAACAAAGACTCAAATATATATCATAGATAATCTGATCACAAATCCACAATTCATCGGATCTCGACAAACACACCGCCATATAGGATTACATCGGATAGATCTCCATGAAGATCATGGAGAACTTTGTATTGAAACTCCAAGAGAGAGAAGAAGCCATCTAGCTACTAACTACGGACCCATAGGTCTGAAGTGAACTACTCACGAGTCACTGGAGGGGCGATGATGTTGATGTAGAAGCCTTCCAACTCCAAAGTCCCCTCCGGCAGGGCACAGGGAAGGGTGTCTAGATGAGATCTTGCGGAAACAGAAGCTTGCGGCGGCGGAAAAGTGTTTTCGTGGATTCCGTATTTTTCTTGTATTTTAGGGACTATATAGGCGAAGGAGCTAGGTCAGGGGGGCGCGAAGGAGGCCACAAGCCTGGTAGCCGCCGCCCCCTGGTGGCCGCTACAGGGCTTGTGGGCCCCCTGTAGCTCTCGTGCCTTGGCCCTCAAGCCCCGTGATCTTCTTCCGTTCGGGAAAAATTTATTTCGAGGATTTTATTCCGTTTAGACTCTGTTCCAAAATCACAGAAAAAACAAGAACTAGTACTTGGCACTGAATTAATAAGTTAGTCCCAAAAAAGATATAAAAGGCACATAAAACATACAAAGATGACAAGATAACAACGTGAAATCAGCAAAAATTATAGATACGTTTGAGACGTATGAGGCCCCTCCCAGTGGACCCCCGGAACCCTTCCGGCGGTCCCGGTACGTTACCGGTGTCGCCCGAAACATTTGAGGTGTCCAAAACCCCTCATCCTATATATCAAATATCACCTCCGGACCATTCCGGAGCTCCTCATGACGTTTGGGATATCATCCGGCACTCCGAACAACCTTCATAAACCTCGTACACTATTCCCATATAACCCTAGCGTCATCGATCCTTAAGTGTGTAGACCCTACGGGTTCGGGAAGCATGCAGCCATGACCGAGACACTCTCCGGTCAATAACCAATAATGGGGTCTCGATATCCATGTTAGTTCCCACATGTTCCACAATGATCCCATCGGATGAACCAAGATGTCAAGGATTCACTTAATCCCGTACGCAATTCCCTTTGTCTATCGGTAAGATACTTGCCCGAGATTCCATCGTCGGTATCCCCATACCTTGTTCAACCTCGTTACCGGCAAGTATATTTACTCGTTCCATAGCACATCATCCCGTAGCTAACTCCTTAGTCACATTATGATGATGCTCTTCCGAGTGGGCCCAGAGATACCTCTCCGTTCACACGGAGTGACAAATCCGAGTCTCGATTCGTACCAACCCAACAGACACTTTCAGAGATACCCGTAGTGCCCCTTTATAGTCACCCAGTTACGTTGTGACGTTTGATACACCCAAAACACTCCTACAGTATCCGGGAGTTGCACAATCTCATGGTCTAAGGAAAAGATAATTGTCATTTGAAAAGCTTTAGCATACGAACAAAACGATCTAGTGCTATGCATAGGATTGGGTCTTGTCCATCACATCATTCTCCTAATGATGTGATCCGGTTATCAATGACATCCAATGTCCATGATCCGGAAACCATGATCATCCATTGATCAATGAGCTAGCCAACTATAGGCTCACTAGGGACACATTGTGATCTATATATTCACACATGTATTACGGTTTCCGGTTAATACACTTATAGCATGAATAATAGACAATTATCATGAACTGGAAATATAATAATAACCATTTTATTATTGCCTCTAGGGAACATTTTTTTCCAGATATGAGATAGGAGGTATACACAACTGTTTTGGGTGTCCTATGAAGATGCATTTATCCGCTTTGGGTTCGAGCTTATGAGGCTGAAACTCTTTCACATAAGCATCGCAGCCCCAAACTTTTAAGAAACGATAGCTTAGGTTTATGTAAACCGTCATTCATACGGTGTCATCTCAACGGATTTACGTGGAGCCCTGTTTTAATGTGAATGTGGTTGTCTCTAATGCCTAACCCATAAACTATAGTCGTAATTTGATTAGAGATATCATAGTATGCACCATATCTAATAGGGCACGACTATGACATACAGACACACCATCAGACTATGGTTTTTCCAGGTGGCATGAGTTGTGAAACAATTTTCACATTGTCTTAAATGTTTACCAAACTCGTAACTCAGAGATATATGTTTACATCCATGAATACTTCATAGACATATTATCCTCTTCTCACGATGATCTTCAACTTCACTCCGAAATTACTTGAACCTTTCAATAATTCAGATTTGTGTTTCATCAAGTAAATACACTAGTATCTACTCAAATCATCTGTGAAGTAAGAACATAATGATATCCACTTCGTGCCTCAGCACTTATTGGACTACACACTTAAAAAATGTATTACTTCCAACAAGTTACTTTCTTGTTCCATCTTAGTGGAAAACGAGATCTTCAGTCATTTCGCCCATGTGGTATGATTTGCATGTCTCAAGTGATTCAAAAATCAAGTGAGTCCAATCCACATGGAGTTTCTTCATGCGTTTATACCAACAGGCATGGTTTGCATGTCTCAAACGTTTGAAAAATGACTGAGTACAAAGATCCATTAGTATGGAGCTTCTTCATGCATTTTATACCAATATGACTCAAGGAGAAGTGCTACAAGTAAGTGGTATTATCATAACTACTTTTTATCTTTTGGCAACAATATTATGAACATGTGTATCACTACGATCGAGATTCACTAAACTGTTCATTTTAGGTGCAAGACCATTGAAGGTATTATTCAATTAAACATAATAACCATTATTCTTTTAAATAAATAACCATGTTGCAACAAACATAATCTAATCATGCTTATACTCAACGCAAACACCAAATAAAAATTATTTAGGTTTAACTCTAATCCCGACGGTAGAGGGAGCATGCGATGTTTGATCACATCAACCACTTATCGTCACCTCGCCTTTAGCTAGTCTCCGCTTATTCTGTAGCTTTTATTTCGAGTTACTAACACTTAGAAACTGAGCCGGTATCTAATACCCTGGTGCTACTAGGAGTACTAGTAAAGTACACATCAATATCATGTATATCCAATATACTTTTGTCGACCTTTGCTAGCCTTCTCATCTACCAATTATCTAGGTTAGTTCATCTTCAGTGACTGTTCCCCTCATTATAGAAGCACTTAGTCTTGGGTTTGGGTTCAACCTTGGGTCTCTTCACTAGAGCAGCGATTGGTTTGTTGTTTCGTGAAGTATCCCTTCTTGCCCTTGCCCTTCTTGAGACTAGTGGTTTTACTAACAATCAACAATTGATGCCCCTTTTGATTTCTACTTTCGTGGTGTCAAACATAGCGAAATAACTCAAGGATCATCATATCCGTCCCTGATATTTTATAGTTCATCACAAAGCTCTAGCAGCTTGGTGGCAGTGACAATGGAGAACTATCACTATCTCATCTCCAAGATCAACTCCCACTCGATTCAAGCGATTGTAGTACTTAGACAATCTAACCACATGCTCAACGACTGAGCTTTTCTCCCTTACTTTGTAAGCAAAGAATCTTGTCGGAGGTCTTATACCTCTCAACAAGGGGAGAAGCATGAAATCCCAATTTTATCTCTTGGAACATCTCGTATCTCACGCGGCGTTTGAAACGTATTTAACGCCTCAATTCTAAGACGTTTAACAATTGTGCACTGAACTATCATGTAGTAATCAAAAACGTGTATGTCAGATGTCGGCAACATCCACAGACCATGCTTGGGATTTAGCACACCGAGCAGTGCATTAAGGACATAAGCCTTCTGCGCAGCAATGAGGACAATCCTCAGTTAACAGACCCAATCCGCATAATTGCTACTTCTATCTTTCAACTAAGTTTTTCTCTAGGAACATATCAAAAACCGTAGAGCTATAGCGCAAGCAAAATTTGCAAGGACCTTTTGACTATGTTCATGATAATTAAGTTCGTGTAATTAAATTATTTAAAGAACTCCCACTCAGATCGACATCCCTCTAGTCATCCAAGTGAAACATGATCCACATCGACTAGCATGTGTCCGATCATCACGTGAGACGCACTAGTCATCAATGGTGAGCATCTCCATGTTGATCGTATCAACCATACGACTAATGTTCGACCTTTCGGTCTCCCGTATTTGAGGCCATGTCTGTACATGCTAGGCTCCTCGAGTCAACCTAAGTGTTCTGCATGTGTAAACTGGCTTACACCCGTTGTATGCGAACGTTGGAATCTATCACACCCGATCATCACGTGGTGCTTCGAGACAATGATCCTTCGCAACGGTGCACAGTCAGGGGAATCCTTTCTCGAAATTTTCATGAGGGATCATCTTATCTTTGCTACCATCGTTCTAAGCAATAAGATGTAAAACATGATAAACATCACATGCAATCATATAGTGATATGATATGGTCATTATCATCTTGCTCCTTTGATCTCCATCTTCGGGGCACCATGATCATCATCGTCCCCGTCATGACACCATGATCTCCATCATTATGATCTTCGTCATTGTGTCTCCGTGAAGTCGTCACACCAATCTATTACTTCAACTACTACAGCTAACGTTTAGAAATAAAGTAAAGTAATCACATGGCGTTTCCATCTAATACAATAAATTAAGACAACTCCTATGGGTCCTACCGATTGTCATATTCATCGACATACAAGTCGTGAATCCTATTACAAGAACATGATCAATCTCATACATCACACATGTAACATCACATTCTTTTGGCCACATCACATCACATAGCATACCCTGCAAAAATAAGTTAGACGTCCTCTAAATGTTGTTGCACGTTTTACGTGGATGATTTGGGTTTCTAGCAATAACGTTTCTTACCTACGTGACAGCCACAACATTGATATGCCAATGCTATTTACCCTTCATAAGGACCCTCTTCATCGAATCCTATCCGACTAAAGTGGGAGAGACAGACACCCTCTAGCCAGCTAATGCAACAAGTGCATGTTAGTCGGTGGAACCAATCTCAGGTAAGAGTACGTGTAAAGTCGGTCTGGGTCCCTTCATCCCACGATGCCGCCTAATCAAGATAAGACTAGTAACGGCAAGCAATTGACATATTCACCGCCCACAACTTTTGTGTTCTACTCGTGCAAAGAATTTACGCATAGAACCTTTCTCGGATGCCACTATTGGGGAATGTAGTAATATCAATATTTTCCTACGCCAAACAAGGATCTATCTATGGAGAAACCAGCAACGAGTAATGGGGTAGAGAATCTTCATACCTTTTAAGATCGCTAAGCGGAAGCGTTACTAGAACAATGTCGATGGAGTCATACTCACAGTGATTCAAATCGCGGCCGATTCCGATCTATGTGCCGAATCACGACACCTTTGTGTTGAACACATGTATAACACGGTGATGTCTCCCATGCCTTGATCCAACAAGGAGGAGGCAGAGGTTCAGGGAGAGCTCCGGCAGCGTGACGGCTGTGGAGCTACGAGGTATTTCGACAAGGCTTCGCCAAGCACCGTGGAACAAGAGGAAGATGAGGAGGAGGGCTGCGCCGAGAGAGAGATTTATGTGTGTCAAACAGCCCCAAAACCACCGACATAGATAGGAGGAGAGGGAGGGGTGCCCACCCTTACGGTTCCCACCCCCAAGGGTGCGGAAACCCTAGATGGGGCAGGGAGGGCGGCGGCCAAAGGGTGGAGAGGAGGGGCGCGCCCTAGGTGGGCCTTGGGCCTCCTCTGCGCCTAGGGTTTGCCCCCTCCAACTCTCCTTGCACCTTGGGCTGAGAGGGAGGGTGCACCAGTCCACTCTAGGCTGGTTCCCTTTCTCCTTTTGGCCCATGTTAACCTTTGGGGCCGATGACCCCTCCTGGTGGACCCCCGAAACCCTTCTGGTGGTCCTCGTACGTTACCGGTGACGCCCGAAACATTTCCGGTGTCCAAAACCCCTCATCCTATATATCAATCTTCACCTCCGGACCATTTCGGAGCTCTTGCTCACGTCCGGGATCTAATCCGGGACTCCAAACAACCTTCGGTAACCTCGTACACTATTCCCATATAGTTCTAGCTTCATCGAACCTTAAGTATGTAGACCCTACGGGTTCGGGAAGCATGCACACATCACCGGGACACTCTCAGGTCAATAACCAACAGCGGGGTCTAGATATCCAAGTTGGTTCCCACATGTTCCATGATGATCTCATCGGATAAACCATGATGTCAAGGATTCACTTAATACCGTATTGAATTCCCTTTGTCTATCGGTATGATACTTGCTCGAGATTCGATGGTCGGTATCCCCATACCTTGTTCAATCTCGTTACCGGAAAGTCTCTTTACTCGTTCCATAGCACATCATCCCATGGCTAACTCCTTAGTCACACTGAGTTCAATATGATGATGTTCTACCGAGTGGGCTCAGAGATACCTCTCCGTTCACACGGAGTGACAAATCCTGGTCTCGATTCGTACCTACCCAACAGACACTTTCGGAGATACTCCTAGTGCACCTTTATAGTCACATTGTTACATTGTGACGTTTGATACACCTAAAATACTCCTACGGTATACGGGAGTTGCACAATCTCACGGTCTAAGGAAAAGATACATGACATTAGAAAAGCTTTAGCATACGAACAACACAATCTAGTGCTATGCCTAGGATTGGGTCTTGTCCATCACATCATTCTCTTAATGATGTGATCTAGTTATCAATGACATCCAATGTCCATGATTAGGAAACCAAGATCATCCATTGATCAATGAGGCAGCCAACTAGAGGCTCACTAGGGACACATTGTCATCTATATATTCACACATGTATTACAGTTTCCGGTTAATACACTTATAGCATGAATAATAGACAACTATCATGAACTGGAAATATAATAAATAACCATTTATTTATTGCCTCTGGGCCACATTTCCCACACGACGTTCCATCTCGGTTGCTCAGACCTCCCTGACAGCGCTCTGGCCACTAGTGTGCTCGTGTTGGAGAGCTGCTCCGTCGTGGGGCCTCTATCTGGTTTTGGGAGCGATGGGTCAAGCCGGCAGCTGACTGTGGCGGACGTAGCCGATGGCGATAGTGTGCAGGGCGCAGCGGCCACCCGAAGAGGGAGAAGCTTTCGGTGGTGCTGAATGCTCTGGTGGAGCCAATAGAGGAGGGGCTCGGAGGAGGTCCAATTTGAAGCGGGTCCGCCGGCACGGCTTCGGCCATTGCCACTGATGTAGAGGGGAAGCAGGTGAACAAGGGGTTCCAAGAGTTCTGCGGGGAGGAGAGAGAGTGAAAGGAGGCGATAAGGGCTCGGGGGGGCATTCTATAGCCCTTCGAGTCGTCTCGTGGATAGAGTCCGTGGGTGATGCTCGGGGCACCCTGATAGGGGAGAGAGGAGGTCCAGGGAGGAGGAGCCCGACACACAACCGAGCAGAGGTCGTCGAGGCGACCTCGAGGGACACAATCCCTCTGCCGAAAGTTGCTTGGTGGCTTGGATTGGGAGCCGCTACAGTGCGGGTGCGCAATGTAGCGAGCTCCAAAGCACACCAACTTCATGCCAGGGCATGGCATTAGCATGCAGGGCATGGCCACTTTAGTCTGAGCACGGCTAAAGCTGTCCACTAGGCCTAGGAGTGAATAAACAAGATCTGCATGGCCTTGGTCGCCGCGGGAGTTACTTGGTTGAGAAGAAGGTGAGAGGGAGAGAAAGGGGGTGTTGTACAGGGTTGAAAATGTGGGACTTACCGCTCCAATAATGGAGCTGAGGGCAAGCAAGGTTTACTGGAGGTTCATGGTGAATACAAGAGCATGTGGTCAAAATTGGAGGCCAAGGAGAAGTCATTTGGGGGCTCTATTATTGGACTTTGGATTCCACCAAAAGATGTTTGATCACTGTATGGGCTACCTCTGGTGCTCCATTGGTTTTGAAAATTAACAAGATCAAATGGAGGTGATAAATAAGGTTGGACAACAAGTTTGGGATTTGTTGGATAAAGTTTCCAACGTAGACTTGAAAAACCTTAGAAATGGGCAGAAATGGATTTCTGAAGATAAACCCATATAAATTAGTTCCCACTAATGCACCATTTTGTGTGGTGTAATTATTTGAGTATTAGAGCATGCCCAAAAAGTTTGGGACCATATGGAGAAACTTCACAATGTAAAGTTTCCCAATTCCAAAAATCAACAAAAGTGGTATTGAGCGGCTTACGACAAGTTCATTTGTTCTAATTGATGCACCACTTGGTGTGGATGCATTATTGGAGCATTCGAACATGTCCACAAATTTTGAGCACAATTGGGGACACTTGGCAATGTAGAGCTGATCAAATTTGGTTCTGGACAAGGAGGGTTTTGGGGTTTCTGGTGAATAAAATCAACTTGGATTGAAACGAAACTTTGCAAGATCATCAAATATAGCACATGTGACTTCCTACAATTTTACTAGAATTTATTGATAAAATTTCTTATAGAACTTTTTCAAAAGTTTGATTTAGGCAGAAATGGTTTTGGAGGGTTTTGTCCAATATTTTACACATGACCATGTGTTGAAACTCTTATCTATGAAATATATATGTCCACTTAGTTTCCCATAATTTTCTCAATTATTTTGAAAGCAAGAAAAATAATGTTTCTTCATAATAGACCATTTTTGGCCTTGGAAGAAGTTATATAAATAAAATAGAAACATAACTTTTAAAATAATAGTTTTCTGGTTTTGGGAAGTATTTTTAATAATAGGATTTATATAAAATATTTGTGGCAATACATCTTCCCTAATTTGAGGATTTGTAGTACAAATCCCAACTGACGGGTTTTTCAAAGCTTAAATTAAATAAATACTTTTTGGTCCAAATAATATTTTGTAAAAATAGTTTTTGGTACTATACACATTGTATGGTCACTGGACAAAGGTTTGGGGCAAGGAGATGAGTCGAGAGAGAAGGTGGGAGTTCTGTGATTTAAAACAGAAGAAACGAGAAAGCAAACAACAATCACTTCAAGCATCACATCACACAGAAAAAGTTTTGATGGGTGCTAATTTTTGAGCTATGTTAAGTTAACAGAGAAGTCAAAACACATGGTGTGCTAGACCTACCCCCCCCCTACAAGAATCTCATACCCAAGCTTCCTAGGCTAGGCGTTGGAGATATACATATATTCGGCTCTCACGTAGTCTTCACATTCCCTTGTTGCTTCTTCTCTGACATGATTGCTCCATTGGACCTTCAAGTGCTTGATGATACGACTTCGAATGCTTTGCTTGTCCCTGTCTAAACATGCACGGGGTTCTTGCAATAAGCTAGGCTTGACTAGGGGTCAAGGGCTTGGTGATCGAGGTTTGGGCAAGGGTCTGGTTTGTGTGCGTATTCCAAGGTCGGAATATGTGGCAAGGTAGTGTGTCTGGGTGGTGGTTCTGAGCTATTGGCGTTGGTTAGTGACACCTAGATGTCTCGTGTTAGAATAGAAGGACCAAGTTCTTCATGTAACTCCTTGTCGATGAGGATGTCCTTGACTCCCTTATAGCAGGCAAGCTACAAACAGTGGTGGTCCTTATCCTCGAGAGTGTTGAAGTGCTTCGTCGTAGGATTTTTGTCGAGATGTTCTTCTTGAGCAGCAGTGTGGTCTGTTCTTCTTTTGTCATCATCCCTTTTTCATCGTTGTCGTCAGGGACGCACGCTTTTGCCATGTATTCGGATGCTTAGTCTTCTAGCCTCTTCGTAGTTCCTTGTGAGGAAGTTTGGGTTGGGTATCGTCTGTATGCCTAAGATTAAATACTCGGTGTTAGAACGGGTTCTACTACCTAGGGGAGTCTTTGAGGTTCCTGAATCAGCTGGCTACCCAAAAAGGTATAGACCAGCCATGCAATCCCCAAGTTATGTGGCTTGGCAATTGGGGTGATCCACCTCTTCAAGGTAAAAACTTTACACTTGATAAGAGTTGTAATCAGAGCTTGTGTGGCTCATCAAAATAGGACAAAGTTGCATTGGTTTGGTGCATTGCAATGCATTAGGATTCTCGTTGAGGCACGACCTCAAGTAGTGCCCTGGCTTACCACAACCAAAACAGGTGACTTGGCCTGAGTTGCTATTCTTGGCACTGCTACTCTTGGGATTGTTGTATGGTGGCCTGCGGTTGACATGCTACTGAGGCTGGTAGCTTGGACGAGGCGTAGGGGTCTTGACTTACTGAGGCTGATAAGTTGACTTTGTTGGGGCGGTTGTCTTGTGGAGTCTTCTGGTTGTTGGAACCACCGTTGTCGATCCTCTTGCCTTGCATGTGCCTTAGATGGCACAATGCTTCTCTTCAAGCATAAGAGCCTTGTTCACCAACTCGAAGAAAGTCTGGCAGTCACCAACAACAAATTGATATTGGAGGGCTTGCTGGAGCCCTTCCCTAAAGCGTTCTATCTTGGCTGCCGCAGTGCCGATATCTTTAGGCACATACCTTGATAGAAGGTTGAACTTGTGCGGGTACTCCTTGACACAGCTACTTCCTTGCTTCAGCGTTAGAAATTCCCACTTCTTGATAGCATTGATGAAGAAGTGATGTGAGCAGTGTCGGTCCCTTCCTTGAAATCAGCCTAGGTGATCACACAAATGTCGACTTATCCTTCTTTTTTGGTAAATAAGTATGTCATACTTGAGGATAACAACACATTTCTCTAAGCACCACATAAGCACATTCCTCATGAGATATGCGAGAGGAGCGGGGATTTGTTCCATATGGTCACTTGTGAAGGGGCTTGGAGGTCCAATGTAATCTAGAGCTTCATACCCACTTCCTCATGGACATGATTGGTGGAAGCCCGGGCAGAGTAGCGGCTATGGTCTCAGGACTTAGAGATAGGACCTATGGTCATAATCCAAAGATATTATGGCTCGGAAAAGCTTCGAGGCTCAAGGGACTTAGGATGTGAGTGAACGTCTATCATCATATCATGGAGCACAGTTCTTAGATGCCAATAATCCTACATGTTTCTTCGGACAATTTCATCAATTATCATAAAAGGTACCACGTCATATAAGTCAACTCCAACATCACTTATGCTACTCAACTCCAAGGTTTGAGAGGAGGACTAAACCAAAACTTCATAAGTATGCTATAGCTAACTTAAATGTATATATATATATATATATATATATATATATATATATATATATATATTCCCTATGTAAAAATCCTCAGGAAAGCTTACAAGCTGCTACGCTTGAATAAAACAGTACAAATCCAGGTACTCATCTAGGTTATCCATGGGCTAAGTTGATGTATCCCTATACTAAGGAAACATGTAGTATGCCAATCCAAGGTCTTGTTTCCTTCCTATGAATCCAATCAAGTGGTTCACCAATCTCGTTAATCGCTACATGACATATCATTCCAACAAATCCAATATTGATGTGATCCTACATAATCACCTAGAGTCCCTACAGTCCACAAATCACTTCACGGATTATATCACAGTATGTCCACTAACTTCCAATATCATGACCAACTAAACTCCAAGGTCAAGCTTATATATATTCTTAAATCAATCTTGACATCATCCAGCAACTTTTACTTTGTCATCCACCGAGATTCATGGTTTTACGATCAAGATTATCAGACTAAATCCAATTTACTCTAAACCACGTGATCTCATTTATCATCGACACTCTATTAATATTACCTATTGATATCCGAATCACGAGTCTGACGAGAACTCCTACTTGTCACTCCAAGTCATTATTGTAACATCATCAATTCATGACACTACTAGTTTGAATCAAGTTATCATACCAACAAGATTTTTAGCTCGTGAACATAATTGTCCTACTAATCCAAACTTACTCCAAGAATATGTAGGTTATGCTACCTTATCAACTTTTTCCACAAAGTAACCTATCAACATGAAAGTCCACGTAATCCACCGAAGGGGTTATCTTCATCCTCAAGACACCTATTATAGTCACCTTAAATCATTGTCTACAACCCGTATATCCTTGGAATGATCCTTCCTATGGCATAAAAGTTCTAGTGCTAGCTTAAGAATGAAGGGTACATGTTCACTGTGATCACTTGCTCCATAATGAAGCCAGTGCTAAGTAGGGGTTATCGGAGCTCAATGGGTGCTCCGGAAATTTGTGTATCAAACATGTGATCAAGGGTTTGAGCTGGGGCAGCTTGTGAGGTTTACTTTGGTCTAGGGAGGGTTTCCAATCTTGAGGGGAAATCCTAACACTATGGGGTTGCGTCTGATTCAGTACGTTGTAGTCAAAGACTTCAGTGCCAGTTGTTTGTCGGGTGGATCCTTGGTGCATCTTGTCTTGCTTGTCTTCAGTCATCGCGAAAGGTGAGAGGGATAAAGTAGCATAGAGGTGACTGCCTAAGGGGGTGATATAGTGCAAGTGCAATCAAACAAGTGCCGAAAAGGCGAAACACAAATATCAAGATGAGGCAGGTGATATAGTCGCGGACATGTTTCCTGGGGCAAAAGTGCGACTTATATCAAAGCCCAAACAAGCAAAACTAGCAACACGCAATATGCTTCTATTCTAACCATGACACGGACTCGACTTCGCATAAGGGACACATGACTCATCCTACCCTAGGGGTTCTCGGACTCGGTAGTCGTGCTTGCTTTGTGTCTTGGAGAGGAGTCAGCTCAGTCTTTTGGGTCTTGTTCACGTGTCGCTATGTCTCTTGTTGTCGTTTGTCAAAACAAAACCGTTTATGCTGGAAAGAGTCCTTGACAATTTTCCATGTGGTGAGCTCTCGACGAAGGTGGTTCTCCTTGGTTGTCCTTGGACAGGGTCTTCTGTTGTCTTCATAATCCCATCGATATCTTCTTGTCTTCCAAGGCATTGAGTGTTCTAAGTGGACAATCCTTTATGTAATGACGTCGGCAAGGCATGGTAGAGTTTTGACCTGTCGGTTATGTTGATGAAAATATCGATACCAAGGGCGGGGGATGAAGATAACTATTTTCCTGCTCACTATGGTGAGGCGGGCCAAATGGCGAGGTTCTCATCCACCAGCGGTTGTCGACACAACAACGACAACGTCAGGGTTGCTCTATCAGCGATGCATATCATAATCTTGCATATCTTATGTCCTGATCATCATAGGCAAAGGTTGCATCACTCTAGGACGGTGTGGAGGGTGTCACCATCTTCTGAGTCTCGATGTCCTCATTCCTCGAGGAGGTAGCTTCTGTTGGTGTCGTCTGGTCGTACCGTTACCAGCCTTGTCTTCTGAATATGTGGGTGATCATTTGGCAAGGTTGCTTCCTTTCAAGTTACCCATGAGGATTTCAAGTAATCAAGTGGTCAGGGGCATGATGGTGCTAGCGACAGTGTGCAAGTTTTTAAAGAGCAGATGAGGAGAGTTAAGGGAATAAGGATGGAACTGCTATGGCAAAGCCTACGCTTCCTTTTGAATTTTAGGAGAGGTGAGAAAATATAGGGGTTTTGTAAGTGATTGGGATGTTCTGGGAAAACAACATTGTCCTAACTAACGTTCGAGCTAACTAAGGGCTTCCTACACTCAAGATGGATCTGATACCAGCTCTCTGGGGACCCCGACTTGTAAGTCATGATCACCGGATGAACGTGTATGGTGATCCTAGAAATCAATGCTTACTGAACACACATAAACTGAATAACGAGAGTCTTACACCCATTATGTACCGTTTAGCTTGGATGTGGCCTTTATGTCCAAGTCTTCATATATTTCTAGCAGAAATTCTTCATCGATAGAGTTAAGCCATGCCATGTACCTTAACCCTATAGGCATTCTGACTGGGAAGCGTCCTAGCTCGCACCTACGCCATGAAGGGAATATTCAACCTATCCTTTTCTCTCATGCCTGGCCAATAAATTAACTTATGGAAAGCCTATGAGTACTTTGAATGTACTCGCAAGCCACCCATGTTCGGCACAAGGCAATAACAAATCATGAGATAGCACTAAGTAGGTAATTTGCAGAAAGCTGATTTTGAGTGCAATGACATGATCAATCTTGTAAAAGCATGCATCACCGTGTTCCATATGAACAAGTTATAGATATCATGATAAGCACGGGTTGAACGTCCCATGTTCATTTCTCATGTCAAGTCATTTGACTTAATTCAAGTATCGCAATGAGCAGGGGTTGAACCTCCCATGTTCATTTACCATGCCAAGTCGCATGACTTAGCTCGAGTATCTTCTTACACACTCAACCATATTTTTCTACACACACACACTTGGTTTATGCAAAATCATCTGCACAGAGTTTAAGCAAGATTACCCAACTGTCCTTGACCGTGGACACGGATATTCGAATAGTTTTACACTCTGCAGAGGTTGCGCGATGTACCCACGAGACTTGGGGAACTTACGTGTCATCCACGACTCGCGGTATATCACATACCCGAGGTAAGCACCCGAACAATGCCTTTCCCTTGGCGACACAAAAAAAAGTCCACTTGATTGGTACCCAATCCTCATGATGTACCATCCATGAAGGGACCAACGGTGTTCCCACTGCGTGTGAAAACAGCTCATGGTCACCCTACCAGGCACGACCCCATCACGAGAGTGACCATGCCACTCCCGCCACTAGTAATGTGGTCTCTCTGCTAGCTTCAATAAAAGTAATAAAAAAAGCCCTGTTCCCATATTGGGTTATCGTGGTCGCACATGTAAGGTAGGGATGGTTAGCAAATTTCTAATCTAATCCCGTTTTCAAAACCACACACACAAAACTTTTCTTGGTACACCACTTCTTTTCCAAGTGGCCACCATCTCAACACCATCACCCTCGGGTATTAGTGGCACCCGAAGGGGTTTTTGAAAAGATTTTCAAATCATTTCTTACATTGTCACCATGCATAGTGCCATCCCATTCACATAGCAATTACTAGCAACCTAGCTACTTCCCACCCCCAAAACCCTCATAGGGGGTAGGGTCATGCCCAAGCGCAAGTTTCAACGAGGAGTTTCTCGGAAACAACCCACCAAGGTGGTCACCGACTAGATCATGATGCAAATGTAACGAAATGTAGTGCTATATGGCATGCAAAATAAATGGTTTCTTAGATATGGTCAAAGGGCTGCTTGCCTGGTTTAGCAAAAGTCTTCCAGGTCTTCTTACGCTTCTTGTCCAATTCTGAGCACTTCGTCTAGTTCCCATCTATCACCAGAATCACCACAATAAGCCACATAAGAAGCAGGAAAACAAAGTGCTCTATAAATAAGAATTCTATTTTCTTGGAAATCTCTGGTCATAAGAAAAATGCCTAAAGTTGTTCTAATGGATTTGGATCACCAGAGAATTTTGAATGGTGGAAATGGAGGCATGAGTGGCCCCACAAGAAGCCTACATAGAATATTTTTATGAAAAGGAGTGGATGTTCCCACCAACTAGGGCATGATTTTAGAAACAATTAGGAAATGGTTTCAGTGGATTTGGAGTAGGGATGAATATTCTATGGGTTTTATAATATGGAATATATGGCAAAAGGGGCTATTTAATTAGTGCAACAGAAATAATGAACATAAAAATGTTGACTAAGGCTAGAAAAAAAGTGCATGATATTTGGAGTCTGCGGAAATTGGATTCACTCCATTCATAGTTGATTTGGATGCTCTAGGAATTTGAAAGAGTGGGGTTTGAAATATTCAAATTTTTATTTGAATATTAATACTACATCTAAGTCCATTGGAAAAATGTTCAAAGCACATATTTGGATAGGTTATAATTTTAGGAGCCTCGAGGAATTTGAATCATTGGATATGGAGTTTATTTCAATTTATAAAAGATTAAATAGTGCCTCTGGATAAAGAAAAACCAGAAAGGAATCTTTACCCAAACGGGCCGAAGCTACGCATAGGGTGTAACTCAGCGCCTACGGTGCATTGGGTCGGCCCAGCTTGCCCAGGCAGCAGGAGAGCTGGCGATGTTGGAAGGCGCCTTCGCACAATACGCCTTCCATGCAGGGATACGACCACCGGTGTAACCAGTCTCCACTTACACCAGTCACATTCTTCTTCCATGCGCGTCCACCTCATGTGGCAGGAACAAAGGCGGTGAGGCCGATGCGTCGGCGTTCCACCCCACGGCTTGGACCTTCTCCGACGACGCTCCGGCCACCGGTGCACTGGTGGTGGAGAGTCGCTCCACCATGCGCCTGTGTCTCTATTGGGGAGCGATGGGTCAATCCGGCAGCTGACCGGGGCAGGCGTAGCCTATGGTGATAGTGGCGAGGGCGTAGCGGCCACCCAGAGGAAGAAGGAAGGAGAGGGAGAAGCTTTCGGTAGTGCTGGGATGCTCTGCTGGAGCCAAGAGGAGAGGAGTGGCTCGGAGGAGCTCCAATTTGGAAGGGATCCGTTGGCACGGCTTCGGCCATTGTTGCCAATGAAGAGGGGAAGCGGGCGAACGAGGGGATCCCGGAGTTCTTCGGGGAGGAGAGAGAGCAAAAGGAGGAGACATGGACTCGGGGGGAGGCCTTTTTATAGCCTTGCCGAGGCATACCATGGACAGATTCCACGGGCGATGCTAGGGGCGCCCTCATAGAGGAGAGAGGAGGGCCACGGAGGAGGAGCCCTACACACGACTGAGTAGAGGTCATCGAGGCGACCTCGAGGGACATATTCCCTCTACCCAAGGCCGCCTGATGGCTTGCAATGGGAGCTGCTATAGTGCGGGTGCACACTGTAGCACACTCTAGAGCATGCCAAATGCACGCCAGGGCATGGCATTAGTGTTCAGGGCATGGCCACTTGCGTTTGAGCGGGGCTAAAGCTCTCAACTAGGCATAGGAGTGAGTAAACAAGGTCTGCATGGCCTTGGTTTTCCTGTGGGTTCCTTGGTTGAGAGGAAAAGCTGAGAGGGAGAGAAAGGGGTGTTGTCCAGGTTTGAATATGTGGGTTTTACCCCTCCAATAATGGGGCTAAGGGCAGGCAAGGTTCACCAGAGGTGCATAGGGAATACAAGAGCCTATGGTGAAAATTGGAGGCCACAGAGATGTCATTTGGGGGCTCTGTTATTGGACTTTTGATTCCACCAGAATTTCTTTTATCACTGTTTGGGCTACCTCTGGTGCTCCATTGGTTATAAGAAATAACATGATCCAATGGAGGTGATAAATAAGGTTGGACACCAAATTTGGGATTTGTTGGAGAAAGTTTCCAATGTAGACTTGAAAAACCTTAGAAATGGGAAAAATGGCTTTCTAAAGATAAACCCATGCAAATGAGTTCCCACTAATGCACCACTTGGGGTGGTCATATTATTTGAGTATTAGAGCAAGCCTAGAAAGTTTGGGACCAATTGGAGAAACTTCACAATATAAAGTTTCCCAATTCCGGAAATCAAGACAAGTGGTTTTGAGGGCCTTGGGGCAAGTTCATTTGTTCTCCTTGATACACCACTTGTTGTGGATGCATTATTGGAGCATTAGAACATGTCCAAAAAATTTGAGCACAATTGGAGACAGTTGGCAATGTAGAGTTGCTCAAATTTGGTTCTGGACAGGGATGGTTTTGGGGTTTTTAGGTGAAACAAATCAACTTGAATTGAGATGAAACTTGGCAAGATCATCACATATAGCATGTGCGACTTGCTAGAATTTTACTAGAATTTATTGGTAAATTTCTTAAAGAACTATTTCAAAAGTTTGAAATAGACAGGAACGGTTTTGGAGGGTTTTGTCCAATATTTTACAGATGATCATGTGTTGAAACTCTAATATATGGAATATATATTTCCCGTGAGTTTCCCTAAAATTTCTCAATTATTTTGAAACAAGGAAAAAATAAGGACCATTTCTGTCCTCAGAAGAAGGTATTGAAATAAAATAGGAAAATAACTTTTGAAATAATAATTTGTGGTTTTGGGAAGTATTTTTGATAATAGGATTTGAATAAAATATTTGTTGCGAAACATCTTCCCTAATTTGAGGACTTGTAGTACAAATCCTAGCTCCAAGCTTTATGAAAGCTTAATTAAATAAATGGTTTTTGGTCCAAATAATACTTGGTATAAATAGTTTTTGGTTCTATACACATGGTATGGTCATTGGACAAAGGTTTGGGGCAAGGTGAGTCTATAGAGTAGGTGGGAGTTGTGTGACTGAAAACACAACTAAACAAGCAAGCAAACATCAATTAGTTCAAGCATCACATCACAGAGAAAATGTTTTAATTGGTCCTAATTTTTGAGCTATGTTAACTTAACAGAGAAGTCAAAACATAGGGTGTGATAGCAACCCATGGGAGCTAAGAGTATGTGGGTCAGAATTTGTCCTCTCGGGACTAGTGGCTGAGTCCATTTCACAACTGGGCTCACTGAAGTTGTTTTGACTATCCTTTGAACTTGACATTCTGACAAGACCAAACAGACAAGCACACTCGCATACAAGCAGGGAAGAAAACCCTGTGAAAAGATATCGAAGAGCCGGAATGGACGAGCATCACAAAACTGCAGAAGTTTTGTCCAATGTGAATTCCGAAAAAAGTTAGTTTTAACATTAGGAAAAGTGGATTTCGGTTCCATCGAGTCAAAGATTTCGGATCCACCGAGACATATGTTCTCATTAACAGAAACTTGGCACCCTTTAAGGTTTACCGAAAAGGAGAACTCGTTTCCACCGAGAACATTCTCAGTAACCCTAAAACCAAAATCGGTAAGACCAACTTTTGCAACTCGATGACACCGAGATTCAATTTTGGATACTATTAACCCAATTTTTTTTCTTTTCTCGCCAATCTAAGGGAATTTTCTACTGGATAGAATAGTAACAATAGTGGATAGATAATGGCAGTGCCTATTTGTGCAAAGAATCAGATTTGGAGCGCAAAAGGGATCAAATCCATACCCTAACTTGGGGGTTGAAGATTCTGTCGGCAGCAAGGACTCCTATGGCAAGGGCGCATAGGAGGATCAAGAAGAAGTTCAGGGGACTAGGGCGCCACAGCAAGTGGTGCGGTTGTTCACATTTGAAGTGATTTTTAATCGTCGGGTTCCGCAGACTTATATATCTCCTTGCGGTCGGTGACACCGAGACGAGATTTTCGGTGCCACTGAGTACCACAACTATGAGCTGATGCTGGAACTCGGGGAGGCCGAAACAATAACCCGGTGGTACAACGAAGGGAAAACCTGATCAACCCTAGTCTTTGGTGGGACCGAGATTTTGAGGTTGGTCACACTAAGATGCACTTTGGGAGGTTTTAGAATTCAACACTTGTCGAGATGAATCTCCGAATGCTCCCCACAGAGAGTGTCCCTAAAGTTCTTGCTCAAATTTTGTGATGAAGCATGAATATAATTTGAGACGAGAAACCATAGATAGCTAAAGAAAGGTACTTAGGCATTCTTGTATATCTAACTAAAAACAATAGAAAGCCAAATTACAACAATTGGATGTCCTCAAATGAGCAAAATATGCATACCAACATGCGCACACAATAAGATGTCAAATAAAACATGGTGAACACGCACAATCATTATAACATCTATATATGAGTATATTGACTTAGGAGCCAAGTAAGAATACTTGATCATAGGTCATACTCATCGCTTAAGCACAAGTGGGGTTACCACTTGTACATAATGCACATCATTTAGGAGACGCTTATACTCAAGTCTTAGAGTAAAGCACCCCCTAGATGTCGCATCCCTCCTAAGAGGGATAAACTAACCTTGGGTTTGTCGTAGAAGACTTCAAGTAGGTGTAGTAGTGGTGGATGCTCATCGTTGATGAAGATCATCTTGAGTTGGGACCAATCCTTGTTGTTTCTTACCCTTCTCACCTACATCGGTTAGTCCCAAAGAAAAAGGAACATATGCAATGATATCTATGGACATGGAGTGAAATATATGGGATGTGATGTCCAAAGATGCATTATTTACCTTGTTCCTTGCTCACCTTTGAGGGAATGTGTGACTCCTTGAACTAATACATATTTTTGGAGTTGACTGCATATAGTTCTTGCCAAAATGGATAAGAGTAAATTTCATTGGTGGGGTCACCCCTCAAGAACTTTCTAGTTCTTCCTCTTGGGGACTCACATCACCTTGATGGTGATCCTTGGAGTTGTGGTAGCACTAGATGAGGTAGTACTAGAAGTGTCCTTGGGAACCTACTCGACCTTGGCTTGGGGTTCTTCCTCAAATAAGTCAATCTGCTTCGCAAGCTTTCCCTTGCCCTTGTGGTCTTGTGGTAGAATGCCATCTTGAAAGATTGTTCTCTTAGCAGGAGTAGGGTCATACTTCTCCTCTTGAGGAACAATCTTGTGAATGTGATATGGACCTTCTTCCCAAACATCTCTATTGACACTGAAGTAGCCAAGACCTTGCTTCTTCTGATGTCCACCTTGCTTGCGCACAATTTCCTCAAATTGCTTACTTGCGGCAAGACTCCTGAAGACACCTCTCTCTATAATCCCTTTCAATAAATCGTTTTATTGCTCAAGTGTAACTTGGCTAAGAGAATCATTAGTTGAATCAAAAGAGCTACTAGCAACAACATCATTTTATCAAGGTTTAGCATTGTTGTTACTATATGAAGAAACTTTCTTGCCTTTGTTACTAGTGTTCTTAGGTTTAACTTGTGGAACAAAAGTAGACATGAGTTATCGTTTGGCTAGATAAGAAGAACTCTTCTTTCGAAGATCGTCATTGATAGGTTTTAGAAACTCATGCTCTTGCTCTAAATTTAGCTTCTCAAAGCGTAGCTTCTCATGAGTTCTTGCAAGCTATCTATGATATTCTAGAGTATTTTCATGAGCTAACTTAAGAGTGTTTAATTATTAAGTTAGTCGTTCAATATCTTTCTTATCATCATCATTTGATTTATCTTAACTAGGATGAATATTTTCAAGTTCATTTTCAATGTTATGACTAGTCTTATCAAGGAGCAAGTCATCTTCCCCTAACAAGTCATCCTCTTCACTATCAAAGTGAAAGTACTCGGTGTGTGATACCTTGGGGCCTTTTGTCATGCAGCAGTTTCCAATCCCTAAATTTAGTGAATCAAATAAGTCCTAGGAGGTGGAGCAAACGAGTGCAATACCAGCAACACCTTCATCTTGAATGTAGTCAGAGTTGGGGTGGTACCTTCTCTCGGATTGGTTGTCAGACTTGGAGCGAGAGACCCATTAACCAACATGAGCTTGATGTCCTCTTCTTGAGCTTCTCTTCGTGTACTTGTTCTTATTCTTCGATTCTTTGCCTCTCCGGGAGTGTCTTCGTTCCTAATGAACTTCTCTACTCCTTCTCTATCTACGAGGCGACTCATATCTTGAGCTTCTTATTCTAGGGGACTCTTCTCTTCATTTGTGGGGAGCCGATCACTCATTGGAATAGTGTTCGGGCTTTCCACAGTTTTAGCAGTTTTTGTCACGACTAGATGAATGTTTCTCATCATATCTTGAGCTTGAGCTTCTCTTTGTGCCTATACTCTTGTAGAACTTGTTGAATTTTCTGACCATGAGGATTATCTATTCATTGGTAACAAGGTTGTCACTTGAAGTAGCAGGAGTATCATTTGAAGCTTTGTAAGCACTGATTGACTTGTTATACTTATCTTTGTCTTTGAGAGATGTTTCATGAACAACAGTCCTTCCAATGACTTCAGTTGGCTTGAGATCTTTGTAGTTTGGCATCATTCGGATTAATGTGCACATGGTTGTCGTATCTTCCATCCAAGGCTCTAAGTATCTTCTTGATGATGAATTTTTCGGTCATCACTTTACTTCCTAAGTTGGCAATCTCATTTGTGATGAGAGCTTTCCTAGAATACATCTCAACGACTCCTTCACCATCCTTCATCTTGAACTTGTCAAGCTGACTTTGAAGCACATCCAACTTAGATTCCCTGACAAAATCAGTTCCCTCGTGCATATCAATCAAAGCATACCAAATTTCCTTTGCATTCTCAAGGCGACTAATTTTGTTGAATTTTTCGAAACACAAACAGTTGAACAAAATATTATAGGCTTGAGCATTTAATTGTAGCATCTTCAGTTCTTCTGTTGTGAGATTACTATCCGGTTCTTTTCCTTCTCCGAAGAAATCACCTTGCGCACCAACACGAACAACAGCCAAAACGGCAAGATTATGACCAAGAATATGCATATTCAACTTATGATTCCAACTAGAAAAGTTGTACCACCAAAATATGGACCTGTACGGTGATAATTTCCCTCACTAGACGCCATACTCTCCTAGGTCATGAAACCAATGCAATGGAGACCAAAACTCTGATACCACTAGTAGGATGAAAAGTATGTCTTGAGGGTGGATGATTAGACTACTTGACAAGATAAAAACTTAGCATTTTCCCAACTTTAGTTGTGGGTCAGTTTTAGCAATAAAACTAGTCAAGTACACCCTAAACATACGCATCTAACAGTAGAGCAGCGGAAAGTAAGAAATGCAAATGTAAAGTAGAGGGTAAGGTAGGGAGATCAAACGCAAAGGTTGACACGACGATTTATTGCATGGTTTCTATAGGTGGCACTATCGCATGCCCATGTTAGTGGGGACATTAACCGACTGAGGCTAACGAATGCGAGAGTTCATAGAGGGCTCCACCCACAAGGAGTCCACGAAGAAGCGGCCTTGTCTATTCCACCACGGCTTTCGTCCACATAGGACTAGCCTCACGCATGGTAGATCTTCATGAAGTAGGCGATCTCCTTGCCTTTAGAAACATCTTGGTACAACTCCAGAACACGAAGTTGGAGACTCCCGAGTGACACCTAAGCAATCTAGGAGACACCACCCTCCAAAAGGAAAGAGATGTGGTAGAACGATGACCTCCTTGCTCTTGTGCTTCTAAAGACAGTCTCCTCAACACTCAGTAACTATCTCTCAGATTTGGCAGGGGTAGGAGAGATTGATCTTGTGGAAAGCAACTTAGGGAGGCTAGAAATCAAGGTTCATATGGTTGGAATGGAATCTATTTATATCAACACATGGGTAGGTGGATGTCTCTTGGAAAAATGGATCTGGCCAGTGTAAGTGTGTTCTGAGTGCTTCCTCTACGAATGAGAGCTAGTTGCAAGGGTATATATAGGCATCCCCCAAAATCCAACCATTACAACATTATTTCCCAACTCGGTGACACCGAAATGAATCTCGGTGGTACCGACTTGCACCAAATGTGGCAACTTTTGAATTATCGGTGAGACCGATATAGGAATCTCGGTTGTACCAATAAGATAACCCATACCAATTTCCAAATCTCAGTGAGACCGATTTCAAACTCGAAAATTCCGATTCTTGAAATCTCCTTAACATAGAGTTGGTGAGTGAATCTCGATGGCACCGATGTGAAAGTTGGTGGTACCGAGATGGTAGGGTTGGTGTAGGATCTGTCAAGTGTAAAATCGGTAGGGCCGGATGAAAACAGTGGGTGGCACCGATTTTGCTGCTTTAGCTTTGGACAGAGATATTTTGTGGGAGAATGGCTGAGTATTTTTGGTTCCTATCTCTAAGCACTTGAGCAACCAATTCATCATAATACCTCATCCCCTTTTAAAAGTATTGGCTTTCCTATGGTCTCAAAGTGATTTCTCACAAATGTAAAATGTAGAGTCTTCTTTGAAGCTTGAGCCAATCATTTTCCTTTCCTTGCATCAAGGGGCATCTCCTCACAATCCTATAGCCAAGGCATCTTTGAACTTTTGTGAAATGTACTTGGACAAGCTCATTAGTCCAATGATGCATATGTTGTGATTAATTACCAAAACTACCTTAGGAAGTAAATGTGCTTTCAGGGTTCCTTGAAATTTCTCCCCCATTCTATAGGTAAGGGTTCCTTGAAATTTATCCCCCTTCCTATTTGGATCCTAGACGTTTCTCCCCTTATATTGTGGGATTACTTGTAGTTTCTCCCCACTTTTGGTAAAATAGATATATCAATAAAATCATAGTTAGAATCAAAATTTCAGAGTCTTCGAGGCAAAGTGGTTAGGTAGAACCGACAATAAATCTTGGGACTCTCGGAGCAATCAGTAGGACCGATTTTCCCAACTCGAAGAGACCGAGTTACAAGTAGAATTTTAGCTACATGAAAATGTGGGACCATTCAAAAACTTACGTTAATCCTTCCTCGCCATTTTGTTAATAAAAATTCTCAAATGTTTTGGTCAAAGCTCTCAGAAAGTATTCAAATGATTTTCAACAATTTTTTAAAAGAAATTGCAAGTAATTTTCACAACTAGATGAGAATTGAATGGTTCCAACAAAGCATGCGGTGAGAATATGAACCATACAAGAAATTTCATCTAGATGTTGGTCTGTGACTAGGTCACCTATATGAGAGTATATTGACTAGAGGAGCCAAGCAAGAATGGTTGATCATAGTTCATACTTATCGTGAAGGGCAAAATGGTGTTACAGTTTTTCGTCAAGCATTTTAATGTCTTCATATCACTTGAGTTGCTTTACCTCACGACTTTGTGTAAAGCTTTATCAACGATATGAGTACATACTTTCGAATGATGATGATGACATGGCATGTAGGTTGTTAGGAAATATGAAACTTGTATTTCCAGGAGGCCATGGGCGAGTATATGTACATGTACACGTGTGTAATATGCAGGGAACCCATCATACAATAGGTTATATACGAAAGGCTGCATGGCTACGTATATATAACTCTAACACCCCCTCAAACTCATGGACGATCAACAACACTGAGTTTGGAGTGATAGAAGCCATGTTGTGCTCTAGTCTGGGCCTTCATCAGAAAATCTGCCAACTGTAACTCGGAAGGCACATATTGGAGAGCAACAACCTGATCCTGCACACCAGCGCGCACATAGAAAGCATCAACACCAATATGCTTGGTGAGCTCATGCTTTACAGGATCGCGCGCAATACTAATAGCACGTGTACTGTTAGATAAGAGCGAAGTAGGTGTAGTGACAGAAACACCAAAATCCTGAAGTAACCACCGCAACCAAGTCACCTTTGTCGTGAAGAGCCATAACTCGTAACTCAGCCTCTGCACTCAAATGGGAAATTGCGGCCTGTTTCTTTGTCTTCCATGCAATGAGAGAACCACCAAGAAAAACACAGTAAGCAGAAAGTGAACGGCGATCTGAAGGATCACTAGCCCATGTGGCATCCGAATAGGCCTGAAGCTGTAAAGAACTAGAGCGAGGAAAGAATAGAGGGTGAGAGATCGTGCCCCGAAGATACCGAGAACACAAAGGAGGTGACTAAGTGAACCAAGGTGGGGGAAGAGACAATCTGACTTGGAATATAAACCGGATAAGAGATATCTGGACGAGTGACAACTAGATAGATAAGAGTGCCAATAAGATGATGATAACGCGTCAGATCAGGCAGGGGGTCACCATCAGTATCACGGAGGTGAGCATTGAGCTCCATGGGAGTCTCAACAATGGGCTCGTCAGTAAGAGCAGCACGAGCAAGAAGATCATGTATATACTTTTCCTGGGATATAAAAAAGCCATCAGCGGTAGAAGAGACTACAATCCCAAGAAAGTAGCGAAAAGTTCCAAGATCGGACATAAGAAACTGCTCACTAAGACGGGCCTTTACATAGGCAATATACTTGGGATCGTCCCCAGTGATGACCATGTCATCAACATAGAGAAGAAGAAGAGTCCGACCACGAGGAGAAAGGTGGACAAACAATGCCGGATCATGAGCACTTGCGGAAAAACTAGTGACAGTCACCACATAGGCAAAATGCTCAAACCAGGCGCGGCGGGCTTGCTTAAGACCATAGAGCGAGCAATGAAGACAACATACCATGCCATCAGGAACAGAATACCCAGGTGGTGGCTGCATGTACACCTCCTCACGCAGCTCACCATTAAGAAAGGCGTTCTAAACATCAAGCTGAGATACACACCAGTGGCATGCAGAGGCCACAACAAGAAGTGTACGAATAGTGATAATATGGGCCGCAGGAGCAAAAGTCTCATTGTAATTACGACCATGCTCTTTCTGAAAGCTACGAGCCACAAGACGAGCTTTGTAACGCTCAAGAGAACCATTGGAGTGAGTCTTAACCTTGTGGGCCCACTTAAAAGTTGTGGGACGGGCACCGGGAGCAAGAGAAACAAGATCCCATGTACCAGTGCATTCAAGAGCAGCAATCTCCTCTGCCATTGCATACTTCCATTTAGGATTAACAACAACCTCACGATAAGAAGTCGGCTCAAGAACAGCATCACCAGCGGTGGGAAATCCAAGGCGATCAATAGGACGAGGACGAGGATGCAAGCCATAGGTAGGATGAGACGAGGAGGACGAGGCGTCCACATTAGGTGAATGACGAGTGAAATAGTGAGGAAAAGATGGAAGAATACAAGGAGGAATCGCCAAGGTAGAATCGGGGAGTGGAGAGGAAGAAGTCACCGGAGATGAAGGTGCAGAATCCAGTGACATGCTAAGTGAAGAAACCATTGGAGATGGTGGCGGCAAATAGGCAAGAGGTGGAGAAGCAGACGTAGCGTAATGAATAGACAAAAGCTCGATGGGGGTGATAGGTGCGTCCAGAAAAGTGAGGAAACAGATATCTTCCACTGAAAAGGTCGAGGAAGATGGGCGTGGGTAGAAGGGATGAGACTCATCAAAAGTCAAATCCCGAGAAATACACATCCGACGACCGATAGGATCCCAACAATGAAAGCCCTTATGCTCATCACTATAGACTAAGAAGACACACTCAACGGGCTGAGCGAACAGTTTGGTGCGTTCATGAGGGGCAAGAAGAACATAACAAACAGAACCAAATAAACAAGGCACCGAGTAATCTGGAGAACGGTCAAAGAGACACTCAAAAGGTACGACACCCTGCAAGGTAGTGGACGGTTGAAGGTTGATGAGATACATGGAAGTGGACACAGCCTCAGCCCAAAAGTGAGGAGGAAGAGAGGCGGCAATCATCATCACACGAGCCGTCTCAAGAAGGTGAAGATGCTTGCACTCAGCCACACCATTCTGAGCATGACCGCCAGGAAAAGAGAATTGCGCAAGTGTACCCTGCTCAGTGAAAAATCCATGCAACATCTTGGATATATACTCTCTAGCAGAGTCAGCACCGAACACACGAATAGGCGTAGCGAACTGAGTGTGAACCATGGCAGCACAACGCTTATAGATAGATAAGACCTCACTACGAGAAGACATGAAATAGATCCACGTGTGTTGAGACAAATCATCTATAAAGATAATACAGTAGAGATGGCCTCTCTTCGAGGCAAAGGGAGCTGGACCCCAAACATCAGAGTGAACAAGGTCAAAAGGACGCGGAGACATAGTCTCGCTATGAGGATAAGTTAACTGAACCTTCTTACCATGCCGGCAACCCTGACAGTCTAAAGACTCACCACCGGGGACGGATCCAAGAAGACCACATCGAACTAGGATGAGAGACGAGAGCCACATAAATAACCCAGATAATGATGCCACTTCTGAAAAGAGCTGGTAGACAAGGCAACACAGGTGGAGAGACTGGTTGCGGTGGCAGCAGATGGAAGGTGAAGCTAGTTAAGGTCCCACAGGCCCTGAGACTCACAGCGCCGGGGTCTAGCACCAAGAAGAGCACCGGTGTGATGGTCCAGAACTAGTCAAGAATGATCCGACAACCAGAGTCAACAATCTTACCATCAGAAATGAGCTGCATGGTAAGCGAAGGAACATGAGCAACATCGGAAACATTAAAAGATGAAGTGCTAAGAGTGCCTCGGTCAATAACCGGGAGAGAAGTACCATCGGTTGTAAGAACACGAACAGGAGAATCAAGAGGTCGAGTAGATGACAGAGTTGATGAATCATGAGTCATATGAAAAGATACTCCGGTATCAAGAATCCACAAAGATGTAGGTGCTTGTGTAGAAGGTGGTCTCACAATGCCAGAAGAGTCCGTAGCAGAACCAACATAACCTGTCAATGAAGAACTAGAAGATGGTGCTAGCACACATTGAAATCACCTAATCTCCTGCTATGTGAGGGGCGCAACTGAAGATGTCGATGTAGACACACCCGACAATAGAGAGTTAGAGGCAATCAGCACGACACCAAGTCGCGCAATTTTGTTCTTGGTGAAGTACACACTTGAAGTAGGTGGCGTAGTGGCACAAGGAGAGACGACCACCACCACCTTTGGAAGCCGATAAATATGGCGGTGTAGAATGAAAAGTATTGTCAGCAAAGGCTGGTGGAGAACACGAGGCTGTGTGCAGACAAGCACCAAACGCCAAGGGAAGACGCGTGGACAAAGCGCAGTCCATGGAGTCATAGGCACGAGTACAACCGGTGAAAGTCGCAAGAAGTTTCCGGGAAGAGCGACATGCACCGATGAAAGTCGCAAGAGGAGTTAGTGAAGAGCGACAATCACCATATGTGGAGCTCGCAGAAGAGCTATCAGCACAACCGTCAGGAGTCACCGGGAAGCAAGGGACTGCAGTGTTGCGCGCTAGTGTAGACATTTTTTTCCTCTTTTTTTTACCAAAGGAACTCAGTCAGCGAAAAGAAGACCACGACCAAGCCTGTGATCTGGAAAAAGCACCTGCTCGTGCGGGCAGGGCAGAACAACAGAGGACAAAACTCGTAGCAGACGGTGGGATCTGGTGAGGGGTCGCGGGATCGGGCAGACAATGAGATCAAGCAGGGCTGCGAGAACGAAGACGGCGACAGAGATCTGCAAGGACGGCGGCCGCTCAATCCGACATGGGCAGTGGAGCGCTGTTGCAGCAGCACCAGCAGCGAGATCTGGTGGTTGATCGGGCGAGGAGGCAAGATCCAATGAGGTGCTATGGGATCAGGCGGTCGGCGGGATCAAGCGGGGTGGAATGAAGACGATAGGATCCGGCTACTTCGAGCGACAGAGGATACCTAGCGGCCTTGTCCGGAATCTGCAGCGGCCAGGGCGACTACGGCGAGGGGATCCAACAGCTGCAACGGACTGGGGCGAGGGGATCTCGTGTGGGCGGTGGTGTGGGGCGACGGGAGCAAAAGCTCGATCGTGCGAGGCGATGGGATCTAGCAGGCAATAATCGAGCAAGGATTCCACTGGCTACGGTATCCAACCACCAGAGGAACTCGTCAGCAGCACACAACGGCCTTCAGCTAGGAACAAAGGCAGCCGCGGAAGAGACAACGCCAACGGCGGATGTCCAAGAGATTGGATCGGGAGAGCACGAGTTGCGCGTGTGAAACCTAAGGCTCTAATACCATGTTAGGAAACATGCAACTTGTATTTCTAGGAGGCCATAGGCTAGTGTATATACATGTACATGTGTGTAATATGTAGAGAACCCCTTATACAATAGGTTAAATACAAAAGGCTACTTGGCTACATATATATAACTCTAACAAAGGTGAACTTGTTTGTGGACGCTCAATGTTGATGAAGATCATCTTGTGTTGGAAGCAATCCTTGTTGTTTTGGTTCACTTTTCACCTACATAGGTTAGTCATGGAAGGAAGAACAAAATATATCCAAATGACAAGAGTGAGTTTAATCATCAAATAGCTGTCAAGGATATGATTTTGTTGTCTTTTTCATTCATCTCCGAAGAAGGGGATGTTGATACTTCGCCATGACAAGATTGCTTTTGATGTGAGTTGATGGCAACCTTGTGAAGCTTAATTCTTGCAAGTACCTAAAAAAGGTTAGATGCAATACAAGGGAGAATTGTTTTCCAAGATTTAAGATAGTGTCATATCAATAGCATCGTGCAATCATCAAGTAACCTCATGCCCTTGCATGCATCCGAGTGAGTCTAGCTCAAGTTTGAAGCATGAGTGACGTTCAACTCACTCCTCAAGTGACAGACCACCTTATCATCGAGTGGCATGGTAAAGATATCAGCCAATTGTTTGTTGGTATGAACACGCATGAGATTAATATCTCCTTTACCAACATGATCACTAATGAAATGATGTTGAACTTGAATTTGTGTAGTTCAAGAATGTTTCATGGGATTATGAGCGATTTAGTAGCACTTCATTGTGACACAACAATGGAACATGTCTCACATGAATCACATAATCCTTAAGAGTTTTTGTCATCCATAGCAATTTCACATAGCATGATCCAATGTCAAAGTATTCCGCTTCAGCGATAGACAGAGATATCCAATTTTGTTTCTTGGATAAAAAAGACAAAAGAAATCTCCCAAGAAATTGACATGTACCCGAGGAGGATTTTCTATCAACCATGTCTCTAGCATACTCCGTGTCAGAATAGCCAACAAGATTAAAAGGAGATCCCTTGGGATACAATATGCCAAAGGCTGGTGTATGTATCAAGTATCTCACAATTCTTTTCACAACATTTAGATGACACTCCTTAGGTGCCGCTTGATATCAGGCACACATGCAAACACTCAAAAAGATATTGGGATGGGAAGCACATAGAGATAGCAATGAACAGATCATTGATCAAAAACATGTTGATCAACCAGTTTGACCTCCTTGGTGTGGTCAACATGTCCACTAGTAGGCATGGGAGTTTTCATACCTTTGCACTCTTCACTAAAGAAAGTTGAGACTTTGCCGTCTGCCAAAGCTGAGGGCAAAGAGGGAACCCCGGATGGCAAAGGCTTTGCCGTCCGTCAGCTGACGGCAAACGAGACGGCAAAAAAAATCCAGTGAAGAGGTTATTTGCCGTCTTCTTTTGGAAGGCGGACGACAAAGAATCTTTGCCATGGGGGATAGACGGCAAATAAAATGGGACGGCAGATCCGCAAACGCTCCCGTGAAGTGCTAACGGCACGCTGTTGGGACCACCTACTCTTTGCCATCTTCCAAGCCTCACTTTGTCGCCTGCCCTCCCCTCTTTGCTGTCAGCCATGTTTGAGGCTGACGGCAAAGGGGGGCACCCAGCCCCTCTCTCCCTCCAACTTTGCCGTCAGCCTCTCCCACCTTTCCCGTCAGCCCCCCCTTGTCGTCCGCTGTGTTGGAGGCCGACGGCAAAGGTGCACTCGCAACGTGTTTCAGCCAGGCTATTTTGAGCCTTTGCCGTCTGCTACAAGGCCTTTGCCGTCGGTGGGCGGACGACAAAGGCTCAAAACAGCCCTGTTTATTTTATTTTCTATTATATCCAGCAATTTTCACAATAATCAAGATATATATATGTAACACCCAGTTTTTGGCCTTCCTGACTACTTAACTTATTTCAAAATTTAGGACCAATTAATTTTTTTTGTGAATGCTTGTGATGCTTGGAGTGATTATTGTTTGCCTGTTTGCTTGAGTGCATGTGATTGCTCCCCAATAATTCTCTCTATCCTCCAACTAACCTCCTCATTCTATGATCTCCTGCCTAATGATCATGCCATGTGTTTAGGATAAATATCTCTTTTCACCAAACATTATTTTCACCAAAAAGAAATTTTTGGAATTAAACTTTCAAACCCCTGAGATGAGGTTGTACTACAAGTCCTCAAATTAGTGAAATTGTTTTGCACCAATTATTTTATTTAAGACCTATTATGAAAATGTCTTCCCAAAACCACCATACTATTATTTTAAAAGTTATTTTATTATTTTATTTAAAAGCCTTTCTGTGAGGTCAGAAATTGTCTCCTATGAAGGAAAGTTATTTTTATTGCTTTCAAAATATTTCAGAAAATTTAGGGAAACTCAGTGGATATATTTATTCCATATTTATGAGTTTCAACACATGGTCATATTCCATTGGGCAAATCCCTCCAAAACCATTCCTGCCTATTTTAAGCTTTTGAGATATTTCTATAAGAAATATTCTCAATAAATTCCAGTAAAATTATAGCATGTCATCTATGATATTATTGATGATCTTGCCAAGTTTCATTTCAATCCAAGTTGATTTGGCTCCCCTAATCACTCTAAAACCCTATTTCTACAAAACCAAATTAGAGCAACTCTACATTGTGAAGTGTCTCCAATTGTGCTCAAATTTGGTGGACATGTTCTGATACTCCAATAAGGTATCCACACCAAGTGGTACACAAAGGAGAATGGAGGAACTTGTCCTAAGACCCTCAAAACCCTCTTTGTTGATTTCTGACTTTGGTAAACTTTACATTATAAAGTTTCTCCAATTGACCTCAAACTTTTTGTGCATGCGTCAATGCTCAAATAATGCCCCTACACAAAATATTGGATTTGTGGGAATTTATTTGAATAGGATTCTAAGAAGAAACCCATTTCTTCCCATTTCTAGGGTTTTCCAAGTCTACATTGGAAAACTTCTCCAGAAAATCTCAAATTTGGTGTGCAAGCCTATTTTCATCTATTATTTGACCATGTTAAGTTTCATAGCCATTGGAATTCATCTGGTGGCCCAACCACAGATCAAACACCTTGTGTGCACTCACTAAATTGGCTTCTTTGACCCCTTACACTTTTACCCTTGAGCTCAAATTTCTACCACAGCTTCATATAGTTACATTTTATCTCCAGTAACATCCCCATGGCCACTGGTCAATTATTGGAGAAGGACCCTTTGTAACTATCTCTCATTTTACCCATGGAATCACTATTTTTACCCTCTTGTTCCAGAGCCTCCCTAGTGTGTCAATGCCTCATTTCAAACCAAGAGATGGCATGCTCATGTGGAGAAAATGAGCAGCACAACCACAAGTTCATTTTTGGTTAAAATGTAGCTTTCTACAGCAAGTGCTAGCTACACTTATTTGCTTGAGCTGAAAGTTTGTAGATGTGTAGTCCTTCCATACCACATGCTCCAGGACATGGTTTCACCTCCTATATCTGCATGTGAAAACCACTTGTATCAGCCTCTAGTTTCCTGCTGAAATGTTTACCTCAGTCAACAGCCGTTCAAATTAACTCCACTTGAAGCCAAACTCCGCACTCACCCTCCAGATAGCATGCCCCACCTCCCAGACATCTTTGACTGGTCACCAGGACCCTGTTGGCACTGGTACCCGTGGTGACCACCACCCTGGGCTGCAATATGGGTGCTCTGCACTTTGTTGCTTTCCTCCAGCCTATCCCTTGCTGAATCAAGATGCCCCAGTGTGTCTCGGAGGCTCCCCTTTACCATTCAAAGCATCCCCACCCACTAGCTAGCCTCCAAGCCTCCTCAGGCACGCGTGGCATCCATGCCCATGAGTGCTCCAGGAGCTCCCGAGGCTCTTGAGCTCTCCCTTCGTCGCCTCCTACCCATATGGCTCTCCCCGAGTCCAGCAGCCTCACTTGGTCTCTCCCTCTCTCCCCGGAAACCCCCCCTCGAGCCCCACTTCTCTCGGGTTCTCTCCTCCCCCCATGGCCGTGGGTAGACCTCCAGCCTCCGGACGGGGTTGGCGCGCTCGGAGCCTCCCCTCGCCTCCTTCCTCCCCTGCCAGAGACCCCAGGCCGCCGCATCTCCTCCGCGTCGCCTCCCGCCCTCTCCCTTCGCTCCTGGTGCCGAAGCCAGGCGGTAGATGGCCTCCCCACAACCTCCATGGCCGGCGCCCTTGCGACCCTTCCCTGCAGACGCCGAGCAGGGGAACGGGGGCGACTAACTCCCCCGAGACTGCTGGTGGTCGGGGCACGGCCTATGATGGCTGCGGCCCACCTGATAAGTGGAGGCGCCCCGGCGCTCTGCGCCTCCTTCCAGTCGGAGGCGTATTCTGTTGAATACGTCTCCTGCGTGGCCCCTGCGCGCCAGGCCGAGCCAACAGGCCGGCCCATCACTTCTTAGTCGCCCGGGGCGCACCATAGCGTTCCCTCGTGGTCTCGTTTGCCTTTTTCTTTCTCCAAAAACTTATAAATTCCATATTAAATCCATTCTAACTCCAAATCTGATGATTCATATTTGTGCAAGTCTCTAAAATAAAGATCTATCCAAATATTGACTTTGCACATTTTTCCAAACAACTTTCATAATGTATTTATATTGAAATACAGATTGGGGATGCTTCTAGCTCCCCTTTCAAAAATCCCATAGGCTTCAAATCAACTCCAATTGGAGTGATTCAAAGTTCCACAGCTTTCTTATATCATGTACAAATTTTAGAGCCTTGGTCAACATTTTTATCAACCTCCATTATGTTGCTTATAATAAATAGCTTCCCGTTGCTATTTATTCCACATTAGAAAATTTCTAGTATATTCATTTCAACTCCAAATCCAGTGAAACCACTTCCTAAGTATTTATAAATTCATTCTTTGTTAAATGGGTGCCTCCACTCATTTTTAACAGAATAGTTTCTGTTGGCTTCTTCAATGGTCACCTATTCCTTCCTTCCTTCCATTCAAACACCCCTGATGATCCAAATATCCTATATCAAGCTTCAGGTATTTTTCTTATGACCAGAGAGGTCCAAGAAAAATATAACTTCTATTTTGTGGCACTTTTATTCTGCTTGCTATGTGGCTTACTATGTTTGTTTCCGACGATAGTTGATGGTAGACAAAGTATTCATAGATGGAGCGAAAGACCTCGAAGACCCCTAGGACTTACGTGAGCAAGGCCAGCAGCCCTTTGACCATGACTGAGCATATGTTACTTTGCATCTTATAATAGCAGGTATTCCCGTCGCATATGATCATAAGTGCCGGTAATCATTTGATATGATTTTACCGAAGGCTCCCCCGGAGCACATGCATTGAGCTTGACTCTACCCCTTAGGGTCATGCTAATACCATGTTGACAAGTAAAGATAGCAGTAGTACTATCGTGAGCATGATGTTGTCATAAAGCAAGAGTTTATGAAAACTCCGTCGGGTGCCACTAATGCCCGAGGGTGATGATGAGTTAGGTGGTCACTTTTGGTGAAGTGATGCACCCGATATTTGTGTGAGTAAGGTTTCACAAATGGGATTAGATTTATGATGTGTCGACCGTCCTAACCTTACCAGTACGACCACGTTACCCCTTATGGGACGGGGCTATGTTAATTACTCCGGTCGGTACTAGGAAAGAACAACATTACTAGTGGCGGGAGTGATATGTGGTCACTCTCGTGATTGTGTCGTGCCGAGTAGGACGACTATGCCATTTTTATGAGTTCCAGTCACACCGTTGGTCCCCACGTGGTTGTTACTGTCCAGAGCTGGTGCTCGTAAGACGTACAACATGTGGGCTGGGTACCAATCGAGTGGACCTCTTTGTCTAGGATCGTCAGGGGAAAGGCATTGATCGGGTACTTACCTAGGGTTTGTGATATACCGCGAGTCGTGGATGACACGGAAGTTTCCCGGATCTCATGGGTCGAGCGCACTACCTCTGCAGAGTGTAAACTATTCAAATAGCCGTGTCCACGGTCAAGGACAGTTGGGCAATCCTGCTTAAACTACGTCCTGATATTTTCGCATAAACCAAGTGTGTGTGAGTGAGTGTGTGTGGTGTTGGAAAAGTTGTTGTTATGAAAGTAATAATATGACCATGTTTGGTGACTTGGCATATAGGGTGAACCCGGATGGTTTACCCCTCAACTTATATATTGAGGATATGACCAAGTCCGGTGACTTGGCATATAGGGTGAACCCGGATGGTTCAGCCCTCGACAGATATATTGATATGTGTAACCTGTTCTTCAAGAGTAATTCTTTATCTTGATGCATAATCATGATCATTTCACCAAGATGAGTTACACCAAAGATGCATGATATTGTTATCCTTCACTTTCATTGTTCATATCATGGGTTGTTTGCGAGTACATTCAAAGTACTCATCAGCTTGCCATTGGTTATTTCATTGACCAGGTATGAAAGAACATGATATGGTGAAGATTAACTCGGTGACGTTCTTGCGAGATAGGACGCTTCCCAGTCAAAATGCGTGTAGGTTAAGGCTGATGGCATGGGTTCATGCTTTCAACCAATAATTCCGCTATTGGTCTAGTTTGGAGTGTTGGCCGGTAAGGTCCTATATATGTAAGGCTCGATCGAAGTGGTCATTTATTATATGAAACGATATGTAAGGATGTAAGACTGTTTTATTCGGTATCTGTGTTCGGTGAGCATTGATCTCTGGGATCACTGAGCACGGCGATTCTCGACTAGTAAGTCGGGGTCCCCACAGAGCTGGTATCAGAGCCATCCTGACTGTAGGAAGTCCTTAGTTAGCACGGACGTTAGACAGGATAAAACTGCTTTCCAGATCCTTCAAAATACTTACAAAACCTATATATTTTCTCGACTCTCCTAAATCTGCAAAGAAAGTGAAAGTTATGCCTTGCCTTCCACTCTTATTTTCTTGACACTCCTCGTCTACTTTTTCAAAACATGCAAATGGTCGCTAGTACCTTATGCCCCCTGACCGGGGGATAAATTGAAATCCTCGTGGGCAGCCCGGAATGAAGTAACCTTTCCAGGAAAACACGTGAGCTGGAAGACACAGAAGACAACTCTGCGACCAGACGAGACCAACAGACGTACCTCCATGAGAAACAAGGACATCGAGGCTTAGAAGATGGTGAAACCCTGGGCACTGTTCGAGAGTGATGCCACTTTCGCCTACGATAATCTAGACATAACATATGCAAACTTTGATCTGCATCACTAATAGAGGGACCCTGTCAATTATATGGATTGTGTCGACCACCACCGATGGATGAGAACCTCACCATTTGGTCTGCCTCACCTTAATGTGCAGGAAAACGGTTCTCTTCATCCCCCGCTCTAGGTGTTAATATCGCAATTAGTATGATTGACAGATCAGAACTCTATCATGTCATGCAAATATCGGTGCATGAGGGTGTCCACCTGAGACTCTCGAAGCCTCGGACGACAAGAAGACACTGAGAAGATCATGAAGACGACAGAAGACCCTGTCAATGACAGCTATGAAGAACCACCTTCGTCAGCAACTTCCCAGACGAGAAGACAACAAGAGTTCTCTAGAACTCAAGCGAATTGCTTGGGCAAGCAACGACAAATGGCGTGGAAACACCATGAGAAGGTCCAGAAGACTTAGTGAACCCCTCTCCGGAGCATGAAGCAAGCACGACCGTTGAGTCCAAGAACATAGGGTAGGATGAGTCGTAAAACTCCCTATGCGAAGTCGAGTACGTGAAATGGTTCGGATGGGCCATGTTTTGTGTTGCTTATTTTTGTTGTTGTGCTTTGATATAAGTCGCACTTTTCTTAGGCAACAAGCATGCGGTTATATCACTCGTCTTATTTTTGATGTTCAAAACAATTTTGGCACTTGTTTGAGTTGACTTTCCAACGCTTTTTGATTGCACTAAGACCCTTAGACACTCCCCTGTGTGCTCTCTCTCTCTCACCCCTCTCGACAACTGAACACAGCAAGACAAGATATTCCAAGGATCCACTACGAAGGACGACTGACGTTGAAGCCACTGACTGCGCTATGCGCAACCACACGCAAACCATAGGAGAGTGCTTTCCCCTCAAGTTTGGGAAACCACACTAGACCAGACTAACCTCCACAAGCCCTTCCGGCTCAAATTTTCTGGTCACGTGTCTAGTACACAGACATGCGAGAACACGTGTAGGTCCCCGATAAAACCCCGCTTAGCACCGGGTTCTGTATGGGACGAGTGATCGCAGCGAATCCGTATCCTTCAATCTTAAGATAGCACCATAACCCTGATGCCATGAGAGGATCGTTCTGTAATATCTAAGAGTATAGACCAAATACTGTCATGGTGATGATGATGCGTGTCTTGAGGATATAGCTAGACTATTTTGGTGGATCATGAGACCCTTATATATAGGTAGGTGAACTTGGTGGAACAAGTTGGTATAGTAGCATAACCTACATAATCTGGAGTAAGATTGGATTTAGTAGGATGATCCTTATCGCGATTAACAATATTTTGGTGGTATACATGACTTTAGCAAGTAGTTGGCATGATTTGATGCCTTTACCATAATAACTTGGAGTATCAAGTCGACTTCTCATTGGACTTGAGTCTTGGATTTAAATAGGTAATCTTAATAGAGTATTGAGGATGACAAAGACCACAAGGTTCGGGGTAAATTGGATATAGAGTCTCGATTATGATACCATGTTTCTCGGTGGACATAGAGTGCGTGTACTTGGAGTTGTCAGATTGGTTTACAACCTATGTGTTTTGGCCTTGAAATGAGATGGCCATGATTATTGAAGTTGGTGGATATACTATGACGTAATTCTTGTAGTAATATGTGAGTTATGAGGACTCTAAGAGATTATGTAGAACCCCATAAATGATTGGATTCGTAGGAGTGACAGGTCCAGTAATGATTGACCGGATTGATGGATCACTTGATCGGATTCATAGTAAGGAAACAACATATTGGATTGGTATACTATGTGTTTCCTTAATATAGTAGTGTAGAACCCTATCCGTTGTATGATCTAGCTGGACATTAGATTTGTAGCATCCATGTGCGACCTTAGCAGCTTATATACCCCCCCCCCCCCCGAGGTTCTTGCATAGAACGCACGTGCATCAATACTACACCATGTGTAGTGTCTGGGTTTAGATCTTCCCTCAACCCGGAGTTGACTAGCATGAGCGGTGTGGGGTCGACCCACGTGGGATGGAATCTTTGATGCGATGAGGTGATATCGTCCCGAGATTTGTGGTCGAACTATTGGCATCTAAGGAATGTGCTTAGAATTAAGATGATAACTGTTTGCCCACATCCTAAGTTCCTTGAGACCCTAAAGCTTCGCTGAGCCACAAGATGGACGGATTACGACCATAGAAAAACGACTTTAAGACGTTGAAATATGGCCAGTACGCGCCCATAGAAAGTCCCCATTCTCCTCACCGGACTCATGAGCACTGTGCTTATGTCATGTTCAGGGAAAGTATGTTGTCATCCTCACTGATGACATGCTTACTCGCCTAGTAAGAGGGAGAACACCTTAGTCCTGTTTGGACGAGTCTAGGAACGCTGATTGTTATGCCTCTCGAGGGTACAGTGATATCTCGAGAACCTGGGCTTCTCGAAGCAGTCCTAAGACAACGGAACTCTATCCTACTCAAGTCAAGACGAAGAACCGCCATGGCGAGGAAGCCACGACAATGACGATGAAGCAACAAGAAGTCAACCACCGACCGCGCACTGACTACATCAACAACGTCAAGAAGCCTCGATGACTCAAGATGATGAAGCCTTTGGACAAGCGAAAGAATTGGACGACCTATCCTTGGTACAAATCAAGGACGAAAGTACTAGTAGGTCGTGGTGAAAACCTGCCAAAGGCGATTCACCCACCCGCTGAATCGTAGACCTTGGGAATGGATGACTGGTCTATACTCTTGGGTAGCCAGCTCAACCAGAAACCCCTCGCAAACCCTCCTAGATGGCAGGACCTGTTCTGGACTCTGAGACTCCGAGCTTAGACTCATAGGTGAGACCCAACCCAGGCCCTTCCATGAGAAGCCTCCGAAGACTATTTGCGACCATAGTTTGCCTGCCGAAAGGAAGTCAAGGAACTCCCCGTAAGCAGGAAGCTACCTGGAGATTTTGGCAATGCGTTCTAACGCGAGACATCTAGATGCCACTAACCGGCATGTGAAGCCCCAGGACCAGATCCCAGACACACCATCTTGCCACATATTTTGACTTTGGAATACAATTGCAAGCCAGAACCCTGCACAGACTTAGCTCATCAAGCCCTTGACCTGATCAAGCCTAACTTATTACCAGACCCCACCCACGATCAGGCAAGGACGCGCGAAACATTCGAAGTTGTATCATCAAACACCTCAAGACCACAACAACAACATGGGGACATGAAGACTACCTCCGACTCAAGATTCTGTATCTCACCAACCCCTAGCCTAGAAATCTCAGGGACGAGATTTTCTTAAGGGGGTAAGGTCTGTAACACCCAGTTTTTGGCCTTCCTGACTACTTAACTTATTTCAAAATTTAGGACCAATTAAATTGTTTTGTGAATGCTTGTGATGCTTGGAGTGATTATTGTTTGCCTGTTTGCTTGAGTGCATGTGATTGCTCCCCTATAATTATCTCTATCTTCCAACTCACCTCCTCATTCTATGATCTCCTGCCTAATGATCACGCCATGTGTTTAGGATAAATATATATTTTCACCAAACATTGTTTTCACCAAAAAGCAATTCTTGGAATTAAACTTTCAAACCCCTGAGATGAGGTTGTACTACAAGTCCTCAAATTAGGGAAATTATTTTGCACCAATTATTTTATTTAAAACCTATTATGAAAATGTCTTCCCAAAACCACCATATTATTATTTTAAAAGTTATTTTAATATTTTATTTAAAATCCTTTCTATGAGGCCACTAATGAACTCCTATGAAGGAAAGTTATTTTTATTGATTTCAAAATATTTAAGAAAATTTAGGGAAACTCAGTGGATATATTTATTCCATATTTATGAGTTTCAACACATGGTCATATTCAACACACTGGGCAAATCCCTCCAAAACCATTCCTGCCTATTTCAAGCTTTTGAGATATTTCTATAAGAAATATTCTCAATAAATTCTAGTAAAATTATAGCATGTCATATATGATATTATTGATGATCTTGCAAGTTTCATTTCAATCCAAGTTGATTTGGCTCCCCTAATCACTCTAAAACCCTATCTATCCAGAATCAAATTTGAGCAACTCTACATTGTGAAGTGTCTCCAATTGTGCTCAAATTTGGTGGACATGTTCTGATACTCCAATAAGGCATCCACACCAAGTGGTACACCAAGGAGAATGGAGGAACTTGTCCTAAGACCCTCAAAACCCTCTGTGTTGATTTGTGACTTTGGTAAACTTTACGTTATAAAGTTTCTCCAACTGATGTCAAACTTTTTTGCATGCCTTAATGCTCAAATAATGCCCCTACACCAAATATTGGATTTGTGGGAATTTATTTGAATAGGGTTCTAAGTAGAAACCCATTTCTACCCATTTCTAGGGTTTTTCAAGTCTACATTGGAAAACTTCTCCAGCAAATCCAAAATTTGGTGTGCAAGCCTATTTTCACCTATTATTTGACCCTGTTAAGTTTCATAGCCATTGGAATTTATCTGGTTGCCCAACCACAGATCAAACACCTTGTGTGCACTCACTAAATCGGCTTCTTTGACCCCTTACACTTTTACCCTTGAGCTCAAATTTCTACCACAGCTTCATATAGTTACATTTTATCTCCAGTAACATCTTCATAGCCACTGGTCAATTATTGGAGAAGGACCCTTTGTAACTATCTCTCATTTTACCGATGGAATCACTATTTTTACCCTCTTGTTTCACTTCTGCTTAACCCAAGGCCCCCAATTCTCTCCAGAGCCTCCCTAGAGTGTCAATGCTTCATTTTAAACCAAGAGATGGCATGCTCATGTGGAGAAAATGAGCAGCCCAACCACAAGTTCATTTCTGGTTAAAAGGTAGCTTGGTACAGCAAGTGCTAGCTACACTTATTTGCTTGAGCTGAAAGTTTGCAGATGTGTAGTCCTTCCATACTACATGCTCCAGGACATGGTTTCACCTCATATTTCTGCCTGTGAAAACCACTTGTATCAGCCTCTAGTTTCCTGTTCAAATGTTTACCTCAATCAACTGCAATTCAAATCAACTCCACTTGAAGCCAAACTCCTTACTCACCCTCCAGATAGCATGACCCACCTCCCACACATCTTTGAGTCGTCACCAGGACCCTGTTGGCATTGGTAGCCGTGGTGAACACCACCCTGGACTACAATATGAGTGCTCTGCACTTTGTTGCTTTCCTCCAGCCCATCCCTTACTGAATCAAGATGCCCCAGTGTGTCTCAGAGGCTCCCCTTGACCATTTAAAGCATCCCCACCCACTAGCTAGCCTCCAAGCCTCCTCAGGCACGCGTGGCATCCATGCCCACGAGTGCTCCAGGAGCTCCCGAGGCTCTTGAGCTCTCCCTTTGTCTCCTCCCCCCCATATGGCTCTCCCCGAGTCCAGCAGCCTTACTTGCTCTCTCCCTCTCTCCCTAGAAACCCCCCCTCGAGCCCCTCTTCTCTCGGGCTCTCTCCTCCCCTCATGGCCGCGGGTAGAGCTCCGTCCTCCGCACGGGATTGGCGCGCTCGGAGCCTCCCCTCGCCTCCTTCCTCCACTGCCGGAGACCCCAGGCCGCCACATCTCCTCCGCATTGCCTCCTGCCCTCTCCCTTCGCTCCTGGTGCCAAAGACAGGGGTAGACGGGCTCCCCGCAACCTCCATCGCCGGCGCCCTTGCGACCCTTCCCTGCAGGCGTCGAGCAGGGGAACGGGGGCGGCTAACTCCCCCGAGCCTGCCGGTGGTCAGGGCACGACCTAGGCTGGCTGCGGCCGCCGTAGAACGCTCAAGCGTCGGCCGGCTCCCGCTCCTGTGCTCCCTCTGTGTCTAGCGAGGGAGGTAGAAGAAGCACCTACACGCGGGGCCCCCTCGTGAGCGAGCCAGGGCGGAGGCCCACCTGATAAGTGGAGGCGCCACGACGCTCTGCGGATCCTTCCAGTCGGAGGTGTATTCTATTGAATACGTCTCCTGCGTGGCTCCGGCGCACCAGGCCGAGCAAGCAGGCCGGCCCATCGCCTATTAGCCGCCCGGGGCGCACCATAGCGTTCCCTGTGGCCTCGTTTGCCTTTTTCTTTCTCCAAAAACTTGTAAATTCCATATTAAATCCATTTAACTCCAAATCTGATGATTCAAATTTGTGTAGGTCTCTAAAATAAAGATCTATCCAAACATTGACTTTGCACATTTTTCCAAACAACTTTCATAATGTATTTATATTTAAATACAGATTTGGGATTCTTCTAGCTCCCCTTTCAAAAATCCCATAGGCTTCAAATCAACTCCAATTGGAGTCATTCAAATTTCCACAGCCTTCTTATATCATGTACAAATTTTAGAGCCTTGGTCAACATTTTTATCAAGCTCCATTCTGTTGCTTATAATAAATAGCTTCCCGTTGCTATTTATTCCACATTAGAAAATTCCTAGTATATTCATTTCAACTCCAAATCCAGTGAAACCACTTCCTAAGTATTTATAAATTCATTCTCTGTTATATGGGTGCCTCCACTCATTTTTAATAGAATAATTTCTGTTGGCTTGTTCAATGGTCACCTATTCCTTCCTTCATTCCATTCAGACACCCCTGATGATCCAAATATCCTATATCAAGCTTCAGGTATTTTTCTTATGACCAGAGAGGTCCAAGAAAAATATAACTTCTATTTTGTGGCACTTTTATTCTGCTTGCTATGTGGCTTACTATGTTTGTTTCCGACGATAGTTGACGATAGACGAAATATTTGGAGATGGAGCGGAAGACCTCGAAGACCCCGAGGACTTACGTGAGCAAGGAAAGCAGCCCTTTGACCATGACTGAGCATATGTTACTTTGCATGTTATAATAGCAGGTATTCCTGTTGCATATGATCATAAGTGCCGGTAATCACTTGATATGACTTTACCGAAGGCTCCCCCGGAGCACATGCATCTAGCTTGACTCTACCCCTTAGGGTCATGCTAATACCATGTTGACAAGTAAAGATAGCAGTAGTACTATCATGAGCATGATGTTGTCATAAAGAAAGAGTTTATGAAAACCCCGTCGGGTGCCACTAATGCCCGAGGGTGATGATGAGTTAGGTGGTCACTTTTGGTGAAGTAAGGTTTCGGAACGGTGATTAGATTTATGATGTGTCAACCGTCCCAACCTTACCAGTACGACCACGTTACCCCTTACGGGACGGGGCTATGTTAATTACTCTGGTCGGTGCTAGCAAAGAGCCACATTACTAGTGGCGGGCGTGATAGGTGGTCACTCTCGTGATGGGATCGTGCCGGGTAGGACGAGTATGCCATTTTTATGAGTTCCAGTCACACCGTTGGTCCCCGCATGGTTGGTACTGTCCAGAGTTGGTGCTCGTAAGACGTACAACATGTGGGTTGGATACCAATCGAGTGGACCTCTTTGTCTAGTATCGTCAGGGGAAAGGCATTGATCGGGTACTTACCTCGGGTAGGTGATATACCGCGAGTCGTGGATGACACGGAAGTTTCTCGGATCTCGTGGGTCAAGCGTACTTCCTCTCCAGAGTGTAAACTATTCGAATAGTCGTGTCCACGCTCAAGGACAGTTGGGTAATCCTTCTTAAACTACGTCCTAATATTTCCGCATAAACCAAGTGTGTGTGAGTGAGTGTGTGTGGTGTTGGAAAAGGTGTTGTTATGAAAGTAATAATATGACCAAGTTTGGTTACTTGGCATATAGGGTGAACCCGGATGGTTTAGCCCTCAACTGATATATTGAGGATATGACCAAGTTCGGTGACTTGGCATATAGGGTGAACCCGAATGTTTCAGCCCTCGACAGATATAATTATATATGTAACCTGTTCTTCAAGAGTAATTCTTTATCTTGATGCATAATCCTGATCATTTCACCAAGATGAGTTACACCAAAGATGAATGATACTGTTATCCTTCACTTTCATTGTTCATATCATTGGTTGTTTGCGAGTACATTCAAAGTACTCATCGGCTTGCCACTAGTTATTTCATTGACCAGGTATGAAAGAACAGGATATGGTGAAGATTAACTCGGTGACGTTCTTGCGAGCTAGGACGCTTCCCAGTCAGAATGCCTGATGGTATGGGTTCACGCTTTCAACCAATAATTCCGCTATTGGTCTAGTTTCAAGTCTTGGCCGTTAAGGCCCTATATATGTAAGACTCGACCGAAGTGGTCATTTATTGTATCAAACAATATGTAAGGATGTAAGACTCTTTTATGCGGTATCTATGTTCGGTGAGCATTGATCTCTAGGATCACTGAGCACGGCGATTCTCGACTAGTAAGTCGGGGTCCCCACAATATATATATATATATTTGATAGAAATAATAATTTGAAAGAAATAATTTTGTTTCCATACTCATAACCATATTAAAATAACTTTCATCCATAATACATACATATTATGCCAGTTGCATCCATACCAAACCATATATTACACCAGTTTCACATATATCCTTATACTACAATAGTTCCAATCCAAGTTTCCGTGAAGCCATGGTAGAAGAAACCAGATTCAAGCATTCCATCAATAAAATCCAAGCTTCCCGTGAAGTGAATGTAATCTGCAAAATGGCAAATAAAAAATTTAGAAGAAGAGCACTAGATGAAGAAGAGAAGTATAGGTTATTTCGGAGAGAACTTAGGTAACTATAGGCCATTTAATAGCTAAATTAGGTGTAATAGGTCATCTTGGAGCTACATAGCCGTATTATGTCATTTAGGAGAGAACTTAGCTAAGTATAGGTCATTCTAGAGCTAACTTGGATAACATATGTCATTTTGTAGCCAACTATGATTGTTAAGCCATTTTGAGCTTATTATTTCATTTTGGAGCGAAATTAGTCATTTTAATGAGCTATCCAAGGTTCTTATGATGTTTTTACTAAGCTAATTATGTCATTTTGTAGGATAATTAGCTAAGTATGTCTTTGGTGGATGAGTCTAAGCTATGTAGAAGAAGAAAGAGAAGAAGCAAGAAGACAAGAAGAAGGAGAAGTAAAAAAAGAACAAGGAGGAGGAGGAGGAGAAGGAGAAGGAGAAGGAGAAGGAAGAGGAGAAGAAGAAGAAAACAAGAAGGACAAGAAGAAGGAGAAGAAGGAGGAGAAGATGGAGAAGGAGCTTCTCTCCTCCTTCTTCTCCTTCTTCTCCTTCTTCTTCCTCCTTCTCCTTCTCCATCTTCTTCTCTTCTTCTTCTCTTCTTCTTCTTCCTTCTTTTCATTTTTCCGCTATCTTCTCCCCTTGTCCTCTCATTCGAGCTAAAATAGCTAATTATGCCTTTTTGGAGCTAATTATGTCATTTTGGAGGATAATTAGGTAAGTATAGGTCATTTTTTTATTAAATAGGCCATTTTCAAGCTAACTAAGCTAATTATGTCATTTAGGTGGAAGCCAAGCTAAGTATAGGCCATTCTAGAGCTAACTTAGGTAAAATATGTCATTTTGGAGCCAACAATGATTATTAAGGAATTTTTGAGCTAAATTGGCTAATTATGTCATTTAGGTGGCAGTGAAGCTAAGTATATAATATTCATGAGCTAACCAAGGTTCTTATGCCATTTTGATTTTATTATTTCATTTTGGAGCTAAATTAGTCGTTTTAATGAGTTAACCAAGGTTCTTATGATGTTTTTACCTAACTAAGCTAATTATGTCATTTTGTAGGATAATTAGCTAAGTATGTCTTTGTTGGATGAGTCTAAGCTACGTAGAAGATGAAAGAGAAGAAGCAAGCAGAGAAGAAGAAGAAGAAAAAGAAGATGGAGGAGGAGGAGGAGGAGGAGGAGAAGGAGAAGGATAAGGAGAAGGAAGAGGAGAAGAAGAAGAAAAGAAGAAGGACAAGAAGAAGGAGAAAAAGGAGGAGAAGAAGAAGAAAAGAAGAAGGACAAGAAGAAGGAGAAAAAGGAGGAGAAGAAGAAGGAGCTTCTCTCCTCCTTCTCCTTCTTCTTCCTTCGTCTCCTTCTCCTTCTTCTTCTCTTCTTCTTCTCTTCTTCTTCTTCTTCCTTCTTTTCATTTTTTCTCTATCTTCTCCTCTTGTCCTCTTTTTCGAGATAAATTAGCTAATTATGCCATTTTGGAGCTAATTATGTCATTTTGGAGGATAATTAGGTAAGTATATGTCATTTTTTATTAAATAGTCCATTTTCGAGCTAATTAAGCTAATTATGTCATTTAGGTAGAAGCCAAGCTAAGTATAGGTCATTCTAGAGCTAACTTGGGTAAAATATGTCATTTTGGAGACAACTATGATTATTAAGGCATTTTCGAGCTAAATTAGCTAATTATGTCATTTAGGAGGAGGAGAAGGAGAAGGAGAAGGAGAAGGAGAACATTATGTAGCTAACTTGGGTTAACTATGTCATTTTGGAGCTAAGTATGCTTAATAAACCATATTGGACTATTATACGGTTGTTAAGCAAAACGATAGAAATAACATACCATTATCGTCATCACGGCGGTGAAGCACGGTGGCTCTGGCTTGTTTCACCTGGAGAAGGATCCACTGTAGAAGGGTCGTGCGATGCGTTTTGGGAGATATTCTGCACCAAACATCATTTGCAATGTGTCGTTAGCATGATGACACTCTCAAGATCACTGCATTGAAATGAAACTCACCGTCCCCGCCATGTTAATGACTAGCATCACCGGAGGGACCTGGCTGGACTTCTCGCACATAGACTGTACATTTGGTTTCGACAAGTCAAACTTTTTAGTTATTAATGAAACAGACATTAAAATGCAAGATTTGAAATAATATGAAGAAGAAACTTACCACGAAGAGCTCGTATATGACCCTCTTAGATGCATCATTCCGTACCCTCTCCGCCTCCACCAATGGAGCCGTCCTCTCCTCTAGCTCCTTCATCTCGTTATCCTTCTCCGCCAAAACCGCCTGCGATGCCTCTCTCTCTTTCAGAATAGCAGTCTGCAAGACAACTCATTGTTAGCATTGTAATCATATTGGTTCCAACGCACAACATAATGCGGAAAGATAGTTGAGTCCATTAAACTAACCTCGATGGAGAGCTCCGCTGGCCGTGGACGAGGTGTTATCTCACGACAGGAGCTCGTTTGGCGTGCCTTTATCTGCCGGAGAGTGCTAGGACAACATATAAGGCTGTCTCCAATGGCGATCGAGCCATTGGGCCTCCCGTTGCCATCTATCATCACCATCTCTAGATCAATAGGATCCTCGCTCGGGTTAAAGTCCTCCCCTTTCCTCGCCTTCCCGTGATCTCTGTACTTCACGAGCTTGTGGTGGGAGGAGAAGTTGGTGAAGTTTTCTGGATGCTCGAGGTGAGACTCAGAGAATGCCTTGAACTTCTTGTACGAGGCAGTATGGGCCATCGCATACAGGTCGTACATCTGTGGCACCTCCGTCTTATTGTGACGCGCCAAAAAGAGAGAGAGAGGAAAATTTTATTAGTAAAGGGCTCAAGATAGCATTAAGAATGAATTGCATGAGGCATGAAGAAAACCACATACCCAGTTCTCGACAAATTGGATTAAGTTGACGCTCCCTTGATTGTGTGGCACACCAACCATTTTGCCATGCCTCTCCTTGGCATTGTTGTGGCTGGCCTCCCAACTTTCGGAGCACCACTGATCCACCAAGGCCTCCCAACAATCCATCTTACCCACACGCCATCTCGGGGGCACCTAAGTTAATAAAGAGAAATTTGAGCACGTAAGAACCAAATCAAGGAAACTAACTACAAAGACTTAATAATATGTAATTACCTTCATTTAATGCTCCTTCTCCATCTTAGAATCACGGCACTTCTCCTTGTCCTTCCTAATACGACGCGAGGCATAGTAGTCTCGAACAGCCTGCACCTGAGCCTCGTGCCGAAAGTTTTGAAGTAGGCAACGACATTCAGTTTCGATAACCTTTCCCGCGTCCTCCTCGTATCCCTCCTCACACATGTAGTAGGTCTCCAAACGAGAAAACACCAAGTAGTACAATAACTACCTGTGGTTGATTTATAATTGTGTAAAGGAGAAATTACCTAGAACTATTGGATCACCATGTCGGCCCTCGTGTGGCACAAAACACCGTCGATCTCCACCTCCGGCGGGGTTGGGGCACCTAAGTAGTGCTCCCAGGTCATTCCTACCTCTCGCTCCCGACCGGGCAATGTAACAAACCCTGGGAAGTTTTGATGGCAAAGCACACCAAGGCCATTGTTGGGCTTGCGGACACCCTTGGCAACAATCCAACCACTGCAGTATGAAAAATTAAAGCCAAAACATTAGATATTTGAGAAAACGTGAAGGCAAAAGGTTAAATAAGAGTAAAACTTACTTCTCCCCATTTGGCTTAATCGACCACCTCTGCTCGCGGGTCGCCAGCATGAGCGGGAGCCCCGAACTACCACGCTGGTAGATGGTAGCCCCCTCACCCAGCTCCTCGTCCCTATCAGCATGGCCACTTGGCTCAGGCTGAGCCAGATCAGCCCAGGTATCCCACTGGGTCTCTGGGACGTACCCTCATACCTTCTTTGCTCCGGAGTCGCATGGAACGAAGCCTCTAGGACACGAGGCTCGTGGGTCGAAGGCTCGTTGACCCGAGGCTCGTCGACCTGAGGCACGTCGACCTGAGGCTCGTGAACCGGAGACCATGTAGCCTCCACCTTAGACGAATCCACCCTAGAAGTCATGTGCTCAGGTGAATCAGGTTGGGATGACAGCGAGGAAGGCGTGGCAGCCACCGCCCTACGTCTCGCGTGGCCACGTGAACCTTTAGTACAACATAAATACCAACATCAGTAATAAAATGTATATAAATACCAACATGACTACAACATAAATACCAACATGAGTACAACATAAATACCAACATGAGTAATACCTTTAGTACCTCTCGACTTCGCGCGGGGTCGACCTCCTCTCACGGGGTCCGCGAGAGTCGAAGAAGCGGCCACTGCATGCAGAGTAGAGAGCAATGCTCTCTGAAGGGAAGTACCCATCCCACCACCCCCCGATGAAGAAGGAGCTGCGGAGTGCTTTCGACCCTTTCCCACCATCTTTCAACACCTGTCATGACAAAGAGTAAATGAAATTAGTACAACATAAATACCAACATGAGTAATAAAATGTATATAATTTAAGCGTATCATCGTCATAAATACCAACATGACTAATAAAAATTGAAATCCTAACATGAACTCAAAGTTTATATATAGTAATAGTTGAATACCTGACATGAACTAATAACAATCGTGCTCGTCTATATATGCTTCGGGGTCAATAAATGCATCATGATCATCACTATCATCAATAAATGAATCATCATCATCACTATCAGGAAGAACATGTGGAAGGCCACCCTTATGTAATCGGTCAAGAACTGATAGGTCATCCGCAGCAGTAACCTCTTCTTCTTTCGGCTCTTCCTGTTCGGGCTCAGGGGTTAAGACGGATTCACTATCACTGTCTACTTCAATGTTCTGGGGTGAAGTAGAGCAGTTCTTGAAACATTTCCTGGACATACGTGTTTCTTGGAAGAATTCTCCTTCATATGTGTCTGGGTTAATGTGAGGTTCGTAATCCTCTCCATTAAGGGTAGGTGGTTGCTACGGCAACACAAGTCCTTCCCCGGCAACGCCAGGAATTCTTCTTGCTACTTCTCTTGTTTGCGTCAGTTTTTCCCTTGAAGAGGAAAGGGTGATGCAGCACAGGATCAGTAAGTATTTCCCTCTGTTTGAGAACCAAGGTATCAATCCAGTAGGAGAATCTCGTCAAGTCCAAAGTACCTAGACAAACACAAAGAGCTTGCACCCAACGCTATAAAGGGGTTGTCAATCCCTTCAAGATTGATTGGAAAGTGAGATATGAAGGCAGAAAGTGCAACGAAGAAAAAGTGTAAGGCTGAAAATATGGTGTGCAGTAGACCCGGGGGCCATAGTGTTCACTAGAGGCTTCTCTCAAAATAGCAAATATTACGGTGGGTGAACAAATTACTGTCGAGCAATTGATAGAACCACGCAAAAGTCATGACGACATCTAAGGCAATGATCATACATATAGGCATCACGTCCGAGACAAGTAGACCGATACTTTCTGCATCTACTACTATTACTCCATACATCGACCGCTATCCAGCATGCATCTTGTGTATTGAGTTCATGATGAACAGAGTAACGCCTTAAGCAAGATGACATGATGTAGAGGGATAATCTCAAACCAATGATGAAAACCCCTTCTTTTTACCCTTGATGGCAACAACAAGATGCGCGCCTCGCTACCCCTTCTGTCACTGGGTGAGGTCACCGCACGGTATGAACCCAAAACCAAGCACTTCTCCCATTGCAAGAATCATAGATCTAGTTGACCAATTAAAACCCACAACTCGAAGAGAATTACAAGGATATGAAATCATGCATAAGAGAGGTCATAAGAAATTCAAATAAGATTCATAGATAATCTGATGATAAATCCACAATTCATTGGATCTCGACAAACACACCGCAAAAGAATATTACATCGGATAGATCTCCATGAAGATCATGGAGAACTTTGTATTGAAGATCCAAGAGAGAGAAGAAGCCATCTAGCTACTAGCTATGGACCCATAGGTCTATGGTGAACTACTCATGCATCATCGGAGAGGTCATGGAGTTGATGAAGAAACCCTCCGTATCCGACTCCCCCCTCCGGCAGGGCACCAGAACGTGCCCTAGGTGGGATCTTGCGGAGACAGAAGCTTGCGGCGGTGGAAAAGTACTTTCGATGATCTCCTCATTTTTTCTGGGATTTTAGGGAATATATAGGCGCAAAACCTAAGGCAGAGGTTGTCGAGGGAGACCAGAAGCAAGGGAGGCGCGGGCCCCCTGGCCGCGCCATGAGGGCTTGTGGAGTCCCTGCAGCCCCCCTGCCCTGAATCTCCGGCTTCTCGATCTTTTTTTGTTTCGAAAAATCTTTTTGGCAGTTTCATTCCGTTTGGCCTCCGTTCAAAATCCTCCTCTAAAAGGGGTCAAAAACATGGAAAAAACAGGAACTCGCACTTGGCACTGAGTTAATAAGTGAGTCCCAAAAAATATAAAAAAAGGCATGCAAAACATCCAAAGTTTGACAAGATAATAGCATGAAACCAGAAAAAATGATTGATACGTTGGAGACGTATCAAGCATCCCCAAGCTTAACTCCTGCTCGTCCTCGAGCAGGGAAGGGATAAAGACTGAATTTTTGATGTGGAATGCTACCTAGCATAGTTGTCCTTTGCAACTTCTTTCACGTGACAGGAATGTTCAGATCCGTAAGATTCAAAACAATAGTTTGCTATTGATATTAAAACAATAATACTTCAAGCAAACTAGCAAGGTAATCATGAAATTTCAAAATAACAATGCCAATGAAAGTTATCCCTTCAAAATCATATAGTCTGGCTATGCTCCATCATCCTCACACAACTAATGTAAATCATGCACAACCCCGGTATTGGCCAAGTAATTGTTTTCGCACTCTTACTTTCTCAAACTTTTTATAACTATGACGCAATACATGAGTGTGAGCCATGGATATAGCACTATAGGTGGAATAGAGTGTGGTGGTGGTTGTGAGACAAAAAGGAGGAGATGGTCACATTGACTCGGCGTATCAAAGGGCTATGGAGATGCTCATTAATAGATATCAATGTGAATGAGTAGGGATTGCCATACAAGGGGTGCACTAGAGCTATAAGTATGTTAAAGCTCAAAAGGAGAACTAGTGGGTGTGCATCCAACTTGCTTGCTCACGAAGACCTAGGGCAATTTTGAGGAAGCCCATCATTGGAATATACAACCCAAGTTATACAATAAAGATTCCCACTAGCATATGGTAGTGACAAAGAAAGAAGCTCTCAATCATGAAGAGCATGGTGATATTATGAAGCACAAGTGTGGAAAAAGATAGTAGCATTGTCCCTTCTCTCTTTTTCTCTCTTTTTTTATTTGGGCTCTTAGGCCTCTTTTTTTTCTTTTTTTTCTTTTTTATTTTTGGGCTCTTTTTTTATATCCTCACATGAGAAAATGCTCTAAAATGATGATCATCACACTTTTATTTACTCACAGCTCAAAGCTTAGAACGATGATGACTCTATAGGAAATGCCTCCCGCAGTGTACCGGGATGTGCAACGATCAAGCTTGGCGTATGACGTTGAAACATCTCGCTAGCTATCTTACGATCATGCAGTGGCAAGATGAGAGTGACGGCACAAGTCATGAGACGGAACGGTGGGAGTTTCATGGCAATATATCTCGGAATGGCTATGAAAATGCCATAGTAGGTAGGTATGGTGGCTGTTTTGAGGAAGGCATATGGTGGGTTTGTGTACCGACGAGAATTGCATGACACTTGAGAGGCTAGCAATAGTGGAAGGTGAAAGTGCATCTATACCATGGGGACTCACATTAGTCAAGAAGAACGCACATACTTGTTGCGAAAGTTTTTATTAGTAATCGAAACAAAGTGCTAAACGCATACTCCTAGGGGAAGGGTTGGTAGGTGTTAACCATCGCGCGATCCAGACCTCAACACAAAGGATGACAATCAATAGATCAATTCTACTCTGACTTCCTAACATAGCGGTTCACCATACGTGCATGCTATGGGAATCACTAACTTCAACACATGTATTTCTAGATTCACAATACCCTAGTAATATAACTCTTAATATTACCAAATCCACGCCTCAAAACTAATTGAGAGGAATCAAAACTTCAATTTGTACTCCATGCACATGAAGATGGAGGTTTTTGTATCCTCTTTGGGTACTTATCACCTTTGGAACTACTTTCATAGCATAAGCCAACTACCAAGTCACGCGCCGCCGTGCTCTAAAAGATCTAAGTGAAGCACATAGAGCAAAATTATCTAGCTCAGAAGATATAAGTGAAGCACTATGAGCATTCTAGCAAAATCACGATGAGTGCACGTCTCTCTCTAAAGGTGTGCAACAAGTATGATTGTGACACAACAAAAAGAAAAGACTCCTACGATACTAGACGCTCTAAGCAAAACACATATCATGTGGTGAATTAAAATATAGCTCCAAGTAATGTTACCGGTGGATTGAAGACGAAAGAGGGGATGCCTTCCCGGGGCATTCCCAAGCTTAGGCTTTTCGGTGTCCTTGAATTTGGCTTGGGATGCCTTGGGCAACCCCAAGCTTGATCTGTTTCCACTCCGTATCTCTTTGTCCATGAGAGCATCACTCAAAACTTGAAAACTTCACCACACAAAACTTAAACAGAAACTCGTGATAACATTAGCACAAGAAAACAAACTACCACGTCTTTTGGTACTGTAGCAAACTTGATTTCTATCTATATTGGTGTTGGGCTGCTATATTCTCACTTTTCCATGGCTAGTACCCCCCGATACTAACCATAGTTTCATCAAAACAACCAACCAACTCAACAAAAACAGACCAGTCTGTAGCAATCTGTATACTTCGTATACTTCTGGTACCTCACAAATTTTGAAAAATTAGGACTGCCTGGGAAAGAGGCATATCAACCAGCAAAAAAAAGAATCAACTCAAAGCCCCTTTTTGAATAAAAAGACAAATCATCTCGTGAGCGAAAAGTTTCTGTCTTTTTTCAGCAAGATCAAACAACCATTACCAAGACTAGTTATAAAGGTTTTGCTTGGCTCAAACACAAAAAGAAACACAAAAAACACAATCACAACAGAATTATGATGGTGTCGACGCAACAAAACAGAAAGAAAAAGATAAATTCATTGGGTTGTCTCCCAACAAGCGCTATTCTTTAACGCCCTTTGCTAGGCATAAAAGCGATAGAATCACGTATCGCCGTCTTTGGTGCTCAAACCATAAGTGGCGTGATCACTTGTCATATTAAGGTTTTCATCTTTCTTGCTAGATGATTCACCACTATTTTTGGGAACAAAAACAGACTTGGTGACCTTATTGTGGGCAAAGTTTGGAGTATTCTGCACAGTGGCAAAAGGGGAACCCATGTTGGTTATAACGTCCTCTAGCTTGCCAATCCTAGCGGAATCATGACCTAATTTTTCGTTGACTGTGGGTTCCTTCTCCTTTAAATTTTTCAAAACCATTCCCACCTTGGATTCGTACTTAGTGATTTGATTGTGGATCTTTTTAACCAAATTCTCAATGAGTTCTATCGTAGCAACTTTATTTTCAATGACGTCCAGCCTATGCATCACATGTTCCAGAGTTAAGGTAGTTCCATTAACCATGAGTGGGGGTGAGCCTACCAAATTTATTACAGCTCCGTAAGAATCAATGGTATGGCTACCCAAGAAATTTCCACCTACGATGGTGTCAAGAATATACCTATTCCAAGGAGAAGAACCCACATAAAAACGGCAAAGCAGGACGGTAGTGGATTGCTTAGGAGAAGATCTACTCTGAGCATTGCAAATCCTGTACCAAGCGTCCTTTAAATTTTCTTCCTCAATTGGTTTAAAGTTGAGAACTTCGCTCTCAGGGGTATCGTTCGAAGTTGTGGCTCTAGCCATGACGACAGGTAGACTATCCCACACAAAAGAAGAGAAAGCAACTGAGAGAAAAAAGGCGAACGAAAAAGGCAAACAAAAAATGCAAATTGTGAAGTGGGGGAGAGGAAAACGAGAGGCAACTGGCAAACAAAGTAAATGCAAGAGATGAGTTTGCGTCACCTACTTGGATGAGTTCTTGACTTGATCCTCCCCGGCAACGGCGCCAGAAATTCTTCTTCTACGGCAACAAAAGTCCTTACCCGGCAACGCCAGGAATTCTTCTTGCTATTTCTCTTGTTTGCGTCGGTTTTTCCCTTGAAGAGGAAAGGGTGATGCAGCACAGGAGCAGTAAGTATTTCCCTCAGTTTGAGAACCAAGGTATCAATCCAGTAGGAGAATCTCGTCAAGTCCAAAGTACCTGCACAAACACAAAGAGCTTGCACCCAACGCTATAAAGGGGTTGTCAATCCCTTCAAGATTGATTGCAAAGCGAGATCTGAAGGCAAAAAGTGCAACCAAGAAAAAGTGTAAGGCTGAAAATATGGTGTGGAGTAGACCCGGGGGGCATAGTGTTCACTAGAGGCTTCTCTCAAAATAGCAAATATTACGGTCGGTGAAAAAATTACTGTCGAGCAATTGATAGAACCGCGCAATGTCATGACGATATCTAAGGCAATGATCATACATATAGGCATCACGTCCGAGACAAGTAGACCGATACTTTCTGCATCTACTACTATTACTCCACACATCGACCACTATCTAGCATGCATCTAGTGTATTGAGTTCATGACGAACAAAGTAACGCCTTAAGCAAGATGACATGATGTAGAGGGATAATCTCAAACCAATGATGAAAACCCCTTCTTTTTACCCTTGATGGCAACAACACGATGCGCGCCTCGCTACCCCTTCTGTCACTGGGTGAGGTCACCGCACGGTATGAACCCAAAACCAAGCACTTCTCCCATTGCAAGAATCATAGATCTAGTTGACCAATGCATAAGAGATTTACAAGGATATGAAATCATGCATAAGAGAGATCATAAGAAATTCAAATAAGATTCATAGATAATCTGATGATAAATCCATAATTCATCGGATCTCGACAAACACACCGCAAAAGAAGATTACATCGGATAGATCTCCATGAAGATCATGGAGAACTTTGTAATGAAGATCCAAGAGAGAGAAGAAGCCATCTAGCTACTAGCAATGGACCCGTAGGTATATGGTGAACTACTCACGTATCATCGGAGAGGTCATGGTGGTCATGAAGAAGCCCTCCGTATCCGAATCCCCCCTCCGGCAGGGCACCAGAACATGCCCCAGATCGGATCTTGCGGAGAAAGAATCTTGCGGCGGCGGAAAATTACTTTCGATGATTGCTACGACAACAAAAGTCCTTCCCGGCAATGCCAGGAATTCTTCTTGCTTCTTCTCTTGTTTGCGTCGGTTTTTCCCTTGAAGAGGAAAGGGTGATGCAGCACAAGAGCTTTAAGTATTTCCCTCAGTTTGAGAACCAAGGTATCAATCGAGTAGGAGAATCTCGTCAATTCCAGAATAACTGCGCAAACACAAAAGAACATGCACCCAACGCTATAACGGGGTTGTCAATCCCTTCAAGATTGATTGCAAAGTGAGATCTGAAGGCGGAAAGTGCAACGAAGAAAAAGTGTAAGGCTGAAAATATGGTGTGGAGTAGATCCGGGGACCATAGTGTTCACTAGAGGCTTCTCTCAAAATAGCAAATATCACGGTGGGTGAACAAATTACTGTCGAGCAATTGATAGAACCGCGCAAAGTCATGACGATATCTAAGGCAATGATCATACATATAGGCATCACGTTCGAGACAAGTAAACTGATACTTTCTGGATCTACTACTATTACTCCACACATCGACCACTATCCAGCATGCATCTAGTGTATTGAGTTCATGACGAACATAGTAATGCCTTCAGCAAGATAACATGATGTAGAGGGATAATCTCAAACCAATAATCCAAGAGAGAGAATAAGCCATCTAGTTACTAGCTATGGACCCGTAGGTCTATGGTGAACTACTCACGCATCATCAAGAACGTGGCCCAGATGGGATCTTGCGGAGACAGAAGCTTCCGGCGGTGGAAAAGTACTTCCGATGATCTCCTGATTTTTTCTGCGATTTTAGGGAATATATAGGCACAAAACCTAGGGCAGAGGTGGCCGAGGTAGCCCACAAGCCAGGGATGCGCGGGCCCCCTGGCCACGCCATGAGGGCTTGTGGGGTCCCTGTAGGCCCCCTGCCATGATTCTCCGGGTTCCCGATCTTTTTTTGTTTCAGAAAAATCTTTTTGGCCGTTTCATTCCGTTTGGACTCCATTCAAAATCCTCCTATGAAAGGGGTCAAAAACATGGAAAAAACAGGAACTGGCACTTGGCAATGAGTTAATAAGTTAGTCCCAAAAAATATAAAAAAAGCCATGCGAAACATCTAAAGTTTGACAAGATAAAAGCATGAAACCATAAAAAATTATAGATACGTTGGAGACGTATCAATGATCTCCTGATTTTTCTGGGATTTTAGGGAATTTGTAGGCGCAAAACCTAGGGCAGAGGTGGCCTAGGGAGCCCAGAAGCCAGGGAGGCGCAAGCCCCCTCGCCGCGCCATGTGGGCTTGTGGGGTCCCTGCAGGCCCCGTGCCCTGATTCTCCGGTTCCCGATCTTTTTCTGTTTCGGAAAAAATCTTTTTGGCAGTTCATTCCATTTGGACTCCGTTCAAAATCCTGCTCTGAAAGGGGTCAAAAACATGGTAAAAATAGGAACTGGCACTTGGCACTGAGTTAATAAGTTAGTCCCAAAAAATATAAAAAAAGGCATGCAAAACATCCAAAGTTTGACAAGATAATAGCATGAAACCATCAAATATTATAGATACGTTGGAGACGTATCAGTGGTCTAAAATGTGGTGGCACTTCATAAATGACATCCCAACCTTTGAGATTTGGATCAGTTTGGCAGGCCCACGGTAGATAGAAAATTTGTGTCGCCTGTTGAGCCGTAATATAGACATCGGGAACATCTAAGTGGGTGTTCTGGTTTATTTCGACTAGTCCTATATGTTCATGAGTCCTTCTAGTCTCCCTCAGCTCAAACCAATAAGATTTGAAGACTACGACGACCGGTGGGTTTTCACCATAGAATAGAAGTTCATAAATTGCTTCAACTCTTCCATAATACTCGGTGGCTCCTTCACCGATAGCAGAGACAGAACAATTTGTAGTCTTTAGGTCGGGCATAGATAGCTCTTTGCCAAAGGTACGAAAGTGATACCCGTTGATGTTGTATTTGTCAAATGAATGGACCTTATAGTCAAAACCATTAGCGACTTGTCTCAACTCGGCGTCCATAGACTCTGCATCAGCCTACAAGTTTAATGGATGCATTAGCCGCAAATTATACCAAGAAATCAAATGGACCATTAATGGTAATTAATTACCCTTTGTTTGAACGCAGAGATGAAACCGGGATAGTTGCCTCCATGCTTTGCGAGAAGCTCATACTCTTCGATAGAATCGTTCTCGATGACTGCTCCATCCGAGAATTCGGTGACGTATTGACTATATCAAATATCCGAAAATAAGTGTAGTTGAAAGGAATTAGAAGTTGCGGAACAATAATTTACGGAGAACTTACTCGATGTACGGCCGCACTTCTGTTTGGTTGGTGAAGATATACAATGAAATGGTCCGCCATTCTTCGACATCCAACAACTTCCCTTGCGAAGCACCGGATGGTGCGAGCTTCCCTTTGAATAGGCTTCGGGTTATGAAAACGATGATTTTTGGCTTCGTAGTGTGATGTCACGAAGTTTGCCACCTCCTCAGTAATGAATGCCTCGGCCATGGATGCTTCAATTCTACGTTTATTTTTACACTTAGCTCGAAGCCTCTTCTACATCCTCTCAGTTGATTAGCACCATCGATTTTGAACGGTCCCCCCAATCTTGCCTCGGTCACGAGATGCAAAATCAAATGTTGCATTGGATTAAAGAAGCCCGGTGGAAAGAGCTTTTCTAATTTGCAGATCAACTCCGCCGTCAACTCTTCCATTTCATCTAGCATGCCAGGCGATAGTTCTTTCGCACAAAGAGAATGGAAGAAATAGCTCAGCTCTGCCAGTACTATCCATTCATCCTAAGGGATAAAGCCACGCAACATCACCGACATTACCCACTCAATCCATATGTGCCAATCATGACTCTTGAGACCAAATATTTCCAATTTCTCAAGACTCGCTCCCCTCTTTAGATTCGAAGCATACCCATCGGGGAACATCAACCACATTTTCACCCACAATAACATTTCCCTCATAGCTGGCCTTTCAAGATTGAACCATGCCTTTGGCTTCGCTATGCTTTGCTTTCCTTTCCATTGACGCAAGTTTTGTAACGGTCTATCACATAGAGCCTCCAGGTCGATTATAGCCTTAGGATTATCTTTTGACTTCCCCTCTAGGCCGAACAATGTACCAAAAATGGCCTCCACAATATTCTTTTTAGTGTGCATCACGGTGATGTTGTGTGGGCAAAGGAGGTCTTTGAAGTAAGGCAAATCCCATAAGCATGACTTGTGAGTCCAGGCATGTTCCGTATTATACCCTTTGAAGTATCCTGCACGCAAAGGATCAGGATCGAGAGCATTTAACTGATCAAGGGTCTGTTGGCCTATCAACGCAGCTGGTGCAGTGTTTTTGACAACTCTACCTTTGATGAAATTCTTCTTGTCTTTTCTGAACTTATGGCCAGGATCCAGGAATTGTCTATGCATGTTCAAGCAAGAGAACTTGCGACCAGCCTGCAGCCAACAGAACTAAAGAGTTGCCTTGCATGTGGTGCACGGGAACCTTCCATGCGCACACCAGCCAGCGAATAGTGCAAACGTCGGATAATCATGCGTCGAGTACATGTACCACACATGCATTTTGAAATTTGTTTTGGTAGTGGCGTCGTGGGTCTTGATCCCATTATCCCAGGCTTCTTGCAACTCATCCTTAAGCGGCTGCATGTACACATTCATATTCTTCCCCGGATAGTTGGGCCCTGGAATTATCAACATCAGGAAAAATTTCTTTATTTTCATAATCTCTCCGGGTGGGAAATTGAGTGGAATGACAAATACATGACAAAAACTGTATTGTGCTACCATCATACCATACGCATTGAACCCATCCGTGCTGATGGAAACTCTAGGATGCCTTGGATCTTCCGATTTATCCTTATGTAATGCATCGAAGTGCCTCCACACAAAACCATCTAAAGTGTATACCAGCATCTTGTTCCCATCCCATCTAGTTCGGTTCTTTTGCCCAATTTGTGCCATGTCATCTGTCTAGCCGTCTCTTCGACCATGAAAATACATTAAAGTCTTGGTACGATTGGCAGATACCGAAGAACACTAATGGGGGTTTTAGTCTGATTCTTCTCACCCATACCGTTATCTACAACAATATACCTGGAAGAATTGCAAATGGGGCAATAGTTCAAGGCCGCATACTCAAGCCTAAATAAGGCACATCCATTCTCACAGGCATGTATCTTCTCATAGGGCATCTTAAGTACACGGAGGATTTTCTCTGACTGGTACAGGTTTGCAGGCAGTACATGGCCTTTGGGTAGTAAGCATCCAAATATCGTCATCATCGCGTCGTAGCATTCTCTACCTAGGTTGAATTGAGCCTTCAGAGCCATTACTTGCATGATGGCATCCAGCTGACAAAGCTCAGTCTTCTCGTGGAGAGGACGTTTTGAAGACTCCAACATTTCATAGAAGGCCTTTGCAGATTCCTCCATATCATCGTCCGAATCCCGAGCATCATCAAAGTCTTGCACCATGTCTTCGATCCCGGTACCATGCTCTTCGGTGCGATGACGAATCAACTCAGCTCTGGTATGTTGGTCAGACTCACCGTGAAAAGTCCACACCGTATAATTAGGCGTAAAACCCCACTTCTGCAGGTGTTTACCCATTTCAAACTCTATCTGCTTTTTCCAGTTGTCGCAGTTGGGACAGGGGCACCATGTTTTTTGCTGGCCATTTGCAAATGCGGCTCTCACAAACCCCCTGGTTTTTGTTAACCATTCATTGGTCATGTCTTTCTGACTAGGGTGACCAGTGTACATCCAAGCACGATCACTCATGTCGCCTAGCTACCTATGGGCGCACAAGAAATAAATATATAATTCATCATCTATATTCATCCGCTAATCAAGTTTGTCAGTTTTATTACGTCCATGCAACCTACACGCTAATAGGTAAAGATTGGTCCTAATCCCACCCGAGTATGTGTAGATTGGGTTCGTTTTCCCATGCGCTGCTCCAGGTGCGACGCAGAATTTCGGCACCGCATCCCCGTTGTTCTCCTGATACACGTCTCAGCAATAAGCAGAGAGGATGTGTACCCGGAGAACAACTGGGAGGCACTGATGAAATTCCGCATCGGATCCGGAGCACAGCATACGGGAAAACGAACCCAATCTACACATACTCGGGTAGTCCATGGATAACGTTGGACAATTCGAAAGGATGGTAGTTATAAATATGCAAAGACATGCATATTTATAGATCTTGCCCTTTCGAACGGGAGACGCATACTGGTCACACATACTCATGACTGAAGAAACCTATAGCTAGCAAGTTTCATTGGCACGAAGACCGAAACATAGCAAATTAAGGGGGTATTAGGAGAAGTCATTTGTGCTCACTAACGAACGCAGGGGCGGAGCTCGTCCAACGCACGTGGAGGTCGTCGAACAACTGCACATTGAAATTCACCTGATCAACACAAATATGATGGTTTTATAATTAACATAATCAGAAAATATGTGACCTAACTCATAATTTACAAAACAATGACCCCGTCAGCCTCGGGGGTTAGTGGCGTCGGTAGTCGGGTGTCGGTGTCGTCGGGGGTCGAGGGTCACTGGCGTCGGGGTCGGGGGTCTTTTCGGTCAACAAGTGGCCGAAGCGGTGTCGGGGGTCGGTGTTGGGGGTCAGTGGCGTCGGGGGTTGGGGGTAGGGGGTCAGGGGTCTAGGGTCAGTGGCGTCGGGGGTCGAGGGTAGAGGGTCAGTGGCGTCGGGGGTCGAGGATCAGTGGCGTCGGGGGTCGGGGGTCGGTAGTTTTGGGGGTCGGGAGTCGGGGGTCAGTCGCGTCAGTTGTAGGGGGTCGGGGGTCGGGGGTCGGGTGTCAGTGCCATCGGTTGTCGGGGGTTGGGGGTCGGTGGCGTCTGGCGGCGGGGGTCGGGGGTCAATCGCGTCGGGGGTCGGCCACTACTTATTCTACTTTTCCTTCTTCTCCTTCATCTTATTCTTCCTCCTTCTACTTATTCTTCCTAGCACTAAACCTAGCACTAAAGCTAGCACTAACCTAATCTTATCTAAGACTAAACCTAGCACTAAACTACATACATAATATAATCTAACAATTAAACAGTAAAAAGAAGAAAACAAAACAAAAACAAAAAAAAGAAGAAAAAACAAACCGGAGGGTGCCGGGGTGGCAGGGTGTGAAGGATGGTGGCGGCCGGAGGGAGCAGATGGGAGGGGCGGCTGCCGGGAGGGGGTGGGAGGAGGGCGGCAGCCGGGAGAGAGGTGGGAGGAGGGCGGCGGCCGGGCGGGAGGTGGGAGGAGGGCGGCGACCGAAGGGAGCAGGTGTGAGGGGACGACGGCCGGGAGGGAGGTGGAGCTGGGCAATGGGCACATGGGGAGGGGCTCGTCGGTGCGAGGGAGGTGGAGCTTGGCGGCGGCCGCGAGGGAGCAGGTGGAAGGGTGGCGGTGACGCAGGTGGCTGGGTGAGAGAGAGAGAGAGGAGGGTGGAGCGGGCGAGAGAGAGAGAGAGGGGGTTGGGGGTGGGAGCGTAGGCCGTTAGGAGCAGGTGTGAGGGGAGCCCTTTGCCGTCTGGGTGCAGACGACAAAGAGGTGCGGGGGGGGGGGGGGGGGGGTAGAAAACGGCTGTTAGGAGCGCACGGGGCGCACCTCTTTGCCGTTTGCCGTGGTTTTTTTGCCGTCCGCCGACGGACGACAAAGAGCTAGCACCTCTTTGTCGTCTGCCTTTGGTCTCTTTGGTGTCTGCTAGTAGACGGCAAATAGAAGGCAGATGTCAAACAATCTCTATGCTATCTGCCTTCTCTTTGCTGTGTGCCACTTGTAAGCTGACGGCAAATGTCTTCTTTGCCGACAGGGGGCGGATGGCAAAGACTAGGCCCATGGCAAATTTCCTTTTTCCAGTAGTCCTTGCGTGTTTAACTTCTTGATTAAGTCCTTGGTGTACTTGGTTTGAGAGATAAACGTAGCTTCTCTCGTTTGTTTGATTTGCAAACAAATGAAGAATTTCAGCTCACACATCATGGACATCTCATACTTCTCGGATATCAACCTTCCAAATTTCTCAGTAAAATGTGGGTTAGTAGATCCAAAGATAATATCATCCACATAAATTTGGCACACGAATAGTTTGCCATTAACCCTTTCTGGTGAACAAGGTTGCATGAATTTTTCCAATACAAAACCCTTTTCAATGAGAAACTTTGTTAGGAATTTGTACCAAGCTCGAGGGGCTTGTTTAATACCATATAAAGTTTTATGAAGTTTATAAACATGATTAGGTTTCTTAGGGTTCACAAAGCCGTCAAGTTGTTTGACATAAACTTCCACATCAATTTCACCATTTATAAAAGCACTTTTGAGATCCGTTTGCTAAAGAGTAATATCATGGTGATTAGCATAAGTGAGAAGAATTTGAATGGCTTCAAGTCTAGCAAAGAGGGCATAGGTCTCACCGTAGTCCATACCTTCGACTTGCGTGTAACCTTGAGCTACGAGACATGCCTTCTTGCTTACTACTTGGCCATCTTCATATTGCTTGTTATGAAACACCCATTTTGTACCAATGATGTTGTGCTCGTGCTTGAGTTTCTCCACGAGTATCCAAACTTCATTCCTCTCGAAGTTGTGTAGCCCTTCATGCATTGCGTTCACTCAATCCTGGTCTTGAAGTGGTTATTGTACCTTCATAGGCTCAATGCTAGAGATAAATGAGTAATGCTCACAAAAATTAGCTAAATAAGTTTTAGAGCAAGTGATTCTCCCGATTTATATGTCATCAAAGATTTGGTTAAGTGTGTTCTCGAAATCGCGATAGTTTTCATGTTGGATGGTGGAGCTTGCTCCTCATCATATTCTTCTTTGTTCTCGTTGAGGGTATCATCTCCTTGAGGTGGTGGTGAATAAGTTTGAGGTGGATCATCACGATGTACTTCTTCCTCTTCTTCATCATGTCGTGTACCACTTCTGGATGCCTCCATGTGTTTTTGTGGTTCCCCTTGACACGTAGTAGGAGTTGCCACTGGTGTTGATGAAGTACTTTCCTTCACCTCCTTGGGACGAATCTTGCCGATGGACAAGTCTTGAATGGCTTCTAAAGGTTCCTTATCTCCTATATCATTTGCCAATCGTTTGACTTGCGAACCATTAGATTCATCAAACTTCACATCTATTGTCTCTTCAACTTTTCGAGCGAAGTTGTCATAGACAAGACAAGTGTGAGAGTTTGATCCGTAACCAAGTAGAAAACCTTCGTGTGATTTAGGAGAAAATCTGGAATGACAATGCTTATACAAAACGTAGCACTTTGAGCCGAATACCCAAGAAGTATATGTCGGGCCCCTGGGACCGGAGGTACCCAAGCCCGTCGACCTGCGGCCACACGCGCGATGCGCTATGCATGCCTAATTCGGCCCAATGATGGGCCCATCAAGCAAGACCCTCACGAGGGCCCTCAGCTCGCGAGGGAGGCGCAAGGGAATCGATGCTAAGGACCCCATGGAGAAGCACCCTGCCAACGTGTGTCCTGAGGCCGCCCCTGAGGCCCTCGTAGTGAAGACTAGTCACAGGAAACCGGGTGGGGTCGCACAGCCCTATGCCCTCACATGGGCGATGTAAGCCACACAGGTGGCGCAAGGGCGGTGCCAGCAAGCATGGACAGAGAGGCATTCCTCTTTGGTGCTACGAGAACAAAGCCAGCCGGCGGGTTCCCAAAGTAGCCCCCAAAGGTTTCCTACTTGGTGCAAGAGGACCAAGGTTGGGTGCCCTCCAGGACGGAGGTGACCCCCAAGCCCACTAGCACGTCATGGCAAAGAGCTTTAGCAGGCAAAGACCACCTTTTAAGGGTAGGCTACAGTTCTGTCCCCTTTCAAAATGGTCTCTGTGGCAACCGTTCTCGCCAAGTGTATTTTTGGGGAAGAGGACCAAGGCTTGTATAAGAGGGAGGTCTGGCTTTTGTATTTAAGGGCATCCACCAACTCCATTAAGGCAAGAACCACCCTCTTTTTGTACTCGTCTTCCACCTCAAGCAATCCAAACAAGCAGGAGTAGGTTTTTACACCGCAAGGTGGCCTGAACTTGGGTAAACTGCGCAAGTGTTCTTGTTCATCTTCCTTAGCTTGAGCCATCGGAGAGTCGCGATGAGGTTGAGAGGCCAAAAAGGGTAGCAGAGCGAGCGCACCCTAGTGTTCGGACCATTCTGGGTTTGTGGAGCACCGATTCCGATATTTGGCGCGCCAAGTAGGGGTGCGCAGCCATTCTCCGACTTCGGTTTTGCTTCGGCTTCACCGACCCCATTGCCGACACCCATCGTCTACGCATCAAGCACACGGCCGCTCGAGTCACTTGAGCCTCGCAGGTAGGCTGATGTGGTCGCCGCCACCTCACCAACGATGAAGCCACCGTGTTCACTGACCCTGCTGCCTGAGAGCGCCGGGCTTCCTCCTTGCGCCCTCTTAAGCGGTGGGACGGCAGCCACACCGTACCCCTCTCTCTCACATCGGAATCATACAGGCGAACGCTCAAGTCGTGCTGGTCAGGGTGCACAGGCCTCTCCGCCACCAATCGGCGGACGCCATCACCGGAGGGGCCAGGGTCCCCCCTCCACCGCCTTGCTGCTCCCTGCTGTGCGCGGGGGGTGTGGAGCACGGCGCCCAGCGCATTTGCCCGGACGGGTGTCGGCGTGATACGCCCCAGCTGGCAGAGGCACCACGGCGGGCGAGCGACAAATCACAGTGGCGTGTATCCTAGGCAGAGCCTAGGCACCAGACGCTGGCGGACACTCCAAGGCATCCTTTTGTGGGGCGAGTGCGGCCCTCGGGAGGGTGCGAACGTGTGGGGCTCCCAAGGATCATTCACCTACCTGACGGGCATTGCACGACATCACCTTCAACGCGGGGGATCACCCCAAGTTAATGGTTGCCACGGGCGCTCTCCCAATGGTGTGTGCCCCCACCATCAGCAATGTCGTTGCCACCAAGACCCTCATTGATGGGGGCGTCGGGCTCAACATCCTCAACGTCACGAGCTTTGAGGCGCTTGACATGCCTTACGGCCGGCTGAAGCTCACCGGGCCCTTCTTTGGGGTGGTCGGTAAGACTACAGCCCGCCCTCGGGAGATCTGTTGTTGTTGGCGCTGGAATCCCATGAAGGCAATTGGACCACTGAGTTCAAAGCCAACCTGCTTTGCAGCGACCGCCCCGCGAAAGAGGAGGGAGCAGTGGATGTCATTCTGCAGGCCACCGCTAACTTCATGCGGAAGGGGTGTTGTACCACACGCGACACAACAACGTCTTGTTGCGGTGCATATTGGAGCAGCAAGGGAGCGAGCTGCTCGCCGACATCCACGGTGGGGACTGTGGTCACCACTCCTCGTTGCACACCTTCGTTGGTAAGGTGTTTCGCAGTGGCTTCTACTGGCCCATAGAGCACTACGATGCCATCGAGGTGGTCTGATCTTGCAAGACATGCCAGTTCCATGGCAAGAAGATCCATGAGACCTCACAGGGGCTACAGACAATTCTGCTCTCCTATCCCTTTGCGGTATGGGGGCTGGACATACTGGACCGTTTCCTCGAATGGCTGACAGATATCGCTACCTCTACATCACCGTCAACAAATTCACCTAGTGGACAGAGGTCAAGGCCGTTTGTGCCATCTCGGCCGGCTCGACCGTCAAGTTTATCAAAGGCCTCGTATGTCCATTCGGCATCCTCAACCGCATCATCACCAACAACGGGTCCCTATTCACAAGTAGTCTCTTTAAGTCATATGGCACAAACCTTGGTACAAAGATATGCTACACCTCCGTAGCACCCGTGCAGCAACAGGCAAGATGAGCGCGCCAACACCGAGGTTCTCATGGCCGTCAAGACTAGGAGCTTCCAGAGGAAGCTTGAGGCGTGCAAAAAGGGCTGGCTCGATGAGCTACAGTGTGTGTTGTGGTCCATCCGTACCACCATGACTAAGCCCACCGACGAGGCCCCCTTCTTCCTTGTGTACGGGGCTGAGGTGGTCCTCCCCCCAGAGCTTAAGTATGGTTCCCTGCGGGTGTTGGCATTTAACAAGGCACATCAAGCCAACTTGTGGGAAGCCGACCTCCTGCTCCTCGAGAAGGCTTGCCGCTGGGCCGCCCTTCATGCCACGAGATACCAGCAAGCCTTGCAGCACTACCATAGCCGTCGCATCTGCCTCCTCCCCCTAGAAGTCGGAGATCTTGTCATGTGGAGGGTTCTCTCCAGTGGGCCTTCACAAGCTCTCCCGATGCGGGAGGCCCCTTCAAGATCGCCCATGTCTCCACACGTGGCGCCGCACACCTGGAGATGGAGGGAGGGAGGCCCCTTTACAATCACCCATGTCTCTAGGCCTGGTGCCGCGTGCCTAGAGATGGAGGGTCGGAGGCCCATTCAGGACCGCCCATATTTCCAGGCTTGGCGCCGCGTGCCTGTAGATGGAGGGTGGGAGGCCCTTTTAGGAACACCCATATCTCCAGGCTTGGCGCTGCATGGGTGGAGACGAAAGGAGGGAGGCCCCTTCAAGATCGCCCATGTCTCCAGGCCTGACACCATGCCGTGGAGATGGAGGGTGGGAGGCCCCTTCAGGATCACCCATGTATCCACGCGTGGCGCCGTGCGCGTGGAGATGGAGGGTGTGTAAACCCCACATTTTTAAAATTTGATTTCTTTGAATTTTGAGTTGTTTTAAAATGGAATTAATTTTTTTCTTTGATAAAGGCTCTTGGGGTTCATTCAAAACCTCTTTAAGAGAATCTTTTGAGCTTTTTTGCACTACATGTCTGGTTTAAAAAGGATTTTTGTTTGCCTCTTTTCAAAATGATTTGGTTTGAAACTTCTATTAATTATCTTAACAAACCCTTGGAATAAATTTCCATGAGTTCGCTTGTCCACCTTCTTCACATATTTTCCTATCCTCCATCCCTTCTGATCTCTAGCCTATGACACCTCTCCATCATCCAGGTTTTCATCATAGATGATTTCTCCAAGCTTTAGAAGAGTGTAAACCACCCTACATATTTTATTTCCACTAAAAGGGTGATGTGTAATCTGTTTTGACCCTAGAAAATTTTCAAAGCAACTTAAGGTTTCCTTTGGACTTTGAGACCCAAACTCCTATGCTTTTGAGACCTCAGTAACCTAAACCCATTTCACCAAAAACATTGGGTTCACAAGTTCGGAAATTTCAAATTTGATTTGACTCAAGTTTGATCAAAATATTCTGTTTATATTAAAAATTTGTGTTAAACATCCCCAAAAAATTATGAAAAATTGCAGACTGTCTCTGCACACAATGAGAGGCCATCTCATAAAATTTGATCTCCAAACACCTAATCCACGTGCCTATTTCAATTAATCAAGCACGTGGTGCGCATTGGCCATAGTCCGTGAAACTGGTTCAATCAAAGTTCAAAGCTTCCCTGATTCAGTGTTGTCGCCTCGTTAATCTTAACAGTATCAGCGGGGATCCCTCGCCCGTGTGCTCGAGCCTATCCACCCGTTGCACGCTCCTTTGGACGCATGCTGGCGTCGGTGCTGAGCTGGGCTGAGCGAGCCAGCTCTGGCAGCAGCTCCATGAGCGACTCCTGCGACCACTAGAGCCTCCTACTACAACCCTCGCCTTTTCGGCACCGCCCATCACCCATGTGAGCTCCGCGTGTCCCTTGCCTGCAGTGCGCATCATGTTTGCCGTCGCCACACCCCGGGCACCGCAAAGCACGCATTGTGTTGCTGCTATGCGCAGAGAGAACCGCAACGTCGAGCCGCGTCCTGCACCAATGATTGATTAAACTTTGACCGAAAATAGAGTCCCTACACTAAGTAGGTACAAACCCGACCACCTAACCACCTGATTTAGCCCTTGGATCACCAGAATTGATCGCCGGAGTTAAGCTCCACAACACCCCTCTAGGGCTTAAATAAATAGAGCCCCTCCATTGCTACCGAACCCCTCATCAGCTTCACCTCCTCCTTCCCTCCCTCCGAAACCTTGCCCAAGCTAGAGAAGGGCCTCAGAGAGGTCTTCTTCTCCAACTCCGGCCATTTCGATCTGCTCCTTTTATCGACGGCGTTCGAGCAAGGTAAGCATAGAGGTGAGCCCCCGAGCCTCTCAGTAGTTCCCTGGTGAACTTCTCTTCCTAAGCCGCTCTCCAATTTTGTCACACACCATTCCTTTGGTGAGATTCGGTGGTGACCGACTCCGTCGTCTGCCGGAGCTAGCTCACCGTCAACATAGAGCACCCTTTTTAGTCCAATCCACCTCTCACCAACGTGCGGGAACTCGCTGAGTCCATAGGTGACCTCAGCTTTCCCTTCCCCTTGTTCCATAGCCGCCGGCGACCATCGTACGCCTCTGGCGACGGTGAGATTCAAACCTGACAGGGTAGGACCCCCTCGTTAAAGTTCAATTCTTTTGGGAATCATTTTCTTTGAAGGCGCCTTCTCCAGAAGTTGTTTTATTGCGTGTTGGCTCATAACCCCTCGGGTGCTTTGAGTTTTCTCAGACTAGCCCGTGGAAAGATTTTGTTTTATTACACAAAGGTCCCTGATCTTGTGTTGATAATAACTATTAATCTATAACAGCTTTTGAGTTAATTCTTTTTGCAAAATCTTTCTCTGAGGGTCTAGTTTATTTTAAGATTTATTTGAAAATTGTTTGCATAGATTATATAGGCCTTAGATCTTACAAGGGTGTATGTTGTATGACGTAGATTCCGACGAAGGAAACGTCGACGTTAACCTCACCGAGCTTGATCCGGACTACGTGGAACCACGCAAACACGTTTGGAATTTTTTATGTGTTGCTTGCTCACTCACAAAAAATTAATATTCATCCATTGCGTAAATCAAGCATATTGCATCCCTCATAAACAAAGTCAAGCTATGGCTATGACAAGTTATGGTTGTGAGAGGAAGTGGATAACCTACTCATGCGAAACGTGATAGGTTGTGGCTTGGTCATGACAAGTGAATGACAGTGACAGAAAGAATGTAATAACTCCAGTATCGACCAAGATCGAGTCTTGTCAGTGTGTTACTTTCCTTATCGTGCTGCCACAGTTTCCTAGATGAGGATTCTGTATAGTCAGTCGTAGGCCTGTTATCACTTACACACCAAGTAGTGGGGCCGGGATGAAGGTATTTATGGCCCTAGACTAAATCCAGTCATCCGGCCAGGGGTCATTGGTTTTTCCGGTCTAGGACAGAGAGGGAGGCCATTCCCTTGTAGGGCGCCGTATAAATTTGATCCCATGCTAATCGAGGTCGGAGCCTCCCCGTCTTATGGTTTTTTTCCTGGCAGCGTAGTCCGGGTGAAGCCGGGATACACGTGGGTAAAAATTGGTGTGTACTTATTCTGAGCGTCTGCTTCTAAAAGACCGTACGTGGAATTAGTCATATTGACTATCGGGAACCTGTGAGCTATGGGTAAAGAGTACAGCCTTTGCAGAGTTAAAACTATTCGAGTAGTTGTGCACACAGTTAAGGACGGTCGTCGGGCAGGTCAAGTGTCGGTCTTAGAGTTGGTCCCTCGAGCACAAATATGGTCGAAAGGTGATGGTATGGACATCTAACGATGTTGTGGAAAAACTTTATTATTAAATATTTGGTTCTAAAATTATCATGAAGGTTGGTTGTACCACCCGGTTAATCCTTTAACTATTTTATGCCTTTTTTGTGGAATGAAACGGGAATCTTCTGGAGCATCGGTCTCGGGCTGTCATAATTGTCCTACACTAACAAGATATCTCACCCCGAGATCTAAGAATGAAAGGGGAAGAGAAAGTGCAAGAGAAATAGGTAAACTTAGTTGCTTCTTTGACAAACAAGTGAAACCAATGACTCTTAAGGTTGCAAAGAAATGAAGAATGATATGAGAAACAAGGAAGAATTCACACAAAATTTCGGCAGCACTTCGATAGGAAAACGGGAAAAAATTTAATAAGAGGGAAAGATCTTGAAAAGATTCACAACAAACCAACTAAATTGAATAAGCAAGGAGAGAGCATGATCTTGATAGGACAAGATGATAGATTGAAGAGAGCAAAATCACAACAACTCCTCAACAAGAGAATAGATACTAGATCATTGAGGAGAAAGAAAGAAGAAGAAAATGAGAACTACTATCAAAATTGAATTAAGAAGCACACCACAAAGGAGGATTGAATGGAGTTGTTGTGGAAACCAACAATGAAAGACCAACCTTGTTATGGGCTTATGGAAACCATCCCAACTAATGAGGTGACAACCAGCCACTAACAGAAACAAGGATTGGGAGCAACAAGATATGCATAACTTCTTACACCAAGAGGATATATTGAGAACTTGGGTCAACGATAATCACCATAATAGCAACAATCCTTAGACAAAGCTTTAGGTGAAGTCTAAACCAAGATAGCTCAATGAAGAAGTCATGGGTTGAAATATCTCATGATCAAAGAATCGGTGGGTTCAATTATCTCAATCTTGAAACAAACTTATTTCTTCGAGACTCCTCCACTAGCAAGAATGTTATAACACTACCTCAATGGATAAAGGAAAAGAAAAGATGGAGAAGTTGAGATAAGAATTGATATCATGAGCCACTCCGTAAGAAGAATTGAAATCGATATGAAACAAGAATAAGGATTATGTTATGCTTATCCTTCATCAAGTTAAATTGATAACAATCACAGATTTAGCATACCACTTATTCTTCTTGGAAGATTGAGGAGAGATATAAGCACAAACTTGAAGAAGTCTTGAAGGAGACACCGGAAAGAATTGAAATGAATGGGGATAACAATACTAAATGGAGATACATGAGAATGAAGAGATCATGCGCCACCTGAGAGAAAAACTTCAGTAAGGCACCGGAAAGAATTGAGAGACAAACGAAGAGACAACAATTGAGAAGAATTAGAGAATGAAAGCTGAGAACGAGGAAATCTTCTGAAATGATGGCCTTGGGAGGATCAAGAAATGAAAATAACTCGGAAATGCACCGGATAGATATGGAAGGAATTAATCATGATTGGAAACAATTGGAAAGAATAGCACCAAGCTGAAAGGACAATCTCACAAGGATGAAGCAAGATTTGAGAGAAACACTCCTTCGACTTCCAAGCTGAGAAAGATGGCAAGAAGCACCATCAAGAATTACTGAGACACTCCGGAATAATGAATAAGAAAAAGTTGAGCCAACGAAGGAAATAATTGAATAAATCTTGAAGAAGGAATATGACTGATGGAAATCATTCTTACGTCATACTTGAAAGAATAGAGATCTCCGAAAAAGATTAGAAGAGCCAGATAAGATAGTGGAAAAGCCTGTGGGTTATGGGCCCACTCAAAAGAAACACCTTTGAAACAATTGATTACCAAAAGAGAGAGATTGCACCGGTAACAATGAAAACTTACAGAGGTGAGACCCTCGAAATAATTGAAAGGATTGAAAACAAGAAAATTCTGAGAATCTTCAACACACCAGATAGAATGGAGAGGGATGAACAAATAAGAAAGGATTGAATGATAATTTCCCACACAAAATCATTATAGGAAGAAATGGATATGATGAACACCAAAAGTTTGAATTGAATCCATCGGAGAAGAAAATAAGAATGAAGAAAGATGCACACGAAACTCCTGAGAATCTTCACAATGAATCACCGGATAAGAGAGAAAGAAAAAATAGCGGAAGCAATAAGGAAAAGAAAGACACTTGGATGACAATTTATTCACTCAAGAAAAGGGCGGGAGGGTAGGGGAAACGAAGACAACTTGTGACACATGAGATGAACTCCGAAAGAAATGAGGGATTGATCTTGTAAAATTGGAGATGATTGAATTAACTTGAAGAGAACCACTCTGGTTAAAAAATAATTGTCATGACAACTCCGGTTGAGAAGAATTGAAAAGACAACTTGATTGAGAAAAACAATTTGCATTCCCATAAAAATAAGAGAGCACCTCTTGGAAAGATATGAAATCACCATCTGACATTGAAGCAACTCGAATTACCATACTCCAACAGAACAAAGGATGATACTTACAACACAAGCCAGAACAGATTCATGACAGAGATTTCGTCCGATATTTTCGTGGATAGGATCGCACGGGCTCGATCCTACAGTAGCCATCATGTACGAGGCAGTGCACACGACATACGAAATGTCCTCGAGTCATAGGAAGCTACAAGGACTCTTTAAGACACAACGTGAACCGTTGTAAGACGACTGTAAATAAATGAATCCACTAGATGTCGAACCCCAACCTCACATCATGCATATGTTGGAAGATTGTCCTATAAGTAAGTACTTGAATTCCCACCTAAGAACTCCCAAAATTTCTGGACATGCAATCGGGTCCACGGATACATGGAGTAAAATCCATCACTCAACTCATAGCAATAACACTAACGTCTAGTGTATCACATCCGTCAACACATAACCAGAGACCTCGGAAACTCATCTATTATAGACCCTTGTAATCACAATGATACCAAGTATGGTGCTACCCCCGAACTGTCTGCACCAGTACTAGGGATTTCGAGGTTATCTCGCCACTACTAGTATTGAAGCAATGTCGAACATCCTTCGTCCTGAGATACTAAGAAATCTGAATGATAACGATGTGTTCAAGAATCCCCTGGAGCACAACTCCCCGGAATAAAATCAACGTAGCAGGAGGCACCATGACAAAACTCTGTCACATCGACATCATATAGATTCCAAAAATATCCATGTGATCCTAAATTTTTTTGAGTGAGAAGAGGAGTAGGATTAAAATTGTTATGTAAAGATTCCTCCCAAGAGCATAGAAGAGGAGAAAAATGAATCCTACTCTTCGATATATAACTAGACTCAAAGCAGTTTTTCACTAGACTCCACTCGGCCAAGTTCGATCAATCAATGGGGTTCCTAGGTCGGTACTCCTCTGATACCAACTTGTAACTCCCAAGATGCGGTCCTATCCTTATTTTGGTGTGAGCGCCTTGACAGGGATATAAATGTATCTCGTCGTTTTGCAAGAATGGATACGTTACAAGTACATGTACTAAAAAGAAGAGTATAAAGAGTTGGCTTGCACTCGCCACGAGCTACATTAGAGTCACATCAGTACAATACTTACAATCATCATGAAGAAGAGTAGGGTCCGACTACGGATGAAAACAAACAATAAAAGAACAACACCTATGTCACGCCCAATATGCGATCCTATCCTCAGTTCGGCACGAGGGCCTTGTCAGGGATAGAAGCGCATCTCGTCGTTTTGCAAGAATGGATATCGTTACAAGTACATGTACTGAAAAGAAGAGATATGTAGAATTTTCTTACACTCGCCACAAGCTACATCAGAGTCACATCAGTACAATACATAACCATCATCAATAAGAGCAGGGTCCGACTATGGATGAAAACAAACGAGAAAAGAAGAATGGCGTCCGTCCTTGCTATCCTAGGATGCCGGCCTAGAACCCATCCTAGATCGATGACGAATAAGAAGAAGCAACTCCATATGAACAATCAACGCGCTCGCTCAAGTAACTTTTACCTGTACCTGCAACTGGTGTTGTAGTCATCTATGAGCCACAGGGGACTCAACAATCTCATTTCCAAAGGTATCAAGATAAGCAAAGCTTAATGGGTGAGGTAAGGTTAAGTGGTGAGGTTGCAGCAGCGGCTAAGCATATATTTGGTGGCTAAACTTACGAGCACAAGAAATAAGAGGGAGAAGATCTACGCATAGCGGGCGTGACTACTGATGACCAAATGAATGATCCTGAACACGTACCTACGTCAGACATAACCCCACCGTGTCCTCGATCGGAGAAGGAACTCATGAAAGAGACAGTCACGGTTACGCACTCAGTTGGCATATTTTAATTAAGTTAACTTCAAGTTATCTAGAACGAGGGTTAAGCAAAGTTTCAACGTTGCCACATAACCGCGGGCACGACTTTCCGAAAAGGTTTAACCCTGCAGGGGTGCTCCAACTAGTCCATCACACATTACCACAAGCCGCATAGAAATCCTCGATCACGAAGCTCGCAATCTCGTCGGACTCCTTTGTGGCAAATCTCAACTCTGAGATTCCCCAAAGCATCACCGGAATCGTGATGCACAAGATATCTTGTCAAAGGTAAAACTAAGCCAGCAAGGCCGCCCGACGTGTCCACGATCCCGATAGGAGCCGCGTATCTCGTTCTCAGGACACGACGGATGTGAAAGCCTATAGCTACCAAACCTCGAGTTGCCTTGTGGTGGCCCCACTGTCTGCCCATTTTGGACCAACACTCATGAGGAGCACCGGACCGGGGGTTGAATTAATTATCCTCGGGGTCCGAAAAGTCCCTATGCAATTTTATTAGGTTATTAGGCAAATGTAGTACCAAAATTGGGCCTTGCCAAACCAGCTTCAATCTAAAACGAATTATGAAGGGGTCCCCATAACAACCCCAATCGTGTTAGGAGCGCTCAAATATGGAACATAACACCGGTAGCCGAAACTAAGGGGGCAAAGGTGGAACAAAACACCAGGCTAGAAAGGCCGAGCCTTCCACCTTTTACCAAGTATATAGGTCCATTAAATTAAATAGCATTAATATGGTGATATAACAAGGAACCCGTGTTATCACATGGAAGCAACTGCACCTGCAACTAGCAATCCTAACACATGGTTAAGCAAGCAGTAACATAGCCAATCAGTGGTTGGCTAGGTTGTGAACAGGTTGAAGGTTTCATGGCATTGTTGAGAGGCTAATATTTAACAGGTGGTAGGCAACGAGACATAAGGATAGACACTTAAAACTAGCATCGCAATGATGGTAATGGTTTCTGGGGAAATGGTCATCTTGCCTGAGATCCCGCTTGGAAGAAGAACGACTCCGTCTAGCAGACACGCTTGCGGAACTCTATCGAGACGAAGGAAACCGGAAACAAAATCAACAAACGATATTCACCACAAGATGCACAACACATATGATGCATGAACAGCTGAACATGCAAGACATGGTATGACAATTCATCCAATCAAACACTACACATTAAGTGAAGTTCAATATGCAATGAGTTGCATATTGACGAAACTTCATGTTAAATTATTTAGTTCTATCCCGATTAGATACACGACAATATTAAACGTGGTTAAACATGGCAAGAGGTGAAACGTAATTAAACTACCTATCTAGGCACTATAAATGAGGTCGGAAATGACATATAACATCTCCGAGATGACCTCAGATGTTAATTTACAATTCTGTCCAGATCTGAACTAACACGTTTAATTAATTGTTAAATAGAAAAACAAATAGGTTCACGTGATTCTACGCGTCGTTACAAGCAGTTTACACATAGGGAACATATCCAACGGACCTACGGTTCAAAACATACGAGCACCGCAAGATGTGATGGCATGAATGCAATATGTGTGCAACGACAGTCACAAGCATTCCAAAAAACACAACCAACAAGCAAATATGAAACTACACGAGATTCTAAGCAAGTTTCATACATGGCACGATCAAATCGGAGCAACGGTGCAACAACTACGAACTAAACAAGAAATGACTACAATCTGCCAAAATCAGCCACATAGCATTTTCTACACCCCCCAACTACGAGCTACACAATTCCAATATGCTCAACCAAGGCATGAGACGAGAGAGGGCAAGAAGCACTGCAACATACAACTAACAACAGCTAGCATGGACGCGTGGATCACTAGGAAAAGAAGTCACAAAATGGCTTCTCACACACTATTTCAGACTTAGTGAAAATAACAGTTTATGAAACTGCAGATTTCGATCTGAATGCATATTAACAGCGGCAAAACCATAATCTATAGGACTCCAAATGGCATGGAAATTCACAGCATGCTAGAGAATCCTAAAGTCTACAACTAACTCCATTGCATTAACCTCAAAAGAGCTACAGATCACAAGATAAATTCATGCAAAGACAACAACAAAATATAACAGATTTCAGCATCTCTAAAACAACACTATTTCTAGCAAGTAAAGAACAAGAAAACCACACCTAAACATGGATTTCTAATGCAACCAAAATTACCAGGGGCTAGCATACATATCCAAGGGCAAAACTCTAATGGACAACTAACTCATATCAAGCACGGAATAAATCCCACGAAATAAACAAAGGGGCATCACGGCAAAATATCACACGAACTAACTTGCTCAAAAGCTAAAACTAAATGCACAGTTAAATCCTATGGATTTTCTACCCCGAAAACATACATAACATGAGGGGTTGCAAAATAAAATCAACACCACACGTATATGCGGGAATAAGTCCACGACACGGTAAAATAACAACCCTACGTGAAAAAATACCAACAACCACTCTAAAATACATGGCAAAGGTGTTCCTAAAACATGAACATTTTATCTACGGTATTCGGGCAATCCGGACACGCACGAGAAAATAAATACGGGACGTATCCTATTGGAACAACACGTAAAACTTTGCATTTGGCGCGTCAAACTACTTCAAACAATTATGCTAGTTGCAAAATCGTGATCTATGCGAAAAGCTACACAAGATCCATATACAACTCGCCTCGATCCGACACACTGTTAAAAAGATACGAACGTTTTAATATCGTCTATTTTTGTGGAAGTTAATTAATTCTGAAAAATTCCTAAATAACTAGCGGGCCAAACTGGGGGCGCAAGTTACTATCTAGCGCCTAGTGCGCGATTTAGGTGACAGAGGGGGCCTCACCTTTGCGGGCTTCGGCCCAAGCGACGAGGGGATTGATACGTCTCCAACGTATCTACTTTTCCAAACTCTTTTGCCCTTGTTTTGGACTATAATTTGCATGATTTGAATGGAACTAACCTGGACTGATGCTGTTTTCAGCAGAATTGCTTTGGTGCAGAAATCAAAGTTCTCCAAACATCCTGAAAATTTACGGGGAGCAGTTTTGGAAAATATCAAAAATATCTACGCCAAGTTCCACCTCAGGGGGTGGGCCAGTGGGCCACAAGCCCCTGCTCTGCCACCACCCACCTGGTGTCGGTGGGCACGCTTGTGGGGCCCACAGGCACCTGCCGCCCCCAATTCCAACTCTATAAGTTTCCTTTCGTCCCAGAAAAAATAAAAAGAGAAGTTTTCGTCGCGTTTTCGATGCGGAGGTGCCGCCACCACCTGTTCTTCATCTGGATGGCAGATCTGGAGTCCGTCTTGGGCTCCGGAGAGGGGAAATCGTCGCCATCATCATCATCGACCGTCTTCCCTCTCCAATTCCATGAAGCTCTTCGTCTTTCGTGAGTAATCTATTCATAGGCTTGTTGGGCAGTGATGAGTAGGATGAGATCTATCATGTAATCTAGTTAGTTTTGATGGGGTTTGATCCCTAGTATCCACTATGTTCTGGTTTTGATGTTGCTACTACTTTTCCATGCTTAATGCTTGTCACTAGAGCCCGAGTGCCATGATTTCAGATCTGAAATTATTATGTCGTCACCAATATATGTGTGTTTTAGATCCGATCTTGCAAGTTGTAGTTACCTACTATGTGTTATGATCTGGCAACCCGGAGTGACAATAACCGGAACCACTCCCGGTGATGACCACAGTTTGAGGAGTTCATGTGTTCACCAATTGCTAATGTGTTGGTCCGGTTCTTTATTAAAAGGAGAACCTTAATATCCCGTAGTTTCCTTTTGGACCCCACTGCCACGGGAGGGATGGACAATAGATGTCATGCAAGTTCTTTTCCCTAAGCATGTATGACGACACACGGAATGCATGCCTACATCACATTGACGAACGGGAGCTAGCCACATATCTCTCCATGTTATAGCTGTTGCCTGATGAATATCATCCAAACAAATCACCGACCCATTGCCTACGAGTTTGTCCTACTGTTGCTACTGCTGTTACTTGTCTTGCTCTACTGCTCCTACTACTGTTGCTACTGGTGTTACTTGTCTTGCTCTGCTGCTACTACTGTCGCTACTGCTGTTACTTGTCTTGCTCTGCTGCTACTGTTGCTACTACTATCGCTTGCTACTGTTGCTACTTGCTATTGCTGTCACTACTGCTGTTCCATGCAACTACTATTGCTCGTTACACTTCTGCTACCTGCTACATTGTTGGTTCACCTACTGTTGACGGGAATTGACAACTTCCGTCAACGCGGCAACGAAGGCGCCATTGATACAATTGATAGGACTAGTCTGCCGTCAACAGATTGTTTCTGACACCGTTGTTATCATACTACTTTGTTGTTACTACTGTGCTTGCAGATACTAATCTTTCAGGTGTGGTTGAATCCGACAAATTCAGCTGCTAATACTCGAGAGTATTCTCTCACCTCCTTTAGGCGATCTACAAATTTGGGTCGAATACTCTACCCTCGAAAATTGCATCGAACCCACACACTGGTGGGCCGTCAACAACATTCTTCTAGTTTCATTATCGGGGAGTGCTATCAGCATTCTTCTGGTGCCGTTGCAGGAGAAGGTTCGTTGTCATAAGCATTCGTCTAGCTAACGCCAGGGATTGCACGATCAGGGGTCGGTCGCAACCTGGGCTGGGGAGGCCGATCTGGGCGGCGGCCCACCTAGCGTTGGCCCACGCGGGCGAGGCCACGGCGTCCCGTCATGCTCCTTTGCGCACGGGGCTTCCAGCAGCCATGGAGGTGGCCGCCGGTGGCGAGGGCGGCCGGCCAAGGCGCGGAGGCGGCTGGGAGGCGGCGGATCCGGGCGGATCCGGGGCGGCAGGTCCCATTCCCGCCGGTGGCGGCTCGAGGCGGTGGCCGGACGAGGAAATCGGGCACGCTTCCATGGTGGTTTCCCGCGGGACACACAGAGAGAGAAGAAGAGTGAGAGGGAGGCCGAGATGAGAGGAGGGGATGGGGAGGAAGAGGGCGAAGCTCCGGCGTGTGCTGGGGCCTGGTCGCGGTTGCTCCAGCAAAGCGCTCCGGTGGTGTTTCCGGCGAGCGGCGGCGCAGGCAGGAGGTGCTGGCCGACGGGAAGGTGCGGTGAGGCGAAGCTGCGGGGAGGCATTGGAGGCGGCTTGCGAGCGGCAGCGCGGATGGGCCTGCCCTGGCCCGATCTGGGCTCGGCGGGCCCACAGAGGCTGGGGCTGGTGGGAGGAGAGAGAGACGTGGGATTAGGGTTTCGGGGGTAGGTGGTGCGGATTTCGAGGAGAGGGACAGAGACTGATAAAAAATGCATGGGGGTCCTATTTATAGACAAAGGGGGGGCTAGATTTAGCGAAATTTCGTTCCGGATCCAACCGCGCGGTCGGATTCGAATAATTCCGAACGCGGGAATGCTTAAGTGGCCGTGTAGAGTAGTTAACCGGAGAAGAGAGGGAAAACGGGCGACCCGGCAACGCGAATTTAAAACACCGGAAGACATCCGACGAATAACCAAAGACGGTGTCGCTACAGTCAACCGTTCGGGTACCAGACGGACTCCGATTGCGACGAAATTCGACAGGTGGCCTACCTATATTAAAATAAGACCGCACGTCAAATTCCAACCCAATAAAAGAAAGTTTTCAACACACTTTCAAAAACAAGATTTGACGGTGAAGCAGGCGCGTGCGTGAGTGGTCGGGCTCAGAACGGACAACGACGAGAACCAGTAAAACTAACAACGGATGCAAGTTTTGAAAATAGGCGGAAACGGAATGCTGATGCAATGCAAATGATGCGCATCATGCGATGATGATGCGACAAATAAAATAAATCACATGAAGAAAACGGAATACCAGGGGAATCTTCTCGAACGTTGGTCTCGGGCTGTCACAACTCTCCTACACTACAAGAGGATCTCGCCCCGAGATCCAAAAATGAAAGGGGGAGAGGATGAGCAAGAACAAGAGGTAAAAATTTAGTCGCTTCTTTGACAAACGAGTGAAACCAACAATCCTTGAAGGTTGCAACGAGATTAAGAATAATATGAGAAACAAGCAAGAATTCACGGAAAATTTCGGCAACACTTCGGTAGGAAAAAGGGACAAAAAAATTCGATAAGATCGGAGAAATAGACAATATTCATAACAAACAACTAAATAGAACAAGGGAACACCATGATCTTGATAGAACAACATGATTGACCCAAAAGAGCAACAACACAATCCCTCCGGAACAAGAGAATAAAACTAGATCATAGGGATCAAAGAAAGAATAAGAGAATGACAACTACTATCACAAGAATCTTGAAGAACACCTGAGAGTGGATAGAAACCTTGATGAACCACCATGAAGGACCTCCGTATACAAATAAATGATGCAAAGGTGTGAAGGATGAAAGAATAAGATTGAAGCCTTGCAAAGACTTCGATGAAGCTTCACTAGGAGATACTTGAGAAAACTTGGAACTCCGTAAAAGAAAAGATAAGAACACTTGAGAAAAAGGAATTGATATCATGAGCCACTCCCGAAGAAGAATTCAGATTACTATGAACAAGAATAAGAATTATGTTATGCTTATCCTTCATCAAGTTTGATTGATGACAAGCAACGGATTTAGCATACAACTTATTAATCTAGAAATGATTGAGGAGATATTAGAGCACAAACTTATAGAAGTCTTGATCAAACACCGGTAAGAATTGGATTGAATGGCAATACCAAGAATTAAAGGAGACACATGAGAATGAAGAGATCATGAGCCACCTAATAGAAAAAAGTAGAACAAGGCACGAGAATAATTGAGAGACGAACAAAGAGACAACAATTGAGATTAATTGAGGATGAAAGCTGAAAGCTAAGAACGAACAAAATCTTCTGGATGATGGCCTTCGGAGGATCGAGAATGAAAACAACTCAGAACACCACCAAGAATAACTGAGACACTCCGGAATAATGAAGAATGAAAGGTTGAGCCAAATATGAGAACTAATTCAAATGGATCTTCAAGAAATAATATGAGTGATGAAATTCATACTTACGTCATAGTTGAAAAGAACAAGATAACTCTGGAAGAACCACAGGAGTGAGAAAAGATCCTGGGAAAGAACATGTGGTTTATGGGCCGACTCAAAAGAAACCACCGTTGAAAAGATTGTCAGGAAGAGAGATAATGCACCGATATAAAGAAAACTTGATGAGGTTGAGCACCTCGAAATAAATGAAAGGATTGAAAACAAGAAACTAAGATATCTTCAACACTCCGGATAGAAAAGCGAGGAATGACAACAACAAGACTAGATAAGAATTTCCAACACAGGAAATAATTTAAAGGATGACAAGGGTATGATGAACACGGATAACTGAATTGAATTCACCAGAAAAGATGAAAAAATTGAATAAGATGAACACGAAGCTTCTGAGAATCTTCACAATGAATCACCGGCTACGAAAGGAAGAAGAGATAGGGGAAGCATCACTGAAAATAAAGGTACTTGAATGAAGACTGAAACATTGAAGAAAAGGGTGGGAGGGCGGGGAAAAACAAAGACAACTTGGGACAGATGAGACAAACTCCGGTAAGAATTGATAGAATGATCTGCAAATATTGGAGAGGATTGAATTCACTTGAAGAGAAGCACACCGGTTGGAAAAGAATTGACAAGACGGCTCGGGTTGAAAAGGAATTGATATGACAATTAATAGAGCAAAAGGATTTGCACTCTCATAAGAATAAGAGACCACCACTTAGGAAAGATCTGAAATCACCACTTGACATCGAAGCAACTGAATTACCATGTTCTAACAAAACAAGGGATGAGCCTTGCAAATTGGCCAGAACAAACTCATGAGATAGATTTTCGTTCGATATTTTCGTGGACAGGATCGCACGTGCTCGATCCTTACAGTAGCCATAAAGTGAAAGGGAGTGCACCCGACATACGAAGCGTCCTCGAGTCATAGCAAGCTACAAGGACTCTTTAAGACAAAGCGAGAACCGCTGTAAGACGACCGTGAACAAACGAATCCACTAGATGTCGAACCCCAACCTAACATCATGCATTTGTTGGAATATTGTCCTATAAGTAACTACTTGAATTCCCACCTAAGAACTCCCGAAATTTCTGGTCATGCAATCTGGTACACGGATACAAGGAGTAATATTTCACACAACTCCTATACTAACCCATCCAATGTATCACATCCGTCAACACATAACCAGAATCTCGGACCTTCATCTACTACACACCCTCGTGATCACAACGATACAAACTATGATAGTACTCCCAAACAATCTGCACCAGTACTGGGGACATCGGGGTTATCTCGCCACTACTAGTATTGAAGCAATTAAGTACATCCTTCGTTCTGTGATACAAAGAAATCTGAATGATATCGATGTGCTCGAGAATCCCCTGGAGCTCAACTCACCGGAAGAAATCAAGTCAGATAGGAGGAACCAAGACAGAACTCCGTCACATCGACGTCATATAGATTCCAAAAATATACGCATGATCCTAAAACAATTGAGTGAGAAGAGGAGTAGAATTAAAATATTACGTCAAGATTCATCACCAGAGCATAGAAGAGGAGAAAAAAGATACCTACTCTCCGATATATAACTAGACTCAAAGGAGTTTTTCACTAGACACGACTCGGCCAAGTTCGATCAATCAAGGGGGCTTCTAGGTCGGTACTGCTTTGATACCAACTTGTCATGCCCAAGATGCGATCCTATCCACAATTTGGCACGAGGGCCTCGTCAGGGATAGAAGCGCATCTCGTCGTTTCGCAAGAACGAATATCATTACAAGTACATGTACTGAAAAGAAGAGATATATAGAATTGGCTTACACTCGCCACAAGCTAAATCAGAGTCACATCAGTACAATACATAACCATCATGAATAAGAGCAGGGTCCGACTACGGACGAAAACAAACGAGTAAAGAAGAACGACGTCCATCCTTGCTATCCCAAGCTGCCGGCCTGGAACCCAGCCTAGATGATGAAGAAGAAGAAGAATCAACTCCAAATGAACAATCAACAGGCTCGCGTCAAATAACTTTTATCTGTACCTGCAACTGGTGTTATAGTAATCTGTGAGCCACAAGGGACTCAGCAATCTCTTTTCCAAAGGTATCAAGACTAGCAAAGCTTAATGGGTGAGATAGTTAAGTGGTGAGGTTGCAGCAGCGGATAAGCATATATTTGGTGGCTAAACTTACAAGGACAACAAATAAGAGGGAGAAGATCTACGCATAGCGGACGTGACTACTGATGACCAAATGAATGATCCTGAACACCTACCTACGTCAGACATGACCCCACCGTGTCCTCGATCGAAGAAGGAACTCACGAAAGAGAGTCACGGTTACACACTCAGTTGGCATATTTTAATTAAGTTAACTTCAAGTTATCTAGAACGAGTGTTAAACAAAGTTTCTATGTTGCCACATAACCGCGGGCAAGACTTTCCGAAAAGATTTAACCCTGCAGGGGTGCTCCAACTAGTCTATCACAAATTACCAAAAGCCGCATAGAAATCCTTGATCACGAAGCTCGCAATCTCGTTGGACTCCTTAGTGGAAAACCTCAACTCTGAGATTACCCAAATCATCACCGGAATCCTGATGCACAAGATATCTCGTCAAAGGTAAAACTAATCCACCAAGGCCGCCCGACGTGTCGACGATCCCGATAGGATCTGCATATCTCGTTCTCAGGACATGACAGATGTGAAAGCCTACAGGTACCAAACCTCGAGTTCCCCCATGGTGGCCCCGCAGTCTGCACATTTTGGACCAACACTCATGAGGAGCACTGTCCCGGGGGTTGAATTAATTATCCTCGGGGTCCGGAAAGTCTCTATGCCATTTTATTAGGTTATTAGGCAAATGTAGTACCAAAGTTGGGCCTTGCCAGACCAGCTTTAATCTAAAATGAATTATCAAGGGGGTCCCATAACAACCCCGATCGTGTTAGGAGCGCTCAAATATGCAACATAACACCGGTAGCCGAAACTAAGGGGACAAAGGTGGAACAAAACACCAGGCTAGAAAGCCGACCTTCCACCTTTTACCAAGTATATAGGTCCATTAAATTAAATAGCATTAATATGGTGATATAACAAGGAACCCATGTTATCACATGGAAGCAACTGATCCTGCAACTAGCAACGCTAACACATGCTTAAGCAAGCAGTAACATAGCCAATCAGTGGTTTGCTAGGTTGTGAACAGGTTGAAGGTTTCATGGCATTGTTAAGAGGCCGATATTTAACAGGTGGTAGGCAACGAGACATAATGATAGAAACGTAAAACTAGCATGCCAATTATAGTAATGGTATCTTGGGAAATGGTCATCTTGCCTGAGATCCCGCTTGGAAGAAGAACGACTCCGTGTAGCAGATGAGCTGACGTAGTCGAACGGGTCCTCACATTCCGACACGCTTGCGGAACTCTATCGAGATGAAGGAAACCGGAAACAAGAATCAACACACGATACTCACCACACGACATTCACCACACGATGCACAACACATATGATGCATGAACAGCAGAACATGCAAGACATGGCATGACAATTCACCCAATCAAACACTACACATTAAGTGAAGTTCAATATGCAACGAGTTGCATATTGACGAAACTTCAAATTAAAATATTTAGTTCTATCCCAATTAGATACACGACAATATTAAAAGTGGTTAAACATGGCAAGAGGCACTTTAAATGAGGTCAGAAATGACATATAGCATCTCCGAGATGACCTCACATGTTAATTTACAATTCTGTCGAGATCTGAACTAACACGTTTAATTAGTTGTTAAAGAGCAAAACCAATAGCTTCACGTGATTCCACGCATCGTTACAAGAAATTTACACATAGGGAACATCTCCAACGGAGCTACGGTTCAAAAGATACGACCACCGCAAGATGTGATGGCATGAAGCAATATGTGTGCAACGACAGTCACAAGCATTCCAAAACACACAACCAGCAAGAAAATATGAAACTACACGAGATTCTAAGAAAGTTTCACATAGGGCACGATCAAATCGGAGCAACGGTTCAACAACTACGAGCTAAACAAGAAATGACTACAATCTGCCAAAATCAGCCACATAGGATTTTCTACACCCCACAAGTACGAGCTACACAACTCCACTATGCTCAACCAAGGCATGAGACGAGAGAGGGCAAGAAGCACTACAACATACAGCTAACAACACCTACCATGGATCACTAGGAAAAGAAATCACAAAATGGCTTCTCACACACTATTTCAGACTTAGTGAAAATAACAGTTTATGAAACTGGAGTTTTCAATCTAAAGGCATATTGATAGCAGCAAAACCATAAGGTACAGGACTCCAAATGGCATGAAAATTCACAGCATGCTAGAGAATCCTAAAGTCTACAACTAACTCCATTGCATCAACCTCAAAAGAGGTGCAGATCACAAGATAAACTCATGCAAAGACATCGACAAAATATAACGGATTTTAGAGTTTGAAATATTTAAGCATCTCTAAAACAACACTATTTCCTAGCAAGTAAAGAACAAGCAAACAACACCAAAACATGGATTACTATTGCAACCAAAATTAACAGGGGCTAGCGTACATATCCAAGGGCAAAACTCTAATTGACAATTAACTCATATCAAGCACGGAATAAATCCCACGAAATAAACAAAAGGGCATCACGACAAAATATCATGCAAACTAACTTGCTCAAAAGCTAAAACTGAATGCACAGTTAAATCCTATGGATTTTTCTACCCCGAAAACATACATAACATGAGGGGTTGCAAAATAAAATCAACACCACATGTATATGCGGGAATAAGTCCACGACACGGTAAATAACTAGCTAGTAAACCCTACGTGCAAAAATATCAACAACCAATCTAAAATACATGAAAAAGGGGTTCCTAAAACATGAACATTTTTATCTACGACATTCAGGCAATTTGGACACGCACGAGAAAATAAATACGGGACGTATCCTATTGGAACATCACATAAAACTACGGATTTTGCGCATCAGATTACTTCAAACAATTATGCAAGTTGCAAAATCGTGATCTACGCGAAAAGCTGGACAAGATCCATATACAACTCGCCTCGATCCGACACACGGTTAAAAAGATACGAACGTTTTAATATCGTCTATTTTTCTGGGATTTAATTAATTCCGAAAGATTCCTAAATAACTAACGGGCCGAACTGGGGGCGCAAGTTACTATTTAGCGCCTAGTGCATGATTTAGGCGACAGAGCGGGCCTCACCTTTGCGGGCTTCAGCCCAGGAGAGGAGGGGGTCGGTCGCGGCCTGGGCCGGGGAGGCCGATCTGGGCGGCGGCCCACCTGGCGTTGGCCTACGCAGGCGAGGCCATGGCGTCTCGTCGTGCTCCTTTGCGCACGGGGCTTCCAGCAGCCATGGAGGCGGCGGCCGATGGCGCGGGCGGCCGGCCAAGGCACGGAGGCGGCCGGGAGGCGGGGCGGGCGGTCCCATTCCCGTCAGTGGCGGCTCGAGGCGGTGGTCGGACGAGGAGATCGGGCGTGCTTCCATGGTGGTTTCATGCGGGACAGATAGACAGAAGAAGAGTGAGAGGTAGGCCGAGATGAGAGGAGGGGATGGGGATGAAGAGGGCGAAGCTCCGGCCTGTACTGGGGCCTGGTCGCGGCTGCTCTTGCGAAGCGCTCCGGCGGTGCTTCCGGCGAGCGGTGCTACGTCTCAAACAACATCGCCAGAAATTGACACGTTGACGGAGATTAGGCTTGCATTGGTTTTTCCCTTGAAGAGGAAAGGGTGATGCAGCACAGGAGCAGTAAGTATTTCCCTCAGTTTGAGAACCAAGGTATCAATCCAGAAGGAGGGTCTCATCAAGTCCAGAGTACCTGCGCAAACACAAACAAGCTTGCACCCAACACTTCAAAGGGGTTGTCAATCCCTTCAAGATTGTTTGCAAAGTTAGATCTGAAGGCGGAAAGTGCAACGAGATAAAAAGGTGTAAGCCTGAAAAATGGTGTGGAGTAGACCCTCGGGGCCATAGTGTTCACTAGAGGCTTCTCTCAAAATAGTAAGTATTACGGTGGGTGAACAAATTACTGTCGAGCAATTGATAGAACCGCGCAAAGTCATGACGATATCTAAGGCAATGATCTAGCATATATGCATCACATCCGAGACAAGTAGACCGATACTTTCTGCATCTACTACTATTACTCCACACATCGACCGCTATACAGCATGCATCTAGTGTATTGAGTTCATGACGAACAGAGTAACGCTTTAAGAAAGATGACATGATGTAGAGGGATAATCTAAAACCAATGATGAAAACCCCATCTTTCTACCCTTGATGAAAACAACACGATACGTGCCTCGCTACCCCTTGTATCACTGGGTGAGGTCGCCGCACGGTATGAACCCAAAACCAAGCACTTCTCCCAATGCAAGAATCATAGATCTAGTTGGCCAAACAAAACCCACAACTCGAAGAGAATTACAAGGATATGAAATCATGCATAAGAGAGATAAGAAGAAACTCAAATAAGATTCATAGATAATCTGATCATAAATCCACAATTCATCGGATCTTGACAAACACACCATAAAACAAGGTTACATCGGATAGATCTCCATGAAGATCATGGAGAACTTTGTATTGAAGATCCAAGAGAGAGAAGAAGCCATCTAGTTACTAGCTATGGACTCGTAGGTCTATGGTGAACTACTCACACATCATCGGAGAGGTCATGGTGTTGATGGAGAAGCCTTCCGTGCCCGAATCCCCCTTCAGCAGGGCACCATGACGTGCCCAGATGGGATCTTGCGGAGACAGAAGCTTGGGGCGGCGGAAAAGTGATTACGATGCTCCCCTGATTTTTTTGGGAATATTTGGGAATTTATAGGCGCAAGATCTAGGTCAGGGGACCTCTAGGGGGCCCACAAGCCTGCATTGCGCGGCCCCCCTGGCCGCGAGGTGGGGGGTTGTGGGGCCCCTGGGGCTCTTCTGGCTTGGCCCCCAAGCTCTCCGTTCTTCTTCCGTTCCAGAAAAAATATTTTCGGGGATTTTCTTCTGTTTGGACTACGATTTAAAATCTCCTCTGAAAGGGGTCAAAAACATGGAAAAAACAGGAACTGGCACTTGGCACTTGACAAGATAATAGCATGAAACCATCAAAAATTATAGATACGTTGGAGACGTATCAAGCGGCGGCCGGAGGCGGGGCCGTCGGGGTATAGGCGGCAGCTCGGGCAGGAGGTGCTGGCCGACGGGAAGGTGCAGTGAGGCGAAGCAGCGGGGAGGCGCTAGTGGCGGCTAGGGCTGGTGGGAGGAATGAGAGAGAGGTGGAATTAGGGTTTCAGGGGTAGGTGGCGCGGATTTCGAGGAGAGGGAGAGAGACTGCTAAAAAATGCATCGGGGTCCTACTTATAGACAAAGGGGGGGGGTAGGTTTAGCGAAATTTCTTCCCGGATCCAACCGCGCGGTCGGATTCGAACAATTCCGAACGCGGGAACGGTTAAGTGGCTGTGTAGAGTAGTTAACCAGAGACGAGAGGGAAAATGGGCGACCCGGCTACGCGAATTTAAAACACCGGAAGACGTTCGACGAATAACCGAAGACGGTGCCGCTACGGTTGACCGTTCGGGTACCAAACGGACTCCGATTGCGACGAAATTCGACAGGTGGCCTACCTATATTAAAATAAGACCGCACGTCAAATTCCAACCCAATCAGAGAAAGTTTTCAACACACTTTTAAAAACAAGATTTGACGATACCGTGGACGCGTGTGTGACTCGTCGGGCTCAGAACGGACAACGACGAGAACCGGTAAAACTAACAACGGATGCAAGTTTTGAAAACAGGCGGCAACGGAATGCCGAAGCAATGCAGATAATGCGCATGATGCAATGATGATGCGACAAATAAAATAAATCACACGATGAAAACGGAATAGAAGGGGAATCTTCTGGAACGTCGGTCTCGGGCTGTCATAGCCTGTCCTTGCTATACTAGACTGCGAGCGTGGAACCCATCCTATCGACCAAGGAAAAGAGGACGAAACTCCAAATGAACAATCATCACGCTCACGTCAAAGTAACTCCTTACCTGTACCTGCAACTAGTGTTGTAGTAATCTATGAGCCACAAGGGGACTCAACAATCTCATTTCCAAAGGTATCAAGACTAGCAAAGCTTAATGGGTGAGGCATGGTTAAGTGGTGAGGCTGCAGCAAGCGACTAAGCATTTATTTGAGGTGGCCAACTTACGAGTACAAGAATGAAAGAGGGGGATGATCTACGCATTGCGGATGTGAACTACCGATGATCAAACGAATGATCCTGAACACCTACTTACGTCATACATAACCCCACCGTGTCCTCGATCGAGAAGGAGCTCACGAAAGCGACATTCACGGTTATGCACTCAGTTGGCATATTTCAATTAAGCTTACTTCAAGTAATCTAGAACCGTATGTTAAAGAAATTTTCCACATTGCCACATAACCGCGGGCATGGATTTCTGCAAGATTTAACCCTGCAGGGGTGATTCAACTAGTCCATCACAAACTACCATACAAAGCGAAGGAATGACCTCGATCAGGGAACCCCGTGATCTCCTTAGGTTCCTATTGGCAAACCTCAACCTCGAGATAACCCAAAGCATCCTCGGAATCCCTCGCACAAGATGCTCGAGAAAGGCAAAACAAATCCAGCAAGGCCGCACGACGTGTCGACAAACCTGGTAGGAGCCGTGTATCTTGTTCTCAGGACACGACCGGATGGGACTAGCTATGGGTAAAACCAAACCTCGATTTTCCTCGCGGTGGCCCCGCACGCAGCCTATTTGGGACCAACACCATCAGCACTGGCCCCCCTGTATTATGTTAAATTACTCCTCGGGTTCATGGCGCCCTATGTTTTTCAGTATTAACAGAATTATTATGTTGGGACAATATAGTACCAATGTTGGGCCTTGCCAGACGAGCTTTATGCCAAAACGAGAATCTAGGGGTCCCCATAACAACCCCAAGCATGTTAGGAGCGCTCATTTATGGAACATAACACCAGTAGTTGAAACTAAGGTGACAAAGGTGGAATAAAACACCAGTCTAGAAAGACCGAGCCTTCCACCTTTTACCAAGTATATAGGTGCATTAAATTAAATAGCATCAATATGGTGATATAACAAGGAACCCTTGTTGGCAAATGGAAGCAACTGCACCTGCAACTAGCAACGCTATCCAAATGGTTAAGCAAGCGGTAACATAGCCAATCAGTGGTGGCTAGGTTGTGAACAGGTTGAAGGTTTTTCATGACAACGTTGAGAGGCTGATATTTCACGGGTGGTAGGCAGCGAGACATAACGATATAAATGAAACAACTAGCATGGAAACGATAGTAATGGTATCTAGGGTAATGATCATCTTGCCTGAGATCCTGCTTGGAAGAAGAATGACTTCGTGAAGCAGACGAACCAACGTAGTCGAACGGGTCCTCACATTCCGATACTCTTGCGGAACTCTATCGAGACGAAGCAAACCGAAACAACAATCAACAGATGATATTCACCACGGTACATGCACAATATGACGGACCCCCTAATATGATGCATGATCAGCTTCAAATATGCAAGGCAGGGCATGGAAATTCACATAGTCGAACGCTACACATTAAGCGAAGCTCAATATGCAAAGAATTGCATATTGATGGAACTACACATTTAATTATTTAGTTCACTCGCGTTTAGGTACACGGCTATATTAAAATGTTGTTAACATGGCAATGGGGTGAAGCACAAATTAGTCTGCCTATCTAGGCTTTTTAAATGAGGCCGGAAACGACATATAGCATCTCCGAACTGACCCCACATGTTAAATTCTAAATCTGTCTCAATTTGTCCTAATCACCTTTTAAGTTTGTTAAATGGCAAAACAAAGTGGTTCACGTGATTCTACTCATCGTTCTAGTCCATTTACATATATGCCTCATCTCCAACGGAGCTACAATTTAATAACTATGACCTAAACCATTCCTATCACGTTGACACGCAAACCAATGCAAACAGCATGCCTAACAGTTCTAAATATGCATGATAGTTGGAAACTATTATTCTATGCGAAATTCTAGCCAAGTTACATATCTAACTTGTCGCAATCCGGCGCAAGGATTAAAATCTACGGAAGTTTGAAAATATGCTCTTTTGTGAATTTAAATAAATTCGTCGGAACCTAAAAAACCTAACGGGCCGAATCTGCTTACTATTGGGCTCAACAGGGCAGCGCAAGATAACTAAATCTCCCCCAGGCGAAAATTAGAGGGGTTCGTGGGGGGCGGGGTCGGCTCACCTTGGCCTCTTGGGCCGGCTTGGTGATGGGCTCAAGCCGAGCCGGGGCTGAGGAGGCGGTGGAGGAGGCCGGCCTAGACATGTGGCCCGGCTAGACCTTGGCGCTGGGCCGGCGGCTGGCGGCTGGGCCGATGCGGGAGGCCGGCCCGCAAGGGCGACCTGGTCGTCCTCCTCCTCGCTCGTGAGCAGGAGGCAGGTGCAGTGGTGGCGCAGGGCTCCGGCCACCGGGGCGAAGGCGAGCGGCACGAAGGCGGCCATGAACATGCCGATCTAGGGCTGGGGGTACTAGATCCGGTAAGGGCTTAGAAGGCAGCGGGCTCCAGCATGGATCCGGGCTGGTGAGTTCGAGAGGAATGATCATGGTGGAGGGCGACGCGGGCGAGGCAGCCTTGGCGGGCGGCATCACGAGCACCTGCCGGGGACGGCCCGGCGAGGCACGAATGACGGCGACGGGCGATTGGAAGGCCCGGGTGAAGCTATGGAGGGTTGGGTGCCCGGGGGAGCTCGGCTCCTCCATGGCTGTGCGCTTGTGATCCGGATCGGATCGGCTGCTCCTGTGGTTGCCCAGACGTGTCCGGTTTGACCGCGGACATGTCCGGTAGGTGGGAGATTGGGTGATTCTGGGCCTTTGGATGGAGATCCAATGGTCCAGACCTGACCCAAAGATGGATTTCGGGTGAGAGAGGAGGTGGAGCTAGCAGGTGCGGTTTTCTAGGGGGTGGCTACAAAAATGGCTAGGGGAAACATTTGTGGAGTGAGAGAGGTCTCTCAATGGGTGGTTATTATATAGGGTTTCATCTATGTTGGGATGGACCTCGTCCGTCCGATCGTGATCCGATGACCACGAACGGAGGAAGTGGCTAGATGGGTCTAATGGGCTGTGGAGTTGGGATATGTAGGGATGATAGGGAAATGGTGCAGTCCATGGCGGAGTTTTCAAAATGCCGAACGTCCGACAATTAAACTAGCTATAATGCCGCTATATAATAAACGGTACGGGTATCCAACAAGCTCCGGTTGCGACGAAAATTGGCCCGTGGCCTACCTACAACATATAAAGACCGCACGCCAAGTTTCAACCCAATCCGAGAATATTTTATATGCATATTTAAAAATAATATTTTGTCGATGCCGTGGGCGCGTGCGTGTGTGGTTGGGCTCAAAACGGTCAACGACCAAAACAGAGAGAACCAGCAACTACTAATGGATGCAGGTTCAAAAACTGGCGGCAACGGGGTGCCGATGCAATGCAGATGTTGTGCATGATGTGATGATGGATGCGACACACAAACTAATCGCACGGCAGTAATGAAATAAAATGGGAATCTTCTAGAGCGTCGGTCTCGGTCTGTCACATGCGCCTCGACCGGCACGCGGTCTGACGTTCTCTGCATGGCATATCGCGGTGGAGCTGCCCCTTGGCGATGTGATGGTGGCCGCTGATGTGTTTGTCCGGTGCGTTGCCCTCGACCGAGTTCTGGTCCCTTGGGCCCCATCTGGGTTTTAGGTGGGCCGGATCGGTGCTCTAGAGGTGCTGCTTTCGGTCAGATGGAGATGTGCTCCTGCTCGGATGTGGTTTGACGGAGCCTTGACGCACCTGTTGCATCGCGGCAGAAGTGACCTAATGGGTAGGGCCTGGCTGGTCTTGAGGACCTGCGGGACTGGTATGCCGTTCCTGCTATGTCCGGTAGGCTACTGCCTTGGTGCTGGTGGAGTTCGGTCCCTCGTATGTATCTACGATACTGTTTGTCCTGGTTTCTGGCATGTGTGCACCCCCTCCTTCACACCTCACGTATTTGCTTCGGGGAGACGATGTGGGAAGCTTCTAGATCGTGTTGGCGCGGGATGGTGGTCGATATGGTGGCGGACTCCAGCATGCCCGAGGTGAAGGTTGGGATCGGGAGAAATCCCTATCGCCCCGGTTAACACCGATGCTGTGGCACCTGAGGGTGCCGTCACACCTTCCTGGAGGGCATCGGGGCTACCCTTTTCTTCTCCACGTCGGGTATCGGGGGAAACCCTTGGCAAGAGCGTCGTCATCGTCACATCCCTTCTTGGAGGTGTTGATTGGTACCAGCGATTCGGAGTCTGGGTGCTTAGTGCGAGATCGGTGGTGGGCGCAGCGATCGCGAGGCTTCTTCGCTTTTTGGTTGACCCACCGCTGTAGGCATATTTTCATTTTTTATTTTTTTGTGTTTCTTTTGGGCATGACTGTGTTGTTTCTGCCCCAGCGCCTATTGTCGGTTGTATCGGTGTTGGTTTCTTTGAAATACAAAGCGGGGGGAAACCCTTTTTCGTCAATGGGATATTAGGGCCTCCTTTTAATAGATAACTGGAACAAAGCATTAACACATAGTGAATACATGAACTCCTCAAACTACGTGAATCACCAAAAACAATCCCCATTATTGTCACCCTGGGGTATGCAGATCAACGCACATAATAGGTAACTATAACTTGCAAGATAAGATCCAAATCACTATTATATTCATGGAAACATAATTGGTTCAGATCTGAAATCATGTCACCCGGGCCCTAATGACAGGCATTAAGCATAGCAAAGTCATAGTAACATCAATCTTAGAACATAGTGGATGCTAGGGATCAAGCCCTGTCAAACTTAACTCGATTACATGATCAATCTCGTCCAATTCCACCGCTGTCCAATAAGCCTACAAAGAAATTACTCACCCCCGATGGAGAACATCATGGTGGTGTTGATGGAGAAGGGTTGGTGATGACGACGGTGATGAATCCCCCTCTATGGAGCCCCAAACGGACTCCGGATCAGCACTCTAGAGGAAGAACATGAGGCGACGGCGGCTCCATCTCGTAAAACATGATGAAAAGTTATCCCTTAGTTTTTTTCTCAAAAATATGAATTTATACGACTGGAATTAGGGTCGGAGAAGCCTCGACGGCCCCATGAGCCATCATGGCGCGGCCTGGGGGGGGTTGTTAGCTTATGCCCCCCTGACAGTTCCCCTCTAGCAGGTCTTCTCTACATAAATCCTTATAAATCCCGAAAATAATTCAAAACAAATTTCACCAGATTCCGAGAACTTTCATTTTTGAACAAATATAACACCAAGGTAGTTCGTTTGAAAATAGCGTCTGTCCGGGTTAGTTCCATTCAAATCATGCAAATTAGAGGCCAAAATCAAAGCAAAAGTATTTGGAAAAGTAGATACATTGGAGACGTATCGCACCTTGATGGCTTATGGGACCCACACGGCCCCTGCCTTATCCCTTTAGCTCACATCATCTTCTACCTCTAGAATTTTTTTCCTAGCTCTCTATTTCCCGTGTTCTTCCTCCAGAAACTGAAATTTTTGGTCTCTTTTCTCGTAAACCTTTTTCCAAAACCGTTTTGAGGAAATTGCTCCTTGGTATGTGACTCCTACATCTCTCCAATTAGTTTTTTCCTTAGTGTTTAATATTTTACATAAATTGCCGCACTTGGTGCTACAAGAATTGAGCTTGCATTTTAAATTCTTTAAGTTCCAAGTAGCATGAATGCTTGATATAGCTTCTAAGTATCCATATGAGTAGTTGCTATCACTCTCATAAAGTTTTATTCACATAATTATGTGGCTCAAAAAAATTAGAAATTTTTGCTTAGGAAGATAAGTTTCTTGAGGAGGAGTTCCACTAGAAAGCATACTTCGGGTGAATCATCGAGCGAGGGATTGATACAAAAAGCTTACATCGAGCCTCGAGCCAATCAAATAGTCATGGCTGATGCCAAATCCTGCGGATGGCCAAGCGAACAGTTCATCAGGAATGCACGTGTCAAAGAGCAATTTGACCATTTCATTCACAACGTAGGTCTCACCAACTTCCTCGCACATAAGTGTGTTCAACATTATAACCTTACCCGTACATTCACGCATGGATTTCGTTAACTCTCTACTACTTCTAGAGTTCTATTTAAGCTTTATGACAAAGCCTTTAGCATGAGCCTAGAATAACTTTCTATCACATGCAAGCTTCCACTTTGGGGTTCACTCGAGAAACCATAAAAAATGATTATAATTTGTTCCTCGAAAGCCACTGTGTTGGAGAAACTAGAGGAGGGATGCAGGCTAGGATTAGAAGCATTCAGTTTCCATCTATTCATTATTTTCCACTATTTAATGGGAAATGCATAGTAGGGAAAAAGATTGCAGTGTGTTAAGTGCTTCAGATTTGACCCTTATTCACACAACGGTGACTTGTGCACAACTTTATTACCTTGGTGCAATTGTTGCGTGAAGGTTTCATTCCAACTCTAGCAACGGAGATTTGTATGGAGGAATTTATGCCTCCCATATAGCTGCACAATTGGGAGTGTCACCTCAACCTACACACCCTATTTTGCTCGATAGATATTTATATTTTGAAGCTATGCATTCTCATGAGTTTATTGCAAATTGGGATAGGGGATGTGAGTATAACTAAATATTTGAGAAATACACGTTTAAGACTTTTATTTTGCCCGCGTCTACCCTCTTTAATTTTCAGGCTCGCAAGAGATATTACGTTCTTGAGAACAGAGTGTGGGAGTACAATGCTACAATACAGGTTGATCGCTTGGCAAAACTGGCGGCCAAGAATTCCCCAATAAGCTACCATCTCAACCACTTCCCAGACTAACACTGGTGATTACCAGCTAAGCCAAAGCCTAAGCTTGGGGAGTACGTATTTCTCACCAACATTACATTCATGTTTACACACTTTATATAAATTGTCGGTGATCAGCCTCTTTCATTGTATATCCAGGTTAGCTTTATTTTTTTCGCTTTCCTCTTGATTGTTTGGAAATCATTAGAAATCCAAAAATATTTCTAGCTTCTTTTCGGTTTACCTATCCCATTCAGTTAGTAGTAGCATTCAAAATAACCCAAAAAGACTTCCTTTTGCTTGTCGGGAGCTTTTCCGTGTAAATAGTTTTTCTTGTTCTTGTTTTCCCTTAGTTTATTCTCCTTGCTTAAGAAAAACAAAAAAAAATATTTTTGTGTGAGTTCCTCTGAACCTATTTTCCTTTCGTTAAATTATGAAAAAGGAAGACCACGATGAAAATGATGAGTGGCTCTCATATGCTTTGTTGTTGATGTAACGAAGAGCCAATATTACCATGTCTTCATTTTTGTTTAAAATTGCTCTGCAGACTCCAGCTTAGTTCACGACACCACTTCACTTCTTAGTATTATCACATCATTCGGTCGTGCAAGTGGAAGGCAATAATGACGATATTTGATGAAGTGACCCTCGCAAAGGAAACGGGTATGAAATCTTCTTGTTTGTAGTTTTTGTAAATATGTTGACTCATTCGATCTTGATTAGAGACCTGTTCGGTAATCCACCGCTCCTAGGATCTGCAGAGCAGCTGTTTTCTCACTTGAGAATATTGAACTACCGCTCCATCCGCTCCCGGAGCGGAGCCGTGGAGCGGAGTGACACAAAACGGGGCCTAGGTATATCATGAGTTAACATGTTTGTGATGAGAACTAGAGATCATAGCTTTCATGCCAAGCGTAAATAGCCCGGAGTTGATAATGATTTACCTTTTGTGTCAACATGCATTAAAATGGTTATGATGTCATATGGTAGTATGGTATTTTCATGTTAGTGTTTTAAGTGGTTTGACTTGGCCCATGTCCAAACATGTAGTTGATTCAATACCTATGCAGCCTTCATGATATTTAAATTCAGAGTGTTTATATCCTACTGATGCTTTGTCCAAACTTGATTATTTTCAATGCATATTCATGATCGTTATTGCTCTCTAGCTCGTCGCTTCCCAATCTTTTTCTATCCTCCACCTATACTAAGCGGGATTGCTGCTTGTGCATCCCAAATCCTTAAAACCATGTTATTCCACATGAGTCCACCATACCCACCTAAATGCGGTATTACCCTGCTGTTCCAAGTAAATTTTCGTGTGCCACCTCTAAATATTCAAATAAACATCTGTTTTGTGCACTCGTACCGCTCATGGAGCAACGGGGCAATCATTATCTTCCATGCTAAGTAAGTTACTCTCACGACAGGTGTTTACTTGCCGTCATCGCATGGGAGAGGTTTGTAAGAAGGATCCCCAGTCCTAGATAATCAAAATCAAATTAAAACAAAACTCCTTGGTAAAGTTGATATGTTGGAGGGCACCCGTGAATTCGGCTAGCCATGATTCTGTTTGGGAATCTCCAATGATGAGTTTAGCATGGAAGATACTGAAAACCTTTGTCGTAACATTGACAGTAAAGAACACCACACAAAACCATATTTTCAATCCTTCTTTAAAAACTTGATCTCTGGCACCTCTCCAAATCAAACCATCCTTCTGTGAAGGGCCTACCTACCTACTTTTATGTTGAGTCATCACCCTCTTACTTACAGTACCACACTAGATATCACTTATGTCATTTTTATGCATTGAGTCCATTCAATGTTGGACATGAGTATGACTACGCTCTTTTCTATTCAGAATTATAATATTTAGTCACTGCTTGAATGTCAGAGGTACTCTGCATTTATGTTTTGCGGTCTCCGAAAGGGCTAGTAAGATACCATGTCACCATATTATATCGTGATTGTTCTGAAAAATCGTTGGCATACGAGATATCTTATTATCACTTGCTAGTTGGTTATGTGTTTCCATGATTGGATATGATTCTTGAATTATTACCATAGATGTTTTCATTTAAGATTTATGTTGAAAACTTAAACACTAGCTAAGCATGTGTATAATGACTAGAACAAAAGAGTTCGTCAAAGTTTTCTTTATCACTTCCAGTTTATCAATTGAATTGCTTGAGGACAAGCAATGAGTTAAGCTCAGGGGAGTTTATACGTCTCCAACGTATCCACTTATCCAAACACTTTTGCTCTTGTTTTGGCCTCTAACATGTATGATTTGAGTGAAACTAACCCGGACTGATGCTGTTTTCAGTAGAACTATCTTGGAGTTATTTTTATGCAGAAATAAAAGTTCTCGGAATCGGGCGAAACTTTGTGTGAATTATTTCTGGAATTTATAAGGATTAATGGAGCGAAGACCTTCCCGAGAAACGTTTCCACAGGGCCACAAGCCAACAGGGCGCGCACCCCCTAGCCGCGCCCTGATGGCTTGTGGGGCCCACGTGGCTCCTCCGACCGTAATTCCAATCCTATAAAATCATTTCTCCGAAGAAAAAATCAGAGAGAAGTTTTCATCTTGTTTTCACGAGAGGAAACCGCCGCCACCTCCTGTTATTCCTCCGAATGTTTGATGTGGAGTCCGTTTGGGGCTTCGGAGAGGGGGATTCGTCGCTGTCGTTGCAACTGCAACAAAAGTCCTTCCCTCGCGCTTAGGAATTCTTCCTGTTACTTCTCTGGTTTGCGTCGGTTTTTCCCTCGAAGAGGAATGGGTGATGTAGCACAGGAGCAGTAAGTATTTCCCTCAGTTTGAGAACCAAGGTATCAATCTAGAAGGAGGGCCTCATCAAGTCCAAAGTACCTGCGCAAACACAAACAAGCTTGCACCCAACGCTTCAAAGGGGTTGTCAATCCCTTCAAGATTGTTTGCAAAGTGAGATCTGAAGGTGGAAAGTGCAACGAAGTAAAAATTGTAAGGCTGAAATATGGTGTGGAGTAGACCCTCGGGGCCATAGTGTTCACTAGAGGCTTCTCTCATAATAGAAAATATCACGGTGGGTGAACAAATTACTTTCGAGCAATTGATAGAACCGCGCAAAGTCATGACAATATCTAAGGCAATGATCTAGCATATAGGGATCACGTCCGAGACAAGTAGACCGATATTTTCTGCATCTACTACTATTACTCCACACATCGAGCGCTATCCAGCATGCATCTAGTGTATTGAGTTCATAACGAATAGAGTAACGCTTTAAGCAAGATGACATGATGTAGAAGGGCTAATCTCAAACCAATGATGAAAACCCCATCTTTTTACCCTTGATGACAACAATACGATGCGTGCCTCGCTACCCCTTCTGTCACTGGGTCAGGTCACGACACGGTATGAACCCACAACCAAGCACTTCTCCCATTGCAAGAATCATAGATCTAGTTGGCCAAACAAAACCCACAACTCGAAGAGAATTACAAGGATATGAAATCATGCATAAGAGAGATCAGAAGAAACTCAAATAAGATTCATAGATAATCTGATCATAAATCCACAATTCATCGGATCTCGACAAAAACACCGCAAAAGAAGATTACATCGGATAGATCTCCATGAAGTTCATGGAGAACTTTGTATTGAAGATCTAAGAGAGAGAAGAAGCCATCTAGTTACTAGCTATGGACCCGTAGGTCTATGGTCAACTACTCACGCATCTTCAGAGAGGTCATTGTGTTGATGAAGAAGTCCTCCGTGTCTGAATCCCCCCTCCGGCAGGGCACCAGGACGTGCCCTAGATGGGATCTTGCGGAGACATAAGCTTGCGGTGGTGGAAAAGTAATTGTGATCGTCTCTTGATTTTTTGGGAATATTTGGGAATTTATAGGCGCAAGATCTAGGTCAGGGGACCTCCAGGGGGCCCACAAGCCTGGATGGCACGGCTCCCTGGCCGCGGGATGGGGGCTTGTGGGGCCCCTGGGGCTCTTCTGGCTTGGCTCCCAAGTTCTCCGATCTTCTTCCATTCCAGAAAAAATCTTTTCGGGGATTTTCTTCCATTTGGACTCCGTTTCAAAATATCCTCTGAAAGGGGTCAAAAACATGGAAAAACAGGAACTGGCACTTGGCACTGAGTTAATAAGTTAGTCCCAAAAAATAATAAAAGGCATGCAAAACATCCAAATTTTGACAAGATAATAGCATGAAACCATCAAAAATTATAGATACGTTGTAGACGTATCAAGCATCCCCAAGCTTAACTCTTACTACTCCTCGAGTAGGGAAGTGAAAAAGAATGAATTTTTGATGTGGAATGTTACCTAGCATAGTTGTCCTTTGCAACTTATTTCACATGGCATGAATGTTCAGATCCGTAAGATTCAAAACAATAGTTTGCTATTGACATGAAAACAATCATATTTCAAGCAAACTGGCAAAGTAATCATGAACTTTCAAAATAACAAGACCAAAGAAAGTTATCCCTACAAAATCATATAGTCTGGCTATGCTCCATCATCCTCACACAACTAATGTAAATCATGCACAAAATTATCCTACAAAATCCCTACAAAGTAATTGTTTTCGCACTCTTACTTTCTCAAACTTTTTATAACTATCACGCAATACATGAGCGCGAGCCATGGATATAGCTCTATAGGTGGAATAGAGTGTGGTGGTGGTTGTGAGACAAAAAAGGAGGAGATGGTCACACTGACTCGGCATATCAATAGGCTATTTAGATGCCCATTAATAGATATCAATGTGAATGAGTAGGGATTGCCATACAAGAGATGCACTAGAGCTAAAAGTATCTGAAAGCTCAAGAGGAAAACTAGTGGGTGTGCATCCAACTTACTTGCTCACGAAGACCTAGGGCAATTTTGAGGAAGCCCATCATTGGAATATACAAGCCAAGTTATAAAAAGAAGATTCTCACTAGCATATGGTAGTGACGAAGCAAGAAGCTCTCAGTCATGAACAACATGGTGCTAACATGAAGCACAAGTGTGGAAAAAGATAGTAGCATTGTCCCTTCTCTCTTTTTCTCTCATTTCCTTTTTTTTATTTGGGCTCTTAGGCCTCTTATTTTTATCTCTTTTTGTTTTTGTTTTTTGGGCTATTTGGCCTCTTTTTTTTATTTCCTCACATGGGACAATGCTCTAATAATGATGATCATCACACTTTTTAGTTACTCAAAGCTCAAAGATCACAATGATGATGACTCCATAGGAAATGCCTCCGGCAGTGTACCGGGATGTGCAACGATCTAGTATGATCATGCAATGGAAATATGAGAGTGACGACACAAGTCATGAGACGGAACGGTGGGAGTTGCATGGCAATATATCTTTGAAAGGCTATGAAAATGCCATAGTAGGTAGGTATGGTGGCTGTTTTGAGGAAGGAATTTGGTGGGTTCATGCACCGGCGAGAGTTGCACGACACTAGAGAGGCTAGCAATGTTGGAAGGTGAAAGTGCATCTATACCATGTGCTCATATTAGTCATGAAGAACTCACATACTTATTGCAAAAGTTTTTATTAGTAATCGAAACAAGGTGCTAAACACATACTCCGAGGGGAAGGGTTGGTAGGTGTAAACCATCGCGCGATCCCGACCTCAACACAAAGGATGACAATCAATAGATCAATTATGCTCCGACTTCCTAACATAGTGCTTCACCATACGTGCATGCTTCGGGAATCACTAACTCCAACACAAGTATTTCTAGATTCACAACACCCTACAAATATAACTCTCAATATTACGGAATCCACGTCTCAAAACTAATTCAGAGGAATCAAAACTTCTCTTTCTATTCAATGCACATGGAGGTTTTTGCATCCTCTTTGGGTACCTAGCACATTTGGGACTACTTTCATAGCATAAGCCAACTACCAAATCACGCACCGCCATGCTCTAAAGATATATGTGAAGCACAAGAGCAAAAAGTATCTAGCTCAAAAGATATAAGTGAAGCACTATGAGCATTCTAGCAAAATCACGATGAGTGCATGTCTCTCTCTCTCAAAAAGGTGTGCAGCAAGGATGATTGTGACACAACAAAAAGAAAGGACTCCTAAGATACAAGACGCTCCAAGCAAAACACATATCATGTGGTGAATAAAAATATAGCTCCAAGTAATGTTACCGATGTATTGAAGACGAAAGAGGGGATGCCTTCCCGGGGCATCCCCAAGCTTAGGATTTTTTGGTGTCCTTGAATTTGTCTTGGGATGCCTTGGGCATCCCCAAGCTTGAGCTCTTTCCACTCCTTATCTCTTTGACCATGAGAACGTTACCCACAACTTGACAACTTGACAACACAAAACTTAAACAGAACTTGTGATAACATTAGTACGAGAAAACAAACTACCACTTCTTTTGGTACTGTAGCAAACTTGAGTTCCATCAATATTGATTATGGGCTACTGTATTCTCACTTTTCCATGGCTAGTACCCCCGATACTAACCATAGTTTCATCAAAACAAGCAACCAACTCAACAAAAACAGAATCTGTCAAAAACAGACCAGTCTGTAGCAATCTGTATACTTCGTATACTTCTGGTACCTCAAAAAATCTGAAAACTTACGACGGTGTGGGGAAAAATTATATCAATCACAAGCAAAAAGAATCAACTCAAAATATCTTTCTGAATAAAAATAAAAAATCATCTCATGAGTGAAAAGTCATCTTTTTCCAGCAGGATCAAACAACCATTAGCAATAGTAGTCATAAAGGTTTTGCTTGGATCAAACACAAAAAGAAACACAAAAAACACAATCAAAACAGAGTTATGAAAGTGTGGACGCAACAAAACAGAAAGAAAAAGATAAATTCATTGGGTTGCCTCCCAACGAGCGCTATTGTTTAACGCCCTTAGCTAGGCATAGGAGTGATAGAATCACGTATCGTCGTCTTTGGTGCTCAAACCATAAGTAGCCCTCATCATGGATTCAGAAGGCAATCTTATTTTCTTTCTAGGAAAGTGTTCCATGCCCTTCCTTAAAGGAAATTGAAATCTAATATTCCCTTCCTTCAAATCGATGATAGCACCAATAGTCCTTAGGAAAGGTCTACCAAGAATAATAGGGAATGTAGGATTGCAATGAATGTCAAGCACAATGAAATCCACGGGTACATAGTTCCTATTTGCAATAATAAGAACATCATTGATCCTTCCCATGGGTTTCTTGATAGTAGAATCAGTAAGATGCAAATTAAGAGAACACTCTTCAATCTCATTAAAATCCAGAATATCACATAAAGACTTTGGAATCGCAGAAACACTAGCACCCAAATCACACAAAGCATTGGACTCATAGATTTTTATTTTGATTTTGATGGTAGGTTCCCACTCATCATGAAGCTTTCTAGGGATAGAGACTTCCAATTCAAGTTTCTCTTCAAGAGCTTTTATCATAGCTTCGACGATATGATAGGTAAAGGCTTTGTTTTGGCTATAAGCGTGTGGAGAGTTCAACATGGATTGCATCAAAGAAATGCATTCAATCAAGGAGCAACTATCATAATTGAATTCCTTGAAATCCACGGTAGTAATTTCATTACTACTCAAAGTTTTAGCGTCTTCTACTCCACTTTTAATGCTTTGAGCATCAAGATAGATGGACTTCGAATCCTTGGGGTACTTTTCAACCAAAGTGGATTCATATCCAGCCCCATAATCATTAGGTTTGACACAAGAAAACAAAGATTCAATGGGAGTCACACCAAGCACTTTAAGATCTTTGTGATTCTCATCACAAGAACACGCCTTTTTAAGCCATTCATGTCTAGCACGAATTTTGGCGGTTCTTTCTTGGCTCTCAATCATGTCCAGCCCCATAATCTAATGACTTTGCTACGCTTAATGCTTGTCGCTAGGGCCCAAATTCTACGATTTAAGCTCTCAACCTATTATGTTTTCATGAATATGAGAGTGATTTGGATCCTATCTTGCAAGTTGTAGTTACCTATGACGTGTCTTTATCCACATACTCCTAGGTGACAATAATTGGGATTCTTTCTGGTGATTGTCGTAGTTTGAGGAGTTCATGTATTCACCATGTGTTAACGCTTTGTTCCTGTTATCTATTGAAAGGAGGCCTCAATATCCCTTCGTTTCTAATAGGACCCACTGCCACGGGATGGTAGGACAAAAGATGTCATGCAAGTTCTTATCGCAAGCATGTATGACTATATACGAAATACATGCCTACATTATATTGATGAATTGGTGCTAGTTCTGTGTCGCCCTAGTGTGGAACTATTATATGATCAATGTCATCTAAGTCATTATCCATCACTGATTCATGTGCCTACGCTTTACATATACTAAAGCTTGCTAAGTTAATACTATTACTACTATCATTTATTGTGCTACTAAATCCTTATTGCACACATATCCGAGTTGTGGTTGAATTAACAACTCAACTATTATGGCCAATAAATATATTTTGGATCCCCTTTTGTCGAATCAATAAATTAAGATGAAATACTGCCCGTCAAGACTGTCGCGGTCCCCTATACTTGTGCGTTATCACAACCTTGGGTCCCGACATCTTCAGCTTCAGGTATGCATAATGGGGAACAACCTTAAAGTGACCGAAGAATGTACGATCGAGAAGTGCATGATAGCCGCTGCGAAAAGGGAAAATGTCAAAGATCAAGTCTTCCCTTTGGAAGTTGTCAGGCAAATTGAACACTACGTCCAATGTTATGGTGCACGAGCAACGCTCATCAACTATAATAGCCCAAGACCAATACCCATGCTATTTTGTCACTTGATCTTGCTTGTATGCTTGGGATATATTCTTTTTTTTTGCATCATGTGTAGCATCTCCATTGCACATTTCATTTTGTTGTGATTTGTTCATGCTTGCATGTCTCTGATGTTTGTTTTGTTTTGTTTTGCATCATGTATCAACTCCATTCTTGGTGTGCTTGTTCGTATCTTATTGTCCATGTTTTTCCAACACTTAGTCCCTCCTTGATCCTTTCCTTTTTTACTTTTTCTCAATTTCCATCAAGCTTCAACAAAGTCTCCAACTAATATCTAATACAATGTCTTCTTATTCCATTTAATTTTCGAGTGGCATACTCCACTCCTTTAATTATGGCTCAAAATTTTCCCATAATTCTTTTTCTTTAGGTCAAACCACCCTTGCAAAATTCACCCCTTACGTAGTTCAATTAAAAGGGAGTTCAAATTCGAACATAATGAATTTAATTCATTACGATATGGTTTTTTACTTCCTCCATAAGTGTTCATCTTGCGCCCAAAAATCATATCTAGTATGTAGGGTGACCTCCAAAATTTTATCACATTTGGGGTTGGTTTGGTTAGGTTCCAAAGTTAGTCAAGCTTAAAATAAATTCAAACTTGTTCAAATTTATATTCTTTAAAAACCCCCAAACCTATTTTATCAATACCTCCATACTTTCTAGCACCAGGGAAATATCTCTCTTTTTCGACTTCCAACTATATCCATTTTTTATTTCTTTGTAGTGTTTCTGTAAAAGAAATAAAGAAAGAAAGAAAACATGGAGAGAGAGTGAGAAGGCCCACCCAACAAACTTTCATCCCAACTAGCTCACCAGAACCGGCTCCTCTGTTCATCTCCTACCTCATGCACAACAACTCATCCAGGTAGTCCACGTCAACACCTGAGTTGATTAGACGGCAAGGAAACATCCCCTAGCCCTATAAAACATGTCGTGGTGCCCTAGGGGTCTCATGTACCCATTCCTTGTTTCTCCTCCTTCTTCTACCACCAAGGTCAGTTCCTCGTCGCGCTTGACGTCATGTCCGACAGGAGCTCAAGCTCGTGTCCGGCATGAGCCAGCACGTCTCCAACCCTCTGCCATCGCTGGGAGGTCCATCGAGGTCCTATTTTTCTCCAGCTACTACGGGCGTGTAACCACAAGCCTGGGATCAGCCTCTTCGACATTATCTTCGGCCTCTGATTAGGTCTAAGTCGCACATCCGAACACCTTCGTCGATCAGCGCCTCCTCCCACCATCTCCGGTCACGGCCGACCTTGTTCAACTCTAGCAGCATCCTCTCCGTGAGCAGCCACTCGTCCCAGCCCTTCTATTGTTCTAGTTCATAGCCGGACCTGACGGCCACGTCGCGTATGAGGCCATGAGTGCCATGGACACGCACGACAACGAACCAAAGCGCACGTGTTGCCTCCGCACACGCTCAACCTGCACACCTATGCACCCCCTCGTGCTTCCTCTTTTCCTCATCACGCCCTTGCTCAGCTTGCTGTGGTGTGCCCTTGCATTAAATTACGCTCGCCCGCATCGCCATGGCCTCGATCCAAGCAAGAACTCAAGCTCGAGCGCCCCGTCGGTCCCAACCTTCTGTGTCTTGGCATCCCGCACGACTTCCTAATCCCGCACGTCCGTTGCTTCCTTCCATCCGTAGTTGACGCCATGTTTGCTCGCCGGCAACCCCTGCGAGCAACTCCATGTGTTCTTTGGGGGTCAATAGCTCCTATGTGACATCTTTGAGGTGAATTGGAAGGAGTGCGATGTCTTTCGTCCGAATTGCCTTGGTGCCCTCATTAGCTGTTAGGGGCTGGACCCACAACTTATCCACATAAGCGGGCCCTACTCGGCAGTGCATCTAGTTACGGTCCCCACTTGTCAGTGCATCAGGTGAAACGTGTCCTCGTGCTTGTCCGAATGGGCATCCCTGTCTGAACCTGTGTTGCTCCCTCCTCTTCGTACTCAGCGGTGAGCCGACGACAGTGAGCCGGCGGCTGTGGCGGAGCTTTTTTTCTGGGTGACAGCAGTGATGGAGCTTTCGTTCTCGGCAACGGAAATGGTGTGGTGAGTGAATACAGAAACCTGTCATGTTTGCCTCGGTGTCGAGTTATATCTCAACGCATCGCCTCTATTTCCCTCTGGTTTTGGTCGATTTGATCCAGATTTGGGTGGGGAGGAGGGGGGCTAACTGCGATGCAGCCGCCAGAGACAACAACATCCTTTCCAACCTATACGATTTGTGCCTCGTCTGCTTCCGCTAGCTCACCTCACACTGCCCCGCCATTGACAAACAGGGGTGGTGGTGCTCGGAAGTGCGAATTCAATGTGGAATTTCTTCCTTATAAGGCGAAGCTAGGTGATGGTAGCATGCGGGACATAGAGAGAGATACAATTGTGAAGTGGGAGATTGATTTTGCAGAGATTGATCCACAAGACCTACACAACATGGAAGAGAAGACCGTCAAGAATATGGTCGAAAAATTGGGGAAAGCATTTTTTGGGGTCCAGAGAATGAGGTAGCATTGTTACAGTTTGATAATTGGAAACGAGAGTGTGTTAGAATTAAGGATGGTGAAGAGATGGTTGATGAAATTGATCGACAAGATGGCTGAACAACCAAACAAATAATGTTTAATGCATACCTTGTTGATCTGAAATCAGATTCTAAGGTTGGATATGTGCTCTGAAAGTTAGCTTCACAGATGGTAGATGATGATTGGGCTTTAGAGAGGCAGATAATTCCCATGTGTACAGGTGAAGAGACAATATTATCTGAGGAGGTTGATGTAGAAGAGGGCTCTGATGGTGTTGCAAGGTTTTTTTTCTGTTGATTGGAATTCAGTAGAAATAAATGACCCAACTGGTTTAGTCATTGCACCAATGGATGACACTGAGATGGCCAAAAAATTTGGCATTCCAGTAGATGATGAAGATAAGGAGGAGAAGGATGGTGAATCTAGTATGCCTACTGATACTGATGCTACCAGAGTTAGAACTGAAGATGTGGATGGACAACTGATGCAAGATGCTGCAGATTATGTAGATGATGCACATGATGATGAGTTGGTAAATGTGTATGACAAGGAAAACCCTATTATTGCTGTGGGAAAGTTGTTCCCAAACATGGAAGAGTTTAGGATGTGTTTCAAGACTTATGCTGTCAAACATGAGTTTGATGCCAAGACTAAGTGGACTGATAGAAAGAAGTTTTATGCAAGATGTACAGGTTTTGATGGAAGTGTAAAGCCTTGCAAGTGGTACATATCTGCTAGACGCTAACCTGATGGAAGTACCACTAGGGTGAATCAAGTCCCACACAGACATACTTGTACTACAAGTTCACATAGAGTATCAACCATGACATCACAGCTTTGGATTGCAGAAAAGATCACTCCTATTTTAACCAAGAAACCAAACACTACAGCAAATAAACTTAAAGTAGACTTTGAAAAGAAATACCCTATTAAGGTGAAGTATAACATGGTGTGGAAGGCAAAACAAAAGGCAATGAAACAATTATATGGTGACTGGGCAAATACTTTTAGGATGCTTTATAATTTCAAAGAAGAGGTGGAGAAGAGGTCACCTGGCAGTGTTGTGGAGATAGATACCGAGGTAACAGAGGATGGAAGAGTCCTTTTCTATAAGTATTTTATCGCTTTAAAGCCTTGCATTGATGGCTTCAAGGAAGGGTGTCGTACATATTTGAGAATAGACTCATCATTTTTGACTGGCAAGTGGAACGGTCAATTGGCAGCTTGCAATGCTTTGGATAGACACAACTGGATTTTCCTAGTTGCTATTGGCTTGTTTCAGTCGGAGACAGAGGTCTCGTGGACCTAGTTCATGATGTAATTGAAAATATGCATAGGGCCAGTGTCACCTTTGGCAGTCCAGACAAATGCATGCAAAGGGCTAGAAAACGTATTGAAGAATGTTTTCCCCCATTGAGAGCAGAGGGAGTGCTTCGGCCATATGTGGATGAATTTGATCAAAAAATTCAGACATGAAGAATTTGGTCACATGTGGCCAGCAGAAAGATCTTACACTAAACATACACATTCATACCATTTTGGTAAGATAATGACAGCATGCCCTATGTTTGGTCGATGGGTGAACACCTACCATTCTCTATTATGGTATAGGTCAGGATTTAACACTGCCATCAAGTGTGATCATATCAACAACAACTTGGCAGAAAGTTTTAATGACAAGGTGAAGCAGTTACAAAATTTTCCTGTGCATGACATGGTTGACCAAATCAGGATCATGATCATGTGTTTATGGGAATTGAAAAGTAGGTTTGGGGCTTGTCTACAAGCGGATAAGCTTCATGTGGTGGTACAACCGGTAGTCAACAGGAGCAGAAATCTTACGCACTTATTTGTTAAAAAATCTTTTGTTTCGGGTGTTGAAGTTAGAGATACCAAAACTGGTAGAAGGCATGTTGCTAACACTGAAATGCATGATTGCACTTGTTTGGAGTGGCAACACACTTGGAAACCTTGTGATCACGCCATACTTTTCTTGGCCTCCCGACCGAAGATAAACATACACCCATATTTACACGAATATTACTCAGTAGCAAGATTCACGGCTGCATATGCAACTCCAATTCCAGCACTTACAAATCAGTCTCAGTGGCCTGAAGTGGAAATTGAATTTTCCATGTGTCCTCCCCTAACAAAAAAAGGCTGGCAGGCCTAAAGAGAGTAGATTCAAGGCATGGTTTGAGAAAGGTGGGAGTAGTAAAAAGGGCAAGGGAAAGAAGGATGGAAAGCCAAAAAGGTCCCAAAAAAGGTAACAAAAATAGATGCAAGTTGTGCCAGGAACTTGGGCACCGAAAAGGATCTCCAAAATGTTGTTACACTCCTCAAAGGCCAAAGTATGTGGGCATATGTTTGCCATGTTTAATATTTTGTTGCATTTTTCAATTACTAACCAGTTGACATGCTTTATCTTTTTAGGAGGAAACGTGCAGGTGAGCCCCTTGTTGTTGAAAATTAATGGCCAAAGAAAAAGGCAAGAGGCAATGGCTTTGGAAAAAAGAGAAGTTCTTGTGAAACAATACACATTCAACTAGACTTGGAATAGGTGGTGCAAAATGAGCAAGACTTGGATGGTGTGGTGCAAAATGAGCAAGACTTGGATGTGTCGCTGCAAGATGAGTAAGATTTTGATGTTCTGGTGCCAAGTGAAGATATGGGTACCTCTGTAGATATTCCAGCTGATGTTGTGCAAGCTGAACCTATATTGAACCTTGAGTTGCCAACTAAAGATATTCCATGTAATGTGGTGCCAACTGAGCCTATATTGGAAGTTTTGTTGCCAACCCCTGATGATATTGGGTCCGATTATACTGCAACTATTGTGGTGGAAAATAAAGCTCCTGTTCCACACAGTCAAGTGAAGAAAATGAAGAGCTTGAGTGAACTGGGTGTTGTACAATCAAAAACAAGCATTGCTAAAAAGAGGAAGAAATTGAGTGGTAGGAGGAAGCAGAAGTGAAATTTTGTTCAAACTTGTGTATTGCTACTATGGTGTTGAAATTTGTTGAAAATTTGTTAAAACTTGTGTATTACTTTGATATGATATGTATTTGTGTAATACTATTCAAGGATTCTGAATAAATTCAAGGATTCAAGGATTTGTGTAATACTATTCAAGTTTGAAACTTGTTTAAATGTTGGTCAAACTTAGATTTGAGCAAGTTTGAAATGAGCATAAAAAATTCAAAAAAACTCAAAAAATTAGACAAAAAGGAAACATGACATCTAATGTGTGTATGCAAGAGTCCATCCTAATATGGGAGCGTTTCGATAAAATATGACATACGTAACTGTAACGACTAAGATGCGGCCATTTCCTTATTTGGGGGTGAGGCCTCAAAACGGGAAAGGGACGCATACACGAGTTTCGCAAACGGGATAATCATCACATTACATAAATAAAGATTAACAAGTAGGGCATACACTTGCCATCTGTTAAGAATATATCGTAGCTTACAGACACACATTATTCCGAGTAGCAGCAAGTCCAGCTAGGAACTTAAACAGGAAAGCAGATGATCTAACACATCCCGTATGTTAGCCCACGATCACGACCACGGCCTCAGTCTTCCGGAAAGTTCACATACATACAGCCAGAGTCCTCATCGAACTCCCACTTCAGCTGGTTGTCATCAGGATCTCCCGCGTCGGGCATACCTGTACCTGTTGGGGTCTGTAGTAATCTGTGAGCCACGGGGACTCAGCAATCTAATGACCTTGGTACTGAATCTAGTCAAGTTATTAGGTGAGGACGGTGTAGTTTATGGGTTTGCAGCAACCTACGCATATATGGTGGCTAACTTACGATGATCATATAATTTATATGGTGGTCTACGCGAGCGATCGAAGACTAGATGATCACTAAGTCATCCTCAACACCTACTTACATCAAACATAACCCCACCGTGTTCCCGATCGAAAAGTGGGCTTCGAAGGAGACAGTCACGGTTACGCACACAGTTGGCAATTTTTATTCGAGTTACTTTAAGTTGTCTAGAAATGGATGTTAACAAATTATCCATGTTTGCCACATAACCGCGGGTACGGCTTTCCGAAAGATTAAACCCTACCGGGGTGCTCCAACTAGTCCATCACAAACTGCCACGGGCCGCAAAGTAATCCTCTATCACGAAACTCGTGATCTCTTCGGATTCCTTAGAGGAAATCCTCAACTTCGAGGACACCCAAAGTTTCGCCGGAATCCCTATACGCAAGATATGTCGCTAAGGTAAGACAACTCTAGCAGGAGCTCCCGGTGTTTCGACGACCCGATAGGAGCCGCGTATCTCGTTCTGAGGACAACATCGTCTATGCATAGTGAACAATGACCAAATGCCTCAAGTTTCCCTGAGGTGGCATCGCCGACTGCTAGGTGGCTGGAACAACACTCATGAGGAGCACTCGCCCGGGTTGTTGATTAAATCCTCAGGGTAGCTATTCCCTATGCAAATTATTATTAGGTGATTAGCAAATTAAAACCAAAGATGGGTCCTGCCAGACAAGCCTTAACACTACACGATTTATCAAGGAGGTCCCCATAACAACCCCGAACGTGTTAGGAGCGATCAATTATGGAATCAAACATCGGTAACCGAAACTAAGGCGGCAACAACGGAACAAATCACCCGGCAAAAGGCCAGACCTTCCGTCATTTACCAAGTATATAGGTGCATTAATTAAATTGCATATTAACATAATGATATCAAAATACTCATGTTATCACATGAGATAGCTGGCACCTGCAACTAGCAAAGCTACTCATTAGAGGTAGAGCAAGCCTACTTAGCCAAACAACATTTGCTAGGAGAGGGAGGTGTTTGGGTTTCATGGCAATGACAGGCGGCATTTATATCAAGTGGTAGGAAGCGAGCATGTATCGAAGGAAACGTGATTCTAAGCATAACAAAGCTAGATATGGTATCAAGGTCACGATCATCTTGCGTGTGATGTCTTCAGCTTGGAACTGCTCTTGATCCTCCTGCACGTACTCTCCAGAATCCACATACTCGCTCTCCGATCCCGATGCTACCCAAGATAAGGTAACAGCCAACGAACACAAACACAACATGATGCAACAAGCAATATGATGCATGTGTGAAGAAGGAAGCATGCATCACTATTCGAGTCACCTTCATATGCATTAGTTGAGTTAATTGAATTCTGGACAGAACCTCATTTTAAGTTATCTTGACATGCATGAATATGGCATGAACATGTGCATCACGAGAAAAGGATGCAAAAACATATAAAGAACGGAGCTACGGATCAACCGGAAACTACAAAACAAGATATGGAGACCTACGGTTCAAATCAACCACAAACACACTCCAATGGCACTCCCATGGCGTTACCAGGTTGTCACATGACCAAGCAACCAAATATAAGTGGAGTGGTGCATGGGAACACACCACACCATCGACAATGCCCACACAAGCTTCAAATCAACAAAAACATGCAATCTGTTTTTAACAACATCATAACAGTTTATCTACAATATTTAAAGTAGCTACAGCCATCCAAATGAGCCAAACAAGATATTAGGAAAAAGCCATCCAAAATCTCTACAACCCTGAACAACAAGTTAATACAAAGGAATCACACCTGAGCAGATCTACACGCACTAACTTGGACAAAATATCACAGATTCTAGGACTTAGTGAAAATCACAGATTTTCACCAGCTGCTTATGCTCTGAAGCATTTTGGAAGCCTCCAAAATGATATCTACAGGAAGTGTATAAGCATGAAATTTAACAGGAAGCTAGAAAAACACAGAAACTCACAAAATTTAGTTTCTTGCATAGGATGATTCCCAACACAGGAGCTAATGCAACCAAAACAACAGGGGAAGAAAATAACATCAGATTCCCAGACTTGGTGAAAATCATAGATTTCACAAATCTGTCAGTTTCAGCCAAGTGTCAAATTTCCCAAGGCACAATAGGTGCATAAAAATTCATAAAAACAAAACAAAGACCCCATGTTGTAGAGGGTTTCAACCACTACCACTACATCAAGGATTCATCCTCATAGGGTCAAGGCATCACCTAATACGAATCACTAAACACGGCATCATGACAGAAAATGACAGTTTTATGAAGTTGCTCTAAAGTGAAATCTGATTGCACCAATGGATTCCTGGGATGATTCTACCCCAAAACCATATATAATACATGGGTACTTGCATGTAACATCTAGGCACAAAGCTAGCTCGAAAAACAACCCTACAATCCCATATGACATATAGGAACAATATCACATGTAAATATAGCACAAGTAGCAACATCAACACCTACACATGCACACACACAAGCCCCACACACAACCACATCACTCCAATGTGGCAAGCATGAGGGGTTATCCCTCATGCACAAGTGCATGTGCACACTTATACACACACACATACATGCATGAGCACACACATTCACATACATGTGCTCATACACACTCAAGGACATACACTCACACACACACATCAATAGGTGCAGCATGAGGGGCTAGGAACTCTTACACATGTGCAAGTGTGCACCCACATGCACACACACACACACTCACATAGACATACACACACCCATGAGCACAAGCACTCTCTCACACACTTACTCACACTACCATGCACACACATGCACTCACACACATACATGCATACAAGCTAAGCCTTGAAGGGTAAAAAACCCCTGGTTTTGCTAAAAAAAGGACAAAGGATACTTGCTGCACAAGATAAGGAAAAGGGAAAAATGAACAAGTGGAAAACAAAATAAAATGGGGAGGCCCCTGGATTCGAGCCCAGGACCTCCCTGGTGCCACGACAGACGCCAAACCACTAGGCCAACACTTCGCTCTCGATAGAGAAGGGGAAGGGGGAAGGTTGACGCTCTCTGACGAGCACTACCACCAGCGAAAATAAAAATAAGAACCCGCGTCGCGTTGATCTGCGCAGGGGTTCAAACCAGCTGAGGTGGCGCGGTGCTACTATCCTACGGGGATCCACGACAGGGAAAACATAAAAAAAGGCGGGGCCTTGCTCTGCTTTTGCAGAGAGGCGCCGGCACGAGGCTCACCGGAGCGAGTCGTCCTACACACGTACGATGCGTCTGTGGGGTCTACTACGACCACTCTACGACCGAGAGGGACGCCTCGGCCACGAAGCAGTTGGAACTACGCCCATGCGCGTGTGCATGCATGCGCAAGCAATAGCAAGCAACGGCCGCAGCTGCATCAACCGTCCGGTGCAACCCCGGCAGGCCTAGAGCTCATGGTGAGGACGCGGCTAACAGAGAGGGGAAGCGGAGGAGAGCAGGGGCTTCTCTCACCTAGCGTTGAGAGGAGAGGGGCTCGCGGATGGAGAGGCAGAAGGGCTCGCCGACGAGGTGCTGCGGAAGCCGCCGGATTGGAAGAAGAGGAGGTCGTCGAGGACGTCGACATAGCAGCTCCCGTCGTGCGATCTCCTCGGGAACGGACCTCCCATGTCCACCGCGTGCTCCTAGTCCGATCCGCCGGCGTCGAGCTCACCAGGTTCCGGCCAAGGAGATGGGGTTGCTCGGGATCGCCCCCGATGGCACTAGTGAGAGAGAGGAGGGGGAAAATTGAACCCTAGAGCGCAGGGGGGATAAACCTGCTACTTAAATGGCCTCGGGAGGCGCGCTTGGAGCCGCAAGATAGATGGGGGGAAGGATCTGTTGCTGGCCTTGGGTCGTACAGGGGTGACGATAGCGAAGGGTAGGAGACGGACATCTCACGGTCCGCGCGAGAGGAAAGAAGAAGATGGGCCAGGGGGAAGGAGGGAGCCAGCCCACCTGCGCGTGATAACCAGAGAAGAAAAGATAAATGGGTTTTTTTTCTATTTTCCAATAAACCAAACAAAGCAATAAATACCCAGAGTAACACACGGTGTTAAAGATAAAAAGAAGATCACTTGGGGCATGAGAGAATTATGCCCAATTTAAATAAGATATTAAACTGATTTTTGGAGCAACTAAATTAAATTCAAAACATAATTTAATATGTTGTTTTTGTAAATAACACCCTATTTAACTTAAGTTTTAAAACCCCAAGTCAATGCCCCTCAACCACAAGATAACACACTAAAAGATCAACATTTTTAAAACAGGTTTTAAACATGTTAATATAGGAGCTCAAATAATAATGGAGAAGGGGTTTTGAAACCTTGTTTGAAAACACCAATGTTTGGAAAACATCATCACATCACACTAGCACTCATAAAGGATCAAAAAACATCAACACAAAGGGATTGCCATGATTGCAAAGAATGCCATGATGCAAGATGGAGACACAATACAAACCACATGAAATGATAACTCTAATAGCATGAAAACATGGTTCCAAAATAGGAAAGGTTCCCAAATATGGCAAGGGTTGCATCTGGGGCATTACAAACTCTCCCGCGCTACAAGAAGATCTCGACCCGAGATCTAGGACTAAAAGAACTGTGGAAATTCGGAATGGAGGTGATCCTCGCGCTCCCAAGTGGCCTCTTTATCGGAATGATGTGACCATTGCACCTTGAGAAACTTGATTGACTTATTGCGGGTCTTGTGCTCAGTCGTCTCAAGAACTGCTACTTGATGCTCACGGTAGGATAGGTCGGGTTGAAGGTCGATATCTTGAAGATCAACTGTGCGCTCAGGAGTCTTGAAGCATCTCCGGATCGGAGAGGCATGGAACACGTGATGCACATTTGCGAAGTTTGAAGGGAGATCTAGTTGAAAAGCAAGGTCGCATGTCTTGCCAGCAATTCTGAAAGGCCCAACAAAACGAGGAGCAAGCTTGCCTTTGATGCCAAAACACTGAGTGCCTTTCATAGGAGACACTTTGAGATAGACGAAGTCATCGAGCTCATAAGACATGTCACGATGCTTGCTATCATAGTAGCTCTTCTGACGGGACTGCGATGCGTTGAGATTATCCTGAATGATACGACACATTTCTTCTGCTTCTTCAATCAAGTCATTCCCAAAAATCTGACGCGCGCCAGTCTGTGACAAGTTGAGCGAGGTACGGCACTTCCTGCCATAGAGAATCTCAAACGGAGCTTTGCCTGAACTTGCCTGATAGCTGTTGTTATATGAAAACTCAGAAAAAGGTTGGCATTCTTCCCACTTCATGCCAAAGGAAATGACGCAGGATCTTAGCATATCCTCGAGGACCTAATTGACTCTCTCAACTTGCCCACTAGTCTAAGGATGAAAGGCTGTGATGAATCGAATCTTAGTACCCATCGCAGACAGAAATGAGTTCCAGAACTTGGAAGTAAAGATGCTTTCGCGATCCGAACAAATCAGCATTGGAACACCATGCAATGAGACTATCCTCGAAGTGTACAACTCTGCAAGCTGAGCTACCGAGATAGACTCCTTGACTGGAAGGAAATGAGCTACTTTGCTCAACTTGTTGATAACGACGAATATGGCATCGTTACCCTTCTTCGACTTCAGAAACCCGATGACAAAATCCATCTCAATATGGTCGAACTTCCACTCGGGAATGGGAAATGGATGCAAAATACCTGCTGGACATTGATGCTCTGCTTTCACCCTTCGACATACATCACATTCATTTACGAACAGAGCAATTTCACGCTTCATGCGAGTCCAGCAGAAGTTCTGTTTCAAATCCTGATACATCTTGGAACTTCCTGGATGTATCGAGAGAAGAGAGTTATGAGCTTCTTCCATGATAACCTTTCTGAGATCCCCGTTCCGAACGACAAGACGATCCTCAAATAATAATGTATCTTTGGCATGAACACTTAAGCACTTATATTTGGGAACTCCCTTTGCCAAGCCAATCTTAACTTTCTTCTCCATTGCATCAAGAAGTTGAGCTTGTCGGACCTTGTCTTCCAAGGTAGGAGAAATATGAATATTAGCAAGAAATCCCTGAGATACTAACTGAAGGTTGAGCTTTCTGAAAGATTCACAAAGATCAGGCTAGAGAGGCTTCAGAATGAGACTGTTGCACTAAGCCTTCCTGCTGAAAGCATCTGCCACGACATTGGCTTTGCCTCGAGTGTACTCAACGTTCGGATTAAAATCTTGGAGCATTTACACCCAACGAGTTTGCCGAAGATTGAGGTTAGGCTGGGTGAAGATGTACTTGAGACTCTTGTGATCGGTGAACACTTCAACCTTTCTCTCCAACAAGAGGTGTCTCCAAGTCATCAGAGCATGTACCACTTCCGGCAACTCAAGATCATGAGTGGGGTAATTCTTCTCACTTGGCTTCAACTGCCTCGAGGTATAAGCTACCACTTTATTGTCTTGCATCAACATTGCACCAAGACCTTGAAGAGAGGCCTCGCAGAACACTTGATAAGGTTTGGAGTCATCAGGAGGAACCAAGACTGGAGTAGAAGTGAGCTTCTCTTTGAGTGTGTCGAAAGCTAACTGACACTCTAGAGACCAGACATACTTCACACCCTTCTGAAGAAGACTTGAGAGAGGCTTAGCAATCTTGGAGAAATTCTCAACGAATCTTCTACAATAGCTTCAAAGCCCGATAAAGCTATGAAGCTGCTTCACATTTTGCGGAGGTTCCCACTCAACAATGGCCTGCACCTTCGACGGATCAACTTTGATGCCCTTCGCAGAGATGATGTGCCCAAGGTAGACAACTTCTTTCAACCAGAAATCACATTTGGAAAACTTAGCATAGAACTTATGCTGTCTTAGCTTCTCAAGCACAAGCCTGAGATGTTCTTCATGCTCTTCCTCAGTTTCCAAAAAGACCAGAATATCATCAAGATACAACAAGACGAACTCATTCTTGAATGCGGAGAAGATATAATTCATCATCCGACAGAAGGTCGGTGGAGAATTGGCCAGACCGAAGGACATCACCGTGTACTCATACGAGCCAAAGCTTGTTCTGAAAGCAGTCTTTGGAATGTCCTCTTCACAAATGCGAATTGGATGATAACCCATCCTGACATCAAGCTTCGAGAAGATCTTAGCCCCTTTCAATTGCTCAAACAAATCATTAATTTTAGGAAGTGGATACTTGTTTTTAATCGTCTTCTTATTCAACGGGCAGTGATCGACACAGAGTCGTTCCGTACCATCCTTCTTCTTGACGAAAAGAACTCCACAGCCCCAAGGAGATGAGCTTGGTGTGGTCAGACCCAGAAGCTCCTGCTCATAAAGTTGTTTCTTCAGCTCCGTCAGCTCTTCTGGACCCAGTTTGTACGACTGTTTACACACAGGCTCAGTACCCGGTTCAAGCTCAATTACGAACTCAACTGCTCGGTGGGAGGCATTCCTGGCAGTTCTTCCGGAAAAACATCTTCATATTCGCACACCACTGGGACTTGGAAATTGGAGAGATATCACCCTTCTCATTCAAGGAAAACAGATGGACCATGTCATCACGCGCTGCGAAGATAATCACGTCCTCCGAAGAATGAGTTAGCTTCACTTCTTTAGCTTCACAATCAATAGACGCCTTGTTCATAGCCAACCAATCCATCCCAAGGATCAAATCAATACCAGAGTTGCCAAGGATAATAGGAGAAGCCAGAAAAGCATAATCACCCATCTCGACAGAAACATCCGGAACTACCATGTGGGAATTAAAGATATTGCGAGGAGACACAATTGACAGAGACTTAGGCAACTCACGAGTTGGGAACCCATGCTTCAATGAGAAAGGCCTTGAAATGAATGAATGCGATGCACCAGAATCAAATAAAACCTTTGCAGGAACATTATTAACGAGGAGATTACCCATAAACACGTCTGAGGAGTTGTCTGCTTTAGTTGCATTCACCATATTGACTCTCGCAGACCTGGGGTTGAACTTCACTATAACATTGCTTGGAGGCTTCCCTGGAGGAGGGGCGGAAGACGCAGCTGAGAGGTGCACTTGTTGGCATAGTGACCCTTCTGCCCACACTTGTGAAAAGTAACATCTGCCGGCTAACGGAACTCCACCCGAGGATTCCCTTGCTTCTGCTGTTGAAACCTCTGCTGGAAAGCTGGGTTGGGTGGGTGGGAAGAACCACGACTACCTGATTTCTTGAACTGCTGAGTCTGCCGAGGAGGAGGAGGAGACACCAAGTATTTCTACTGCTTCGGAACCACCTGAGTTGAGGGTGACGAACTGGACTCTCTGAAACGCTTCTTCGAATTCTCCACCCTCTGCAAAGCTGCCTCAGCCCTGAGAGCCAAGTTATAGAACTTATCAAACTCATCGGGATCGTGCAAGGTGAGGGTCAGCTGCAATTTCTCTCTCAGACCACCTCTGAACTGATAGATCTTGCTCTTCTGATCTCGAATGTCTTGCAAGGCATATCGAGCCAGCTCAAGGAACTCGACGTTGTACTTGTACACAGAGGAACCACCTTGCTTCAAGCGTCTGAACTTCTCACGCATCTCTTCCACAAAGCTAGACGGGATATAGTGGGACCTGAAATCTCTGCATAACTCATCCCAACTGATCAATCTGCCACCCCTGGAGTCCTTCAACTGCTGCCACCAAACTGTTGCCTGCCCCTTGAGCTGGAACGTTGCAAACTTGACGAAGTCCTCTAGACGGACATTGCTGCACTCAAAGTGTTTGTTCATGTCCCGAATCCAGTCCTTAGCGTCAAACGATTGATCACACGACGTGAAGGTCTTCGGCTGATTTGCCAGGGATTGACTCAGAGATGCAAACTGATTACCACCATGGTTTAAATTGCCCTGCTGCTGATTTGTCCTCTCTTGCAATAGCTGGATTAACATCTGGGTGTTAGCATTTGTTGCAACCATCACCACTTGCCAAGCCTCTGCAGGAGGAGGTGGCGGCGGGGAGGAGGCGGAGGGGGTGGTGGCGAAACATCAGCACCCTCGCGACCCGGATTCGGACGAGTTGGTGGAGCCATCCGGAAGATGGACAACACATTAGACCAGAGAATAACATTTAAGGTAAAGCTGAATCAAAAGGCAAGAATATCTAAACAAGAATATTTAGCAATTGCACTCGAACAAAATAGTAAGAATGCTTCCTCAAAGTGACTGTCGACAAAATCTGATTAAAGACCACTTGCAAACCAAGTATGAGCTAGAACTGTTCGGAACAAATGTATGACAGAGATTCTATCCGATATCTTCGTGGATAAGATCGCACGGGCTCGAATTTACAGTAGCCATCCTGTGCAAGGCAGTGCACACGACTTACGAAGCTTCCCCCACTCATAGCAAGCTACAAGGACTCTTTAAGACACAACCAGAACTGCTGTAAAATATGACATACGTAACATGTAACGACTAAGATGCGGCCCTTTCCTTATTTGGGGGCGAGGCCTAAAAAGGGGAAAGGGGCGCATTTACGCGTTTCGCAAACGGGATAATCATCACATTACATAAATAAAGATTAACAAGTAGGGCATACACTTTCCATCTGTTAAGAATATATCATAGCTTACAGACACACATTATTCCGAGTAGCAGCAAGTCCAGCTATGGACTTAAACAGGAAAACAGATGATCTAACATATCCCGTATGCTAGCCCACAATCACGACCACGGCCTCAGTCTTCCGGATAGTTCACATACAGACAGCCAGAGTCCTCATCGAACTCCCACTTTAGCTGGTTGTCATCAGGATCTCCCGCGTCGGGCGTACCTGTACCTGTTGGGGTTTGTAGTAATCTTTGAGCCATGGGGACTCAACAATCTAATGACCTTGGTACTGAATCTAGTCAAGTTATTAGGTGAGGAAGGTGTAGTGTATGGGTTTGCAACAACCTAAGCATATATGGTGGCAAACTTACGATGATCAGAGTAATTTATATAGTGGTCAACGCGAGCGATCGAATACTAGATGATCACTAAGTTATCCTGAACACCTACTTACCTCAAACATAACCCCACCGTGTTCCCGATCGAAGAGTGGTCTTCGAAGGAGACAGTCATGGTTACGCACACAGTTGGCAGTTTTTATTAGAATTACTTTAAGTTGTCTAGAACCGGATGTTAACAAATTATCCATGTTTGCCACATAACCGCGGGCACGACTTTCCGAAAGATTAAACCCTGCAGGGGTGCTCCAACTAGTCCATCACAAACTGCCACGGGCCGCAAAGTAATCCTCTATCATGAAACTTGTGATCTCGTCGGATTCCTTAGAGGAAAACCTCAACTTTGAGGAGACCCAAAGTCTCACCGGAATCCCTATACACAAGATATATCGCTAAGGTAAGACAACTCTAGCAGGACCTCCCGGTGTGTCGATGACCCGATAGGAGCTGCGTATCTCTTTCTCAGGACAACACCGTCTATGCATAGTGAACAATGACCAAATGCCTCAAGTTGCCCTGACGTGGCATCGCCGACTGCTAGGTGGGTGGACCAACACTCATGAGGAGCACTGGCCCCTGTTGTTGATTAAATCCTCGGGGTAGCTATTCCCTATGGAAATTATTATTAGGTGATTAGCAAATTTAAACCAATGTTGGGTCCTACCTGACAAGCCATAACACTACACGATTTATCAAGGGGGTCCCCATAACTACCCCTAACATGTTAGGAGCGATCAGTTATGGAATCAAACACCGGTAACCGAAACTAAGGCGGCAACAATGGAATACCCGGCAAAAGGCTAGGCCTTCCGTCATTTACCAAGTATATAGGTGCATTAACTAAATAGCAGACTAACATAATGATATCAAAATACTCATGTTATCACATGAGACAGCTGGCACCTGCAACTAGCAAAGCTACTCATTAGAGGTAGAGCAAGCCTACTTAGCCAAACAACATTTGCTAGGAGAGGGAGGTGTTTGGGTTTCATGGCAATGATAGGTGGCATTTATATCAAGTGGTAGGCAGCGAGCATGCATCGAAGGAAACGTGATTCTAAGAATAACAAAGCTAGATACGGTATCAAGGTCATGATCATCTTCCTATGATGTCTTCAGCTTGGAACTCCTCTTGATCCTCCTGCACGTACTCTCCAGAATCCACGTACTCGCTCTCCGATCCCGATGCTACCCAAGATAAGATAACAACCAATGAACACCAACACAACATGATGCAACAAGCATTATGATGCATGTGTGAAGAAGGAAGCATGCATCACTATTCGAGTCACCTTCATATGCATTAGTTGAGTTAATTGAAGCCATCCAAGTGAGCCAAACAAGATATTTGGCAAAAGCCATCCAAAAGCTCTACAACCTTGAACAAGAAGTTAATACAAAGGAATCACACCTGAGCAGATCTACAGGCACTAACTTGGACAAAATATCACAGATTCTGGGACTCTGTGAAAATCATAGATTTTCACCAGCTGCTTATGCTCTGAAGCATTTTTGCAGCCTCCAAAATGATATCTACAGGAAGTGTATAAGCATGAAATTGAACAGGGAGCTAGACAAACACAAAATCCCACAAACTTTAGTTTGTTGTATGGGCTGATTCCCAATGCAGGAGCTAATGCAACCAAAACAACAGGGGAAGAAAATAACATCAGATTCCCGGACTTGGTGAAAATCATAGATTTTCACAAATCTGTCAGTTTCAGCCAAGTGTCAACTTTTACAAGGCACAATAGGTGCATACAAATTCCTAAGAACAAAACAAAGACCCCATGATGTAGAGGTGTTCACCCACTACCACTACATCAAGGATTCATCCTCATAGGGTCAAGGCATCACCTAATACAAAGCACTAAACATGGCATCATGACAGAAAATGACAGTTTTATGAAGTTTCTCTAAAGTGAAATCTGATTGCACCAATGGATTCCTGGGATGATTCTACCCCAAAAACATCTATAATACATGGGTACTTGCATGTAACATCTAGCCAACAAGGTAGCTTGAAAATCAACCCTAGAATCCAATATGACATATAGGAACAATATCACATGTAAATATAGCACAAGTAGCAACATCAACACCTACACACGCACCCACACAAGCCCCACACACAACCACATCACTCCAATGTGGCAAGGATGAGGGGTTAGCCCTCATGCACAAGTGCATGTGCACACTTATACACACACACACATGCATGAGCACACACATTCACATACATGTGCTCATACACACTCAAGGACATACACTCACACACACACACATCGATAGGTGCAACATGAGGGGCTAGGACCTCTTGTACATGTGCATGTGTGCACCCACATGCACGCACACACACACTGACATATACATACACACACCCATGAGCACAAGCACTCTCTCACACACTTACTCACACTACCATGCACACACATGCACTCACACACATACATGCATACAAGCTAAGCCTTGAAGGGATAAAACCCCCTGGTTTTGCTAAAAAAAGGAGAAAGAATACTTGCTGCACAAGACAAGGAAAAGGGAAAAAATGAACAAGGGGAAAACAAAATAAAATGGGGAGGCCCCTCGATTCGAACCCAGGACCACCCTGGTGCCACGACAGACGCCAAACCACTAGGCTAGCACTTCGCTCTCGACAGAGAAGGGGAAGGGGCAGGTTGACTCTCTCTAACGAGCACTATCACCAGTGAAAACCAAAATAAAAAGGGCCCTGCGGGGGATCGAACCCGCGTCACGTCGCTCTGCGCGCATGGGTTCAAACCAGCTCAGCTGGCGTGGTGCTACTGTCTTACGGGGATCCATGACTGGGAAAACATGAAAAAAGGCGGGGCCTTGCTCTGCTTTTGCAGAGAGGCGCTGGTGATGAGGCTCACCGCAGCAGGTCATCCTACACATGTACGATGCGTCTGCGGGGTCTACTATGGCTACTCTAAGACTACGAGAGGGACGCCTCGGCCACGAACTAGAGGAGCTATGCTCTTGCGCGAGTGCATGCATGTGCAAGCAACAGCAAGCAACGGCCGCAGCTGCATCAACCTGCCGGTGCAACTCCTGTAGGCCTTGAGCTCATGGCTCGTACACGGCTAACGGAGAGAGGAAGCGGAGGAGAGTAGGGGCTTCGTCACCTAGCGTTGAGAGGAAGGGGCCCGCGGATGGAGAGGCAGAAGGGCTCGCCGACGAGGTGTTGCAGAAGTTGCCGGAGTGGAAGAAGAGGAGGTCGTCGAGGACGTCCACGTAGCAGCTCCCATCGTGCGATCTCCTCGGGAATGGACCTCCCGTGTCCATCGTGTGCTCTTGTTCCTATCGGGGAAGCACAAATGGCGCCGATCCGCCGGCGCCGAGCTCACTAGGTTCCGGCCATGGAGATGGGGTTGCTCGGGATCGCCCCCGATGGCACCAGGGAGAGATAGGAGGGGGAAAATGGAACCCTAGAGCACAGGGGGAGACACCGACTGCTTAAATGGCCTCGGGATGCGTGCTTGGAGCCGCAAGATCGAAGGGGGGAAAGGATCGGTGGCTGTCCTTCGGTCGTATAGGGGTGACGACAGCGAGAGGAAGGAGACGGACGTCTCACGGGCCGCATGCGAGGAAAGAAGAACATGGCCAGGGGGAAGGAGGGAGCCAGCCCACCTGCGGCTGATAACCACAGAAGAAAAGATAAAAGGGTTTTTTTCTATTTTCCAATAAACCAAAGAAGGCAAAAAGAACCTAGAGTAACACAGGGTGTTAAAGATAAAAAGAAGATCACCTCGGGCATGAGGGAATTATGCCCAATTTAAATAAACTATAAAACTGATTTTTGAAGCAAGTAAATTAAATTCAAAACTGAATTTAATATGTTTTTTTGGTAAATAACACCCCACTTAACTTAAGTTTTAAAACCCCAAGTCAATGCCCCTCAACCACAAGATAACACACTAAAAGATCAATATTTTTCAAACAGGTTTTAAACAAGTTAATACATGAGCTCAAATAATAATGGAGAAGGGGTTTTGAAACCTTGTTTAAAAACACCAATGTTTGGAAAACATCATCACATCACACTAGCACTCATAAAGGATCAAACAACATCAACACAAAGGGATTGCCATGAATGCAATGAATGCCATGATGCAAGATGGAGACACAATACAAACCACATGAAATGATAACTCTAATAGCATGAAAACACGGTTCCAAAATAGGAAAGGTTCCCAAATATGGAAAGGGGTACATCTGGGGCATTACAGTAACACTAAACCCTAGCTCACTTCTCTAGAAAACCCTACAACCTTGTTCTTGATAGCCATCTTTGGGAAGGTTTTTCCATGAAAAACTCCATAGTCCAGGTTTCTTATTTTTCCTATCGAGTTAGTCACATAGAACGATGATTGGCACAAGTTTTCTATTTTTTTGATATTTTTGAATTAGTTATGCTCAACCCTAACCCTTGAAAACCATACATCCTCGTTCGTGATAGCCAAGTTTGTGAAGGCTTTTTCATGAAAAACTCTATATACCAAGTTTCTTATTTTTACTATATACTTAGTCACATAGAACGATGATCGACACAAGTTTTACATTTTTGTAATTTTTTCGAATTAGTTATGCTCAACCCTAACCGTTGAAAACCTCTCAAAACACCTCAAAACCGCCTCAAAACCCCACACCCCTCTGAGCCATTGGATCACTGTGAATGGACGGTCTGGATCAGGCACTAGGGCTACGTCACCGATCCGCGAGCTGCACTCTGGTAGGCTGATCTGTGTGGTGGTTATTTTTTTTACGTTGGATCAGAGTGAGAAGGCCAACAATGTATTGTTGGGCTTAATTAAAGCGACCCACCCGTTGGACCGATGGACACCACGCTGATCCAATTTGAAGAGGCCTAAAAAGCATGCATGCATGCGCGCGCAACCCTTCTCGGCCCGCCCTCGCAGCGTACATGCCCGACCATCGCTAGCTGCTGGATCGAGCTCATCTCTCCACGCGTTTTTAATGGCTAGTGTGGTACGTGAGCTGTTGGAAGTACTACCATGATGCCACACCTGCATGCACGGGCGGCATACGTATAGAATGAGTAGCCGTGAACCCCAACCGACGACACACAGCTGCAGCCTGGCTATTGATGCCGCTTTCGGTTTCCCATGCATGTACACACATGTAAGCTTTGCTCCCCATCGCACGTCGTTGCTTGTCTATTCTAGATGCTGCTCATCTCTCCACATGTTTTCAATGGCCAGTGTGCTATGTGAGCTGTTGGCAGTACTACCATGATGCCATACTTGCATGCACGGGCAACACACGAACAAAACGAGCAGGCGTGAACCCAGACCGACGGCACAGAGCTTGCGCGTGCTGAAACGTTGCAGCCTCGCTATTGATGTCGATTTCGGTTTCCCATGCGTGTACACAACCCCATGTACGCTCCCCTCTCCCGATGCCACTCAACACCGCCCGCGCATTACTTCCACCCGGTGTAAAACACGTCGCACTAGGGCTATTTAAGCCACCTATCATCTTCCTCCTGCTCACCCATCCTCTCCCATCAGCATCCGGACCCTCTTCATCCTCTTCTCACCACCACAAAAAACCCCAAAACCATGCCGGCACAGCCATGAACAGGTCACTATTCTACACCCGGCAAACCTTCAGCTTTCCCCCCATCTTGTCGGAGAGGCTCTACCCCGTCGAGGTGTACGTCGAGAACAAACTCCGTGTGTGGGCGATGTCAAGATGGAGGAGTGCAAGGGAATTCACCAACACCTTCCTTGCGCTCGGATTCGGCCACCTCCCTCGGGGATCTACAAGGATGTACCGAGTCGAGGAGGTCATCCACAACGGGGATGTGTTTGCTATCCTTCACACTTCACCAACTCCGTCGAGGCGTTCTACCTCCTCGATCATGTATTCTGGTGTGGCTAGGCGTTCATTTCTTTCACCACCCACAACATCTTCACGGACTACATCAACATCTTCCCGACCGTGGAGCACATGCACGCTCTACCGTACCCCATCGACAACACACCGGAGCAGCAGTGAAGGGCCCCAGGAGGAGGAGCGAGGTGGAGGAAGAGCGAGGAGGAGCAAGGAAGGCACACTATCTACCCATCAATCTATCTTTTTTATCTAAATTTATCTATCTATGTTTGTGTTATGATATTTATAAGTTGTAAGCTACGGGCTTGGTTGGCCCGAACTATCTATGTTATCTGTCTTTCTATTATTAAGTTATTGCTACTTATGGTACTATGAGTTGATCTATCTATATAAGTTGTAATGGTACTATCTATGTCATGCTCGTTTTGATCTACCCTTATCAGTTGAGATATATCGTCCTTGGTGCACCAATATCTTCCCCACCGCGGGGTGCATACACACTCTGCCGTACCCCATCGACAAAACCCCGGAGGAGCAGTGTGTTGTAAATATGCCCTAGAGGCAATGATAAATAGTTATTATTATATTTCCTGTTTAAAGATAATCGTTTATTGCCCATGCTATAATTGTATTGAATGAAAACATAGATACATGTGTGGATACATAGACAAAACAATGTCCGTAGCAAGCCTCTAGTAGGCTAGGCAGTTGATCAAGGATAGTCATGGTTTTCTGACTATGTGCAAAGTGTTGTTGCTTGATAACTGGATCACGTCATTAGGAGAATCATGTGATGGACTAGACCCAAACTATTGTTTTCGGCGTGTCAAGTATTTGTTCCTATGACCATGAGATCATATAACTCACAGGCACCGGAGGAATACCTTGTGTGCATGAAACGTCACAACGTAACTGGGTGACTATAAAGTTGCTCTACAGGTATCTCCGAAGGTGTCCGTTGAGTTAGTATGGATCAAGACTGGGATGTGTGACTCCGTGTGACAGAGAGGTATCTCAGGGCCCACTCGGTAGTACAACATCACACACAATCCTTGTAAGCAATGTGACTAAGTGCAAGTCACGGGATCTTGTATTACGGAATGAGTAAAGAGGCTTGCGTGTAACAACATTGAAATAGGTATGCGGATACCGACGATCGAATCTCGGGCAAGTAACATACCGAAGGACAAAGTGAATGACAAACGGGATTATATGAATCCTTGACACTGAGGTTCAACCGATAAGATCTTCGAAGAATATGTAGGATCCAATATGGGCATCCAGGTCCCGCTATTGGATATTGACCATGGAGTGCCTCTAGGCATGTCTACATAGTTCTCGAACCCACAGGGTCTGCACACTTAAGGTTCGATGATATTTATTATAGTTGAGTTATGTGTGTGGTTACCGAATGTTGTTCGGAGTCCCGGATGAGATCTCGGACGCATGAGGGTTTCCGGAATGGTCCGGAAACGAAGATTGATATGTAGGATGGTTTCATTTGGTTATCGCAAGGTTTTCGGGAATTACTCGCATTGTACCGGGAGTGACGAATGGGTTCTGGAAGTTCACCGGGAGGGGGGCAGCCCACCCGGGGGAAGCCCAATGGCCTTAGGGGTGGCTCACCAGCCCTTAGTGGGTTGGTGGGACAGCCCAAGAGGGCCTATGCACAAAGAGAAGAAAACCAAAGAAGGAACAAAAAGGGGAGGTGGGAAGGAAGAGAACGACTCCACTTTCCAATCCTAATTGGAGTAGGAATCTTCCTCTCCTCCCGGCCGGCGCACCCTTGAGGGCTTGGCCCTCAAGGCAAGCTTCCTCCCCTCCCTCCTATAAATAGTGGTTGTCTAGGGCTGATTTGAGACAACTTTTGCCACGTGTAACTCAGATCTAGACACCATAGTTCTTCCTCCAGATCATATTTCTGCGAAGCTCGGGAGGAGCCCTGCAGGAGTAGATCATCACCACCACCAGAGCATCGTCATGCTGCCGGAGAACTCATATACTTCTCCGTCTTGCTTGCTGGATCAAGAAGGCCGAGATCATCGTCGAGTTGTACGTGTGCTGAACGCGGAGGTGCCATCCGTTCGGCACTAGAAAGGAACGGATCATGGGACAGATCACGGGACGGTTCATGGGACAGTTCGTGGGGCTGATCGAGGGACGTGAAGACGTTCCACTACATCAACCGCGTTTCTTCACGCTTCCTACTGTGCGATTTACAAGGGTACGTAGATCATGAGCTAGGTTCATGCGTAGATGTTATCTCGAGTACAACACAAAGGATTTTGTGGACACTGATGTTCGATTTGCTTCCCTCCTTAGTCTTTTCTCGATTTAGCGGTATTGTTGGATTGAAGCGGCCCGGACCGACATTATTCATATGCTTACGACAGACTGGTTTCATCGATTGACACGCAACCTCGTTGCATAAAGATGACTGGCGGGTGTCGGTTTCTCCAACTTTAGTTGAATTGTTTTTGACCGAGGCGGTCCTTGGAGAGGTTAAATAGCATTTTGCACATCTCCGTTGTGGTATTTTCATAAGTAAGATGCGATCATACTAGACACCCATAGCAGCCATGTAAAACATGCAACAACAAATTAGAGGACGTCTAACTTGTTTTTGCAAGGTATGCTTGTGATATGATATGGCCAATGACGTGATGTGATATATTGGATGTATGACATGATCATGTTGTAATAGTTAATATCGACTTGCACGTCAATGGTACGGAAACCAGCTGGAGCCATAGGGTTGTCTTTAAACCAACGTTTGTGTTTGCAGATGTCTTTACTATATTGCTAGGACGTAGCTTTAGTAGTAATAGCATAAGTAGCACGACAACCCTGATGGCGACACATTGATAGAGATCATGGTGTGGCGCCGGTGACAAGAAGATCGTGCCGATGCTTTGGTGATGGAGATCAAGAAGCACAAGATGATGGCCATATCATGTCACTTATGAGTTGCATGTGATGTTAATCCTTTTATGCACCTTATTTTGCTTAGAACAACGGTAGCATTATAAGGTGATCTCTCACTAAAATTTCAAGACGAAATTGTGTTCCCCCCGAGTATGCATTGTTGCTACAGTTCGTCGTTTCGAGACACCACGTGATGATCGGGTGTGATAGACTCAACGTTCACATACAACGGGTGCAAAACAATTGCAGACGCGGAACAGTCGGGTTAAGCTTGACGAGCCTAGCATGTGCAGACATGGCCTCGGAACACATGAGACCGAAAGGTCGAGCATGAATCGTATAGTTGATATGATGAGCATAGAGATGCTTACCACTGAAACTATTCTCAACTCACGTGATGATCGGACTTGAGTTAGTGAATTTGGATCATGTACCACTCAAATGACTAGAGAGATGTACTTTTTGAGTGGGAGTTTAGCAAGTAATTTGATTAGTTAAACTCTAATTATCTTGAACATAGTCTAAGTCCACTTTGAAATATTTGTGTTGTAGATCAATGGCTCACGCGACAGTCACCCTGAATTTTAATACGTTCCTAGAGAAAACTAAGTTGAAAGATGATGGAAGCAACTTTGTAGACTGGGCTCGTAATCTTAAGTTGCTCCTGCAAGCTGGGAAGAAGGATTATGACCTTAATGATGTGCTAGGAGATGAACCACCCGCTACGGCTAACCAAGATGTTAATAACGCTTGGTTAACACGTAAGGAGGACTACTCAGTAGTTCAATGTGCAGTCTTGTATGGCTTAGAGACAGGACTTCAACATCGCTTTGAGCGTCATGGAGCATTTGAGATGTTCTAGGAGTTGAAGTTTATCTTTCATAAGAACGACCAGATCGAGAGGTATGAGACCTCCGATAAATTCTATGCTTGCAAGATGGAGGAGAATTCGTGTGTTAGTGAACATGTGCTCAAAATGTCTGGGTACTCAAATCGTCTAGCTGAGCTAGGGATTGAACTCCTGCAAGAGGCTATCGCTGATAGAATTCTTCAATCACTGCCACCAAGCTACAAGAGCTTTGTGCTGAACTATAACATGCGAGGGATGAACAAGTCAACCGGCCTGCTATTCGCGATGCTAAAAGTCGCACAGTCAGAACTCCGTAAAGAGCATCAAGTGTTGATGGTGAATAAGACCACTAGTTTTAAGAGAAACGGCAAAGGAAAGAAGGGTAATTCCAAGAAGAGCGGCAAACCTGTCGCCAATCTGATGAAGAAACTCAAAGCTGGACCTAAGCCTGAAACGGAGTGTTATTATAGCAAGGGTATGGGTCAGTGGAAGCGCAACTGCCCCAAGTATCTAGCTGATAAGAAGGCGGCCAAGGAAAAATCACGTATATTCGATATACATGTTATTGATGTGTACTTAACCAGCTCTCGTAGTAGTGACTGGGTATTCGATACCGGTTCTGTTGCTCATATTTGCAACTCGAAACAGGAACTGCGGAATAAGCGAAGGCTAGCGAAGGATGAAGTGACGATGCGCGTGGGAAATGGTTCCAAGGTTGATGCAATTGCCGTCGGCAGAGTTTCACTTCATTTACCATCAGGATTAGTTATGAACTTAAATAATTGTTATTTAGTGCCTGCGTTAAGCATGAACATTATATCTGGATGTTGTTTATTGCGAGACGGTTACTCGTTTAAGTTAGGGAATAATGGTTGTTCTATTTCTATGAGTAATATCTTTTATGGTCATGCACCCAATGTCAGAGGATTGTTCATATTGAATCTTCATAGCGATGATACACATATATATAACATTGAGACCAAAAGAGTTAGAGTTAACAATGATAGTGCCATGTTTTTGTGCCACTGCCGCTTAGGTCATATTGGTGTAAAGCGCATGAAGAAACTACATTCCGATGGACTTTTGGAGTCACTTGACTTTGATTCACTTGACACGTGTGAACCATGCCTCATGGGCAAGATGACTAAGACTCCATTCTCCGGAACAATGGAGCGTGCAAGTGACTTATTGGAAATCATACATACAGATGTATGCGGTCCGATGAGTGTGGAGGCACGCGGCGGATATCGTTAGTTTCTAACCTTCACTGACGATTTGGGTAGATATGGTTATGTCTACTTAATGAAGCACAAGTCTGGAACGTTTGAGAAGTTCAAGCAATTTTAGAGTGAAGTTGCAAATCATCATACCAAGAAGATCAAGTTCCTACGGTCTGATCGTGGGGGTGAATACCCGAGTTTCGAGTTTGGTGCTCACTTAAGACAATGTGGAATTGTTTCACAGTTGACACCGCCTGGAACACCACAGCGTAATGGTGTGTCCGAACATCGTAATCGTACTTTATTAGAGATGGTGTGATCTATGATGTCTCTTAATGATTTGCCATTATTGTTTTGGGGTTATGCATTAAAGACAGTTGCATTCACTTTAAATAGGGCACCATCAAAATCCGTTGAGACGACACCATACGAACTGTGGTATGGAAAACGACCAAAATTGTCGTTTCTTCAAGTTTGGGGATGTGATGCATATGTCAAAAAGCTTCAGCCTAAAAAGCTGGAACCCAAAGCGGAAAAGTGCGTCTTCATATGTTACCCAAAGGAGACAGTTGGGTATACCTTCTATCCCAAATCCGAGGGCAAATTCTTTGTTGCTAAAAACGGAGCTTTTCTTGAGAAGGAGTTTCTCTCGAAAGTATTGAGTGGGAGGAAGATAGAACTTGAGTAGGTTGTCGAACCTCTAATCCCTCTAGATGGTGGCGCACGACAAGGGTAAACTCCTGTCATTGCGACACCGGTTGAGGATGAAGTTAACAATGATGATCATGAAACTTCGGATCAAGTTCCTATCGGACCTCACACGTAGACATGATCACGTACTGCTCCTGAGTGATATGGTAATCATGTCTTATCAATTATGTTGTTGGACAACAATGAACCTGTGAATTATGAAGAAGCAATGGAGGGACTGGATTACAACAAATGGTTGGAGGCCATGATGTCCGAGATAGGATCCATGTATGAGAACAAAGTATGGACTTTGGAAGTACTACCTGAAGGTCGCAAGGCTATTCAGAACAAATGGATCTTTAAGAAGAAGACGGACGCAGACGGTAATGTGATCGTTTATAAAGCTCGACTTTCGGCAAAGGGTTTTTAACAAGTTCAAGGAGTTCACTACGATGATACTTTCTCTCCGGTAGCGATGCTTAAGTCCGTCCGAGTCATGTTAGCAATAGCTGCCTTTTACGATTATGAAATCTGGCAGATGGATGTCAAAACGGCGTTCCTTAACGGTTTTCTTAAAGAAGAGTTGTATATGATGCAACCAAAGGGTTTTGTCGATCCGAAGAATGCTAACAAAGTAAGAAAGCTCCAATGATCCATTTATGGACTGGTGCAAGCATCTCGGAGTTGGAATAAGCGCTTTGATGAGGTGATCAAAGCATTTGGGTTTATACAAGTGGTTGCAGAATCTTGTATTTACAAGAAAGTGAGTGGGAGCTCTGTGGCGTTTCTAATATTATATGTGGATGACATATTAATGACTGGAAACAACGTGGAGCTTTTGGAGAGCATACAAGATTACTTGAATAAAAGTTTCTCTATGAAGAACCTAGGAGAAGCTGCTTACATTCTAGGCATTCAGATCTATAGGGATAGATTGAAACGCCTGATAGGACTTTCACAAAGCACATACCTTGATAAAGTTTTGAAGAAGTTCAAAATGGATCAGTCCAAGAAATGGTTCTTGCGAGTATTACAAGGTATAAAATTGACTAAGACTCAGTGCCGAGCAACTGCGGAAGTTAGAGAACAAATGAGTTTCATCCCCTACGCTTCAGCCGTAGGTTCTATCATGTATGCAATGTTGTGCACTACACCAGATGTCAGCTTGGCCATAAGTATGGCAGGCAGGTTTCAAAGTAATCCAGGAGTGGATCACTGGACGACGGTCAAGAATATTCTGAAGTACCTGAAAAGGGTTAAGGAAATGTTTCTCGTTTATGGAGGTGACAAAGAGCTCGTTGTAAAACCTTACGTCGATGCAAGTTTTGACACCGATCTGGATGACTCTAAGTCGCAAACCGGATACGTATTTATTCTTAATGGGGGTGCAGTAAGATGGTGCACTTCCAAGCAGAGCGTCGTAGCAGATTCTACATGTGAAGCGGAGTACATGGCTTCCTCGGAGGCAGCAAAGGAGGGTGTCTGGATGAAGCAGTTCATGACATATCTTGGAGTTGTGTTGAGAGCACTAGATCCATTAACTCGGTTATGTGACAACACTGGTGCCATTGCCTTAGAAAAGGAACCAAGGTTTCACAAGAAGACCAGACACATCGAACTACGCTTCAACCTCATCCGCGACTACGTCAAAGGAGAGGACGTGAATATTTGCAAAGTGCACATGGATCTGAATGTAGCAGACCCGCTGACTAAACCTCTTCCACGGGCAAAACATGATCAACACCAGAACTGTATGGGTGTTCGATTTATTACAATGTAAATCGCATGGCGTTGTGAGGACTAGATTATTGACTCTAGTGCAAGTGGGAGACTGATGGAAATATGCCCTAGAGGCAATGATAAATAGTTATTATTATATTTCATGTTTAAAGAGAATCGTTCATTGTCCATGCTATAATTGTATTGAATGAAAACATAGATACATGTATGGATACATAGACAAAACAATGTCCCTAGCAAGCCTCTAGTTGGCTAGCCAGTTGATCAAGGATAGTCAAGGTTTTGTAACTATGTGCAAAGTGTTGTTGCTTGATAACTAGATCATATCATTAGGAGAATCATGTGATGGACTAGACCCAAACTATGAACGTAGCATATTAATCGTGTCGTTTTATTGCTATTGTTTTCTGGGTGTCAAGTATTTGTTCCGATGACCATGAGATAATATAACTCACTGGCACCAGAGGAATACCTTGTGTGCATCAAACGTCACAATGTAACTAGGCGACTATAAAGGTGCTCTACAGGTATCTCCGAAGGTGTCCGTTGAGTTAGTATGGATCAAGACTGGGATTTTTCACTCCGTGTGACGAAGAGGTATCTCGGGGCCCACTCGGTTGTACAACATCACACACAAGCCTTGCAAGCAATGTGACTAAGTGTAAGTCACGGGATCTTGTATGACGGAACGAGTAAAGAGGCTTGCCGGTAACGAGATTGAAATAGGTATGCGGATACCGACGATCGAATCTTGGGCAAGTAATATACCGAAGGACAAAGGGAATTGCATATGGGATTATATAAATCCTTGACACTCAGGTTCAACCGATAAGATCTTCGGAGAATATGTAGTATCCAATATGGGCATGCAGGTCCCACTATTGGATATTGACCGAGGAGTTCCTCGGGGCATGTCTACATAGTTATCGAACACACAGGGTCTGGACACTTAAGGTTCGATGATGTTTTAGTATAGTTGAGTTATATGTGTGGTTACCGAATGTTGTTCGGAGTCCCAGATGAGATCACGGACATCATGGGGGTTTCTGGAATGGTCCGGAAACGAAGATTGATATATAGGATGGTTTCATTTGGTTACATGAAGGTTTTCGGGCATTACCGGCATTGTACCGGTTGTGACGAATGGGTTCTGGAAGGTCACCAGGAGGGGGCAACCCACACGGGGGAAGCCCAATGACCTTAGGGGTGGCGCACCATCGATTAGTGGGCTGGTGGGACAGCCCAAGAGGGCCTATGCGCCAAGAGAAGAAAACCAAAGAAGGAAAAAAGGGGAGGTGGGAAGGAAGAGAAGGACTCCACTTTCCAATCCTAATAGGAGTAGGAATCCTCCTCTCCTCCTGGTCGGCGCACCCTTGAGGGCTTGGACCTGAAGGCAAGCCTGCTCCCCCTCCCTCCTATATATAGTGGTTGTCTAGGGCTGATTTGAGACAACTTTTGTCACGTGCAACTCAGATCTAGACACCATAGTTGTTCCTCTAGATCGTATTTCTGCGGAGCTCGGGCAAATCCCAATAGGAGTAGATCATCACCACCACCGGAGCGTCGTCACGCTGCCGAAGAACTTATCTCCTTCTCCATCTTGCTTGCTGGATCAAGAAGGTCGAGATCATCGTCGAGCTGTACGTGTGCTGAACGCGGAGGTGCCGTTCGTTCGACACTAGATCGGAACGGATCGTGGGACGGACCGCGGGATGGTTCGTGGGACGGTTCGTGGGTTTGATCGAGAGATGTGAAGACGTTCCACTGCATCAACCGCGTTTCTTAACGCTTCCTACTGTGCAATCTACAAGGGTACATTGTCACACCCTGTTTTTGCTACCACTTGTCTTTATTGTAAAATTTCTGAGCTTGTTAAAACTTTTTCAAAACTAATGTTGTGAGTGCCATGATTGACATTGTATGCTTGTATGCTTTATCATGTGAGGTTTTAAAACCCTAATTTCCTTTGGTATTATACTGATTTCCAAAAACCTTTGATAACCAAAGTAAAACCACCTTGAGTTGCACTACATGTCCTTGATAGCAAGCAGTGCTACTACTCATATTTGGTAATCTGATTTTTACCTATTTGTATATTTCAAAACCACAAAAATAATTATTTTTGTGAGTATTTTCCTAAATAAATAACCTGTCCATTCTAAGGTCAGAAAATGTATTCCAATATGGAAAAATACTTTTCTGCTTTGGAAAAATCAGATTAAATTTAGAGATGATGAGAAGGACATATATTTTCCATACATAGGATTTTAAACCCCATTTTATATTATATTTATTGATTAAAACTATAAAAGCTATTTTTGTCTGTTTTGGCATTTTGAAATATTTCCAAGGGAAATATTCTCAATAAATTCCTAGAAAATTCCAGTGATGTCCCTAAGCCTTGTTTCGTGTCCACATAAAGTTTCACCTTGATCAAAGGTGGATAAGGACCCCAAATAACCCAAAAACCATGTTTGTCCGGAATCAAGTTAGAGCAACTCTACATAGCAAAGTTTGTCCAATGAGGCTAAAACCTTGCAGGAGTGCCTACTACCTCAAATGAGGGTTCCACACCAAAAATGTGATTTGTGAGACTTAGTTTGCCCACACTCCCTTTGGAAGGATCATATCTGGTCATATTGGAGTGATTTCAAGTTTACAAAGCTAAACTTGTCCTTTGGAGCTAAAATTTGGTGGAACTCCATGGTTTACCACCAAAACCAAACCTGTTAAGTCCTAGCACCAGTGGTGGGCTGCAACCCCCTGTGACCACTGTCGAACACCTTCTTACAGATAGGAAAAAGCCACCTTAGCCACTGCTAAACCAAACTCCTTTGGTTCAAACTCTTAGATTAAGCAGCCATCACCTGTATCTAACCCCAGTCAACTGGCCCCTCCCCGACAGCCCCTTTGCGTCTGGCAAGCCTCAGGGCCCCTCCTCTCTCGCGCTAGAGCTCGGGCGACGCGTGCCTCGCACTCTAGAATCGGCCAAGCTTGCGCGGCCACGAATGCTCGCCTTCTCTCTCCCTCTCTCTGCTGCAAACGGTTTGGGTGGTCCAATACCACATCCTGAGACCGTGGTTTCAAACCCAACCTCTCTCTACACCCCCATGCTCACCACGGTGAGTCACGGGCGCTCCCGAATTTGCTCATCATCGCAGGCCTATAAATAGCCCTCCCCTTGCTCCAGTACCCCTCAGATAGCTTCGACGCATCCACTAGGACCTCCCTAGCCACCCTAGGAAACCAGTAGAGCCCCGGTGCTCGAGATCGACCGAGGCCCCTCCGCCTCGGAGCTCCGATCGATCTCCGGCTACCCGACGGCTCCAGCGCTCCTCGACCCACCAAACTGGCCCCCTTGACCCCAGGAAGCTTTCCCCCAACTCCCCCGAGCTTTTTCGTGTCTCTAGCCACCCCCTCGACCACTTCCCGAAACCCCTCCGCCACGGCCTCCTCGTTGTCGGCGAACCCCTGCCTCCCCGTCGTTGTTTCGACCACCAACAGCTAGGCGACGGTCAGGCGGACCCATTCATGTGTTCATTGGAGCTTGTGCACGACGACAACCTCGTCAGCGTCCTCCTCCTCGTCTCTGGCTGGAGGTAGGAGACGAGCCTGATAGGTGGGCCCCACCTGTCGGTGGCCCAACCACCTCCCCCACGCTGGCCTCGGCCACTGACCGTAGGGCCCCGCGCGTCAGGTTCAAACCTGACGGTGCGCGTGCTTGGGCAGGCCATCGGCCGGCCCTGTGCCAGCCCAGCTCTGGGCCGAGCCAGGCCAGGAGCTGGCCTATTTTTATTTTATTTGAAAACCTCGATTTCTAAGATTTTTATAAAAACATTTAACGAGTGTAAAAATCTAATTCTTCCACTGTTATTTTTCTAAAAATGTGTAGATTTAATGATATGCTTAGATGAATTTTTCCAGCAACTATTCTATTTTATAATATTAAAAAGGGCTAAAATGGAATAGTTTTGCTTCTACTTGGTTATTTTCAAAAATATTCCTTCAAGGAAAATTAAGGCAAGTATTTTTAAAATGATATCTTTGATTTATCAGTAATAGGGAACATTTTTAAAATGACTTTGTGGACTGTTTCTATGTGAGCTATTCCTTATTTATTGTTTTATCGATGATAGAAAGCCCGTGTGACGAGGGAATCGGAGCGGAAGACCTCGAAGACCCCGGATACTTAGTTGACCAAGGCAAGCAACCCTTTGACCATGACTGAGCATATGCTACTTTGGATGTTATAGTAGCAAGTATTCCCGTTGCATATGATCATAAGTGCCGATAATTATTTGATATGATTTTACCGAAGGCTCCTCCGGAGCACATGCCTTGAGCTTGACTCTACCCTTAGGGTCATGCTAACACCATGTTGACAAGTAAAAGTAGCAGTATTTCTATCATGAGCATGACGTTGTCATAAAGCAAGAGTTTATGAAAACCCCGTCGGGTGCCACTAATGCCCGAGGGTGATGATGAGTTAGGTGGTCACTTTTGGTGAAGTGATGCACCTGGTATTTGTGTGAGTAAGGTTTCGGAAATGGAATTAGATTTATGATGTGTCGACCGTCCCATCCTTACCAGTACGACAACATTACCCCTTATGGGATGGGGCTATGTTAATTACTCTGGTCGGTACTAGCAAAGAGCCATATTACTAGTGGCGGGAGTAATTCGTGGTCACTCTCGTGATGGGGTCGTGCCGGGTAGGACGACCATGCCATTTTTATGAGTTCCAGTCACACCGTTGGTCCCCGCATGGTCGATACTGTCCAGAGTTGGTGCTCGTAAGAAGTACGACATGTGGGCTGCGTACCAATCGAGTGGATCTCTTTGTCTCAAATCGTCAGGGGAAAGGCATTGATCTGGTACTTACCTCGGGTATGTGATATGCCGCGAGTCGTGGATGACACGGAAGTTTCCCGGATCTCGTGGGTCCAGCGTACTACCTCTGCAGAGTGTAAACTATTCGAATAGCCATGTCCACGGTCAAGGATAGTCGGGTAATCCTGCTTAAACTACGTCCTGATATTTCCGCATAAACCAAGCGTGCGTAAGTGTGAGTATGTGTGTGGTGATAAGAGAAGTGCTGCTATGATAGCAATGCTATGACCAAGTTTGGTGACTTGGCATATAGGGTGAACCCGGATGGTTCAGCCCTCGAGAGATATATTGATATCAGTAACCTGTTCTTCAAGAGTAATTCTTTAACTTGATGCATATTCATGATCATTCCACCCCGATGAGTTCTACTAGAAATGCATGATATTGTTATCCTTCACTTTCATTGTTCATGTCATGGCTGTTTACGAGTACATTCAAAGTACTCATTGGCTTGCCACTGGTTATGTTATTGACCAGACATGGAAGGACCGGAGTTTGGAGATGAGTATGTCTTCGGCGACACCCCTGCGAACTAGGACGCTTCCGAGTCAGAATGCCTGTCGGTGTAGGCTTGATGGCATGGGCACCCGCTTAGCCTCTTGTTTCCGCTATTAGAGTACTTGTGTGATTTGGCCTTAGGCCCTGTCTGTGAACTTGACCTTTGGTCACATGTTGTAATAATCGGTAGTCGGATGTAAGACTCTTTATTTAGTATCTGTGTTCGGTGAGCATTGATCTCTGGGATCACTGAGCACGGCGATTCTCGACTAGTAAGTCAGGGTCCCCACAGAGCTAGTATCAGAGCCATCCTGACTATAGGAAGCCTTAGGTAGCATGGGTGATAGTCGGACAATTAGTGCACATAGATTGACCCGAGAACCGCACCCATTATATATTTATAGCCCTCTCCTCTACACCTTGTAGATGGCTGCCGTACCCGAGACGCTTCTGGAAACGGGTTTTCCTCTGCTTTTGAGTGATAGCCTCAAAAAGTGTCAAGTGCGTCGCACGCCCGTCTTTCTCTACCATGAACACTGCATCAACACCGACACCAAGGAGTATCACGTGGACGTGATAGTGAAGGCTAATGACTCCCCAACTAGTTGGTTCTTTGAAGGGCCACAAACGGAGGATCTGATGTTGGCCGTGGAGACTGCAGCACGAGAGGCACTCGTGTGACTCCGCGACATCCTTCCTGAGATGGCGGACGAACCTGCTACTCGTCACCTACCTTTTGTTAAGTATAAGATAGACGGAAGCTAGACAGTCAACCCCTCATCTGAGGACGGGATGCCATTAAGGTTTCAGACCTACTTCAGCCTCTCCTCAGACAGCTTGACGCATCTTTTGATCAAGGAGTCAACTAGGATTCACCAAGAGCTGCACCAAGTTAAGGACCTACTTCGTATGGAGAAGATGAAGAACAGCAAGGTGAAGAAAGAAGGAGCACCTGTGATATCACCTGGCTTTGCTTTTTGAGGAGGAATACCCCCGCTTCAGGTTGTTCCTCTTGAGAGTCGACGTTTAACCGCAGAAGAGTACACCGAGCTTTTCTCTACATCACCGACCAAGAGACGTCGAGATGGTCTACTTCCTTCCCCTACCCCTTCGAGGAAAGGAAGCACTAAAGAAGATGAAGATAGAGATGAAGATGAAGACGAAGATCCCACAGAGCCGGCTTATGAGACCGCGCAGTCGATCGCTTAGCAGCGTAGGATGTACCGAACATAGGAGTTCTTGTATCAGGATTTTATGACCCGGATGTTGTGTGAACCTGTTGGATGCAAGTCGCATTCTGCCTTGAGCAGCTTGTGAGCGACTGCATCGCTTGCTTTGAAATTAATGCAATACTTCTTTTCAAAAACCTTTGTCGTAAAACCTTGCACACTAGCACACACCAGACCCCCTCTTTACTAGAACGTCATCACTTTCGAGTGCAACCGGTTCAGCAGAATTTGACCTGTCTACTCCCCTGATAGGATGGTGAATGCAACTCGCAATATCACTTTTGGCAACCCCGGCTCTGCCTCTTCAGGACAACAGCAGGGAACCGGAGGGGAAGCTCAAGCTGGAGATCACCATGTGCAGCAAGACGATGTTCCTCCGCCACTGCCTCCCCCTGAAAGTTTCCCATGGCTCAGTTCCTTCAAGCTCTTCGGGAGGAGCGTTAAGCCAACAATGCCGCTATCCGGCAGCTGGCACAAACTTTGGTGAACCACCCGCCGCAGAACGGGAATGGCAACGGTCGCTCAACTCTCTCTAAGTTTATGTGGACTACGCCACCCATATTCACGGAGACGACTGAGCCCTTGGATGCCGATGACTGGATCCGCACTATCGAAGATATTCTCGCGCTGGTCAAGTGCACTGACGACAACGAGAAAGTTCTCTATGCAACCCACTGTCTCGGAGGCACAACCAGATCCTGTTGGGATGGATTTCAGATCATGCGAGCCGGCAAGTCATCACTTGGGCCGTGTTCAAGGATGGATTCCGCGCCGCTCACATTCCTCCGGGAATGATGACCATTAAGAAGTGGTAATTCCGAGCCTTAAGGCAAGGCAGTGGATCAGTCAAGGAGTATTTGCAGAAGTTCAACCTTCTATCAAGGTATGCACCTCAAGATGTCAGCACTAAGGCTGCCAAAGTGGAGCGCTTTATGGAAGGACTACATCAGTCACTCGAGTATCAACTGGTTGTCTGTGAATGTCGGACCTTCAGTGACCTGGTTAATAAGGCTCTTATGTTGGAAGACAAGCGTCGTGCAATGGATGACACCCGTAAGCGCAAGCTAATAAGTAGTGGAGGACCGATCAACTCGGAACCATGACCATGGCAGTCAGCCCAAGCAAGACCCAACTATCAGCAGCAGCAGTACAAGTATCCAACATTTTGCCAGAATTACCAACCTGAGCAAGTCAGCGTCAAGCCAGCAAGCACTCCGCCAAACAACGGTGGGGGCAAGACCAATCTTCCAGCGCAAGTTACCTGTTTCGGGTGTGGACAACGAGGGCACTATTCCAGGCAGTACCCCAATAAAAAACCCAATGTTCCGCGCCCCAATGCATGAAATCCAGGCCAAGGAGCGCTAGGCAGGAACCAGGCTCCCTGTAATCAGCAGTATCACAACAAGGGGCGGGTTAATCATATTTCCGTAGAAGAGGCACAAGAAGACCCGGACTGCATTCTGGGTACGTTCCTCGTCAACTCTACCCCAGCAACAGTATTGTTTGATTGTGGTGATTCGCATTCCTTTGTTATGCAAAAGTTTGCGAAAAAGTGTGGACTAGAGCCTACCTTGGTTCGTGGGCATATGGCAAATCAAACCCCGGGAGTAGTTTTGAGAACCAACCTAGGGTGTAGAAAGGTTGGGATAGTTATCAATGGGACGAGCTTCGCAACAGATCTCATCGTGCTTAAGTCGCAAGGCCTAGAAGTAATCCTCGGTATGGACTGGTTGGCCGAGCATCAGAGTATCCTGGACTGTGCTAACAGGGCCATTACCATGGCAAGTGACCAAGAGGTCAAAGTCAAGTATGTCTCTGAGCCAGTATCCACTCGAGTGCCACGAGTTAACAACCTATCAGAGGAAGGACTCGACCGAGTGCCAATAGTTTGTGAGTACCCGGATGTCTTTCTTGATGAGCTACCAGGGATGCCTCCTGACCGCCACATCGAGTTCATCATCGAAATCTTGCCCGAATCAAGGCCTATCTATAAGAAGCCTTACAGGATGGGATCCGAAGAGCTAGCGGAGTTGAAGAAGCAGCTGGATGAGCAACTCAGGAAAGGGTTTATTAGTCCAAGTGTGTCACCTTGGAGGTCGCCTGTTCTCTTCGTGTCCAAGAAGGATGGGAAAATCCGACTTTGCGTCGATTACCCTTCCCTCAATGAGGTCACGATCAAGAACAAGTATCCACTCCCCAAGATTGAAGACTTTTCGACCAGCTTAATGGAGCAAAGGTATTCTCCAAGATCGACCTCCGATCTGGATATTACCAACTAAATATTCAACCCGAAGACATTCCGAAGACGACATTTGTGACCCGGTACAGTCTGTACGAATGCACTGTCATGTCCTTCGGATTGACGAATGCCCCAGCTTACTTCATGTACCTCATGAATAAGGTCTTCATGGAATATTTGGACAAGTTTGTAGTCGTATTCATTGACGACATATTAATATTTTCCAAGTCTGAAGAAGAGCATGAGCAACACTTGAGGTTAGTATGGAAAAGCTTCGAGAGCACCAACTCTATGCCAAGTTCAGCAAATGCCAGTTTTGGCTGAACGAAGTTGGATTCTTAGGTCATACCATGACGACCAGTGGATTGGCAGTTGATCCCTCTAAGATTACCACGGTGAGTAACTGGGAATCGCCAATCGACGTGAAGGAAGTCAGGAGCTTCCTCGCACTCGCCGGATACTACCGCAAGTTCGTAGAAGGATTCTCCCGCATCGTGCGACCTATGACTCAACTCTTGAAGAAAGGCAAGAAGTTCGAATGGACGCCGGAATGTGAGGCAAGCTTCCAAGAGTTGAAGAACAGGCTAACCACCGGCCCGGTATTGGCCACTCCAGATATCAACAAGGAGTTCGTGATATATTGCGATGCCTCAAGGACCGGGCTAGGTGGGGTTCTAATGCAGGATGGCAGGGTCGTGGCATACTTGTCGCGGCAACTGCGCCCGCATGAGAAGAATTATGCCACCCATGATCTCGAGTTGACAGCACTAGTGCATGCCCTGAAGACATGACGACATTACCTTCTGGGGAAGCAATGTGAAATATACACCGACCACAAGAGTCTGAAGTATATCTTCACCCAAAGGGAATTGAATATGAGGCAACGAAGATGGTTGGAGTTCATCAAAGACTACTACGACCTCAGCATTCAATATCACCCCGGTAAGGCAAACGTGGTGGGTCGCCAGAGCATTGAAGGTATCAAGAAGAAGATTCCAGAAGGCAAGGCCCCAGGATTCTTGGAGGATGATCAAGGAGTGGTGTGGTTTAAAATCCTATGTATGGAACACATATGTCCTTCTGATCATCTCTAAATTTAATCAGATTTTTCCAAAGCAGAAAAGTATTTTTCCATGTTGGAATACCAATTCTGACCTTAGAATGGACACGTTATTTAATTAGGAAAATACTCACAAAAATAATTATTTTTGTGTGTGTAAAACGTCGAAACCTTGTCCTAAAAGTGTGTGTAAAGCTTTCTCTGATTGGGTTGGAACTTGACGTGCTGTCTTATTTTAATATAGGTAGGCCGCCTGTCATATTTCGTCGCAATCGGAGTCCGTTTGGTACCCGAACGGTCAACCATAGCGGCACCATATTCGGTCTATTGTCGGACTTTTTGTCGGTGTTTTAAAAATAGTTGCCGGGTGCCCGTTCTCCCTCTCGTTTATGGCTAGCCTAGTCTACACAGCAAACCCTAACCCGCCGGTCCGATCGGTCCGTCCGATCGCGATCGGAGGGTCGAAAAACCCCAGATACCCTCTAACCTAGCCCCTTCCTATAAATAGATACCCTCCCTGCCATTTTAGGTAAACCCTAGCCATTGCCTCGGGATCCGCGCCCCACCTACCCCCAGCAGCCGCCACCTCCAACCTCTCTCCTCTCTCCTCCCGTGCAGGGCCCGCCCAGGCCCATCTGGAGCCCGCCCGGGCCCGAGCCACCGCCGCCGCTAGCCCGAGCTCCTCCTGCGCGCCCTCAGCCGCTCCTCCCGACCATCGCTTCCGGCCTCTGCTCGCACCACCGCTGCCGGCCCTTGCCCTGCCATCTCCCGCCGTTTCGCGCCTCCAGCCGCCGCTTCGCCGTCCACTCGTTCCCGCCGGGCCGGCCGAAGCCGCACCAAGCAGCGCCGCCGCCGTCAAGGAGCCGCCGCCCCGTGCCCGTTTCGCACCGCCGTCGCGTGGACCCGGTGCCGGCACGCCGGATCTGCACATTCCCGCAACCCCGCCGGCCGGAGCTCGTCTATTCCTACTGGAGTTGTGCCGCCGCCGCTTCCCTGTCCCCGATCTGGATCGGGACGAGGCGCCGCCAGCAACCGCGCGCCATCAACTGCCCTGCTCCTTGTGGGCCGCGCCACGATCGCTCCAGGCAGCCCAGGCGCTCCCCGGCCCAGCAGCGCGAAGCCCAGGCCGCCTCTCCTCTTCACCGAGCCGGCAAGGCCGTCTCTTCCTCTGACCGTACCAGGCCCATAAGGTGAGGACCCCGCGGCTCCTATCCCTCGCCCTGGGCGCCACATAGCTTGCCCATGCCCCTGTTTCATCCCGTGTGGGTTTTTAAAACATTTCCTGTGATTTTAGCATTTCAGGAAATTTTAGATATTTTAGAACACTCGCAGGATTCAAACTGTATGTCGGATTGAGGTGATCTATATATGGATCTCATGTAGTATTTCGCGTAGATTACAAATTTGCAACTTGCATAAATGTTTGAAATAGTTTGACCCGCCTTATGCCTAGTTTTGCGTGCTGTCTCAATAGGATAATTGCCTGTATTGATTTTTCGTGTGTGTCTGGATTGCTCAAACTCCGTAGATAAAATGCTCATGTTTAAGAACACTTTTGCCATGTATTTTAGAGTAGTTGGTTGTATTTTTGAATGTCGGGTTTAGTCGCTAGTTATTATTCTGTGTTTAGGACTTTTTCCCGCATATACGTGTGGCGTTAATTTTATTTTGCAACCCCTCATGTTATATGTGTTTTCGGGGTAGAAAAATCCATAGGATTTAACTTTGTATTTAGTTTTAGCTTTTGAGCAAGTTAGTTCGCGAGATATTTTGCCGTGTTGCCATTTTGTTTATTTAGTGGGATTTAATTCGTGCGTGATATGATTAAGTTATCAACTAGAGAGTTGCTCTTGGATGTTTAGTCTAGCCCCTGGTAATTTTGGTTGCAATAGAAATCCATGTTTAGGTGTGGTTTGCTTGCTCCCAAGTTGCTATAAAATATTGCTGATTTGGAGATGCTGAAATATTTCTAAGTCTGAAATCTGTTATATTTTGTTGCTGTCTTTGCATGAGTTTATCTAGTGATCTATAGCTCTTTTGAGGTTGATGCAATGGAGTTAGTTGTAGACTTTGGGATTCTCTAGCATGCTGTTAAATTTCTTGCCATTTGGAGTCATGTAGCTTATGGTTTTGCTGCAGTCAATATGCCTTCAGATCGGAAAATGCAGTTTCATAAACTGTTGTTTTCACCAAGTCTGAAATTGTGTGTGAGATGCCTTTTTGTGAGGTATTTTCCTAGTGATCCATGCTTCCATGCTAACTGTTGTTAGTTGTATGTTGTAGTGCTTCTTGCCGTCTTTTGCCACATGCCTTGGTTGAGCATATTGGATTTGTGTAGCTCGTAGTTGTAGTGTGTAGAAAATGCTATGTGGCTGATTTTGGCAGATTGTAGTGATTTCTTGTTTTGATCGTAGATGTTGACCCGTTCCTCCGTATTGATGGTGCCCTATATTAAACTTGCTTAGAATATCGTGTAGTTTCATATTATCTTGCTGGTTGAATGTTTTGAAGTGCTCGTGACCGTCATTGCACACATTTTGCATTCATGCCATCATATCTTGCGGTGTCCGTTTCTTTTGATCCGTAGCTCCGTTGGAGATGTTCTCTATGTGTAAATTGCTTGCAACGACGCGTAGAATCACATGAACCTATTTGTCCTGTTGTTTAACAAACATTTAAATGTGTTAGTTCAGATCTGGACAGAATTATAAATTAACATGTGAGGTCGCCTCGGAGATGCTATATGTCATTTCCGACCTCATTTAAAATGCGTACATAGGTAGATTAATTGCGCTTCACCTCTTGCCATGTTTAATAACATTTAATATTGACGAGTACCTAACCGGGATAGAACTAAATCATTCATATGTGGAGTTTCGTCAATATGCAACTCGTTGCATATTGAACTTCACTTAATGTGTACTGTTTGATTGTGTGAATTGTCATGCCATGTCTTGCATTTATTCAGCTGCCCATGCATCATATGTGATGTGCATCGTGTGATGAATATCGTGTGTTGATTCTTGTTTCCGGCTTGCTTCGTCTCGATAGAGTTCCGCAAGCATGTCGGATTGTGAGGACCGTTCGACTACATCGGTTCGTCTGCTTCACGGAGTCGTGTTCTTCCAAGCGGGATCTCAGGAAATATGACCATTTCCCCAGATACCATTACTATCATTGTCATGCTAGTTTTATCGCTTCTACCATTATGTTTCGCTACCTACGACCTGTTAAATAACAGCCTCCCAACATTGCCGTGAAAACCTTCAACTAGTTCACAACCTAGCAATCCACTGATTGGCTATGTTACCGCTTGCTTTACCATGTGTTAGCGTTGCTAGTTGCAGGTGCAATTGCTTCCAGGAGATAACCTGGGTTCCTTGTTATATCACCCTATTAAACGCTATTTAATTAATGCACCTATATACCTGGTAAAAGGTGGAAGGCTTGGCCTTTCTAGCCTGGTGTTTTGTTCCACCTTTGCCCCTTAGTTTCGGCTACCGGTGTTATGTTCCATAATTGAGTGCTCCAAACACGATCGGGGTTGTTATGGGGACCCCCTTGATAATTCGTTTTAGATTAAAGCTGGTCTGGCAAGGCCCAACATTTGTACTACATTTGCCCAACATAATAATTTTGTTAATACTGAAAGCATAGGGCATCATGAACCCGAGGAGTAATTTACATAATACAGGGAGGGCCAGTGGTGATGGTGTTGGTCCAAAACAGAGCACTGTGCGGGGCCAACCCAGGGCAACTTGGGAGGTTCCTATCAGGACACCGTACGCGTCGCTCATTCGTCGTGTCCTGAGAACGAGATACGTGGCTCCTATCCGGATCGTCGACACGCCGGGCGACCTTGTTGGATTAGTTTTACCTTTGACGAATGTCTTGTGCATCGGGATTCCGGTCACTACTAGGAAAAGGCCTGCTAGTGGCGCACCTATTTTGGCTACTAATGGCGCACTATAGGTGCGCCACTAGCATCACGCCATTAGATTTTTTTTACTAATGGTGCACCACAGGTGCGCCATTAGTATCTGGTTACTAATGGAGCACCAGGAAGTGTGCCATTAGTATTGCTCATGGTGCGCCATTAGTATCTGGTATACTAATGGTGCACCAAGAAGTGCGCCATTAGTATAGCTCATGGTGCGCCATTAGTATCTGGTATACTAATGGCGCACGAGGAAGTGCTCCATTAGTATAGCTTATGGTGCACCATTAGTATGCCTCCCAGGGCCATATTTACACATGTGCTCTGGCTTACTAATGGCGCACTAGTTGACGATGTGCCACTAGTGTGCTTTTGCAGTGCGCCACTAAAGTGCTGAGTGGTGCGCCACTAGTATGAATATTAGGTTTTTTTTCCTAATATTTGCACAGATTACAAAATATATTATTGCACAGAATATAGAGAACACAACATATAAACAACAGATTTATCGAATACAATAGAAGATTAGTCTCCGAATACAATTCATCATATTAGTCTCCGAATTTAAAATACCGAACAAAGTTAGAACATTACAAGTCTCGAGACCGCGAGTAGCGAGTTTGTCTTCACATTACAAGTCGATATCGACCATCTAAACTACCATCACATAGAAGAGAGCTGCAGTCATCACGATGAGCATAATCGCAATGAAACTGGTCTTCATCCGGTTCCTCCAACACTCCCTCCTCTCTCCCGCTAGATAGCGTGCGTATCGAACTTCCGCTTCCGCCCTTGTGCTGTACCCTTTGTAACTATTACCGCTGAATGGGTGAACCTGTCTCCGACACTCCTCCCGGTCGTCGTAGACTCCGGGAACCTTACCCTTGTACACGACATACGACGGCATCTCTATGCACCAGCCAAACAAAACGTTAGTAGCAATTCACAGAAACATACAAGTTCATTAAAGTTTAATATTACAACTATAACAGCACGATTCATGGTCCTACTAATAAATAGCATCGATTACATATAAGTTGAACGACTGTCCAAACCAAAGAGACATACAAGTTCATTAAAGTTTAATATTGCAAGATGAATTAGTAGCAATTCACGTGAACGTGGATGAAGCCGCCGTCTTTCGTGATGGTCATGAAATTGCGGTTGTTGTCAGCCTGCATTTGTAGAATTGTATCTATCTCACTATTGGACAGCGGTGATCTGAGGTAGAACTGCCCCGAGGTACGAAGTACAACTTGATGGATGATTTCCGCAAACTCCGACTGGATGCGAAAGAATTCTTGTCTGATGTCCGCATCCTGGATTGCCGACAAGCGTGCGGCCCAATCTTTGAGATTATTTGGTAGCCGAAGGTGATTACTGTCCTGTATGATCGCCCGCATGTGATGGAGGGCGTAGTAGGCATCCTTCTGACTGCCAGGCGGCTGCTTGACGCAGGGGAACGTCGTATTGTGGGTGAACACGTGCTTGCCATGCCTAAGACTTGTCCTTCTGAAGGTTCCTCCAGATATGGCGTAGCCGGGAAGAGCTTCATCAAGAACTTTCTTGATATTTGTGTAGTCTTTTTTCGACTGATAGTCCGAGTCGAAATACGTGGCCGTGGAATATTTCGGGCTTAAGAGGATGAGTGTGAAACGTGTGTCACTGCACAAAACACGGAATGTTAGAAAAAAGGACGATCAAAATCTAAGAAATCATATGTTACGGGGCGATGAGGGGATAACTTACCAAGGAAAGTAAGGCACGAGGAAGTTATCCTTATCTGAGTTTGCCAGAATGACGCCTTCAAGGTATGAACTCGCGACTTGCCGGTCCCCAACGCTACCCAAGATCTTGGCACGCATATAGAAGGGGTCGACTATAACTACGTCCGGGGTCTTGTCTCTAATGATCCGCATCTCCATACTCAGCGAAAATAGCCGAACGAAGGTGTAGTGCAGCGGATGAAGGTTAAACATAGCGAAGATGTTAGCAAACCGTAGGACGATCATACCCCCGATGGCGCTATCGACAAAGCCCTTGCCCTCTGGCACCTTGGCCACGAAAACCGGCTATGCCACATTATTCTCGGAGAGACGCCGCTTCTCCAGACAAAGAACACTGTCGTGCAGACTCCGCATATCACCGGTTGCAGCATTGAGAAGATTAGTCGGTAGCATCGGCCTACCCGCCACATGCACCCTCCTCGAGATATCCTTCGGTGAAGGTGGCCCGTCCAGAGCACGGATCATACTCGGTGCCGGCTGGCTCGCACCCTTGTTAGTCTTTCTTTTCCGTCCCGTCTTCTACTGACGTAATGGGATCGAGTTCTTCTCAGAGACCACCTTCTTGAGTGTGTTGGGGCTAATAATATTTCGCACCTCGGCTATCTGAGGCTCGGTGAAGGCGGCAGCTGGAGGCATCTCCTCAAAACTAAACGCCACACAACGCCTGTTGCAATTGGGTTTCTCCGCGGTACCAGCTAGATCACGGTCGTCTTTTCCAGGGTTGGGTTCTTGAGAAGGAGGCCCCAAGAATTCCTCACCGTACCCATGTTTGGCAAAGTACTTATCGACCTTGGTAAATGTACCATCGTCTTCATCGTCGTCGTCCAGATCCTATGCCATATGCATGTCCGGATCCTGTGCCATATGCATGTCCGGTAGCGTCGCGGCGGTCTTGCCATGGCTTGGCGCCAGCACGACTGGCGGTGTTGTCTGTGGGGCGATGTCCCCTGCCCCCGAACGAATCTGGCTCTTCGGCCAAAGCAAGGGCCAGCTTAAGCAGGCGCTGACGGTCATCACATCATCTTTGTCGACCCCAGCGGGGTGGAACGGAGGTAACAAGTCGTCGCAGCCTGGCAGCACCCGAACCAGTTGAACCCTTGAAAGGATCGATATGGTTGGCTAGAGGGGGGGGGTGAATAGACAACGACCACTTTTTAATTAATCTTAACAAGTTAAGGTAAACACTATACGGGTTCACAAATAATATGGCAAAGAGGTGAACCCTATAGAAGCTAACAACAAGAGCTATTAAGACAAGTAAGATATAGTCACAAGCATACGCAAATACAAAGTAAAGGTTAGAGATAACCACAAGAGGAACCGATGGAGACGAGGATGTGTTACCGAAGTTCCTTCCCTTTGACAGGAAGTACGTCTCCGTTGGAGCGGTGTGGAGGCACAATGCTCCCCAAAAAGCCACTAAGGCCACCGTATTCTCCTCACGCCCTCGCACGATGCAAGGTACCGTGATTCCACTATAGGTGCCCTTGAAGGCGGCGACCGAACCTTTACAAACAAGGTTGGGGCAACTCCACACAAAGCTTGGAGGCTCCCAACTAAACCACGAAGCTTCACCACAATGGAATATGGCTTCGAGGTGACCTCAACCGTCTAGGATGCTCAAACATCCAAGAGTAACAAGATCCGCAAGGGATTGGTGGGGGAATCAACTTTTCTCTTGGTGGAAGTGTGGATCTAGGCCTTCTCAACCAATCCCTAAAGAATCAACAAGTTTGATTGGCTAGGGAGAGAGATCGGGCACTTTAGAGGTTGTGGAGCAACAATGGAGCTTAGAGAGGTAAGAGATGAAGTTCCTCAGCTAGAAGAACCCTTTATATAGTGGGGGGGGAATTAGACCGTTTTCCCACTCTCTGCCCGAGTACCAGCGGTACTACTGCTATGCCTGAGCGGTACTACCGCTGCTTGGCGGTATTACCGCTGGCTGCAGCGGTACTACCGCTGGGCCTCCGGCGGTACTACCGCTGACACCAGCGGTACTACCGCTGACACCAGCGGTACTACCGCCAGCCCCTTGGTAGTGCACAAGCACTACTACCGCCGGGAAAGTCTTCGCAAAAGGGTCCGTCCACAAACTACCGCTAGGTAGGTGGAACAAAACACCTGGAGCGGTAGTACCGCTGACCAGGGGCGGTACTACCGCTGGCCAGTGGTACTACCGCTGGCAGTCCAGCGGTACTACCGCTGGGGACCATTTTGCAGAGACAAACGAGACGAATAGGCGAGGGCCGCTCCAAAAGATAAGGAAAGGGAGAATGTGAAGTGTGCGTGTGTAAAGATAGATTCCACCCAAACCTTTCCACTACGGATCCCCTCTTAATAGTACGGCTTTCCTATGACTCAAATAAAGAGAATCGTAGAGAGCTCCGTGCTTCCGTTCCAGAAGAGAGGAGACGTGTCGTCTTGTGTCGTTGACGAGTGTTACCTGAAACCTTGACACACACGATTAGTCCTGTACGGTACTGTCATCAATCATCAAAATTACTTAGGCATAAACTATGCCTCAACAATCTCCCCCTTTTTGGTGGATTGATGACAATACCGGATTTGCACAGAGAATAACATGAGAATAGAAAGATAGAGATATATGACATATGACTCACAGCATATGATGGAAATAACTCTAATCTCACATAAGAAAGATCATGTCTCACACAAGATAGCAAACGAATCAAACCAAGTTCAAAGAAAACCATACGAGATAAAGCAAAGCAATGCAAAGTTCGAAATGAAATTAAATCCTAGACTCTCTCCCCCTTTGGCACAAGACACCAAAAAGGGGCACACCTAATGCCACAGGTAACTACTCCTCGTCTTCAGGATCACCAGACTCGTCTGTCCCCTCCTGGTCGGTCTGCTCCTCCTCTGCTGCCTCATCGCCAGACCACTAGTACCCCTGAGCCTGCATCCAAGTGGCCTCCGGAGTGATGTCGTCCTCTGAGCCGCTGGAGATGTCCACATCCAAGGTCCTGAGAACACGCTTATGCCTCTGGCGGCTCTGCTTCTGAGCCACATGTGTCTGGTACTGTCCCTTGGCCTGCATACAGAAAAGTGTCTTCATCTTGTCCTGTAGTTTGATAGCCCAAGATGGCATGGCAGACGAGCGGGACTGAGAGGCAGTTCCTCTGTCAGAAGCGGTCTCTGTATCTGTATCCATGTGCTGAGAGGATGTAGACGGATTGGCCCACTTGTCCTTGACGCGAAGCCTGATTGGGTAATGCACAATGTAATCAGACTGTGCGTAGAGCACCTCATCCGGAAAAGCTTGTTCCCACTTATGGCAAATGTATGCGAACAGGTAAGGCCCGTAGATAGGAACCTTACGATTGATGATGCAGTTCCAGAGCTCTGTGAACATCACATCTGCAATATCCAGCTGAGCAGACTCCTGAGACATAGCATCCTCACACAGTAACAGCATCTCAGCCAAGTAGCCATGGACCTCATCAAAGTTACCAATCCGAGGGAAAAGGGTGTTGCGAAAGATCCGATGCATGATGTCCAGGAGCTTGGGAAGCACCCCCTTCCTCAGATACAGTGACTGCAGTCTGTCCTTTGCGGAGGCCCTATCGGTGGGGGCTGCAGCATGAGGACGCAGCCCAAGAGGAGTGTCAGCACCCTGAAAGTCAATGTGAAGGAACTGCATGAACTCAGTCCAGGAACCGGTCATCCTTTTTGACCCAGTCATCCAGATCATGGAACGCTGATCATCAGGTGAGAAATGGACTGTGACATAAAACTGAGCCACTTCAGTGGGATCAAAGTCCGTCTTGAAGGTGATGATGTCTTTGATGCCCAGTTTGTCAACCAGAGAGAGGGCACCACCAAAGTAGTCCATGTTCCGCTGAAGATGTGCCAGATCAATCCACTGAACAGAGACATGGTTCTTCTTGAAGGGAGCAATAACATCCCGATAGATCCTGCACTGGTCCCTTGCCCAGACAGTTTCAACACCATCGATCACTTCTCTCTCCTTGAGATATGGGTTCTTGGTGCGAAATTGCAGAAAGTCCTTGGGGGACATTGTACGGATATTGACCCTCTTTTCCTTGTGAGCGACCTTCTTGAAGGACTTCTTCTTGGGAGGCAGACCAGACGTGGCAGACCCCTCGGGCGCCTCTGTGTTGCGAAACTGTTTGGACGCCGTGTCCCGTGGGGGATTCGAACGGCGAGCAGAGCCACCTGTGACACAGACCACAAAGCGAAAAAGAGGCGACAAGAAAAGTCAAGGCAATGAATCTTGAAAACGCAGAAAAAGGAAACATGCATTGCTAAGCACAAAACAACAAAAAAAGAAATACACCGTGAATGCTCCTGGCGGTAGTAACGCCACCCCTGGCGGTAGTACCGCTGGGGGTCATAGCGGTAGTACCGCTACCCCCTGGCGGTAGTACCGCTGGGGGGTTTGACTTTCAGATCTGACATATAAAACTCGTATTCGAGGGCATGGACCGAATATGAACACTAAGACGTACACCCCAGCCCTACTGTCATGAGGAACACATAGTAACAAGAGGTACAAACATGCCTAGGCAAGAGAGAGCACGTTTTAGATCTAATCCAAAAGTTCAAGTATTCGATCTAAGACGATGAAATCCTAAAGCATGGCAGCAATCATAACAACAAACCATCGGACCTATACTCCCCTCAAGGATTTCCTTCATGCCATCCAATAACTGGCCATAGGATCAACAAGATGAATCCAATCCGCAATGCTCCTAACCCTAGAACACGAAGAACAACCAAATAGAAGAAGGGAGGAGCTTTACCGGGATTCATGGCTCTTGGAATAGGAAGAAGAGATAAAGCAACCCTTCCACACCAACGGGGAGAAGGAGCTCCACGAAGAGAGATCCAAACAGGGTGTTTTCAGGCTAGGGGAGGGAGGAGCCGCGAGGAAGAAGAAACAGATGCAAAAATCGGGCTCCCCCTCCCTTTATATAGCCCAAGGGGTACGGGCCAGCGGTAGTACCGCTGTGGCCCTAGCGGTAGTACCGCTGTCTGGCGGTAGTACCGCGAGATGCAGCGGTAGTACCGCTGGGGTCCTGGCGGTAGTACCGCTCCCCCTGGCGGTAGTACCGCTCCCCCTTGAAACCCTAGAATTTTTCTAGCCGGTCGTGTTAGATTTTGAATCCTGGCGGTAGTACCGTTGGGGTCCTGGCGGTAGTACCGCTACCCCTGGCGGTAGTACCGCTGGGGTCCTGGCGGTAGTACCGCTACCCTGGCGGTGGTACCGTTGTACATGTATCAACATGGCTAAGGAAAAAGGGAAACTTGGGCACATGACAAGTGAGTAAAAAGGAATGACATCCAAGAAAATGTACTGACTTGTCATTGTATATCCTCTCCTTTATACGCAAGAGAGGATGGAGGGGCGGTGGCCGAGGCCACCTATGTTTGAGACAATGGTATGACACCGCGAAGAATTATCCTTGGGTTCATGACCAATGCTCGTCTTTGAAGCACACGTGCCATTTGTCAATTGCTAAAGTGAAAGACTAGATTGATTTACGCATAATGGGGGGAGGGAGAGTTCATTGAGAGAACAACACTCCCCCTATGTCCATGCCTACATCTAGACCAAGATGAAATGTAAAGTGAGGTGCAACATGCCTAGTTTCAATCCACATTACTTGAATCAATGATATTTAGCTCATGCCTTAACTCCCGGAACCTTGCTTCATCTAGTGGCTTGGTGAAAATATCTGCAAGTTGCTCTTCAGTGTGGATGAAGTGAACCTCAATATCACCTAGCTTGATATGTTCACGGATGAAGTGATGACGAATATCAATATGTTTGGTTTTGCTATGTTGCACTGGGTTGAGGGAAATCTTGATAGCGCTTTGATTGTCACATAGAAGAGGCACTTTGTCACAAGTGACACCGTAATCCTTTAAAGTTTGCCTCATCCATAGCAATTATGCACAACAACTTGCAGCTGCCACATACTCAGCTTCGGTGGATGATAAGGAGACACAGTTCTGCTTCTTTGAAGACCAACTTACCAAAGAGCGACCAAGGAATTGGCACCCTCCAGATGTTGACTTCCTCTCCACACAATCTCCAGCCCAATCTGAGTCAGAATAGCCAACTAGATTGAAGTTTGCTCCTTTGGGATACGAGAGGCCAAAGTTTGGGGGTATGAGCCAAATATCGAAAGATTCGTTTGACAGCCATGTAATGACTTTCTTTTGGTGCGGATTGAAACCGTGCACATATCCCTACACTCAACATAATATCCGGTCTAGATGCACAGAGGTAAAGGAGGGATCCAATCATGGAGCGGTATACCTTTTGATCCACTGCTTTACCATTGGGATCACTGTCAAGCTTGCATCTGGTTGGCATGGGGAACTTGACCGGTTTGACATCTTCGAGCTCGAACCGTTTGAGCATGTCTTGAGTGTACTTGGCTTGTTTGATGAAAGTCCCTTCTAGAGCTTGTTTAATCTCGAATCCGAGGAAAAACTTCAACTCTCCCATCATGGACATCTCAAACTTCTCAGTCATTAGCACAGAAAATTCTTCATTGAATGAAATGTTAGGAGAGCCAAAGATAATATCATCAACATATAGTTGGCATATGAACAAATCCCCTTTAATCCTCTTAGTAAAAAGAGTGGGATCAATCTTCCCAATTTCAAACCCACGATCTTGTAACAACTCAGTAAGGTACTCATACCACGCGCGTGGGGCTTGTTTAAGTCCACAGAGTGCCTTATTGAGTTTGTACACATGATTGGGGAGCTTGGGATGTTCGAATCCGGGGGGTTGTTTGACATATACCAACTCATTTAAAGGACCATTAAGAAATGCACTTTTCACATCCATTTGCTGTAATTTGAAGTTATGATGAGAAGCAAAAGCAAGTAACACGCGAATAGATTCTAGACGAGCAACAGGGGCAAAGGTTTCACCGTAGTCGATACCCTCGACTTGGGAGTAGCCTTGAGCCACCAATCTTGCCTTGTTTCGAATCACAATTCCATTTGCATCTTGCTTGTTCTTAAATATCCATTTGGTCCCAATGACATTATGTTCCTTCGTTGGTCGAGGCACTAAATCCCAGACTTGGTTGCGCTCGAAGTTGTTAAGTTCTTCGTGCATGGCCATAAGCCAATCCTCATCATCGAGCGCTTCCTGTACCTGTTGAGGTTCACAATATGAGACAAACGCGTGATGCTCACAGTAATTCCAAAGCTGTTGACGGGTAGATACTCCCCTTTTTAAACTACCAAGAACATTCTTCATAAGATGTGACTTGGCTTTCAGCTTGTTCGCATTCTTGGCTGCTCGACACTCCAAGAGTTCTTCATTAGATAACGGGGGAGCATCGACTTGTATCTTTTGTTTGCCCTTGCGTCTTGATCCGGTTGTTGGAGCTCCAGACGGGAATTGTGAGACAGTCTCCTGATCATTTTGTCCTTCGACTTAAGCAGGTTCACTAGTTTGATCTTGTATTAGTGGTTGCTCTTGATCTTGATCTTGTGCTGGTTCAGGGTCTGGTAGTAGTGCTTGAATATCATGGGGCATATCACCATTGTTAGGCAATTGATCTTGACCGTGAGCTTGATCAACTTGTTGAGAGTCTTCTCTTTGTTCATCGGAAGCGTGTGGGGCTTGTGAGGGTGATGGCTCCACTTGAGTAGAGCATTGTCCTTCTCCTTCGGCCACAAGGGGTTCCTCAATGGGGAGTATTTGACCAATCCCCATTCTTCTTATGGCTTCGGGAGGAATTTCATCACCTATATCACAAAGACCACTTTGCTCCACTTGGGAGCCATTATTTTCGTCAAACTCTATGTTACACGTCTCCTCAATTAGTCCGGTGGACTTGTTGAGGACACGGTAAGCATGAGAGTTTGTAGCATAACCAACAAAGATACCCTCATGTGCTCTAGAATCAAATTTAGCTAACCGAGCTCCCTTTTTAAGAATGAAACACTAACAACCGAATACCCGGAAGTACTTGAGATTGGGCTTGTTTCCAGTTAGAATCTCATACGGAGTCTTGTTCAAGACTTTGCGGATGTAGAGCCGATTGGACGCATGACATGCTGTGTTGATGGCCTCTGCCCAGAAGTTGTATGGAGATTTGAATTCTGCCATCATTGTTCTTGCAGCATCTATCAAGGTCCGGTTCTTCCTTTCTGCCATGCCGTTTTGCTGAGGGGTATATGGTGCAGAATATTGGTGTATTATTCCCTCATCACCTAGAAACTCATCTAGGGTGTAGTTCTTGAACTCGGTGCCGTTGTCACTCCTAATCATCAAGATCGTTGCTTCATGTTGACGTTGAGCTTCATTAGCAAAGTTGATGACTGTTTGTTGAGTTCCACTCTTCCTTTTGAAGAAATATACCCAGGTATATCTTGAGTAGTCGTCAACAATCACTAAGCAATATTTTCTGCCTCCAAGACTATCAAATGTTGGAGGACCAATCAGATCCATATGGAGGAGTTCCAATGGCCTCTTAGTGTAGATAAGAGTCGTTGGACGATGAGCAGTTTCATGAATCTTTCCTTCAATGCAAGCACTGCAAACACGATCTTTAGCAAAGCTCACATTTGTTAGCCCACGAACATGGTCCCCTGTCAGGAGACTTTGCAAAGATCTCATATTGACATGAGCTAACCGGCGATGCCAAAGCCAGCCCACGTCAACTTTAGCCATTAAACATGTCGCAGTCTTAGTGGGTCGCCTTGAGAAGTTCACCACATAGAGACCATTTTCGACATGTCCAACATAGGCTACTTCAAGAGTCTTGCTCCTTAGGAGGACCACAGTGTCAATATTAAAGAAAGTGGAAAAACCCATGATTGCAAGTTGACGAACTGAAAGTAAATTGTAGGCAAGTGACTCAACAAGCATGACCTTCTCAATAGATAAATCTTGAGAGACGACCACCTTACCAAATCCCAATACCTTTGACGAGGATGCATCGGCGAATTGGACATGGGTGGGCATAGATGGAGAAGGATGCACATCCACCACTAAGTCCGTGCTTCCGGTCATATGATTTGTTGCTCCACTATCGAGCAACCATGACACCCCACCGGAAGCAAATTCCTGCAAAAGATCAAGGCTTGGTTTTAGGTACCCATTTTTTAATGGGTCCTTTCATGTTAGAGACAAGGGTCTTAGGAACCCAGATAGCCCATTCAATATCTTCATCGTAGGAACCAACAAATCTGGCATAAACATGCCCATCACTAGCACAACATAAAACATAAGAAGAATTGAGTTTGCCAGCTGTGTTAGTAGGAACATTTTTGCCCTTCTTGGGGTTCCCATGGTCCACCTTTTTCCTGTTCACCTTCCGAGTCCCCTCACCCTCCTTGACAAAGACGTCAATGAGGGTGAGAGATCGTTTGTTCTTGTTCTTCCTTTTACCTTTTGACTTGGAGGTAAGTCCAAGTCCTTCTTTTCCTACAACACCCTTTTGAGTGCTCAAGAGATCGTTCAGACTCTTCTCACCTTGTCTGCATGCCGCAAGGCCCTTCTCAAGTTTCTCTTTTAACTTGGCATTTTCCTCCATAAGATGAACATGCTCACAACAAGGGTTAGTTGCACACGTATTATCAATTAACACAAAGGGAGGACAAGTAGAGATCTCCTTGGTAAGCTTTGCTTGGAGTTGATCATGAGACTCTTTCAGAGAGAAATGAACACCTTTCAAGGCTTTGTGGGCCTTGTCAAGTATGTCAAACTCTTCTTTGAGTTTGTCACGGCCAACTTCAAGAGCATACTTCTCAGATTTAAGCATGCGAGTAAGAACAACATCATGATCTAGTTTCTTTTGCATTTTAGCGCAGTCATCGTTATATGACTCCTCAAGAGCCAAACAAAGAGTGCGATCTTCTTCTAGAGCACTAGATAATTCGGCAATTTCATCGGCATAGTCACGGCTATGTCCCTGTAGCTCGGAGATAGTCTCCTCATGAGACTCAATGAGGTCAGTGGCCTCACCCAGTTGTTCCAAGAGAGCAACAAAGTGCTTCTTGGGTTCTCCCTTAATAGTGCATAGAAACTTATCAAGATCATGCTCATTAAGCTCTCCAACATCACTACCTTCTACACAATTTAACAATGAAGGAGCAGAAGCAATGTTGGTCTTAATGATGGGAGTTACCTGATTGGTACCTTTTGCCATGAGGCACTTGGTGATGTGGTTCTCGTTGGGGGCGTTGAAGAGAGACACCTTCTGGGAAGAGGTAGTGGCGATAGCAACAGTTGCCGTTGCCACTGTATCATCATCATCGCCATCATCGTCAGAAGGATACTCCTCCAGGGTCACCATCCCTTTTGGGTGAGGTTTCTTCACAAAGTTGTTCTTGATTGGAAATGATTTGGTTTTGTCTATGCGAATTAGCTTGCCTCCGTTGTCTTCCCTCTTCTCATAGGGACATTCTGCCACGAAGTGACTCACGTTGCCACAGTTATAACATGTCCTCACTCGTTGTTTGGGTTTGAAACCACTCGAGTTGTTCTTGTTGAAGGTGGGCCTTGAGTTCCTTTTATTTCCCCAGAATTGCCTTGATGCAAGAGCCATGTGCTCATGATAAGCATACCTTGTGTCTTCAGGGCAGCTCTCCTCTTCCTCCTCTTCTTCTTCTTCTTCAAGCATTTCTCTTGCTTTCAACACAAGGTTGGGTGAAGTGGTTTTTGATCGGACACGAGCAAGTGCATTGTCGGCTGTTTCGTTCATGATTGACATTGCAATGAACTCATCCAACACTTCACTGGAAGACAAGGAGTGGAAGTCTGGCCGCTGACGAATGACAGATGACATGGCCTTATTGAAAGGCATGATGGCTTTGAGAAACTTGTGCTTGACCCATGTATCATCCACATCCTTACTCCCATGATCCTTTAGTGCCACAACTATAGCAGTCACCCTCCGATAGAGATCACGAGGGTCCTCGTCTTCCTTCATCACAAACTCATCGGCCTTATCAAGTATCACTTCATAGTTGGACCGTTGAATACTTGAGCTTCCCTTGTACAGTACCATAATATGCTCCCAACAATCCTTGGCCAATGTGAAGGGACGCAAGTGGGGAAGATCTTCAGGTGGTATGGCAGACTGGAGAATAAACAGCGCAGAGTGATTATATTGATTGTCTGCATCTTCTCTTGGAGTGAGGTTGCTTGGGTCATGAGGATAATATCCTTGCTCGATATTTCTCCACAAGTTTGTTGAGCTGTGATTCAAATGAGACTTAATAGAAAATACCCAGTTAGCAAAGTCACCTTTCACAAGTTTAGGAGGAGGACCAACAGGATTAAGACGCGGTGCGAGAACGGGTCCTCCATATATCATGGGAGGTGGAACCGAAGCATATGTTCCAGTCCCATCCTTTTCGTGAGGTGAAGCAGGTTGCATACCTTTAGCCGCTTCCTTAGAGGAGTTGGCCTCCGAATCGGAAATGGTGGGTTTAACCACTAAAGCCGGTTCGGGTGAACTTTTAAGACCATTAATTAATTCTTTAAGCATGGTTTTGACTTCGCTCGTCAAGGACGTCTTGATGGCGGCCATAGCCGTATTCGAGTCGTCCCTTGTGACCGAAGTCAAGTCCATGTCCTCGGGTTGCCCACAGTTAACTTACTCTCCGCCTTCCATACTCTTCGGGTGGTTAAACCCCTAATAAAGAGACGTGGCTCTGATACCAATTGAAAGGGTCGATATGGTTGGCTAGAGGGGGGGGGGGTGAATAGACAACGACCACTTTTTAATTAATCTTAAGAAATTAAGGTAAACACTATACGGGTTCACAAATAATATGGCAAAGAGGTGAACCCTATAGAAGCTGACAACAAGAGCTATTAAGACAAGTAAGATATAGTCACAAGCATACGCAAATACAAAGTAAAGGTTAGAGATAACCACAAGAGGAACCGATGGAGACGAGGATGTGTTACCTAAGTTCCTTCCCTTTGACAGGAAGTACGTCTCCGTTGGAGCGGTGTGGAGGCACAATGCTCCCCAAAAAGCCACTAAGGCCACCGTATTCTCCTCACGCCCTCGCACGATGCAAGGTACCGTGATTCCACTATAGGTGCCCTTGAAGGCGGCGACCGAACCTTTACAAACAAGGTTGGGGCAACTCCACACAAAGCTTGGAGGCTCCCATCTAAACCACGAAGCTTCACCATAGTGGAATATGGCTTCGAGGTGACCTCAACCGTCTAGGATGCTCAAACATCCAAGAGTAACAAGATCCGCAAGGGATTGGTGGGGGAATCAACTTTTCTCTTGGTGGAAGTGTGGATCTAGGCCTTCTCAACCAATCCCTAAAGAATCAACAAGTTTGATTGGCTAGGAAGAGAGATCGGGCACTTTAGAGCTTGTGGAGCAACAATGGAGCTTAGAGAGGTAAGAGATGAAGTTCCTCAGCTAGAAGAACCCTTTATATAGTGGGGGGAAAAATCAGACCGTTTTCCCACTCTCTGCCCGAGTACCAGCGGTACTACCGCTGTGCCTGAGCGCTACTACCGCTGCCTGGCGGTACTACCGCTGCCTCCAGCGGTACTACCGCTGACACCAGCGGTACTACCGCTGAGCCTTCAGCGGTACTACCGCTGACACCAGCGGCACTACCGCCGGCCCCTTGGTAGTGCACAAGCACTACTACCGTCGGGAAAGTCTTCGTAAATGGGTCCGTCGACAAACTACCGCTAGGTACGTGGAACAAAACACCTGGAGCGGTACTACCGCTGACCAGGGGCGGTACTACCGCTGGCCAGCGGTACTACCGCTGGCTGCAGCGGTACTACCGCTGGCAGTCCAGCGGTACTACCACTGGGGACCATTTTGCAGAGACAAACGAGACGAATAGGCGAGGGCCGCTCCAAAAGATGAGGAAAGGGAGAATGTGAAGTGTGCGTGTGTAAAGATAGATTCCACCCAAACCTTTCCACTACGGATCCCCTCTTAATAGTACGGCTTTCCTATGACTCAAATAAAGAGAATCGTAGAGAGCGCCGTGCTTCCGTTCTAGAAGAGAGGAGACGTGTCGTCTTGTGCTGTTGACGAGTGTTACCTGAAACCTTGACACACACGATTAGTCCTGGACGGTACTGTCATCAATCACAAAAATTACTTAGGCATAAACTATCCCTCAACAACCCTATACGTGGTGGGTGGCATCGGTTTACCGTGGAACATGGGGTTGCCCGGTTGAACGATTCTGCCCTTGGCGACATCGATCAACTCGCCGCCCACGAAGTCTAGGAGAGTCCATGGAACGTCGGCCCCAGCGCCCTGCGAAAACATGTAGGGCGTCAGGGGATGCCCAGTCAAAGGCAAGGAGATGAAGTCATCGGCCGAGAGAGGCTTAGTTACCGTGATGGCGTCGAGCTGGGCTAATGTCGAGGCACCGCCAACGGCGGGCGTGCAAGTGACGGAGGGGCCGCTTGCTGCCGAGGTGTCGGCCGGCGTATCCTTTGCACACCCGGGTGCATTAATAAGGTCCAATGCCCGTGCCGGTGTGGGAGACACCAATGGCGCGGGCGCCGGAGACACCAATGGCGTCGCATGCGCGTTGTGCGAGTTGCTGGCCGTGAAGCTGGGAATCAGGGGCGGCCCCTGTTGGCCGCCCGCAATCCATGGCTGCTGCCCCTCAATCAAGGTAGGCTCAATGGCGGTGATCACCCCTCCCACTTGGTGTTGCACTAGCTCTTGGACCATCTCCGGAATCCGCGCCACTTTTGCCTTGAGTTCTTCAACCTCGCGCGACTGGCTTTCCAAGTTGGTAATTCTCTCCTTTCGCCCACCAGCGTTATAGTATGACGACCATTTCGTGGACAAGCCTTTGCCGGTCACACGACCAGCTGACGACGGCTTACTAGACTTATCCTTGTTTTTCATTATGTTAAACGCCCTATTTAAATTTGTGTCCCAATGGGAGCTCTGAGACGACCCCGCGCTACTACTTTCAGTGTCCTGCGGAAGGAATGAATCATTTTTAAATTTGGCTTCATTAATTAGAATGCAACCATATGGAGCTAATTACGTGGGGTGTATTCCTTACCAGAACAAGCTCAAGCGCCTTGGTCTTCGCATCCGTCGTAAGCTCCTTTGTTACCGCGTCCACGTTGTACCGGGCCCTAACATAGTTCCTGGTCTGCTTGTCACCGTATTTCTTGAAGCGGGGTGGTAGGCCTTGCTCCGCACGCTCCGCGTCCTGCTTGTCCCATATAGGTTCCGCCACTCTGTAACCGCCGGGACCGAGTTGGTGGACACCTAAGTTCAACTCCCGCATTTCTTTCCCCCACTGACTTGATTCCACGGTTTCCTTGCTCTCGCAATTGATCTTGAACTGCTTGTAGTCATCTTCGCTGATCGAAGGATCTTTCGCCTTGATCTTCTCATAACTATCACCTTTGTCAATCATTCTCTTCACCGCGCTTCTCCAAGTAGACAGGGCCTTGCTCATCTTCGTGAGGGCGGCACTGTTCACTTTATTCCTTGAGAGGCATGTGTTTGCTACGTCACCGGGGAACTTGTATCGTTCGTGCAGCTTCGTGAAGAGGAGGTTGCGCAAATTCCCTCGGTCCTTATGCCTTAGGTTCTCGGTGTTGATCGAGACAGTGCTCTGCAGAATGCACCCGAGATGAACTGCGTACCCCTTGACTATTTCTTTGGGCGCCCTTGGATACCCGTCGGAGTTCACTTTAGTAAATTCCTCCTTTACGGTGGTGAGCACGTTCGGGCGCCGGTTCTTCCGTTGCCTCTTTGATTGGCTGCCATCTGTGCGTGCGCTGCCATCATCAGTGGTGGCATCCTCGGCGGCACCATCAGTGGTGTCATCCCCGACGCCACTAGGGGTTGTGTACTCGGGATCGGTGTCTTCCGCGGCATCGTCATAGCGGTGAGGTTCTTCCTCCATCTCCTGGGATAGCTCCGAAAATGCCTTGCCCGAACCGCCAGCCTCATCGTTGTGGGCCATGTTTCGCTCTAAATAGGAAAATAGTTTGGTCAAAAAGTTGGTTATGGTCAAGGAACAAGATCAAGGTCTCATCATTTAGGGTTTGTCGACACCGAGGCATCTTAAAAGCTAAGCTTTTATCATTTAGGGTTTGTCGACACCGAGGCACCCTAAAAGCCTAAGCTTTCATCATTTAGGTTTTTATCGACACCGAGGCACCCTAAAAGCCAAGGTTTTATAATTTAGGGTTTGTCGACGCTGAGGCACCCTAAATGCTAGGTTAAGTTTTCATCATTTAGGGTTTATCAATGCCGAGGCACCCTAGATTGACTGATACATATGGGTATCTTCTAATAATATACCCTATCAAGAAAAGGGAAGGAGAATTCTAAGTTGGGCCTAATCACTTGGCTCTATTGCCACCTATGGTTTAATGCAGCAAGAATAAAGGGGCAGTTGCTCCTACTTAATTAAGTACTAAGATACCCCGGCCCATGCATTAGTCGCAAGTACCCCATATGTCCTATTTTTAGCAAAGTCATGCTAAAATTCACGGAAAATTTCAGCATGACCTTTGCTGAAAATAGGACATATGGAGTACCCGAATTTGCCGGAACGAAAGTTAATCGACATTCCGGCAAACTCAAGGGCCTCTCGGGGTACCTGCAAAATCATCACGACACGATGGTCCGAAAAAAAACCCAGCAAACTAGCACCACAATGTGCCTCTACTTTCATATGGATAAGAAGGACACGGACCATATGGTCCTCTGCTTTCATATGGACAAAAAGCAGCTCAACTTATGTGAGCTTCCATTCCAGACCTAATAGGTCACCCAACGAAAAATCATCAATAGTTTAGCAAGTTTGTACCCTCAAGAATGAACATATAGCAATACATATAGTTGCTTCCATATTCAGTGCAAAAACACACACAGTAAACATTTGGAAATTTGAAACATAACAAATCTATGCATGATTGCTGCTTCCATATTCTCTAGCATACATATAGTTTTCTTTTAAACAAAAGGAGGACTGACTGACTTTGTTTCTGCAGCTCAGCCGGCCTTGACCCCTGATTAGCTGACTATAGTAGTAGAGTATGATTTAACACCCTCTCTTTCCTGGATACTTATATGCCTGACTACTCTTTTTTTCATTGCAGGGCCACAAAGTGTAGGAGTGTAAGCTGAATAAAAATTTCTTATAATGGGCAGGCTGAGTAACCTTGCCTAAGCTGGAGATCTTGGTCAGAAGACTGTATATGACGCCAACGACATAGATCGCTTGGGAAAATTAGTCAGTCACCCTTCATTCTAGAGTACAGAAGTATGCTCCACTATAAAACAAGTTAAAACACTTCATTATATACCCTCAATGAAAATGTGTGCATTAAGAAGATCAATCTTGAAGCCCCGGAAGTATGCTAGCTCGGAGTTAGAAAGATCTAATCATGATGGAACAGAACCGTGACGATATGCTAGCTAGACTTACAAGAAAACATCAAAACAAGGCATGAAAACAAATACATAAACGAATATGCAGCTAATTAAAATATTTTCTTAGAGAAGCTCATACATTTAACTGTTTAGAAATAAACTTATAGACTTCACATACAATAGTTCTGACAGCATTACCGGACACTACACCTTAGAATGTAGGCTCCACACTAAATATTGCTTTCAAGAATCAAAGCACCCCATATAAATAAAGAATCAAAACACCCATAAATAACTTGCTATTTATGCTCTGACCATGGAACAAGCGCACTGGCAAATTTGTTCGCGGAGCTTATAAACATAAAAGGAAGGCATACATTCTACACAAGTGGCGAGGCTGGTGCCATTAGTTCACCTTTTTATTGTAGTCATAATGGTACTCCAGAAAATTTTTGAGTAGTGTGTCCACCTTAAGTTTTTTATATCTTTACAGAACCTGGTCTTATCTCACCTAGAGCTAGCACGCGTACACGCTTATATGCGCGCCGGAAGGCCTTAGAAACATCTAGTGTCCAAAAAGATGACATTTCGAGTACTTGAAGAGTACTAGTAATACAATCATAACTAAATGTTTTTCCAGGTAATCTACGGCTCTTAACTTTTCTTTAGAAAACCGGCATTGCCAAAAAGGACTAAACCTTTTATTTTGCTCAAAGAACTAAATGTCCACCTCTTTTTTAGGCTAAAATGTTCACAACTTTGCTCATTGTCGTGGCTGTGTTGGCCCATGTACTACTTGAGGGAGGTTGAGTAACTGCATACACACATTAGCGCATTAGTGAAGCCATATCTGCTTTTGTGAGAAGCGCTGGCGCCTGATGGGGGCATAGAGATAGAGATGAAATTATGGTGCATGACGACGTTGATTGTCATCGTGCAGCGTGGTGTGGGCAAGTGTACAAACATGGAAACCCACTTTGTCTTTGGCACAGAGAGCATGTGGCAGGCCGCAACACGCGCATTACTCAGGATTTTACATGATTGTTGTAGAGAAGCCTAGACCAATAGCATGGCCCATGCTATGATGACAAGACTAAAATGCAGGTAGCAAACTTGTCATGTTATGGATGGACTTTTAGAGTATGAATTAACACATTGAGAAGCCTTTCAATAGCAAGCTAGTTCCAAGGGAACAGTATGCAACAGTTGAGGAATATCGGTAATGCTGCCTGTCAAAAATGCGGGAGAGCACAAACATACACAAGGGAATTGATCAAGCTGACCTGAAGTACAGAACCCGGCCACTCGATAGATGTCTGGAACAAATCGAGTGCCTAAACCCTGAACCTGAAATCAAGCAACTGGAAGCAGGTAACTAAAACATCCTTGTACTACATAAACTACAGTGGTGAAAAATGGAAAACAATCATCAACATATTGTTTGCTGCACTAGGAATAGGAGTAGAACGAAGACATCCTTCCATGATATATGGAGTATAATGCAAGTTCTGTTCTGATCTTTGGTACCACTACATGACACACAACAGTCATACAAAGTAAATCTTTTCAGAAAATACAAATAAGAGGATGTAGAAATCATACAGATCAAGTAGATTTTGAGGTTCCAAAGGCTATTTTTGCACAGGTGATTGAAATTGTTCCATTTATACCTTCTATTTCTCACACAAATTTGTGCCCAGCGCTGTGTTTCGTTGCACTAGTATCAGACAGATACAAAGTATAAAACCCCAATGTTCCACAATAGCACTATAGCAATTGTCATACCATATACACAACTCACTACAAATTCTACAGCATTCAGAAATATGATGTTGACAGTTCTTTCTTTACCAAGCCAGTATATATAGTTGCAACCATAATTTACTGCTACAAGCAAATCAGCAGACTAAAATTCAGATGGACAGAAAACATTGTAGACAAAAACACTCGATGACACATAACGGAAACAGAGATTGCCAACAGTTCATGTTGATTTTTTTCTTAAGGAAAAGGTAAAGCACCTGCCCTGTTCTGCAATAAACTGACAGATGGACTCCACCTACTGTTGTCGTTCTCTTGCAGATGAAGGCTGGTTGACAACTCTTGGAAATATCTGCACCTGGGAGATTTACATATGCAAAGAGAGGACTATATTATGTCTTTGAAAAAGTCATCCATCTAAAGGAAGCAAGATTGATAAATCATTGATGAAGCAAGACAAACGTGTTGCTCCCAATTTGATAAAGTGAACAGAGAACATGAAGACATATGGAAGCAATACATTTAGTTATAAATATATCAAAACCAAAGTGATTTGTGTCACACTTGTGGCACTTATCATTTGGGTTGTGCTTTCAGTTTAATGAGAGACGTAATAGTTTTTCAGGTAACGCGGTTGAAGATTGAGTTATAATAAGAAGAATAAAAGAACAGAAAATGATGGAAGGGGAAAAATTGAGCCGAGTGTGGTTCTTTAGTTCTGTCTCTCAAGCCTCAAACGGCATGTAGGAGACGAGGAGAGGCCAATGGCGAAGTGATAAAAATCAAAATAGACAAGTTCTTTTGGTGGCTTAAAAAAGATAAGTTGCGTCCTCTCCAGTTTTTCTCATAAATCAACTCTTATATTTATTGGGGCTTTTAGTTACGGAATAACTAATTTATAAACCTTAAAAAATTGAGAGCAGTTCATTTTTAAAGCTGAAGAGAGGCTGCTTATCTTTTAAGCCGCCCAAACTAACTAACCCTGAATATTGATCAGAGCTGTTTGGAGGTCAAGTACACTTATAATAACCAGAAACGTCAAAGGTATTTATCATGTCCTTCATGTTTATATTTCCTAACGCGAGAAGCCATATATATATATTAATTAAGTTCAAGACTTGTAGGAACAACTAGAGAGAAAATTAAAATAACAAACAAGCCAAGGAGACTTCATCACCTTCTTTAACCTGCACAAGTCAATGACATATCGTGAGCCTAGCTCAATGCAATACCTGCTCCGCACTGTCGGAGCTAGAAAAACTTTGTAAGTACTGTGGCCGAGAAATCGCAGAATGTTTTCCACGAGACACTATCAATGGTTGCCTGAAACATGAAAAGTCGACCTTGAAGAAGCAGAAGCTGAAGGCTCAACGGGGAAACTCAACCTCACAATGATGCCAAAAGCACCATCGCAACAATTTATTAACCATACCACCGGCGTCGTTATGAACTGAGGCATCAACATTGTAGTTGACAACGGGAACTACTAGTTTTTACGTGGCTATCTACTAGTGTTGCGCTGCAGGGGCGGAGGAAGGGGTGTCGCCGGTGGAGAGGACGAGGTCGGCGTGGGTCTTGCAGGGGGACTTGAGGTGGCGGCCGAGGATGGTGAGGTCGGGGAGGTGGTGGCCCTCCGCGGCGGCGGAGCTAGGGTTCGGGGAGACGGCGGGCGCCGCTGGGCGGTGGAAAGGGGGTAGGGGGGAGGCCGCGGGAGAAGAGAGGAAGGGGCGGTTGGGTGCGCGGCTTCGGGGCTGGAGCAAACCCTAGCGCCTCTAGAGCTCCGCGGGCTGCATGGACGAAGGTGGGGGAAGGGGTGGGCGGGGTCTAGTGGACGAGGGCGCGCGAGGGAGGGCAGATCAAGTAGATGCGCGCGAGGGCAGCCGGGTTAGGAATGGCGCACCCCGAGGGGTGCGCCATTAGATTTTTTTTATATAGTAATGGCGCATGTACATGAAGTGCGCCTTCTCTACCTTGTTAATCTCCGAAGTAGTAGCACAGTGGTGCATGGGTTTTGGTGCTAGCAGGCGGTGGCGGGTTCGATCCCCCTCAGCACCCTTTTTTGGGGTTATTTCCCTTCGGCACAGTAGCCATCAGAGAGTATTCCCTGCTCTCTTGCACTTTGCTGTCGAGCAGATGCTTCTTAGCCCAGTGGTTTGATGCAGGATTGAGTACGAGGGGGACAGGGTTCGAATCCTCTTCCCCCCTCCTTTTATTTTTTTCTATGCATTGTTTTCTTGTGTTGGTTGCACCTTGGTTTGAGAAGTTGATGCTGTGGTGTGCATCACACCATGACGGTGATTTATCTTCCCTCACAACAACATCTAGTGCCTAGTATATTTTTTTAATGTTTGCAAGTAGATGCCTATGAATAGGAGTTGAATCTTGTGAATAGGTGTTCTAGTGGTAAGTACGCCGACAGTGGCTGCGGTGGAGCGGGGGAGGGTGCGAGGGGTGCTCGGCGGCGAGGGGGATCTTGCGAGGGGGGATAGTGATCGAGATGGAGGGGGATCGAGATCAAGTGTCCTCATGAATATTCAATATTTTTCATATTGAATATGAAAAAATATCATCAAATTTGAAAATGTCGAAATACAATCGAGAAATGAAGGCTACAATTTAAATACAATTGATCTTAGCTAGCTATCTGTTCACAATCTTCTTGCCCTTATTTTTCGTAAATGGAGTTCTTCTCTTGAACAGACATCCTTTAGGTAGGGTGGTCCTGCTTCTTCTTGTGGTGTATGCTGGTACTTCATCATCGTCGTCATGTTCCATCTTCGGGTTGCCGTACTTGTCGAAGTCTTGCTCCTTGGCGACTCCATCCATTCTGATGATCTTCCTTTTGCCTCTCCTCATGACAACATGACTGGGCTTTGGCGGGTCGGTAATGAAGAAGCATTGGTCCACTTAGGAAGCCAGTACCCATGGCTCATTTTTCGCGATGACGTTTGCGCCCGCGGTCTTGGATTTGGCTTCGGGTATAACCATGGTGGTGAAATACCGGTCTTCTTTTATGACGCTCTTGGCCCATCTGACACGGAACATCGGGACCTTCTCTCCAGCGTAGCTCAGCTCCCAAATCTCCTCGATCCTTCCGTAGTATCTGTCCTTGTCGTTACCGGTGTAGGATTCTATCGTTACCCCAGAGTTCTGATAACCATCGCTCTTCATGTCCTTTCCCTCGGTGTAGAATGTGTAGCCGTTGATATCGTACGCCTCATACGTCATCAGGTTGTGCTCGGCGCCCTATGACAAGGAGAATATGAGTTGTTCTTCTACGGAAGAATCCTCATGTAAAGGGTACGACAGAAGCTTCTGCTTGAACCAACGCGTGAAACATGAGTTGTGCTCTCTGATTATATCTCCGTCCGTCCACTATTGGCCTCAATCATTGTACGTCTTCTCAATAAAGGTTTTCTGCTCTACGACCCAAGGATCGACCACGTCTATGTGTTGTAGCGCGACTAGGTTTGCTCTTTCAAAGTCGGCAAGTCGACCCTCGAAGTTGACATGCATTTTGCGGCCGCCCTCACGGTGACCCCATCCAGCGAGCCTGCCGAGGTGCTTGTTGACGGGCAGACCAACGGGGTTCTCGATGCCTAGATAATTCGTGAAGTAGGAGATGCACTCTTCGGTCAGAAAGCCCCTGGCTATGCTTCCCTCTCGACGTGACATGTTGCGAACGTATCCTTTGTTGTCACCATTCATCCTTTCGAACGGCATCATGCTGTGCAGGAATGTAGGCCCGAGTTGGATGATATCCTCCACGATATGGACCAGTAGATGCACCATAACGTCGAAGAATGCGGGCGGGAAGTACATCTCAAGCTCGCATAGTATCACCATGATATCTTCGTGTAGCCTTCTCAGTTGCCTCACGCCAACCGACTTCCGAGATATGACGTCAAAAAAGTTGCATAGGCCAAATAGCGTTTCACGGACGTGCGCGTCCATGATCCCATGGATTGCAACTGGAAGTATCTGCGTCATCAGCACGTGACAGTCGTGAGACTTCATCCCGCTGAACTTCTGCTTCGCTGAGTCTAGGTATCTGCTTAACTTCCCCGCGTAACCGTAAGGAAGTTTTACTCCTACGAGGCAGGTGAAAAACTGATCGATCTCCTCCTGACTTAGAGTGAAGCACGCGGGAGGGAAGTCATTTCCGGTCTTCTTGGCCTTTTTGCCTTTGCGACAACTTTCCGTGTCCTGCTTCGCCTCATCATCGTCATCATTATTAGCGTGAAGCTCCTCCCTGATGCCCATTGATTTCAAGTCTACCCTTGCTTTCGGTCCATCTTTGCTCCTCTCTAGCATGTTGAGCAGGGTACCAAGCAAACTCTCGCACACGTTCTTCGTGATATGCATGACATCAAGGCTGTGAGGCACACGGAGGATGTTCCAGTACGGCAAGTCGCAGTAAACAGACCTCGTTTCCATACATTCAGCAGCGGCTCTGGCGCCTTTCGCTTCTTTCCCGGCTCTGGCGCCTTTCCCACCGATGGGCACTCTTTCCAATTTTTCAACAACTCGTATATTTCCTCGCCGCTCCTCATAAGGGGGCGTCTTCGGTGTTCGGTTTCACCATCGAACAGATCCTTGCGTTTTCTCTATGAGTCATCGTCGCGAAGCGACCTTCGATGTCCCATGAACACGGTTTTTGAAGACCCGGGATCTCTATCTAGCTGGCGATACATTGTTTTATCCATGCACCTGACACATCCAGAAAATCCGAGGACCACCTGCCCCGCGATATATCCGTAACCGAGATAGTCGTCCACCGTCTTGAGCAGTGCGGCTCTCATAGGGAAATATTCTTTCTCTGCGGCGTCCCATGTATTGGCTGGCGTTTTCCACAGCGTGTCTAGCTCCTCTTTCAGCAGCCCCAGATACAGATTGATGTCGTGCCCTGGTTGTTTCGGCCCTTCAATTAGCATACTCATGTCAATGTACTTCCTCTTCATGCACAACCAGGGGGAAGGTTGTACATTCACAAAAACACAGGACAGGTGCTATGTGTGCTTCTCTAGTTGCCAAACGGATTGACTCCATCGGTGCTCGCGCCCAGCACGATGTTCCTTGGATCGTCCCCAAATTCTGGGTATTCGAAGTTCAACGCTTGCCACTGGCTCGCATCCTTAGGGTGACTCAGCATCTTGTCTTTTTTATTTATCTCCGGATCATTTCCGTCATCTTCTCGCTTTTTCTCCTCCCTATCCGTGTGCCAACGCAGGAGCTTTGCTAACTTAGGGTCCGCGAAATACCCTTGCAGACGAGGAGTGATCGGAAAGTACCACACCACTTTTCGAGGAGCTTTCTTCCTCTTCTGGTATCGACTGACGCCGCACACCGGACATATGGTAGACTCCGCGTGCTCGTCCCGATAAATGATGCAATTGTTCATGCACACATGGTATTTCACGTGCGGTAAATCCAGAGGACACACGATTTTCTTCGCCTCCTCGAAACTGGTCGGGCACTTGTTCCCCTTGGGAAGACGTTCGTGCCAGAATGACATCTTCTCGTCGAAGCATGCGTCGGTCATTTTGTGTTTTACCTTCATCTCCAGAGCCATGAGCGTTACTTTCAGGCGGGTATCCTCGGGCCTGCATCCTGCATACAATGGAGTAACTCTGTCTATCTCCAGTTGATCCAGCTTGGCTTTCTCTCGGGCGACAGCTCTTGCGTTATCCGTCTGCTTCAGAAGCAGCTCTTGAATATGAAGGTCCTGCACCCAGGCCATCGATGGTCCATCGTTGTCTGCTCCGTCATCTTCATCTTAATGATCATGCCCTTCGTCTGCTCCAGCATCTTCCTCATCATCATGTCCGGCATCTTCTACATGATGACTGTGTCCTGGAGATTCTTCGTCTTCTCGCCCGCCCTCGCCGCGGTTGTCTTGCTCATGCCCTTCCTCATTTCTTTCCCGGCCCCCATGGACGACTTCATAATCATCTTCATCACCTTGCCACCGATAGCCATCCATGAAACCACGCAAGAGCAGGTGGTCCCACACCTTTACGGAATCCGGGTCCATAAGGCTCTTCAGCTTGCATCTTCGACATGGACATCTTATCTCCGTCTCGTTCTTTTGAAGCATCTCGGCCTTCGCGGAGCTCAAAAACCTATTCATGACGCCTTCGGTCATCGTGCAGACCATGGTCGCCTGCGGGGTAGAGCGAAACGATATTTTAGAACAAATTTTTTTTTTGGCATGACTTTCCCTAAAAATAGGACAAAAAAGAATGCATAGTGCCAAATTCTCACGGAAACGGAAATGAATCAACATTCCGGGAAAATATTGGCAACTATCGCATTTCAAATACCGGTACCTGCAAATACAAACATATATGCAACACCACAAACATATGCAACACCACAAACATATGTAGATCTAGCTAGGCCATAGAAAGTGCATGTGCACGTTGTTGGATGGAGAAAAAAGTAGATATACAACATAAAAGCTTTCCCCTTACTTACCTATAAAAAAAGGTAATTTAACCACTTAATTTGGGTGAATCTATGATGCAAATGAGGTGAGGAGGAGGAGGCACCCGAGACAAGCTTGGAGGAGGAGGTGGAGAGAATGAAAGTGGGGAAAGTGAGTGTGGTAGGTGGCTGTCCAAAATATCTAGCTGGTCCCAGGTTACTAATGGCGCACCACCTACATATGCGCCATTAGTAACCAGGGTTACTAATGGCGCACCTTCTGTGGTGCGCCATTAGTAGTTTTGCAAAATATATATATATAGTAGTGGCGCACCACCAACAGATGCGCCATTAGTAACCCTGGTTACTAATGGCGCACCAGCTGTGGTGCGCCATTAGTAGTTTTGCAAAAAAAAAAATTATAGTAGTGGCGCACCACCAACAGATGCGCCATTAGTAACCCTGGTTACTAATGGCACACCAGCTGCTGGTGCGCCATTAGTAGTTTTGCAAATATATATATATATATATATATATATATATATATATATATATATATATATATATATAGTAGTGGCGCACCGAGTGTGTGGTGCGCCATTAGTGTCCATCACACTAATGGCACACCTGCAGATGGTGCGCCACAACTATATAGTAGTGGCGCACTACTTGTCTGGTGCGCCATTAGTGTCGATATCATCTATAGCCCTTTTCCTAGTAGTGGGTGATGCTTTGGGTAATCTCAGAGTTGAGGTTTTCCACTAAGGAGTCCGACGAGATCGCGAGCTTCGTGATTGAGGATTTCTATGCGGCTTGTGGTAATTTGTGATGGATTAGTTGGAGCACTCCTGTAGAGTTAAATCTTTCGGAAAGCCGTGCCCGCGATTATGTGGCAACGTGGAAACTTTGTTTAACACTGGTTCTAGACAACTTGAAGTTAATTTAATTAAAACTTGCCAACTGAGTGCGTAACCGTGACTGTCTCTTTCGTGAGTTCCTTCTCCGATCGAGGACACGGTGGGGTTATGTCTGACGTAAGTAGGTGTTTAGGATCATTCATTTGGTCATCAGTAATTCACGTCCGTTATGCGTAGATCTTCCCCATCTCTATTCTTGTACTCGTAAGTTAGCCACCTCACATATGCTTAGTCGCTTGCTGCAACCTCACCAATTAACCATGCCTCACCTAATAAGCTTTGCTAGTCTTGATACAATTGGAAATGAGATTGCTGAGTCCCCTGTGGCTCACAGATTACTACAACACCAGTTGCAGGTACAGGTAAAGGTTACTTGACGCGAGCTTGTTTATTGTTCATTTGGAGTTGCTTCTTCTTCCTCTTCTTCATCGATCTAGGATGGGTTCCAGGCTGGCAGCCTGGGATAGCAAGGATGGACGTCGTTTTCTTTTCTCATTTGTTTTCGTCCGTAGTCCGACCCTGCTCTTCTTCATGATGTTTATATATTGTACTGATGTGGCTCTGATGTAGCTTGTGGAGAGTGTAAGCCAATTCCCTATATCTCTTCTTTTCAGTACATGTACTTGTATCGATATGCATTCTTCCGAAACGACGAGATGTGCTTCTATCCCTGACGAGGCGCTCGTGCAAAATTGAGGATAGGATCGCATTTTGGGCGTTACAGGTGGCTTGCTGGGGCTCAGTCCTTCTTCCTCTGCGGGAGGGTCTCGCCGTGGCATTGTCTATCTCCCAGGCAGGGAGCTCCTGCCGGGGTCTCTTCTTCCTTCCCAGGAAGCGAGTGCTTTCTGGGGCTTGCAATCAGTACTTGGTGTCTTCTGAGTCTTGCTTTCGCCCTAAGCCCCAGTGAGGCGCCTTGCCACTTCGGAGGGACTGCCGGTGTCCGCGCACTAGTCCGGGGCACTGGAACCTCAGTCTTTAGTGCACCGACACCCGGTGAGGCTGAGCTCGTGGGTCAGGAAAATCCTGGACTATAGCTCGTCTTTGGTTGCGTAGCAGCTACAAAATCGCATCACACAAATGGTGGAGTCCAATATCCGGCTAGCCGATGTAGTCGAGGTTACACTCCATCGCCATTTCCTTCCCTGCCAGCATCGGGACAACCCAATTTGATCTTAGAAGGACGACGCCGTGGACGGTGCTCGAATTCTACCGCACCACCCATGAAGATCTATGGCAGGTACTGCTTAAACCGCACCAGGAGTTGCCGAACGAGGACGAAGATACCGGCTTAGGTGACAACACTCCCATGGTGGAGGTATGTGTGAGCTCTTAGATCCACTCGGGGTTTTGTTTTTATCAAAGGTCTTACCATCCTTTCTCTTTTGCATGAGTGGTTGGAACTGGCCAAGAATATAGAAGGCCCAAGTCCCCTGCCTGAGGAACCCCAGACTCCTCTGCTGTAGCTAATGCTAGTAGAGTCGCCGTATGTGGCGCCGGACAATAAGAAGAAGGAGACCCGCGAGGGTCTCCGTTCAAGGGGTCCTCCGGACACAAAATCCGAGGATACCCATGACTCTTCTACTAACGAGGGGGAGGAGGCAGACGAGGAGGAAGAGAAAGATTATCTTCGGGCGAGGAAGAGGGAGGCACCGGAGGGGCCCAAGGAGGGGCTACCTTCTCAGGTTCTGAAGAAACTTTGCAAGCGCAAGGTCGCCCTTCTTGGTGCAAGACCAGACTGTGACAAACAGGTCGAGGCGGCGCCTCGCCGAACACTTAGGGTCAAGCCCCTAGCTTGAAGGTACGGAGTCCACTCCCTAATTTAATAGAGTTATACCAAAATTTTATAAACAATAAGAACCGGGCTTTTTTTTATCATAGCCCGGTCTGAGATCTTCCAAAACAATTGAGTGTCGGGGGGATTCGCTGCTTGTCGGGGATATACCCCGCAGTGTAACCCGGCTTGGAGTATGACCCGTCAAAGGACTTGGCGATTCATCGGTGACTCACGAGTGACCTGGCGGGCGACTCATACTTGTCCCCACAGGCGACTTAGATAAATGACAAAGGCCCAAGGCCCAGTGTGCACCCTGGCATAAGGCGGCTCATAGAGAGGCTAGGAGGGCCGACTCACAAGAGAAGGTCCAAGAAGAGGAAAGACTCCCACAAGAAGGAAACAAGACCCGGATTAGGATTCAAGAGAGACTAATCCTATTACTACTCCTAGTAGGACTCTACATGTAAACCTACCCCTTCCACCTATATAAGGAGGGGTAAGGCGCCCCAAGAGGGACAAGATTGACAACTTAGGTCTAGACAAGACAAATCATGAGATAGACAGATTAGACACCCACGAGATTAGAGGTGGCGAGTCTCCACCCTTGTAATCAAGATCATCATCTTCATCAATGGAACACAAGCAGGACGTAGGCTTTTACCTCCATCGGAACACCCCTCCCCGGTCATCAGGCTGAGCTAGCCGAGATTGGGAACGCGTACCACAACACCCCTCCCCGGTCATCAGACGAGCTCGCCGAGGTGACGTCCCATCAAGCCCTACTGACCACTACTGAGACGGTGATGGTCGAGGGGGATACATCGGGCGCCAAGGATCGTAAGGTCCTGGCCGAAGAAGATACACCAGCCTCCGAGGACCGAGAGGTTCAGGCTGGTGTTAATACACCGGTCGCTGAGGACCAAGAGATTTTGGCCGAGGTACATACCCCGGTCACTGAGACTCAGGGGACAAGTTCCTTCTTCGTAGTTGGAGAAAATAACCAAATTCCCTCCAAGCACTGCCCAAAGACGACTTCCGGGGGTACCTAATGCTCCGGCATCTTCTGTGCCGCCCCCAACGCCGCCCACAACAGAACAAGCTATGGCTGAGTGGCCAACCATAATGGAGGACGTCTTGACCGGCTCCTCTATAGCCCAAGAACATCGCACCTTTATGGGTGCGGTCTTAAAAATTATTCAGTCCGTCAACACAGGACTAGAACCTTCAACGGCTTGCTGACGGGCTTTAAGGTAAGCTGTGTAACATTGTAGGTTTCATTTTGCAAAGTTATATATATGCTTTTATGGGTATAACAGCCCCCGAGCCATGGGTGACTTTGAAAGATAAACTTACCCGTGGCTCAGAAACTAATTTGTGGAAAAAACGAAAAATAGCCTGAAGACTTGTTTAAACTATTCATTTCAGAATTTTGACTAAGCAATGTTCACCTTGATTATTCGGAATTGAACTAACATGTTGTATTTACCTTGCAAGCCTCCTCCTCAGTTTTTAATGCCAATGCGTTGGAAATAGCTTAGCTAAACCAGAAACTGAAAGTTTCTGATGAAGAGCTTGGCTGCATAAATGGTCTGCTCAACGATAAGCATGGTAAGCCGTGTAAAGGGATTCATACCAACCTTGAGTAATTTTAAGGAGCGTCCTGGCTATGTCAGCTGATTCTTTGTATTATAACTTTGTTAGCATCCCAAGACAAAGATCTTGAGAAGCTCATGGAAGAGGTGGGGAAAGCCAAACGAGAGGCCACTCCTCACAAGGTGGCGGCTGAACAAGCGACTGCCGAGCTGGACGCCGTCAAGGTCGTCAACAGCAAACATGAGGCCAGGGTGACGGAGATCCTGGAGGTGCTGCAAGAGGCGAACTCCAAATGTGAGGCCTTGGAGCATAAAGCTTAAGAGAACGTGACTGATCACACCAAACTGTCCGTCGACCTTCAATCAGAGCGGGTGGAGCGGAGGTTCTACGAAAAAGAAGTGTGCCAAGCCAAGCTTGTGGCATAGGTAAGCTGTACTTACTTCAATGTGCCTTTGGTGGAAACAAGTATGCCTTTATTATGCATATATGGCATTTCGCAAGCGCCTTCGCGAACCTCCCGCGAAGTGCGGTGGATGCGGCCAAGCATTTCGCGTCCCATGATGGGGATGCCGAGCAACGACTATTTTGGGCTCAGTTTGAAACTCCCAAGCCCAACCCAAGTCTGAGTTATCAAATGAAGCAGCTGATGGAACTGCATAGGATGGCAGAGTCGGCCATGAAGCATCTTTGTGTTCGGCTATGGTCTGCCGAGCCCTTGTCGAGCAGTTACTTCACATTAGTGCATGAGTTGGTAGACGCGGCGCCCCGGATTGAAGACCTGCAACACTCTTCTTGTACGGAAGGAGCTCGGATGGCCTTTGCACGGATAATGGTGCATTTGTTGGGGGGTAAAGCCCCTTAAGATGGCCACTGGTTCATCGCCTGCCGAAAAGGAGCATAAGCGCTCCGAGTTGTATTTATCCTTCGCTATGGAAGGTGCTCGGGCGATCGAGTACCAGTGCCCAAAAGATCTAGTATTAGAATGAATATTTGTTAGTGTTTCTCAAGACAATCTATCTGATAAGACCTATGCCCGAAGTGGAGTACACTTTGTGTTATTTTCATTCCTATTTTGGCCATTTTAATCTGAAAGTCACGAGTCGTCGATTCCAGCCCGCATGTAGAGACTACTTGGGGTGTTTCATTGTCCACATTGCAACCCTTACCCGATGTATTGGTACCCGAGGGTGGTAGTGCATGAGGGAAACAAGGCGATCGAACTATGTGGCTTTATTGCTTTCATTTAGCCTTAGGAACTTTGATTGCAGGGACTGATGACAAGCCCCCAGCCTTTTGCGGTAATCGGACAAACCAGAAATTGAAATAATTACTACGAGGTTTGAATAAGTACAAACCCATCCGCGTGACGTAGAGTTGCCTCTATCGACTTTGTAAATGAGCTCGGATGGTAGACCAGTTCTCGCTTATTATGACGGTCAGTTTTCGTCTTTCTCCACATACGTATTTCTAACCAGGCCAGCTAGGAATACAATCGTAGTGGTTCTCCCTTTGCCCCTTTAGCCGAACTAGCGGAACTTAAGGGGGTAAGCACAGGAGCAGGGCAATCCAACTGTAGACCCAAGACATAATTTGGAACCGATGCATATAAAGCAAAATCCCAAGAAACCGAACACTTAGGAGATGAAGAAGTGATAGTGTAGCAATCGGGGTGGTGTTACCATCCAAGCCCCCGAGTTGTGATCAATAATTCTTTTGCGTGTGTAAAAAGTAATTTTGACCTTTCACCGCTGATAAGCATAAAGTGTATGTGTACGGAAGTACTTGAGATAATGTGTGTGATGCATTTTTTTAACTCGTAGAACAAAGGAAGCTCTTACAGGTAACAATCGATACAAGTATTTTAAGGCAACTTTTCAAGCGACCTTACATGGGTGACTTGACGTCCGCCTTGTGTTCGGCTGCACTATATCTATTACCCCTTCTAGGGGTGGGAGTATTATCCTTTAGAGGAATTTCCTATCGGCAAGTGGACCTTGAGTATAGGGTCTTGAGAAGCTGCCGAAGAACTGAGAATCTTGACGCTTGGGATCTTCATGATGCCCTATCTTTGTTTCCTAGGAGTATGTTGGGCCATAGTTCGTTTGACCCGACTACATGGTCCCTGGTGGGTTGCTCCCACGGCTGCCCATTGAATTTGAAGGATGAAATTGTGTTGTCGAGGGACATACCTTGATGGTGTTCGGGCCATGCCATGGGAGTCATATCCCTATGTACTCCCAGTCATAGAAGTATCCGGTTGGTCTGATTGAGCTCGGGCCCGTTTGCCTCCCCTCCGTGCCTTTGTTGTCGGCATGTGGCTTGAAGCGTCGCTATCGTGTTGACATTTAGCTGTAGTGCGGCCGTGTGCTTCTCAGTCCGGAGAGAATGCTTTGTGTTTCTGTTTACCGTGATCACTCCCTTGGGTGTGGCATTTTGAGCTTCATGTAGGTGTAGTGGGGTACATCGTTAAGGTGGGCGAAGGCAGTGCGTCCGAGCAGTGCATGGTATCCAGTGTGAAAGGGGACAATGTCGAAGCTCAAGTCCTCGCTACGGAAGTTGTCGGGAGAACAAAACACGACTTTCGGTGTTATCGTGCCTGAGCAGTGGGCTTCCATGCCTGGAATTACTCCTTTAAAGGTATTGCGGCTTGGCTTGATGAGTGATGGCTCTGTGCCCCTCTTTTTCGCCATATCCGAATAGATCATATTGAGGCTACTTCCTCAGTCCATGATGACTCGAGTGAGGTGGAATCCATCGCCGATGGGGTCGAGGACTAGGGGGCCGGTACCTACATGACGTATGTTGGTCAGATGTTCTCTGTGGTCGAAAGTGATCGAGCCAGCCGACCATGGGTTGTATTTAGGTGCCATGGGCTCAACGGCGTATTACCTCCCGCAATGCCCGCTTCCTCTCCTTTTGGGGTATGTGGGTGACATAGAACATGTTCACGGTCTTGACCTCAGGAGGGAACTGCTTTTGGCCTCCATTATTTGGACCACCGGGCTCCTCGTCGTCTTCACTTCGTGGGCCCCTGTTTTGCTCATTGGTGGCAAGCTTGTGTGCGTGTTTCAACACCCATAATTTGTAGTTGGTGTGGGTGGCGTGCATGTCTTGGGTTCCATGAATCTGGAAGGGCCTTTCCATGATTTTATCGCATGGGGTTGGTCCATCCCTGCTCCCTTTAAAGTGCTTCTTCCGTTGTCGAGGTTTTGTACTGCGGAATCCAACATTGACTGATGTATAATCAGCCTCACCATTACGGTCCAACCCTAACATATTACATCCCTTACACTCCAATTACTAACTGTAACACTGGTCAGCACTGATGATTGGGCTTATGATGTTTGAGAGGAAACCAGTTCGGCAGTAGCCGTTTCCCGCTGTCCAGACACTGTGGTCGCTTCCGAGCTCAAAGCCTCCTCTCTAAGGAGGAGAGGTCCAAGACCGTGGTCGGACAAGGGACCCAGAGACAATGCTTCGGGATTTTGTACTTCATCGTCCGAGGCCGTGAGGTTAGCGGGGAACAGATTGCCTTCAAAGTCGGTGGAGACTTTGAATTCTCCGAACCTTATCTTGTGACCGAGGACAAAACCACCGATCTAGCCAAGATGGCCGATTATGTCCGAGCTCAGTGTGAATCTACCGAGCGCGGAGACGTGTTCAGGGGCGAAGATGCCCTCATCGCGGACTCGATCGTTCATGATCAAGCAAGCCATCGATCCTTTTGGTGATCCAACAACGGAACTCTCAATGAAAGCACCAATGTTCCCGTCAAAACCGGCATATCTCGGGTAGGGGTCCCGAACTATGGAGCTTAGATCGATGTGTTGTAGGAGAGATGGGGAGACGATGCTTACCCAGGTTCGTGCCCTCTTGAGGAGGTAAAACCCTAGGTCCTACTTGATTATATTCACGGGGAACGATGGTTACAGAGTTGATCTACCTCGAGATCGTACGAGCTAAACCCTAGATGAGATAACCTGCCTCTACGCATAAGAGCCCATGGTTTATATAGACAACCGGGCCCCAAGGATTACACGTTACTCAAATAGATCGGGGGTAGATGGGACGGACTAGTCTTCCTGCCATGGAGTGCAGACCTGGTCTTCGGAGCTTTCCATCTTCATTACACAGTCGTGAGATAATCCGGTCTTTAATGACGCAGCCCATATGATCGGCCCATGAGGGAGAACCCGACTGCCCCGAGGACCCCTTAATCTGGAACTCCCTCAATTGCGTCACCCTATTGTTTTTAATAAGAGTTTAATGCTCTCGGCTGAGAAGATGCATGCCTTGGGGCTGCAAGAGCCGGACTCAAGGAAGCGGCCAGGCTAGTGTCTTTGAATCGGTAGGTAAGTGATCGGTTTTTGATAACCGAACATAAGTTCCAACCGAGTAGCCCCCAAGCCTTAATTTGGTTGGGATGACCGAGTTAAGGGTCGACATAATATTTTTCCACAAGGCATGCTCTAAAGGAGGAGAACAAATAAATTTCCAAGGATTTCGGGTTCAGACTGCCTGAATTGCAAGCGATAAAGGCTGCACTGGAGGAGGTGAACAAATTCACTGGAGAAGAGCACAATGAGTAAAGCTATTTGAAATGTGTTGAACTTTGATGTGATTTCCTTTATAACAAATAACTTTGTCATAGCAGGCGAATCTATTGGCCAACTGCAAAAAGATTTATATGCATCCCAAGATTCTCAGAGGTATGTTCAATCCTAGCTTGAAGCTGGTCCTCGCATATTAAAGCGATGTCATGAGGAAAAGAACCAACTCAAGGAGGAGAATAAATGGAAAGCTGAAGAAATTGAGAATTTGAAAGCTCAATCGGTACGAACCCATGAAGTGAATCAGAAATTAATGGGCGGCATATTCTCTAAGAAAAATCCCAACCTGGAATGTGATAAATCACTTTTTTATTGCGTTGATCGTAAAAACGTGCAACTTCCTTTGATCAGGTCTCTTGACTAGACTTCCCGAGGAAGAAGTTAGCTCTTTCGGGAGGGTTTCTAAAGGAGTTATCCATTGTGCATGAATGAGCTCGAAAGGCTATGAGGACCATGATCAAAGCGTTATGGCCAAATGAAAATCCTCTGCAAGAAATTAAAATCCGAGGAGTTAAAAGGAGCCCAGAGTCGCTTTGAGCTATGGAAGACTTCGACCTGCCGAGAAGGAGCTCGAGAGGCGTGGGCTATGGTGAAGACCGTTCTACCCAACTTAATCCAGATCACATGGCCCGGGTTGGTCCGACAAGGCCAGATGGTAAAGAGATTCCTCTTCACCTGGTTTATGACCAAGTGATGCCCGCCACCCGCCTTTCACAAGAAGATTGCACATTAGATGTCATAATAGATCCTCTCGACCAACAACCTAACGCGTGATTATTTTTAATTTTGTATTCATGTATCAAGACAATCCCTTCCATGCTCGAAAACTATGTCTTTAACCAGCTATCGGCTTCTACCTCCCTTGTTAATAACTGGGCAGTGTTCTGTACTTTGTATCCTGTGGTAAGAGGAACTAATTTCCAAGAACCATGCAATCCGTCCATGTGGTGAAAACAGACAGAGAGTGCACGGGGGGATTATCTTATATTATGATGCAACATAAGAAACATCTTCCAAAAAAATAGTTCCACGATGGGTTCCTTTTGTCCAGCTACTACATAAAATGTAGATGTTATAGCTATGTATCCGTGCAGTGCGGATAGATTTTCTTTCGGGAGGAATGATCCCCTTTTGTGGCGAATATTGCCGATTACATGAACCTCATTCGCAATCGACCAAGTTGTCTCTAAAGAAAGGCTAGCTTTTGGCTTTAGCCGTCCGAGGTACGTATCTGGATGAATCAGTCGTAACAATCGCAAAGGTTCTCCCTTTACCCCCTAGCCTAACATTCAGGCACATATAGAGGGTAAGCATAGGATCAAGGCAACCCAGCATTGCAAGAATGTTAAGTCCAACCGATGCATATAGTGTAATAAATCGATTTTGTTTGAGGCATATAATACATAAAGATGTAGGAGAAATAAATACATTGAACGACTTCCCTATGAAGCCCCCAGGTGCTATTGGGTTTGGACATCCTATTTCTCATGGTCAAAACAAATTCTTGAAGCAATTCAGTTGATCCAAACATATCCTAGGAAAATCTAGGTAATCCTACAAAAGTAAACAAGAAAAACTAGATAAAAGAAAAGAAAAAGGCAAGAGTAAAAAGAAGTTAATTGCATCGGTCTAGCCATAAAAAGGCCGAAGACAAGCTGCGTTCCGTTGGTTGTGCTCGAGGCGTTTGTCCTCTGGGTTGCGTGGGCGATAAGCTCCTCCTATCAAGACTTCATCAACAATGAAAGGGCCTTCCCACTTGGGTTTAAGTTTATGCTTTTGCTTCTCTGGGAGGCTTATAATGAGTTCGCCCATGTTGTATCTTTTGCCCGAACTTCTCTGCTCTAATTGCGCTGAGCCTGCTATTGATAAAAAGTAGATCGGGCTCGGGCTATATGACGCTCGCCTTCTAATGCATCTATGTATTCTTGCCGATCTAACTCATTCTCTCTTTCGTCATACATGCACACTAGAGGCGCGTCGTGGATGATATTACAAGGGAGGACCGCTTCGGCCCCGTACACCATGAAAAACGGTGTGTACCCCATTGAACGATGTAGGGTGGTACGCAAGCTCCATAGTACAAAGTCAAGCTGCTCCACCCAGTGGCAGTCGGATTCTTTAAGAGATCGGACCAGCCGAGGCTTGATATCACTCATAATGAGCTCATTGGCTTTTTCAACTTGTCCATTTGTTTGAGGGTGATATACTGAGGCATAGTTGAGCTTGATGCCCAAGTTATGCACCAATATTTTACCTCCTGGGCGATAAAATTGGATCCATTATCCATTATTTTGTTGTGCGGGACACCATAACGGTGTACGACATCGGATATGAAATCGAGGATCGACCCAACTTGAGTGGAGCTTACAAGCTTTGCTTCGATCCATTTGGTGAACTTGTCAACCGTAACCAGGAGGTATTTCTTTTTCTTGGTCCCCCTTTAAGTGGTTGACCATGTGCAGACCCTAGACCGCAAAGGGTGAGGTGATTGGAATTGTCCGAAGAGCCATCAGGGGCATGTGGCTTTGATTTGCAAAAAGTTGATGCCCCACACAGTGCTCGACGAGTGTGTGGGCGTCCGCTCGGGCTATGGGCCAGAAGAAACTAGCTTGGAATACCTTGCTGACCAGGGCCCTTGCCGCTGCATGGTGGCCGCCCATACCTGTATGTACTTCGGCCAAAAGGTGCCTCCCTTCTTCCTCGGAGATGCATCGCTGGACGACTCCTCTGGTTCTTTTCTTATATAGCTCAAACTCATGGACCTTGTAGGCCTTTGATGGACGAATGATGTGTCTCGCCTTGGTTTGGTCATCGGGGAGTTCTTTGTGCAGATCCGGTCCATGGGGCGATCACTGCGATGCCCTCGTAAGCCGAAGGTGTTTCTTCAATTGTAGGTCCGCCAGCGATTTGATCATCCGGCTCGGCCATGGGGGCTACAATCTATTCTACACCATCAACTATTGCGCTACTAACCTCGTCCTCCCATACCATCGATGGCATGAAAAGCCTCTCTAGGAATGTGTTACTTGGGATAGGTCAGGCTTTGCGCATAAGCGGGCAATGACGTCACCATCTTGGTTGTTGTCTCTCGAGACGAGATGGATTTCCAATCCCTCGAACCATGCTGATATCTTAAGGATGGTGTTTCTGTATGCTGCCATTTTTGGTTTTCTTGCATCAAATTTGCCGTTGATTTGTCATATGGCGAGGTTGGAGTCCCCCGTACCTTGATCCGGTGTATCCCCATTGAGGTTGCCATCCTAAGTCCGTGTAGTAGTACATCGTATTCTGCCGCGTTATTCTAGTCTGCGTAGATGATCTATAGTAGGTATCGGACATTATCCCGGTAGGGGATGTAAGGATCACCCCAGCACCTAGTCCAGCAAGGGTTTTGGACCCGTCGACGTACATGGTCCAATGAGCGTAACTGCTATACTCTCTGGGGAGATCTGTCTTTGTCCATTTGGCGACGAAGTCGGCTAGCACTTGAGATTTGATTTCTCGTCATGGCTTGAAAGTGATATCGAATGGCAAGAGCTCAATGGCCCTTTTAGCTATTCGGCCGATGGCGTCCTTGTTGTTAATGATGTCGTTCAGGGGTACCTCGGATGTTACTATGACCGCACATTCTCGGAAATAGTGTGTGAGTTTATGTGATGCCATAAACACTGTGTAGGCAATCTTCTGATATTGTGGGTTCTAGTTTTGCATGGGGTATGTACCTCGGATAGATAGTGGACCGGCTTTTGTATCCGTAGTTGTTGACCCTCTGCATCCGGTTCTATGACGAGGACCTCGCTGGCCACTTGATTGGTGGCCGAGATGTATAGCAACATCGGTTCCCCTGCGTAGGGTGCTAGTAGAATGGGGTTGCACGCGAGCAGCGTTTAGATTTCCTCTAGAGCCTCCGCAGCCTCGTCGGTCCATTCGAAGTTCTTGGTCTTCTTAAGCAACCTGTAAAGTGGGAGGGCTTTCTCGCTGAGGGGATAGATAAACCGTCTCAAGGCCGCCATGCAGCCTACCAATTTTTGGACGTGCTTTAGCTTTGTAGGGACCGTGCGTTGTGACAGGGCTCAGATCTTGGCCAGATTGGCCTCTATTCCTCTTTGCGACACAATTAATTTGAGGAGTTTGTCGCTAGGACTCCGAAGACACACTTGTCCAGGTTAAGTTGTATGTCATATTCTCGTAGATTGGAAAAGGTATGCCTAAGGTCATCTACTAGCTAGCCTACGTGCTTGGTCTTGACGGCCACGCCGTCCACGTATGCCTCTACTATTTTGCCGATTTGTTTCTCCTAGCAAGTATGGATCATGCGCCGGTAACTAGTGCCCGCGTTTTTTAACCCGAAAGGCATTGTGTTAAAGCAGAATGGCCCATAGGGGGTTATGAAGGCAGTTGCCGCCTGATCAGATTCCTTCATTTTAATCTAATGGTATCCAGAGTAAGCATCGAGGAAACATAGAGAATCGTGTCCGGCAGTTGCGTCAATAATTTGGTCTATTTGGGGTAAGGGAAAAGGATCCTTAGGGCAGGCCTTATTGAGGTCTTTGAAATCGACGCATAGCCGCCAAGATTTGTCCCGCTTTGGTACCATGACCATGTTTGCCAACCAGTCGGGATGTTTAATTTCTCTCATGAACTCGGCTTCTAGTAGTTTGGTAAGTTCTTCACCCATAGCTTGACGCTTTGGTTCAGAAAATCGGTGCAAGGCCTGTTTGACAGGCTTAGAGCCTGCTATTATATTCAGGTTGTGCTCCGCCAGCCCCAGAGGGATTCCTCGCATGTCTGAGGGGTAACAAGAGAATATATCCCAATTTTCACGCAAAAAGGTGTGCAATGCTTTGTCGATTACGGGGTCCAGCTGGGATCCAATGGACGTGGTTTTATTGGGGTCTGTTGGGTGCACCTGAAATTTGATGATCTCGTCCGCAGGTTTGAAGGATGTGGACTTTGGTTCCTTACCGAGGATCACGTTGTCCTTGTCCACTATGTAACGGAGTTTAGTAAGTTCTTCTACGATGAGGGCTTCCGCTAGTACCTCAAGGGCTAGGGATGCTGTTTTATTTTCACCTCAGAGGGCTCTGTTGGGGTCACTTATGACTGTGATCACACTGCTTGGCCCCGACATTTTGAGCTTCATGTATCTGTAATGTGGTATGGCCTAGAATGGTATGAAGGCTTCACATCCTAACAGGGCATCGTAATCACTGTAAAAGGGTATGATATGAAAAAGAAGTTCTTCGTATCGGTAGTTCTCGGGTGTGTCGAATACCACATTGAGTGTTAGTCATCCGGTACAGTGTGCTTCTTTCCCGGAGAAAATACCTCAGAAGATGGTATTGCTTTGTTCGATTCGAGACCTATCGAACTACATTTTTTCCGGTGTGTCCTCATAAATGAGGTTTAGACTGATGCCCCCATCTATTAGCACCTTATTTAGTTTGAAGCTATCGACTATGGGGTTTAGGACTAGGGCCGCAGGTGTTTGGTTTGTGCTAGTGATCGCGTGATCGTCCTTGCTGAAATTAATTGGTTTGTCCGACCATGGGTTTGCTGCCATTACATGGTGGATTTGATGGAGTTCTCGAAGAGCTCTCTTTCTTTGGTTTTTCGAGGAAAACGTTTCTAAAATCATTGGGATCTCTTCATTGCTATCAGGCGGTGTTCCTGACCGTTCCTCCATAAGTGGGGCCTTGAGGATGCATTCTCCACTTTTTGCAACTTTCCTGACGCAGTATTTGGAGGGGCCGAGTGTATGGGGCATGGCTTGTGAAGTAGTACGTCAGGGACCGATGTGTATCTCGTCCGTGTTTTGTTCCTTTCCTCTACGTCCCCGGAGGTAATCGACCCCATGAATGGGGTTGTGCGCCATCTACGGATTCCTCTGGTTTGCTTCATATGGCCAGGCTTCATACACATTGTTGTATTTTCCAAGTGCTTTCCATGGTGAAATATTTTAGCACCAAGTTTGACAGCTCGGCAAAGGTTTGAATTCGGTGAGTGGCGAGGGAGTTGAGGATGCCCTCGTCATGGCAGTTATGTCGGAAGGCATCGATCATCTCCCATTTGCCACGGCCGTCTGCCCTATCCTTGTGAGGTGGAATGTGGCCGAGAAGTGATGTATTGATTCCCCTGGTCATTGTATAACCTTATATGGGCCTAAGAAACTGAACTCTTCCGCTTTTCACAAGGGATGCTCGAGTTGGGTGGTTGGTGGGATAACATTTCGTGTTCTCATGAGATGGGGGTCCGAGATCTCGGCACCGCGTGTCACGCTCTAGTGGGGTTTAGCGCGGTAGGCTTGGGGTCCGTGGTTAAAACGAGACCCTGTTGTGCTGATTCTAGGTCACGTGCTGGATCGGCACTGGCCCCGAGTTATTCTCGGGATGAGATACAGATTTCGAATAATCGGGGGAGTCGAGTTGATCGGTAACTGGGATATAGACCATCCTTAGTTTTCGTAGTTGATGAGGGGGGCTTAGTTGGGCACTGTGCAGTGGCAACCAAATGCATGATGGGTGGGACATGAATTTCCCTGTCATCAGGTCTAAGCCCGACTCGATCGTAGATCGTAGATTGGTCGTCGATCATGCTCAAAGCTTGTATTCGACCGAGTAACTCGTGTAATAACGGGGTCTCGGTGGAGTCCATTCCATTTGAGTGCTCGGGGTTGGCCCGCGACACTGATGCCGTCTGGTCGTTCGATGATGCTCTCGGGCTGTGGTCGGCTAAGACGAATCTAGGCATATCAACCACATCGGGCTTTAAGGCTAGACCAAGGGTAAAAGTCATCCTAGTAGTGGCATCCACAGCTTCCGTAGTGGAAGTATCAGTGCTCGTGGGCTCCATGGAAGGAGCTAGATCCTTGTTAACACAAGATCTCCCCGGGGAGCTGTCGTGAACTCTAGGCTCCCGAACCTGACTTCGTGATGGGGGGTGAAGTTTTTGACATGGCCAAGGCGGTCGGCCGGATAGGCATGTAGAATGATGCTTCCGAATGCGAATATCTGTCCGAGGACAAAGAGGTCCTTGTTGCGGATCTATTCGACGATGACTAAGCGTGCCATCAATCCTTCCTGCGATCCTACGACGAAACTTTCAATGAAAGAACCAATGTTGGTGTCCAAACCGGCGGATCACGGCTAGGGTGTCCCGAGCTGTGAAGCTTGGATCGATGGATTACACGGGACGAATGAGGTAAAACCCTACGTCCTGCTTGATTAAATTGATGAGGATATGAATTACAGAGTTGATCTACCTCGAGATCGTATGAGCTGAAACCTGGATGAGTCAACTTGGTTACACAGATGAAACCCTCTAGTTTATATAGACGCCAGGTGTTCGTAGGGTTACACATAATCGACCTCCAGCCGGGGACAGATGCGCCGACCTAGACTACTTAACTTGGATGACACACGAGTCTTTGGAGCTTTCCTTATTGAATATGAGGTCATCACACAATCTGGTCTTCAAAAGACAGCCCATTAGTCCGTCCCATATGATAAAAGTCGACCACCTGAGGAGCCCTTAACTCCAGACTACCTCAATCATTTAGTTTTCTTACTACCTCAGGATGAGGATGTTTGAAATTGCTTTGATATTATTTGTGTAAAGAGTAGTTTGGCATCACCCAGTACCGGGGAGAGCGTCCAGATGTACTGCCATAATTAGTATCATTATGATTACAAGGGTCTAAGGTAGATGTGTTTCCGAGACCTCTGGTTATGTGTTCATGAATGTGATACATTGGAGCGTAGTATCATGTTAGGAATTGTGTGAGGTTTTGCCCTTTTATCCATGGTACCGGTGGCATTACCGGAAGATTTCGGGAGTTCTAAGGAAGGAAAGCAAGTAGTTACCTAGAATTATCCTCCCAACAAATGCATAATGCGTTATGTATTTGTTTATGGCTTAATTTGCAAGCCTCGTCCTTTGTTTTTTGAAATATGGTAATTCGAGTTGCGTCGATGTCAAGTGTTTATTTCATGTCTTTCCTAAGTAGTGTTCTCGTATTTTTAGGGGAATGCTAATTATTTTGTTTAACCGGAGTTGTCATGAAATTCTTTCAACCGCAGTTCTTCCCTTCAAGTGAATTCAACCTTATTTCAATATTCGCAAGATCAATCCTCATATTTCTTTCTGCAGTTCGTTTGATCCATCCTAAGTTTTCTATGTTTTCCCCACCCTCCCGCTGTTTTTCTTAAATGATTAAATTATCATCCAAGCGCCTTTCTTTTCCTTGATGTTTCCACTATATTTTCTTCCATATTGTATCCGGTGATTCATTGTGAAGATGTCCAAGTGTTAATTTCATCATTTCTTCGACTCCGTATTTCCCTCGTGGATTCAATTCAAGATTTCGGTGTTCATTACACCTTTGTCATTCATTAAATGCTTCCCATGTTGTAAATTCTTATCCAAACATCTCTTATTTACTCACCGCTCTCTATTCCATCTGGAGTGTTGAAGATATCTCTGAAGATTCGTGTTTTCATTCAAGTCCTTTCAAAATTATTTGAGGTTCTCACCTCATCAAGTTCTTAATTTGTACCGGTGCAATCTCTCTTTCTAATCAATTGCTTCAACGGTGTTTTATTTTTTAGTGGCCCCATAACCCATAGGTCTTTTGGAGGACATTACCTAGCTCTTCTTTGGAGATCTCAAGTTATTTTCAAACATGACGTAAGAATGAATGCCATCACTCATATTCCTTCTCTAAGATTGCTTTTAAATCATTTTCATCGTTGTCTCAACCTTTCTTTATCCATTGCCCCAAAATGTTTTATTCATTCTTGCTGGCGTTGCTTGTCATTGTTCTCAACTTGAAGACCGAAGAAAAGTTTCTCTTAAATCTTTCTCCATTCTTTTGAAGATTTGTCATCTCAGCTTGGGGTGATCCTCTTAAATTGTTTTCGATCATGAAAATTTCCTTGCATATATATACGGAGCATCTCAAAGTTGCTTTCATTTCTCGATTCTCCGAAGGCCATCATTTCCAAAAATTTCTTCTTCCTCAGCTTTCATCTCTTATTCTCCGATTCTTCTAAATTGTTGTCCCTCCGTTCTTATATCAATTATTCTGGCATTTTGTTCAAGACTTATTCAATCTTGTGATATCTCTCTTCCATGTGTTTAAGAAGAATAAGTAGTATGCCAAATCCGTTACTTGTCATTGCTTTGACTTGATGAAGTATAAGCACACATAATTCTTATTCTTCTTTCTTCAAAGTGATTGCAATCCTTCTTACGGAGTTGTTCACGATATGAAATTCTTGGATCTCATTGATTCATCTATTATTTTCCATACTTCCAAGTTTTTCTCACGTATGTCTTAGCGAAATTCCATCTAAATCTTTGCAAGGTCATAATCTTATTCTTTTCAACATTCATGTCATTGGTCATTCTTTTGTATACAAAGGTTCTTCATGGTGGTTCATCAACATTCACTCTCGAATTGTTCTTCGAGAATATTGTTGGAGGAGCTCAAGTATTCTCTATCTTGCATTTCAAGTGCAATTATTTATCCATTATCTTCGAGATGGTATTATAAAATTCTTGATTCATGAGGAGTCTCGAAGATAATTTTTCAAGCATGATATATTCAAACCCATTTGTCTTCCTTGGACCTATATTGGATTGGATTTCCCCTAAATATTTTCCTAAGGATTGTTGCAATTGTGGTGATTATCGTTAATCCAAGTTCTCAATCCATCGTCTTGGTGAAAGAAGTTTTTTATATCTTGTTGATCCCAAGCAATCAATTGTCTCCTTCAGGGGCTGGTTGTCACCTCATAATTTTGAGATGTTTTCCATAATCCCACAACAAGGTAAATATTTTCTTTGTTTAGTTTCCAACAACTCCATTCAATCCTTCTTTGTTAAGTTGTCTTCCATATTCAATGGTGGTGCAAGTTGTCACACTCTTCTCCATTCTTTTCTTTTCAAAGATCTAGCTTCTACTCTTTTGTTCCGGAGGCATTGTTATGTTGGTCTCTTCGACCCATGATCCCATTCTTTCATTGCTTATCCATTTTACCAGAGTGTTGTGTCCTCTTTTAAAGTTCTTTCCATCTTATCAAGTTTTGCCTCTCATTCCAACAGAAATGCTGCCCGAATTCGTTCTTTATAATTCTTGGTATATCTCGTTTTAACGGGAGTCACTACTGGAATCCAGTTCTTTGCTATCAGCCAGGTCTTTGCCGTCTGCTGGCTGATGGCAAAGAACCTCTTTGCCGTCAGTTAACACTAGGCGGATGGCAAAGGGTTGACTGATGGCAAAAATAATATTTTCCATGTGTCGGCCCTTTGCCGTCGACCAAGGGCAGACGGCAAAGAGCATGGGTGGGTCCCATGCCTGCCGTGTCCGACGGAAGGCTAACTTTGCCATGTGTCGGCCTTTGCCGTCTGTCGTGGGGCCCTTTGCCGTCGGGGGGCCGACGACAAAGGGGCCGACCGAGTAACGGTCGTCTACTCCCCCTCGCGCTCACTGTCTCTCTCCCCCCCCACACTGTCTCTCTCTCCCCCTCGCGCTCACTGTCACTCGCCCCCGTTGCTGCCCCGCCTCGCTCCCACCAGCGACGCCCTCCCCACGGCGCTACCTTCCCCGCGGCGACCCCCTCCCAGCGGCCACCCCGGCCCCTCCCCGCGGCCACCCCCTCCCCGCGGCCACACCCTCCCCGCGGCCACCCCTCCCCGCGGCCACCCCCTCCCCGCGGCCACCCCTCCCTGCGGCCACCCCCTCCCCACGGCGACCCCCTCCCCGCGGCCCTCCTCTCCCACCACCACACCTCCTCGCTGGTGAGTTCATTTTCTTTCATTTTTTTCTTTTTTTCATTTCATTGCATCTGTTAGTTTAGATTAATGTCAGTGTTAATTAGGTTAAAGTTAGTCTAGGTTAATTAGGTTACTATTAGTTTAATGTTAATTAGGTAATTGTTAGTTTAGGTTAATTAGGTTACTATTAGAATAGTGTTAATTAGGTTACTGTTAGAAGAGGAGGAGGAGGAGGAGAAAGAATAAGAAGAAAAAGAAGAAGAAGAAAAAGAGGAGAGAGGAGAAGAAGAAAGAAAAGGACCCCGACTCCCCGCCCACAACCCCCGACGCCCGACGCCACCAACCCCCTAGGCCCGACGCCACCAACCCCCGACCCTCGACCCCCGACCCCCGACGCCACTAACACCCGACTCCGGACCCCCGACACCCGACACCACTGACCCCCGACCCCCGACTCCCGATCCCCGACTCCCGACACCACCAACCCTCGACGCCCGACGCCACCAACCCCCGACCCTCGACCCCCGACCCCCGACGCCACTGACACCCGACTCCCTACCCCCGACGCCCGACACCACTGACCCCCGACCCCCAACTCCCGACGCCCGACACCACTGACCCTCGACCCCCGACGCCCGACCCCCGACGCCCGACACCACGGACCCCCGACCTCCGACCCCCAACGCCACTGACCCTCGACCCCGTACCCCCGACCCTCGACGCCACTAACCCCCAACCCCGGGCCCCCGGCACCTCTTTGGCCTCTTGTTAATCGAAAAGACCCCAACCCCTGACGCTAGTGACCCTCGACCCCCGACGACACTAACCCCCGACCATCGACGCATTTAACCCGACTCCCGACCACCGACACCCGACACCACCGACCCTCAACGCCACTAAGCCCCGACCCCCGACACCTCTTCTACTTACTGTTGAACGAGAAGGTGCTTTTCGGCCTTCTAGAGGCCCACGGGGTCATAGTTTTGTAAATTATGAGTTAGGTCACATATTTTCCGATTATGTTAGTTATAAAAACATCATATTTGTGTTAATCGTGTGAATTTCAATATGCAGTTGTTCGACGACCTCCAAGTGCGTTGGACGAGCTCCGCCCTTGCGTTTGTTGGTGAGCACAAATGACTTCTCCTCCTACCCCTTAATTTGCTCTCTCCCGGTCTTCGTGCCGATGAAACTTGCTAGCTATAGGTTTCTTCAATCATGAGTATGCGTGACCAGTATGTATCTCCCGTTCGAAAGGGCGACATCTATAAATATGCGTTTCTTTGCATATTTATAACCGCCATCCTTTCGAATTGTCCAACATTATCCATGGACAGCCCGAGTATTTGTAGATTGGGTTTGTTTTCCCGTATGCTGTGCTCCGGATCCGATGCGGAATTTCGTTAGTGCCTCCCTTGTTGTTCTCCGGGTACACATCCTCTCTTCTTATTGCTGAGACGTGTATCAGGAGAATAGCGGGGATGTGCTGCTGAAATTCTGCGTCGCATCTGGAGCAGAGCATGGGAAAACGAACCCAATCTACACATACTCGGGTGGGATTAGGACCTATCTTTACCTATTAGCGTGTAGGTTGCATGGACGTAATAAAACTGACAAACTTGATTAGCGTATGAATATAGATGATGAATTATATATTTATTTCTTGTGCCCCCATAGGTATCTAGGCAACATGAGTGATCGTGCTTCGATGTACACTGGTTACCCTAGTTAGAAAGACATGACCCATGAATGGTTAACAAAAACCAGGGGGTTTGTGAGAGCCGCATTTGCAAATGGCCAGCAAAAAACATGGTGCCCCTGTCCCAACTACGACAACTGGAAAAAGCAGATAGAGTTTGAAATGGGTAAACACCCGCAGAAGTGGGGTTTTACGCCTAATTATACGGTGTGGACTTTTCATGGTGAGTCTGACCAACGTGCCAGAGCTGAGATGATTCGTCGTCGCACCGGGATTGAAGACATGGTGCCGGAATTGAAGACATGATGCAAGACATTGATGATGCTCGGGATTCGGATGATGAGATGCAGGAATCTGCAAAGGCCTCCTATCCACGAGCAGACTTAGCTTTGTCAGCTGGATACCATAACGCAAGTAATGGCTCTGAAGGCTCAATTCAACCTAGGCAGAGAATGCTACAACGCGATGATGATGATATTTGGACGCTTTCTACCCAAAGGCCATGTATTGCCTGCAAACCTGTACCAGTCAGAGAAAATCCTCCGTGTACTTAATGGATGTACTTAATGTATTGCCCTATGAGAAGATACAGGCCTGTGAGAATGGATGTGCCTTATTTAGGCTTGATTATGCGGCCTTGAACTATTGCCCCATTTTCAATTCTTCCAGGTATATTGTGGTAGACAACGGTACGGGTGAGAAGAATCAGACATAAATCCCCATTAGTGTTCTTCGTTATCTGCCAATCGTACCAAGACTTCAACGTCTTTTCATGGTCGAAGAGACGGCCAGACAGATGACATGGCACAAATTGGGCAAAAGAACCAAACTAGATGCAGATGGGAACAAGATGCTGGTACACACTTCAGATGGTTTTGCGTGGAGGCACTTCAATGCATTACATAAGGATAAATTGGAAGATCCAAGGCAACCTAGAGTTGCCATCAGCACGGATGGGTTCAATCTGTATGGTATGATGGCAGCACAATACAGTTGTTGGCCTGTATTTGTCATTCCACTAAATTTGCCAGCCGGAGAGATTATGAAAAGAAAGAACATTTTCCGGACGTTGATAATTCCAGGGCCCAACTATCCGCGGAAGAATATGAATGTGTACATGCAGCAGCTTAAGGATGAGTTGCAAGAAGCCTGGGATAATGTGATCAAGACCTACGATGCGGCTACCAAAACAAATTTAAAAATGCATGTGTGGTACATGTACTCGACGCGTGATTATCCGCCGTTTGCACTATTCACTCGCTGGTGTGTGCATGGAAGGTTCCCGTGCACCACATGCAAGGCAGCTCTTCAGTTCCGTTGGCTGCAGGCTGGTCGCAAGTATTCTTGCTTCGACATGCATAGACAATTCCTGGATCCTGACCATAAGTTCAGAAAAGACAAGAAGAATTTCATCAAAGGTAGAGATGTCAAAAACACTGCACGAGCTGCGTTGACAGGCCAACATACCCTTGATCAGTTAAATGCTCTCGAGCCTGATCCTTTGCATCCAGGATACTTCAAAGGGTATAATACGGAACACGCCTGGACTCACAAGTCATGCTTATGGGATCTGCCTTACTTCAGAGACCTCCTTTTCCCACACAACATCGACGTGATGCACACTGAAAAGAATATTGCGGAGGCCATTTTGGGTACATTGTTCGGCATAGAGGGGAAGTCAAAAGATAATCCTAAGGGTAGAATCGACCTGGAGGCTCTTTGTGATAGACCGTTTCAAAACTTGCGACAACGGAAAGGAAAGCAAAGCATAGCGAAGCCAAAGGCATGGTTCAATCTTCAAAGGCCAGCTATGAGGGAAATGCTATTGTGGGTGAAAATGCGGTTGATGTTCCCCGATGGGTATGCTGCGAATCTAAAGAGGGGAGCGAGTCTTGAAAAATTGAAAATATTTGGGCTCAAGAGTCATGATTGGCACATATGGATTGAGCGGGTAATGCCGGTGATGTTGCGTGGCTTTATCCCTGAGGATGAATGGCTAGTACTCGCAGAGCTGAGCTATTTCTTCCGTTCTCTTTGTGCGAAAGAACTATTGTCTGGCGTGCTAGATGAAATGGAAGAGTTGGCGCCGGAGTTGATCTGCAAATTAGAAAATATCTTTCCACCGGGCTTCTTTAATCCAATGCAACATTTGATTTTGCATCTCCCGACCGAGGCAAGAATGGGGGGCCCGTTCAAAGTCGATGGTGCTACTCACCTAAGAGGATGCAAAAGACGCTTCGAGCTAAGTGTAAAAATAAACGTAGAATTGAAGCATCGATGGCCGACGCATTCATTACTGAGGAGGCGACAAACTTCGTGACAACACACTACGAAGCCAAAAATCATCATTTGCATAACCCGAAGCCTCGGTACAATGATGGCGATCCAAAAAAAGTTTGATCCAACCTCGGCCTATTAAATGGTAAGCTCGCACCATCCGGTGCTTCAAAAGGGAAATCGTTGAATGTCGAAGAATGGCGGACCATTTCTTTGTATATCTTCACCAACCTAACAGAAGTGCGGCCGAGTAAGTTCTCAGTAATTTAGTTCCGCAACTTATAATTGCTTTGAACTACTCTTATTCCCGGATATTTGATATAGTTGATATGTCGCCGCATTCTCGAATGGAGCTGTCATCGAAAAGGATTCCGTCGAAGAGTATGAGCTTCTCGCAAAGCATGGAGGCGACTATCCCGGTTTCATCTCTTGGTTCAATCAAAGGGTAATTAATTACCATTAAGGGCCCATTTGATTTCTTGGTCTGATTTGCGGCTAATGCATCCATTCTTTCATATTAAACTTGTAGGCTGATGCAGAGTCTATGGACACCGAGTTGAGACAAGTCGCTAATGGTTTTGACTATAAGGTCCATTCATTTGACAAATACAGCATCAACGGGTATCACTTCTGTACCTTTGGCAAAGAGCTATCGATGCCTGACCTAAAGACTACAAATTGTTCTGTCTCTGCTATCGGCGAAGGAGACACCGAGTATTATGGAAGAGTTGAAGCAATTTATGAACTTCTATTCTATGGTGAAAACCCACCGACCGTCGTAGTCTTCAAATGTTATTGGTTTGAGCCGAGGGAGACTAGAAGGACTCATGAACATATAGGACTAGTCGAAATCAACCAAAACACCCACTTAGATGTTCCCGATGTCTATATTACGGCTGAACATGCGACACAAGTTTTCTATCTACCGTGGGCCTGCCAAACTGATCCAAATCTCAATGGTTGGGATGTCGTTTATGAAGTGGCGCCACATTTTAAACCACCTATCCTCAATGAAGAGGACTACGAACCTCACATTAACCCAGACACATATGAAGGAGAATTCTTCCAAGAAACACGTATGTCCAAGAAACGTTTCAAGAACCGCTCTACTTCACCCCGGAACATTGAAGTAGAGAGCGACAGTGAATCCGTCTTAACTCCTGAGCCCGAACAGGAAGAGCTAGAACAAGAAGAGGTTACTGCTGCTGATGACCTGTCACTTCTTGACCGATTGCATAATGGTGGCGTTCCACATGTTCTTCGTGATAGTGATGATGATGATGCATTTATTGATGATAGTGATGATCATGATGGATTTGTTGACCCCGAAGCATATATAGACGAGCACGATTGTTATTAGTTCATGTAAGGTATTCAACTAAATTATATAAATTTTACTACTCATGTTGGTATTTATGTTATACTAATTTCATTTACTCTTTGTCATGACAGGTGTTGAAAGATGGTGGGAAAGGGTCGAAAGCACTCCGCGGCTCCTTCTTTGTCGGCGGGTGATGGGATGGGTACTTCCATTCCTTCCTCACCTCTTCGGAGAGCGTTGCTCTCTACTCTGCAAGTAGCACGCCCCGTGAGAGGAGGTCGACCCCCCGCGAAGCCGAGAGGTACTAAAGGTACACGTTGTATTCATGTTGTATGCATATTGGTATTTATATACATTTTATTACTCATGTTGGTATTTATGTTGTACTAAAGGTACACGTGGCCGCGGGAGAGGTAGGGCGGTGGCTGCCACGCCTTCTGAGGTGGAAGCTACACGGTCTCCGCCACCACCCCAAACTGATTCACCTGAGCACAGGACTTCTAGGGTGGATTCGTCTGAGGTGGAGGCTACACGGTCTCCAGTTCACGAGCCTCGGGTCGACGAGCCTCGAGTCGATGAGCCTTCGACCCACGAGACTCGTGTCCCTGAGGCTTCATTCCAGGCGACTCCGGAGCAAAGCAGGGATGAGGGTACGTCCCAAGAGACCCAGTGGGATACCTGGGCTGAGCCAAGTGGCCATGCTGGTAGCGACGAGGAGCTGGGTGAGGGGGCTACTGTCTACCAGCGTGGTAGTTCGGGGCTCCCGCTCGTGCCGGCGACCCCCGAGAAGAGGTGGTCGATTAGGACAAATGGGGACAAGTAAGTTAATTTACTCTTCTTTAACCTTTTGCCTTCACGTTTTCTCAAATATCTAATGTTTTGGCTTTAATTTGTCATACTGTAGGGGTTGGATTGTTGCCAAGGGTGTCCGCAAGCCCAACAGCGTCCTTGGTGTGCTTTGCCGTAAAAACTTCCCAAGGTTTGTTACGTTGCCCGGTCGGGAGCGAGAGGTAAGAATGACCTGGGAGCACTACTTGGGTGCCCCGGCCCCGCCAGAGGTGGAGATCGACGGTGTTTTGTACGACACGATGGCGGACATGGTGATCCGAAAGTTCTGGGTAATTTCTCCTTCACACAATTTTAAATCAACCATAGCTATTTATTGTACTAATCGGTGTTGTCTCGTTTGCAGACCTACTACAGGTCTGAGGAAGGATACGAGGAGGACGCGGCAAAGGTTATCGAAACCGAATGTCGCCGCCTACTTCAAAACTTTCGGCACGAGGCTCAGGTGCAGGCTGTTCGAGACTACTATGCCACGCGGCGTATTAGGATTGACAAGGCGAAGTCACATAACGGTAATTACATATTATTAAGGCTTTGTAGTTAGTTTCCTTGATTTGGTTCTTACGCGCTCAAATTTCTCTTTATTAACTTAGGTGCCCCCGAGATGGTGTGTGGATAAGATGGATTGTTGGGAGGCCTTGGTGGATCAGTGGTGCTCCGAAACGTGGGAGGCCATCCACAACAACGCCAAGGAGAGGCGTGGAAAAATGGTTGGTGTGCCACACCATCAAGGGAGCGTCAACTTAATCCAATTTGGCGAGAACTGGGTATGTGGTTTGCTTCATGCCTCATGCAACTCATTCTTAATGCTATCTTGATCCCTTTACTAATACAATTTTCATCTCTCTCTCTTTTAGGCGCGTCACAATAAGACGGAGGTGCCACAGATGTACGACATGTATGCGATGGCCCATACTGTCTCGTACAAGAAGGTCAAGGCATTCTCTGAGTCTGACCTCGAGCATCCAGAAAACTTCACCAACATCTCCTGCCACCAGAAGCTCGTGAAGTACAGAGATCACGGGAAGGCGAGGAAAGTGGAGGACTTTAACCCGAGCGAGGGGCCTATTGATCCAGAGCTAGTGATGATAGCTGGAAACGGGAGGCCCCATGGATTGATCGCCATTGGAGACGGCCTTATACGTTGTCCTAGCACTCTCCGGGAGATAAAGGCACGCCAAACGAGCTCTTGTCCAGAGATAACACGTCGTCCACGGCCAGTCAAGCTCGCCATCGAGGTTAGGTTAATGGACTCAACTATCTTTCCGCATTATGTTGTGCGCTGGAACCAATATGATTACATTGCTAACAATGAGTTGTGTTGTAGGCTTATATTCAGAAAGAGAGAGAGGCAATGCAGGCGGCTATGGCGGAGAAGGATAAGGAGATTAGGTAGCTGGAGCAGAGGACGACTGCATTGGTGGAGGCGGAGAGGGCACGGAATGATGCGTCTAACAGGGCCATATACGAGCTCTTCATGGTAAGTTTCGTCTTCATGTTATTTCAAATCTTGCATTTGAATGTCTGTTTCATTAATAAATAAAAAGTTTGACTTGTCGAAACCAAATGTACAGTCCATGTGCGAGAAGAGCGGCCAAGTCCCTCCGCCGATGCTAGTAATTAACGTGGCGGGGACGGTGAGTTTCATTTCAGTGCAGTGATCTAAAGAGTGTCCTCATGCTAACGACACATTGCAAACGATGTTTGGTGCAGAATATCTCCCGAAACGCATCGCATGACCCTTCTACACTGGAGCCTTCCCTAGGTGAAACAAGCCAGAGCCACCGTGCTTCACCGCCGTGATGACGATAATGGTATGTTATTTCTAGTGTTTTAATAAAAAATAGCTAGACTTCCATCTAAATGACATAATTAGCTTAGTTAGCTCCAAAATGGCTAAATTGGCTAATTATCCTACAAAATGACATAATTAGTTAGCTCCAAAATGACCTATTTAATAAAAAATGACCTATAGTTAGCTCAGTTCTCTCCTAAATGACATAATAAGGCTTACGTAGCTGCAAGATGACCTATTCCCCCTAACTTAGATATTAAATGGCCTATAATTAGCCTAGCTAGACCCAAAATGGCTTAATAAGCATAGTTTGCTTCGGAATGACCTATTTTACCCAAGTTAGCTCCGAAACGACCTATAGTTAGCTAGGGTTCCACCTAAATGACATAATTAGCTTAGTTAGCTCCAAAATGGTCTATTTAATAAAACATGACATATACTTAGCTAATTATCCTCGAAATGACATAATTAGCTCCAAAAAGGAATTCTTAGCTAATTTAGCCCGAAGAAGGGGACAAGAGGAGAAGAAATAGGAAAAATGAAAGGAACTAAGAAGAAGAAGAAGAGAAGAAGAAGAAGAGAAGGAGGAGGATAAGAAGAAGGAGAAGAAGGAGAAGGAGCTCCTCCTTCTCCTCCTTCTTCCTCCTTCTTCCTCCTTCTCCTTCTCCTTCTTCTTTTCTTCTTCTTCTCCTCTTCCTTCTCCTTCTCCTCCTCCTCCTTCTTTTACTTCTTCTTCTCATTCTCTTCTTCTACGTAGCTTAGACTCATCCAAGAAACACTAAATTGGCTAATTATCCTACAAAAGGACATCATTAGCTTAGTTAGCTCCAAAATGACCTATTTAATAAAAAATGACCTATAGTTAGCTAAGTTCTCTCCTAAATGACATAATAAGGCTTACGTAGCTCCAAGATGACCTATTCCCCCTAACTTAGGTATTAAATGGCCTATAATTAGCCTAGCTTGATCCAAAATGGCTTAATAAGCATAGTTTGCTCCGGAATGACCTATTTTACCCAATTTAGCTCCGAAACGACCTATAGTTAGCTAGGGTTCCACATAAATGACATAATTAGCTTAGTTAGCTCCTAAATAGTCTATTTAATAAAACATGACCTATACTTAGCTAAGTATCCTCGAAATGACATAATTAGCTCCAAAAAGGCATTCTTAGCTAATTTAGCCCGAAGAGGGGGACAAGAGGAGAAGAAAGAGGAAAAATGAAAGGAAGGAAGAAGAAGAAGAAGTGAAGAAGAAGAAGAGAAGGGGGAGGATAAGAAGAAGGAGAAGAAGGAGAAGAAGAAGGAGAAGGAGCTCCTCCTCCTTCTTCTTCCTTCTTCCTCCTTCTTCTTCTTCTTTTCTTCTTCTTCTTCTCTTCCTTCTCCTTCTCCTCCTCCTCCTCCTCCTCCTTCTTTTACTTCTTCTTCTCATTCTCTTCTTCTACGTAGCTTAGACTCATCCAAGAAAGACTAAATTGGCTAATTATCCTACAAAAGGACATAATTAGCTTAGTCAGCTCCAAAATGACCTATTTAATAAAAATGACCTATAGTTAGCTGAGTTCTCTCCCAAATGACATAATAAGACTTACGTAGCTGCAAGATGACCTATTCCCCCTAGCTTAGGTATTAAATGGCCTATAATTAGCCTAGCTAAATCCAAAATGGCTTAATAAGCATAATTTGCTCCGGAATGACCTATTTTACCCTAGTTAGCTCCGAAACAACCTATAGTTAGCTAGGGTTCCACCTAAATGACATAATTAGCTTAGTTAGCTCCAAAATGGTCTATTTTATAAAACATGACCTATACTTAGCTAATTATCCTCGAAATGACATAATTAGCTCCAAAAAGCATTATTAGCTAATTTAGCCCGAAGAAGGGGACAATAGGAGAAGAAAGAGGAAAAATGAAAGGAAGGAAGAAGAAGAAGAAGAGAAGAAGGAGAAGAGAAGGAGGAGGATAAGAACAAGGAGAAGAAGGAGGAGAAGAAGGAGAAGGAGCTTCTCCTTCTCCTTCTTCTTCCTCCTTCTTCCTCCTCGCCTTCTCCTTCTCCTTCTTCTTTTCTTCTTCTTCTCCTCTTCCTTCTCCTTCTCCTCCTCCTCCTCCTCCTCCTCCTCCTCCTCCTTCTTTTAGTTCTTCTTCTCTTTCTCTTCTTCTATGTAGCTTAGACTCATCCAAGAAAGACTAAATTGGCTAATTATCCTACAAAAGGACATAATTAGCTTAGTTAGCTCCAAAATGACCTATTTAAAAACAAATGACCTATAGTTAGCTAAGTTCTCTCCTAAATGACATAATAAGGCTTACACAGCTGCAAGATGATCTATTCCCCCTAACTTAGGTATTAAATGGCCTATAATTAGCCTAGGTAGATCCAAAATGGCTTAATAACCATAGTTTGCTCCCGAATGACCTATTTTACCCAAGTTAGCTCCGAAACGACCTATAGTTAGCTAGGGTTCCACCTAAATGACATAATTAGCTTAGTTAGCTCCTAAATAGTCTATTTAATAAAACATGACCTATACTTAGCTAAGTATCCTCGAAATGACATAATTAGCTCCAAAAAGGCATTCTTAGCTAATTTAGCCTGAAGAAGGGGACAAGAGGGGAAGAAAGAGAAAAATGAAAGGAAGGAAGAAGAAGAAGAGAAGAAGAAGAAGAGAAGAAGAAGAAGAAGAAGAAGGAGAAGAAGGAGGAGAAGAAGGAGAAGGACCTAATTCTCTTCTTGCTTCTTCTCTTCTTGCTTCTTCTCTTTCTTCTTCTACGTAGGTTATTTTCCCCAACAAAGACATACTTAGCTAATTATCCTCCAAAATGACATAATTAGCATAGTCAGGTAAAAACATCATAAGAACCTTGGTTAGCTCATTAAAATGACTAATTTAGCTCCAAAATTACAGAATAAGGTCAAAATGGATTAATAATTATAGTTGGCTACAAAATGACATATTTTTATCGAAGTTAGCTCTAGAATGACCTATAGTTAGCTAAGTTCTCTCCTAAATGACATAATAAGGCTATGTAGATCCAAGATGACCTATTCCACCTAATTTAGCTATTAAATGGCCTATACTTAGCTAATTTCTCTCCGAAATAACCTATATATAGTTCTTCATCTAGTATTATTCTTCTTACTTTCTTATTTGTCATTTTGCAGATTACATTCACTTCACGGGAAGCTTGAATTATATTGATGGAATGCTTGAAGATGATTCCTTGTACCATGGCTTCACGAAAGCTTGTATTGAAACTATTGTAGTATATGGATATATATGAAACTTTGTATGCATGTGGATGAAACTGGTGTAATATATGGTTTGGTACAGATGCAACTTGCATAATATGTATGCACTATGGATGAAAGTTATTTTAATATGGTTATGAGTACGGAAAGAAATTTATTTATGTCATATATATATATATATATATATATATATATATCCTTATTATTCTTAAAAATGCTGGATATAATAAGAAATAAATTAAAAAGGGGCTGGTTCCCACCTTTGCCGTCTGCCCCCACATGGCAAAGGGGTGATGGCAGACGGCAAAGGGGAAGAGAGGGGGCTGGTTCCCCCTTTGCCGTCTACCCCCGCATGGCAAAGGTGGGATGGCAGACGGCAAAGAGGGGAGAGTGAGGGGGCTGGTTCCCCCCTTTGCCGTCTACCCTCACATGGCAACGGGGGGAACTAGCCCCACTCTCTCCCCTCTTTGCCGTCATGCCCCACATGGCAAAGGTGGGATGGCAGACGACAAAGAGGGGAGAGAGTGGGGGCTTGTTCCCCCCTTTGCCGTCAGCTCCCACATGGCAAAGGTGGGATGGCAGACGACAAAGAGAGGAGGCCTGCCGTTAACACTTAACGGGGCCGTTGGAGTATGTGTCGTCCCATTTAATTTGTCGTCTTCCCCCTCATGGCAAATATTCTTTGCCGTCCGCTTTAAAAAAGCAGACGGCAAAGAACCTCTTCACCGGATTTTTTTTGCCGTCTACTTTGCCGTCTGCTGACCGACGGCAAAGCCTTTGCCGTGAGTGGTTCCCCTCTTTGCCGTCCGCCATGGCAGACGACAAATTTCTGAATTTCAGTAGTGAGTGGTTGCGGATTCTTCCTTGTTCCTCATTCCATTCTTAATATATTTGCAACCTTGAAGGTTTGTTGGTTCCACTCGTTTGTCAAAGAAGCAACTAAGTTTTACCTCTTCCTTTTCTCTTCCTCTTCTCATTCTAAGATCAAGGGTCGATATCTCTTGTAAGTGGATCAGAGTTGTAATAACCCAAGACCAAGACCCATGCTATTTTGTCATTTGATCTTGCTTGTATGCTTGGGATATATGATTTGTTTTATTTGTTTTGCATCATGGATAGCATCTCCATTGTACACTTCATGTTGTTGTGATGTGCTCATGCTTGCATGGTTGTGATGTTTGTTTTATTTTATTTTGCATCATGTATCAACTCCATTCTTGTTGTTCTTGTTTGTATATTATTTTTGTCATGTGTTTTGCTACTCCTAATCCCACCTTGATCCTTTCCTTTTTACTTTTGCTCAACTTCCTTCAAGCTTCAACAAAGTCTCCACCTAATCTCTAGTCCAACTTCTTCTTTATTCCATTTCATATTCGAGTGACATACCACACTTCTTTAATTATGGCTCAAACTTTGTATATAGTTATATTCTTTCTACCCAACCACCATCTCAAAATTCATCCCTTACGTAGTTCATTTCAAAGGTAGTTCAAATCCGAACATAATGAATTTAATTCATTATGTTGTGTTTTTTACTTCCTCCATAAATTTTTCATCTTGTGCACATAAATCATATCTATTATGTAGGGTGAGCCTCGGAAATTTCATCCCATTTGGGGTTGGTTTAGTTAGGTTTTAAATTTATGCAAACTTGAATTAAATTCAAACTTGTTCAAATTTATATTATGTAAAAATCCCCAAACCAATTTTACCAGATCGTTCATATTTTTTTGGCTCCACAGAAATATATCTCTTGTTGGAATTCCAAGTATATCTATTGTTTTATTTGTTTGCAATGTTTCTGTAAAAGAAATAAAGAAAGAAAGAAGAACATGGAGAGAGAGTGAGAAGGCCCACCCAGCAAACTTTAAGCCCAGCTAGCCCACCAGAACCGGTTCCTCTATTCATGTCCTTCCTCATGTACGGTAGCTCATCCACATAGTCCATGTTGACGTCTCCGTTGATTTGACGGCCAGGAAAGCTTCCATAGCCCCTATAAAACGTGCTCTGGTGCCCTAGGGGTCTCCTCCACCCATTCCCTGCTTCTCCTGCCTCTTCTGCCACCAAGGTAGGTACCTCCTTGTTAGCCCTGGATAATCTCTCTTGCCAAGCTGCTTAGTTTTCATTTTATTTCTATTAAATAATGCACGGCCGCATGTGGCGCGTGCGAGTAGCTAGAATGGGCATGCTGCGCTCCGCACACGACCTCGTGTTTTAGTTGTTCTCCCGATTGGCACAAGCCGTGTGTCACACCCTGTTTTCACCTCACTGACCTCTCTTTCAAATTTTTGTTTAAGTTAAAAAACATCTGAGCGAATGCCATGTATGCCTTGTTTGTCACTTTTATATGTGTGTGGCAAGTATATCTTTTTAAATCAGTTTCCAAAATAATATTTTTTGAAAAATTCGTCTTTGTTATTTTGGTAAGTCAAAAACCTTGCTTTGGGGATTGCACTTCAAGTCCTTGAATACAAGGAGTGCCATCAACCGAAGATTGTAATTTTGATTCTGATGTGACTATAACTCTTCAAAACCATTAAAGAATTATTATTAAAGTTATTTTTCTATTTTATTTATATGTCCCTTTCTAAGGCCAGAAATGGTAAATCTGGGTGAAAAAATATTTTTCAACCTTAGAAAAATCTGAGAAAATTTGGGAATACTCAAAGGACATATATTTTCCATAAATAAGAGTTTCAACCCGTGTCATGTTCACAATATTTGAGCAAACCTTTCGAGGCAAAGAGGGAGCATGAGGGGGTGCATTGTTGTGCGGGCTGAGCACGCGAAGAGGCAACCGCATGGGCTTTGTCTCACTGCCATGAGCATTCATAGCAGGCTTGGCCTCGTACGCGACGAGAGCAGTGGGTATGGTGACAAACTCAAATCATACAAGGGTTTGGACGAGTGGCTGGTCACCGAGAGGATGCTTCTGGAGTTGAATGTGGTTGGCGGTGACCGGAGACGATGGGAGGAGGCACTGATTAATCGAGGTGTTTGGCTGCACGACGTAGACCAAAGGAGAGGAGGAAGACGATGTCGAAGAAGTCGATCCCGAGCTTGTGAATATGTGCGTGTAGTGGAAGGAGACTGAGACGACCCCGGTGGACCTCGATGCGATGTTAGAGGGGTCGGAGTCGTGCTGGTTCATGTTGCGCAAGAGCTTGAGATCCGCTCGGACATGGTATCGGCGTGCATGAGTAGTTATATCATGAACGGGTTAGTATAGGAGTAGTTATAAGGGTAGGCTATGAGAACATAATCACACTTACCAATTCAATGGGATTATATGCCGAGAAGCCGTCCCCGATGGTCAGGCGGGGAAAATCTTCCTTTTCCGCTTGAAGAGGTCGGCTAGAATAACTGCTAAGGCTTCCTGATTGTGCGGTCCGTGTCATCTGGAATGAGTAGTGTCGGTTGTCCCATTATAGCGCCACAAGGGGTGCGTGAGGTGTTGAAGTGCTTGGATGCACCGGGTAATTACCGCAACCATCACCTCAGTGATGGTCAGCCCGTTGTGAGCAAGTAACCTTACCTTGGCGGCTAGGCATTTTACTTCGGAGCTCTCTTTTTGGGAGGAACTCTCCATGTGCGAGTTGAATTTCTTCTTTAAGTGGGCCTCGGAATATTCGAGAAGACCCGTCCGAACTGGGTCGAATAAGGGAATGTCTTCAATATGAAACCATTCCGAAGACCAATCATTGGTTTTCTTCTTTGGGGTCCCGACTGGGTATCCTATACCAGCTATACGCTACACTTCCACTTCGCCCACTTCCTGAATTGACTCTCCCTTGGTTCGAGGAACGAGGCAGAAGTATTTTCTCCATAGGTCGAAGTGACGCTCGCAACTCAAGATCATCTCGCACACAGCTACGAAGCCTGAGATGTGAAGGATTTTGCCGGGGGTGAAGTTGTGGAGCTGTAGCCCATAGAATTCCAGTAAGCCCCTCAGGAAGGGGTGGACCGGAAAGCCCAGACCTCGCACTAGGAAATGGACGAAGCAAATCATTTCACCCTTTTGAGGGCTAGGGAAATTCTCTCCGAAGGCCTCGCTGTTTGCGGAGGTCAACACAGCGTGAGTGGGTGTAAGATCCGACATGGGAAGGTACCATTGTGCTTCGAGGTCATGCAACTAGAGCAAGGAAAGAGAGTAGCTTACCCAGTCTCCTGGGAGGGGGCCAAATGGTCGCGAGGAGGAACCCGCCTTAGTTGTGGTCATTGAAGCTTTAGGGTTTCTTGGTGGTACTTGGAAGGTGATTATCACCCAGGAAGGAATTTTATCTACTTATAAATGTGTTCTCTCCCTCGGTTACGAGAAGCAGTTCCCTGAAAGACTGTTGGATTGCTTGTCATTATTAATATGAAGATGAATGGAGTGATGCTATCAATCTTTGAGTAGAAAGGTTAAACGCAGTGGGCCTCACGAGGCTTGAATAATTGAGAGCTGGTTGGTGACTAAATCGTCATTCTATGAATCAGATAGAGGGACTCGCCTCGCAAGCCGAACACTTTGGGTGCGAGGAGCATAGTGAATATAATATACATCAGCGTTGGAGGCAAGTTCAGGGGCTACTCATGGAGTCCGAAATTAAGGGATCCTCGGGTGGTCAGCTTTTATCTGATGGGCCGGACTAATGGGATGCTCCGTTGAAGACGAGATTGCATGAAGACCTTGTATTCAAGAAGAAAAGCTCCGAAGACTGGTGTGTCGTCCAAGTTAAGTAGTCTAGGTCGGCGCATCTGTCTCCGGCTATAGGACGGTTATGGATAACCCTAGGAACCCCTGGTGCCTATGTAAATTAGAGGGTTTCATCCGTGTAGCCAAGTCGACTCAACTAGGGTTTGAGCTCATACAATCTCAAGGTAGATCAACTCTCTAATTCTCACCCACATCAATATAATCAAGCAGGACGTAGGGTTTTACCTCCTCAACACGGCCCGAACCTGGGTAAATATTGTATCATTCGTCCCCTGTAACCCATCGATCCAAGGTCCACAGCTTGGGACCCCCTACCCGAGATCCGCCCGTTTTGACATCGACAATGATAACGATGTGTCAAGAACCCCTTAGAGCTCTACTACTCGGAAATAGGATGCACCAAGAATAGAATTCAATCACATCGACATCATAGTGGTTCCAAAATACCCACGTGAGCCTAATAAATTGGGTGAGAAGAGGGGTAGAATTGAAATTCCTATGTCAGCATACCTCACCACAGCATAGAAGAGGAGCAAAAAGAGCCCTACAGCCCAATATATAACTAGATTCAAAATAGTTTTCAATAGACTAAACTCGAAAAGTTCGATGAATCAAGTGGGTTCCTAGGTTGTTAGTGCTCCAGTACCAACTTGTAACAACCAAGATGTGGTCCTATCCCTACTTTGGCTCAAGGGCCACGATAGGGATAGAGATGCATATCCTTGTTTTGCAAGAATGGATATCATTACAAGTACATGTAAAGAGGAGATAAGTATTTGAAATTAGCTTACACTTGACACAAGCTAAATCATTACCGGCTATGATCATACCTTTAATCACCTTATATAAGAGCAGGCTCCGACTACGGACAAAATCAAATGATAAAAGCAACATCTATCCTGGCTAATGCCGGGCTCCTGGCATGTAACCCATCCTATGATCGATGAAGAAGAAGAAGAAATTCCAAATAGAACAATCATCACCCTCACATAAAAGTATTGCTTTATGTGTACCTGCAACTATTGTTGTAGTAATTTGTGACCCAAAAACTCAATAATCTCATTTCCAAAGGTATCAAGACTAGCGAAGCTTAATGGGTGAGGCGTGGTTAAGTGGTGAGGCTGGAGCAAGCACTAAGCATTTATTTGAGTGCCTAACATTCGAGTACAAGAATAAGAAGAGTGATCTACGCATAAACGGACGTGAAATAGTAATGATCAAGAAGGGACCCTGAACACCTACTTATGTGTCAATCATAACACCACCATGTTCCCTTCTTGGTTAAAACATCACAATAAGGACGGCCACGGTTATGCACACGGTTGGTGTATTTTATTTGAGTTTATTTCAAGTTTACTACGGGTTGTTAAAAAAATTCCAAGTTGCCACATAACCGCGGGCACGGGTCTCAGAAAGATTTAACCCTGCAGGACTGCTCCAACTCATCCATCACAAACTATCCTCGAGTTGCATGGAAAACCTCAACCTCGAGATAGCCCAAAGTATCCCAGGAATTCCATGCACAAGTTATTTGAGAAAGGTAAAACAAATCCACCAAGGCCGCCCGACGTGTCGAGGAACCCGATAGGAGTCGTGTATCTCCTTCTCAGGACATGACCATATGAGCACTATGTATGGTAGCCTAATAAAAATCCCCAGAGTTGCCCCGGGGTGGCCCCGCAAGTTGCTTTGTATTGGACCAACACTCATAAGGAGCACTGGCCCGGGGGTTGATTAATTATCCACGAGTTAATTACTCCCTATGCAGGTTTATTAGTTATTAGGCAAATGTAGTGCCAAAGTTGGGCCATGCAAAAGAGTTTTTTCCCAAAACGAATAATCAAGGGGTCCCCATAACAACCCCAAGCATGTTAGGAGCACTCAATATGAAACATAACACCGGTGCACAAGCAACTAGGGCGACAAAGGCGGAACAAAACACCGAGAAAAAGGACAAGACTTCCAACTTTTACCAAGTATATATGTGCACTAAATTAAAGAGCAATAATATTGTGATGTCCCAAGATATCCATGTTAATACATGGAGCAACCTGCACCTGCAACTAGCAACACGATAAAAAGGGTTGAGCAAGCGATAACTTAGCCAAACAATGGTTTGCTCGGATGTGGAAGGTTAGAAGCTTATGATGGCATTTTGGGAGGCTTGACAAACAACTGGTAGGTAACAAGACACAACGATAGAAGCGAGATAGCTAGCATAGCGATCATAGTAGTGGTATCCAAGGAAATGGTCATCCTGCCTAAGATCCCGCTTGGAAGAAGAACAAATCCGCGAAGTAGACGAACCAACATAGTTGAATGAATCTATGAAGTAGACAAACCGGTTTTGAAACTCTATCGAGAAGAAACAGTCTGGAAACAAACAATCAACACACGATAAACGCCACAACATATTTATGATATGATGTGCAAAAAATATGATACATGTCCATTTAATTATGCATGGCATGGCAAAGTGCAAAAATCAAGTGCTACACATTAAGTGAAGTTCAATATGCAACGAGTTGCATATTTATGGAACTCCACATTCAAATATTTAGTTCACTCTCATTTAATTACATGACAAGTTTAAATATTGTTAAACATGGCAAGAAAATATAGCAAGTTTAAATGAAGCCTTGGTCCACTAGTGGAGTGGAACAAGTGGTACTTCATGTGCATTTAGGTTAATTATATAAGATGGTTAATGGACATTGTGATTATATGATGCATGACATGGAAATATTCATGTTTTAAACTCAATTCTACCACAAAGGCATATAAAGGACATTAGGATCGGAGTTACGATTCTATTCGAGCAAAAGAAATTTTTATGGGATGGAAAACATGGTAGCCAACAAGAAGAATAGGACATGGGAGAAATCTCGACAACCCAAGTATGCCACTAGATGGGATAAGAATGGTAGTGCCAAAAACATATAAGATTTATAATATTTGGAGCTACGGTGTAAAAGTTGTAATCGGTGTAAGAAAAGAAGTGGCTTTTGAACAAATCTAAGACAACGATGAGGTTGGCTTGCTCAAACCAGAGAACAAAACATCCCACTGGAAAGTCCACCAAATTATGACGAGAGTAGAAGTCAATATCTTGACAAAGTGTTCAGTAAATCTCAAATTATGATCATGCAAAATTCTATGTTGAATCTCCCATTAACTTAATCATGCCCTCTTTAATGCAATATAACAGCATGTTCGTAGTTTTTATCTTGGCGACAAATTACATATCCTGAAAGTAGACGTAAAACTGAGCAACATTCATATGTAACTTATCTCCATACGATGCGCGGTTGAGTTTTTATGAATTTTTCAAAATACTAAAAGAATATGCCCAAAACAAATAAAAAAACTAACAAAGAAAAAAATAACAGAGGCTGTGCTGGGCCAAATCCTGCAAAAGGCAATGGCCTAAATGGATGTGTGCGTGTGTGCAACATAAAAGGAAAGGCATGGAAAAAAAATAGGTAGCTAGGAATCGAACCCAGGATGTCTCTGTTGCAGACGAGAGCGTCGACAAAAAGGCTGGGATCGATCTGTGTTGTCGAAGAGGATTCAGCCTATGTCATTAGTCATACGGCATAACAGATGTGTGGTTGTGTAAAATAAAAGAAAACAACACAATAATTGAGGCAAGGGAAACGTTTATACACGGCGCGCCAGCCAAACCATTTTGGCCGAACGCACCGCGTTCGTCCGATCTAGGTAGATCATGCGTGTCCCCTCCCCCCGCGCAGGTCGCCATCGCCCCTCCCCCAGCACAGGGGCCGCCGTCGTGTGCTTCCCCACCGCGCAGGTCGCCGTCGCCCCCTCCCCCCACACAGGCGACGCCCCCCGTGTGCTTCCCCTCTGCGCAAGTCGCCGTCGCCCTTCCCCGCGCGCAGGCGCCGCCGTCGCGTGCTTCTCCTCTGTGCATTCCGCCGTCGCCCCCTCCCCCACAGGCATTGCCGCACGCCCTCGTACCCTTCGCTGGCGCAGCTGCAAAACCACCATCGCCGGTGCTCGGGCCGAGCCACAAGGGAGATGACATGGCTGCCTCCTGCCATGGACTGATGTGTGTGTATGCATGTATTAAAAAAAGCTACAAGCGGTGTGCAAAAAGCTTCAAACGGCATAAAAAAAACTTCAACCGTTGATAAAAGAAGTTACAACCACGTCCATGAGAGTTACAACCAAACTTCGCCAGAGTTTTGTAGGCGGAGTTGCAACCATGATGAAAAAATGTTGCAACCATTATACAAATTTGATACATCAGTCATTCTTTTTTGTTGCAGCCGTATTGTTTTTTTGCTACAACCGTTGACATGGACGAGTTGCAACCATGATGAAAAATGCTGCAATCATTATACAAATTTGCTCCATCAGTTATTTTTTGTTGTTGCAACCGTATTGTGTTTTTGCTACAACCGTTGACATGGGCGAGTTGCAACCATGATGGGAAATGCTGCAACCATTATACAATTTTGCTACATTTGTCGTTTTGTTTTGTTGCAACCATCTTGTTTTCTACAAGGGGTTGCAACCATGAGCGCACGCTGCTAGATCCACGGAGGTTAGAAACGCGTAGGAGGCGACATAGGTGAGGGCGGCGGCCGACGGTGAAGGGCGGCCAGCGGTGAGGAGGTGAGGCGAGGCGGTCGGCGCGTGCTGGGGGCGTCGACGCATGCGAGGCGGGCCTCCCCCTTTCCCCGTGCGAGAGGTTGAAGAGAGAAGGGATGAGGACAACGGGATCTGACGGCTCGGGGGGGCAAATCTGACGACTGTAGGTCGACTAGCCCAACAATCGGGCCGGCGCGCCGGCGCAGAGTGCTTCCCTTGAGGCAATGGTGGGAATCGAACTAGGGACCTCCTCCAGGGTCAATCTTATTTGGGAAACTCTCTTATAAAAGTCTGATGTGAAGCATTCAGCAGAACCATTGTAAGTCGTGGATTCAATGTTTGATCTTACGGCTGCTAGGTACTCCCAAATCATGCGCCAGAACGAAGCAACATTTTTTCTAGTCCACGTCCCATAATTCTCTCCCTAATTAATCTCTCCCTGATTAATCCCCCCGAACTAAATTTCCTTATCATCTCTCATGTTCGTCTGTGCTATGTGCTGAGCTCGGCATGCCTCTCCCCCTAGCAACCTCTGCCTAACCTCGCCGTTGCGCCATCCTGTCCGGTGGATGTGTCGGGGCTGTGGGGCTGCCCCACCACCTTCTCACCGGAGAGCTCGTGACCTCCCTCGTCACCGTGCATAACTTCGTACGTATCGGCTCTGCTTTACCTGCAGCTCTGGCCTCTAATCCACCTTGTGAGAGCACCGTCTCAGTTCGGGAACGAGGCTAGCATGAGTGATGCAACTAGATTTCTGTTTCTTTTGAGCTAGAAAATTGCTTCCATTGGGCATGCGAAAATCAGTTAAAGTTGTATGTATGGGACAGAGAAACATGCATCCTTTTGTTGGCCACCACATTAGTATGTTTTCCATTATAAATGTTTTATTTTCCAACCAAGAATAGTAATCTTGAGCTGCCATATTTTCATGCTTCTTAAAAATTGCCATACTTTGCTTAATGCCGATGACTTTACTTCCATTCGATTGAAATTGTAATTTATTCATTAAACACAATTACTAGCCTTTGATCCCGGTGCCAATATGTTTTATGCCTCTAGTTTGTCTTTTATATATATTGTGAGAAAATTTAGATATTGCTTCCTATCAACCATGCTTCATCTTGTTTCTTGGATATGATTCTGTGGTGATGATTTTTTGCTTCCACCATTGCAAGTGTGTGCTACTTTATTGTACAAACATTTTGCTTCACCAATTAACATCCGATACTAGTGTATGTTTCAACCACCTCTATTGTCCGCTTCAACCATTATCAGTGTTTCTTTTGTTCATGAATTTTATTATACAACCATTTTCCTTTTCGTGGATTTTTGTATCAGCCATTAAATTTTGTGCTTTCTTCTTTCTCACTGAATGGTTCAGTTGTACAGATTTGCAATGATGATGTAATCTCTCGAGTGCTAGTCCAACCGGGCTCTAAGGGTCGGTTCTACAGCGAGCAACATAAGGTGCACACAGATCTTATCACAAACAGATTGTCACCTGCTACTCTATCGATACGACGATATGAAACTTGAGTTCGAATAGTATTTCACTTTTGCGGTAAAATGAATTTGTAATTTGGGTTCAAATTGTATTAGTCTGTTTCAATGCATCATCATACATGTGCAGCGATCCCACATAATTTCTTTGTGAAGAAAACAAATCTTTATACGAAAAATATCATTCGGTTAGCAATTTTATTACTACGTTGGTTGGAAGCAAATTTATAGTTGATGGAAGGAAGAGATTGATGATCTTGAAACAAGCACAATTTTTTTTCTATTGATGTAAGCAAACCACTGTTTTGTTGGATGGGTTCTCTAAAATGGAATAATGCTTTTGACATAAAATATGTGTTACTCATATATAGTTTATTTTATACGGATGCATATATTACAAACGAAGCTGGAAGCAAATATTGGTGTGCGGAAGATACTCGGTGTCATACATTGTGCTTGCTTAATTGAGGAAAATCTGTTATGCACTAGCAGCAAATTTTCCTATTATTTAGAATCAAGTTTAATAAATTGTCAACTATAAGAAAGTATACGAAGCATTAAAAGTTGTGCATGAAGCAACTAATTTTATAGTATACCATAAAAATGCGTACACAAAACATAGTTTTTCTGGGTAGAAAACAATTATTTGAAAATATTTGATTGAATCAAGTTTCTGTCACAAAGGAAGCAAATTACTATATACATGGAAGCATCGCTTTTCTAGGGATCCACGAAAAAAAATAGTTGGTTGTATTAGAAGAAAAATAATGAAGTTGGAAGCATGGACATGGATGGATGATGCAGAATACGATATATCAATTGTTTTGTTATGGGTATATAGGTATAGCACGTGATTAACGGAAGCGTAGATCCATGCATCATGCATGTAAGCTAACTATGAGCCCACGTCACATCAAGCCCGTGTACTACACTCGCATATAAAAAGCAAGAAGTCTGATGGATGCGGGAACCATTATGACGAAGCACTCAATTAACCTGAAACAAATTAGCAAAACTCAAGGGCCTGACTACTAGTACATCGGACGTGCATGATGCTTTGGATCGAACGGTCAAGTACTAGTCTGATAGTGAGCTAAACATCCGTAGTCTGATGCATAGCATTGTCCTTGTAGTAAAGGAGGGTGCTACTCCTAATGAAACAGGGAAGACTGTCCTTCTTCTCCAAAGAACGGGTCAATAGCACCTATGTGACATCTTTGAGATGAATTGGAACGAGTGTGACGTATTTCTTCCGAATTGCCTTGGTGTGACACTTCTGAGCGAGGAAATATCCCAAACACGACATGGCCCTTAATCTCAACTGATGCCCTTATTAGCTGTTAGGGGCTAGACCCACAACTTATCCATGTAAGCACTAATAATAACATGATATATCTTCCTTTCAGCAAGATAAGCACATTTCAAAGTGTCAGGTAATGTCTTTAGTTCAAACACAGGATCACCCTTGGGTGGAGGAGGACCTCCTAGAGTTTCAACGAGAATGTTCTATTTAAGGATAGTTTTTTTCTTAAAGAACATATTATCTAGTTCATTTCTTTCATGGATATTCATATTATTTTCATGGTCTAGCAAATATTGTTCTAATGGATCAGTAGGAGGTATGTCAATAGAATCAAGACCAATTACTCCATCTTTACTTGGCAATTCTTTGTCATGGGGTTCCTTACTAAACATGGAGAAATGAAACTCATGAGACATACCACCTAAATTAACATTGACAGTTTCCTTTTGCACTCTGTTTGAGCATTGGCAGTGTTCAAGATGGGTCTACCAAATATTATGGGAACAAATTATCTTATGGCGAGCCAAGTACTAGAAAATCAGTAGGGTATTTTCCTTTTCCACACAAGACTACAACATCTCTAACAATCCCAAGTGGTGTGATGGTGTCTCTATTAGCAAGTTTAATAGTAACATCTATGTCTTCTATCTTAGCGGGTTCTATTGCATAATTTTTTGATATAAGGTGAAAAGGATATCACTAACACTAGCACCCATATCACTTAAACCATGTTAGCAATGATCTCATATTTTGACTGAAACGACAGGGATGCCAACAACAGGTCTATTCTTATCTTTAGTATCGGGTTTGTCAATTCTAGCAGCTTCATTACAGAAATAAATAACATGTCCATCAATATTCTCCACCAATAGATCTTTAACGATAGAAGTACTAGGCTCTACTTTGATTTTCTCATAGGGTTTGGTTATTCTGACATAACCTCTATTAACCATAGTTGAAGCTTTAGCATGTTCATTTATCCTAAGAGGGAAAGGTGGTTTCTCGATATAAGCAGTAGGCACGACTGGGTCAACATTGTAAATGATAGTTTCAGCCTAAACTTTAATTGGTGCTTCAATTTCTTTGTAGGGAGATCATCATGAGAAGCAAAGGTTTCACAGAATGAGGCTACTATCTCACGGTCAAGTCCATACTTAGTGCTAAAATCATTGAAAGCATCAGTATTCATAAAAGATTTAACACAATCAAACTTAAGTTTTATACCTAACTCTTTACCTTTGCTGAGCTCCCAATCTTTAGAGTTACGTTTAATTCTTTCTAAAAGATCACACCTGAGTTCAATAGTCTTCTTCATAAAAGAACCAGAGCAAGAAGTATCGAGCATGGTTTGACAATTAAGAGAAAGCCAAGCATAAAAATTCTGAACACTAATTTCTCTCGAGAGCTCATGATTGGGGCATGAATATAACATTGACTTCAGCCTTCCCCAAGCTAGAGCGATACTTTCACTTTCACGAAGCCAAAAATTATAGATAAAATTCCGATCACGATGAACAAGATGCATAGGATAAATTTTTGGTGGAAGTCCAACTGCAATTGATTACAGTTCCAAGATCATGTATCATCACATAGACTATACCATGTTAATGCTCCCCCCCCAGGATAAAGGGAAAATCTTCTTCTTGACTTCATATCAAGATAAATCTGCAAGCTTAAATAATCCAGAAACTTCATCCACATAGATTAGGTGCATATGAGGATGTTTTCTTTCATCTACTGCATAAGGATTAGCTAGCAGTTTCTCTATCATACCCGACGGAATTTCATAATAAACATTTTTGGTAGGTTCAGCAGGTTGAGCACAAGGCAGGCGTTTCAAAAAAATACCAGGAGACCACTACAAAAAAAGGTAAAAGCACCAAATATTGGTGTTTTCGGTCGAGGTGAAGATACCCCAAATAAACCCCTCAAAGGATTACTTTCCATAATGACAAGTAATAGTAAATTTCAGCACATTATATAAATTTTCCGTTACGAAATTCCGCTTAGCACGGGTGCTTCACTCCCTGACAACAACGCAGGAAAAGAGTCTTAATGACCCACAAGTATAGGGGGTCAATTTTAGTCCTTTCCATAAGTAAGAGTGTCGAACCCAAAGAGGAGCGGAAGGAAATGACAAGTGGTTTTCAACAAAGTAATTTCCGCAGGTATTGAAATAGCGGTAACAAGTTGTTTGATAGCAAGATAACTATAACAAGTGACAAGTAGCAATAGTAACAATAGGCATAGCAAGGTATCCCAATCCTTTTGTGGCAAAGGACAGGCCAGAACAATTTCTTATAATAGGCAAAGCATTCTTGATGACACACAGGAATTTCATCTAGTCACTTTTCGTCATGTTGGGTTAACTCGCGTTCGGTATTTTGATAATTTGATTTGTGTGTGGACTGGTGCTTGGGTTCTGATCTTACTTGAACAAACCTCCCACTTATGATTAACCCCCCCCCCCCCCCAGAAGCATCCGCAACCACGAGAAAAGTATTAAGAATAAGTTCTAACCATAAGATCGAACTTAGGTATCCTAATTAGCCCCTTGCAAAGTAGTGCATAGACTGGGTTTTCAGTTTATGCAACTCCCGCAACCCACCCTCTAATTACTACTCCATAATGCATACCCTTAGGGCCAAAGATGATGAAGTGTTATGTAGTCGATGTTCACATAACACCACTAAGGGAATCACAACATTCATAACATCAAAATATTGAATGCATATCAACTTCACATGACTACTTCCAACATGATTTCTCACATGGCCTCAAGAACAAAAGTAGTTACTCATAAGTGATAAATGTGTTCATGATCAAAGAGGTATTAAATAGCATACTGGATCTGAACATATGATTTCCACCAAATAAACCATAAAGCATCAACTAAAGATGTAATCAACACTACTAGTCACACCCCAGGTACCAATCCGAGGTTCCGGTACAAGATAGAGTCAAAGAGATTAACTAGGGTTTTTAGAGGAGATGGTGATGATGAAGATGTTGATGGATATTGGCCTCCCCAAGATTATAGGGTTGTTGGTGATGACGATGGCATTGATTTCCCCCTTTGAGAGGGAAGTTCCTTCGGTGGAATCGCTCCACCGGAGGGCAAATGTTCTCCTGCCCAAGTTCCACCTCAAGACGGCGACGCTTCGTCCCGAAAATCCTCCTCTTTAATTTTCAGGGGAAAGGAGTATTTATACCAGAAGATGATCGCCAGAGGTGTGCCAAGGGGGCCACTAGACGTCAAGCTGCGCTAGGGGGCGTCACGTTCCCTAGTGTCTAGTGGGCACTAGGTAGCCCCCGTCCCGTACTTCTTCGCTCCAATATTTTTTATTTGTTATAAAATAGATCTCAATAAATTTTTAGACCAATTGGAGATGTGCAAAATAGGTATCTGTTACGTAGCTTTTTCAGGTCCAGAATTCCATCTGCTGGCATTCTCCCACTTGATGTAAACCTTGCACATTATGAGAGAAAAAGCATTAGAATTACTCCACCAAGTGTAAAAATGCATAAAACACTATAAATAATAGTAACAAAACATGATGCAAAATGGACGTATCAATGTGTCATGCTATAAATTTCATATGCAACAAGTTTATCAAGCAATCATGTCAGCAAACATCACATCAAATGTTCAAACATGCTTGCGTGGATCAACGTAGTCGAAAGCTAGCTCAGCAAAGTTGACGACAGCGTCTCCTCCTTCGGTATCTACGTCACACAAATATCGAATTCTAATGTAAATACCAAGCGCATATAAAAGTTGTCCCAAAATATTTTTGAATAAATATTACAAAATACTAGACAATAGAACAAAATTTTCAGAAAAATAATCAACTCAAAAACCTTTTTAGTTTCATTTTTATAAAGAAACTAAAACTAAGGACTTATCTATGATAAACAAAATGTTACCCAGGGCTAGACTCAGAATGGAAGAAAACATTTCAGTTAGACTGCGGAAGCCAGAGAATAAAATGCCTTCTACTCAAATACCCTTTGAAAAAATGGTTTGAAAATAAAAGAATCCTGACAGTGGGCCACCCATGTCAGGTTTGAAATTTGGCACCAACGACAGAGAGCTTGCGATGGTCACTGTCGAAGGTCCACTGCAAACATGAGAGAGAAAAGGGAACATGCGCACTCACAGGGACCTTCTGCGAGGGTGGGTAGTGGAAGGGGTCGTCTGCAAGCACCACGTCGACGGCAACTTCCACTCTAGCGGACGCCGGCTTCCGGTGCACGTTAATCCCGCCGGAGAGACCTGTGACCGTCAAATTTGAATGGGCGTCAGAGATGTGGGTACTCTAGGGGGTTACTGCCCAAGCTAGGGTTGTGGACGCACGCTCACTAGGGCTAATTTAGTCGGAGCCCGAGGTGGATCAGGGTGGCTAGACACGGGGAAGAATACCCTCCCGATGCCCTCCGAGAGGCTCGGTGTGGCACTGCAGTGTGGTCGAGTGGTGCTGGGTTGGAGAGTGGCTCGGGGGTACTCTATTCATAGGCGGGCGAGGGGAGTGCCGTGATGGAGCTAGCTCCGGTGCTGATCATGACGAGCTAGAGGATCTGCATGTTCTGACGGTGGCGGGGACGGCTACAACAAGCTCGAGTGGTTCCATTTTGCTCCAAAGCGAGCTCTATTCAACAGTAACACCGCCACTTGTCGGAACACGCTCACGAGCGCGGCAGCTGTAGATGGCGTGCTATGTACTCATGCCACAATGATAGTGCTGCACCGCATGCAGGGTAGGGTACGCACACGTGGGGGCCTCTAGAGGCTTGGGCGGTGCTAGGTGGCACCGGCTTTTAGCGGTGGCCTCTTGTGGCCGCAGCGGGTGTCACTGTCGCCGCGGTTGAGGCCGGCGTCAATAGGCCAGCTAATCACCGATGGCTAGACCCGTCCAAAGGACCATGCGGCACACTGGATAGGAAGGGGGCACAGTGAGCAAGGGTCCAACGAGCGCACTGTTGAGATTATCACTGAACGTGACAATTTCTAAAACTATGCACGCCACTTGTTTGACCATATGCCAGTCGGACTTAGAAAATTGTTATTGGATTGAAACTTGGAGGGGTGGTCTGCTGGTGCTCCTAGAGGTTTGCTGATTTTTCGTAGAATTTCTGAAGTTCAGGAAGATGTGTTTTTATCAAATTTCAATCTAATAGATTTTGAAAAAATTGAACTGAAGAACAAATAGGTTTTGGCGAACAAGGTTGAGGGTACCTAGGGCTATGATGGATAGCTTACTTGGGGTCAAAAGCTCAGGGAAACTATAGTTTCCTTTGCAAATTTTCGGGGTCCAAAAACGATTACAGAGAATTCCTTGAGTCATCTAAAAATAGATAAAAATAATAAACACCTCAAAAACTTTGGGTAACTGTTTTAAAAGATGCCCCGAGGATGCACGAGGATGTTTGAAATGAAAACTTTGACAGTAGGGAGAGGGAAGAAATGAGTGAAAATTTTAGAGAGCAAACTTGAGCATAAACCCATTGGTAATTTTCAAATAAAATAAGAAGGAAAATTCTCACAATGAATTTTTTCTCATGAAAGAATCATGTAGGAACTCTTGCCAAATGAGAAGTTATGTCAAGAAATATCATAAGAAGTTTTTCTCAAGATAAAGTTTTCAAAATATTCCAAAAATAGGTTTTTATAAAAATTTCAATAACTCTCTTTGAAAATAAATAAAATATTAAAATTCCTAATTAAAAATTTGAGGGTGTTACAAACGCCCTGCCAAAGCCACGACACTCAAAATAAGCCCGCCACTCATACCAACCGTAACTATTGGGTAATCAAACAAGCAAGCAAAAATATAGCCGAGGACTAGGGCAAGAGTCCCCGTAGCAAGGATGACGAAGAACCTCGCAGGCCAAACAATGGAAGCCAAAAGCAATTTCCTCCTAAGGTGAAAGCCGTGAACATGATCTGTGCTAAACATATCCCAAAAAGGAAAGGAATATGCACTTCATGACGTGTACGCCATAGATGCAATAGCTCCAAAGTATAATCCGTGGTCGGCATGTACAATCACTTTTGATCACATGAATCACCCAACCAGTATTCAGCATGGGGGCTCGGCGGCCGTGGAATTAGACCCCATTAACGATGGGTACCATCTCACTAGAGTCCTTATGGACGGAGGCAACAGCCACAATCTGATTTACGAAGACACAATGAGAAAAATGGGTACCGGTCCATCAAGAACCAAACCCAGTAACACAACATTCAAGGGAATAATTCCTAGCATCGATGTAGCGCCCAAGATGCGGTCCTATCCCTACTTTGTCTCAAGGGCCTCGATAGGGATAGAAGTGCATCTCGTTGTTTCTCAAGACTGGGTATCGTTACAAGTACATGTAACTAGGAGATGAGTAAATGGAATGTGCTTACACTTGCCACAAGCTAAATCATTACCATCTCAAAATAAGCATACATTCAATCACCATATAGAAGAGTAGTGTCCGACTACGAATGAAATCAAACGATAAAAGCAACATCCAGCCTGGATAATCCCACGCTGCGGGCCTGGAACCCATCATATGTTCCACTTAGAAGAAGAAGACGAAGAAACTCCAAATAGAACAATCATCACGCTCACGTCAAAATATCACTTTACCTGTACCTGCAACTATTGTTGTAGTAATCTGTGAGCCACAGGGACTCAACAATCTCATTTCCAAATATATCAAGACTGGCAAAGCATAATGGGTGAGGCATGGTTAAGTGGTGAGATTGCAGCAAGCACTAAGCATTTATTTGAGTGTATAACATAAGAGTACAAGAATAAGAAGAGTGATCTACGCATAAACGGACATCAACTAATAATGATCAAGAAGTGACCCTGAGCACCTACTTACGAGTCAATCATAACCAAACCGTGTTCCCTTCTTGGTTCAAACCTCACAAGAAGAGACGGTCATGGTTATGCACACGGTTGGTGTATTTTATTTGAGCTTACTTGAAGTTTGCTATGACCGGGTGTTAAACAAATTTCCAACTTGCCACATAACCACGGACACGGCTCTCAGAATGATAGGGGTGCTCCAACTAATCCATCACAAACTAGCCACAAGCTGCATGGAAAACCTCAACGTCAAGATATCCAAAGTATCCTCAGAATCCCATGCACAAGTTATTCGAGAAAGGTAAAACAACTCCAGCAAGGCCGCCCGACGTGTCGATGAACCCGATAGGAGTCACGCATCTTGTTCTCAGGACACGACCAGACGATCACTACATAAGGCGGCCTCATAGAAATCCCTAGAGTTGCCCCGGGGTGGCCTCGCAAGTGGCTTTGTTTTGCACAAACACTCATGAGAAGCACTCGACCGAGGGTTGATTAATTATCCATAAGTTAATTACTCCCTATGCAGTTTATTAGTTATTAGGCAAATTTAGTACCAAAGTTGGGCCTTGCTAGAAGAGTTTTATCCCAAAACGAATAATCAAGGGGTCCCCATAAAAACTCCAAGCATGTTAGGAGCCCTCAATATGGAACATAACACCGGTACACAAGTAACTAGGGCGGCAAAGGTGGAACAAAACACCGAGCAAAAGGCCAAGACTTCCACCTTTTACCAAGTATACATGTGCATTACATTAAATAGCAATAATATTGTGATATCCCAAGATATCCATGTTAATACATGGAGCAACCTGCACCTGCAACTAGCAACACGATAAAAAGGGTTGATCAAGCGGTAACTTAGCCAAACAATGGTTTGCTCGGATGTGGAAGGTTAGTGGCTTATGATGGCATTTTTGGAGGTTTGAAAAACAAGTGGTAGGTAACAAGACATAACGATAGAAGTGAAGCATAGAGACCATAATGGTGATGCTGGACAGTGAGAAGCATAGAGGGCCTTCTCACGATCATCAGTGCATTTGACCAGTGCGAGGAGGTCTTCGATGTATAGTACGGATCCAGTCATCGGCATCCAATGGTTTAGTCGTCTCCGTGAATATGGGTGGCGTAGTTCGCATGAACTCCGAGAGAGTAGAGCGACCATTGCCATTCCCGTTCTGCGGTGGGTTGTTCACCAAGGTTTGAGCCAGCTGCTGAATGGCAGCATTGTTGGCTTAACGTTCCTCTTGAAGAGCTTGAAGGAACTGAGCCATAGTCAAGCTTTCGGGAGGAGGCAGTGGTGGTGGAACATTGTCTTGCTGCTCGTGGTGATCTCCAGCTTGAGCTTCCCCTCCGTTTCCCTGCTGCTGACCTGAAGAGGTAGAGCCGGGGTTGCCGAAGGTGTTGTTGCGAGTAGCATTCACCATCCTGTCAGGGGAGTAGACATGTCAATTTGCTGCACTGGCAGAATCATAACGGATGATGCTCTAGTAAAGAGGGGTCTGGTGTTGTGCTAGTGTGAAAAAAATTTAAGCCAAAGGATTTTGGAAAGCTAATGCATTAGTTTAAAACAAGCGATGTAGTCGCTCACAAGCTTCCTAAGGCAGAATGCGACTTGCATCCAACATGCTTACACAACACTCGTGGTTCACTGAACCGATTCGTGAACTCGAATCCTCGGGGAGTAACTCCTAATTGCCTACGCTACTAATGCTAAGCGGCGGACTGTGCGGTCTCATAAGTGGGTACTATGGGATCTTCGTCTTCATCTTCATCTTCATTAGTACTTCCCTTCTTTGAAGGGGTAGGAGAAGGAAGCGAACCATCACGACATCTCTTGGGTGGCGAGGTAGCGAAGAGTTCGGTGAACTCTTCCGCAGTCAGGCGACGACTCTGAAGAGGAGTGGCCTGAAGCGGTGGTATTCCTCCTCGAAAAGCAAAACCAGGTGGTCCTTCGGGTGCTCCTTCCTTTTTCACCTTGCGGTTCTTCATCTTCTCCGTGCGAAGAAGATCCTTGACTTCATGCAGCTCTCGACGAATCTTAGTTGACTCCTTGATCAAAAGTTGCGTCAAAGTGTTGGAGGAGAAACTGAAGTGGTCTGAAACCTCAGTGGCGTCCCGTCCTCGGAAGATGGGTTGAGTGTCCAACTCCTGTCTACCCCGTCCTTAACGAAGGGTAGGTGACGAGTAGCTAGCTCATCAGCCATCTCGGGAAGGATGTCGCGGAGTCGTACGAGCGCCTCTCGTGCTGCGGTCTCCACTGCCAACATCAGATCCTCCATCTGTGGTTGCTGGGGTTATAGTCCTAGGGTAGGGTCATAGGCCTGCGCTGTAGGTCCTACCCAAGGACTACCCCTCATAAGGGACAGGGCCCTTAGTCAGTTCCGACTGAACTAAGGAGTTCCCATCATCCAGTCGGTAACAGATCCTCGACCATCCAGTCGGAGACGAGCATTCGGAGAATATCAAACTAACCGACTGGATTCCACTCTGTTCATCGTAACCCCCCTTGGAGGGAAACAGTCATACATTTCCAAGTGCCTTTATTAGCATTTAAGACATACGTTACCTGTAACGTAGGCATTTACTCGCCACTACTCCACCCCTGTGCACCGAACAGTTGTGGAGGGCAGAGCACTCTATATAAGCAACCCTCCCCCCACTGGTGTGGGGGTTGGAAAATCACTGTATTCTATATTCCACTCGACAACAAGCTCCCAGAGCACTGAGACGTAGGGCTATTACCTCCACCGCAGAGGGGCCTGAACTCATACAACCTCGCCGTAGCTAAGGCTCTGCCCATCCTTTCGTACCCTACACATCTACTGTCAGACTTATACCCACGACAGTTGGCGCCCACCGTGGGGCTGTCGTCTAAGAGACTTCCGGCGAGTTTGCGACTACATCGTTTCGTCATGTCGTCCGGTGGAGATTCGAGCATGGGTCACGAGATCCTCTTCGGTGCTCTCTCCTTCATCGTCAATGATTCGGCATGGCTTCGGGACGCCCTTCTCGACGACGAGGCGCTTCCCCGCCGCGGGGCTACGCACTTCCGTGCCGGCGCCCGCGGCATTCTTCTTCTCCAGCAGTCGGCCCCGGTGTCGACCTACACTGCCGCCACGCGCCGCAACAAGTGGTCCCGCCGTCCGCGGCTCCAGCGTTGGGTGCAACATGCCCAGGCGCGCCAGAACGCGTCTTCACAAGTGGCGGTCCTAGAGTCGGTTGTGGTTGCCCCGCCGTCCCAGCGCTCGGACTCGGTTCCGACTAAGTTTCCTTCCGAGTACGTGGGTTGCGGGCCTGCAGCAGAAGTACACATGGCCAACTCTCATGAAGGTCCCCGTCAAGCTGGCCGTAACGAGCACGAGATCGGCGAAACATCCGGCGCTCGCCGTCCACCTCGCCGTTCTGCCAGTCGGCACACTCGGCGTAGCAACGTGGAGTTGTTCCGCACACCCATCCTCAACTTGGCTGTGGCTGCCAAGATAGCCCATTCCCTTCAGCCGACTGATTCAGAGGCTAGCAGGGGGATCGAGCAAATCCGCGCCCTATTGCACACGGCGCAGCAGCAAAATTCGGCGGTCTCCCAGTCGCACAACAGGATCCACAATAGTTCTGTTCATGCGAATACGCATCGGGCAGTTCACAGCCCTGGTTCTCCTCAGCGACACAGGGGAGGCAGCCGTTCCATAAATCCCGAAGATCGTCGCCGCTCACGCACCCCTCCGCGGGGTGGGCCTTACGGGCCCCGACATCATGATGATCGGCGTTCAATCGGTGACACTTACGACCCAAGGCCTGACGTGAGAGGGCATATCGCCCAGCGAAGGGTCGACAGGGGCCAAGCCCACCACGATGGTTACGATATTGACCGTCCGAGTGGAAGCAGGACCATCGTTTCTGGTCCCGAGTGTTTCAGTCGAGCAATCCGTTCGGCTGACATCCCTCCCAACTTCCAATTGGCGACGGGGATCGGCAAGTTTATAGGAGAGTCCAAGCCAGAAACGTGGTTGGATGATTACCGAGTGGTAGTCCAGATCGGAGGGGGGGACGACCACGTCGCCATGAAGCACCTTCCTGTGATGCTCTACGGCTCGGCGCGAGCGTGGCTGAACCAGTTGGCCCCCTCAAGCATCTACAGCTAGGCAGATCTGGCCCGAGTGTTCATCAGGACCTTCGAGGGGACGTTCAAGCGCCCGCTGGCCTTGTGGAGCTCCAGCACTGTGTCCAGAAGCAGAATGAGCCCCTGCGCGATTTCATTCAGCATTGGACGACCCTCTACCACACGGTGGAAAACGTCACAGAACACCAAGCAATCTGCGCCTTCAAGGCAGGCGTGCGGTACAGGGATCTGTACCTGAAGTTCGGCCGAACAGGCGACATCTCCATGAGCAAGATGATGGAGATAGCGACACGCTATGCAAATGGTGAAGAAGAGGACCACATCCGAAGAGGCAAGCACAAAACAGTCGCCGACGGAGATGGGAGTAACACTCGGAAGCAGAAGCAAAAAGCTCCGTCCACTCCGTAGGCAGAAGTTGCAGTTGTTACCAACGCCAAGTTCAAAGGCAAGGGAAGGCTCAGTTCACCCCCAAGGAGAAGCAGTTCAACAATCCCATCCTGGACCAGCCATGTTCGATTCATACGAAGATGGATGAAGAGGGCAACGTCATATATCCGAGGCATACCACTCGGCAATGTCGCCTCCTGATCCAGGGATTCGGCGAAGGGTAACTGAGTGAAAAGGACAATGAACAGGATGAGGAGGATAAGGAGGATCCGTTCCCCCAAGTTCATGCAACACTGATGATTTCTGCTGACGTTGAGAGCAAGAGTCGACTGAAGCTGGTGAACAGGGAGGTGAACATGGCCACCCCTACCAACCCCAAGTTCCTCAAATGGTCTCAGACTACGATCACCTTTGACCAGTCGGATCATCCAGCACACGTACCCACCCCAGGGAGACAGGCTCTGGTCGTCGACCCGGTGGTAGAAGGAGCCCGACTGCGCAAAGTCCTCATGGACGGCGGTAGTGGCTTGAACATCATGTACGCCGACAGTCTCAAGGGGATGGGCATTCCGATGTCCAAACTCAGCGAGAGTAGCATGCAGTTCCATGGAGTCATCCCTGGACGAAAGGCCAAGTCACTCGGCCAGATCGCGTTGGACGTCGTTTTCGGCTCCGACAAGAACTTCCGCAAGGAAAAGCTGACGTTCGAGGTGGTGGACTTCAAGAGCGCTTACCATGCAATTCTGGGCCGCCCGGCGTATGCGCGTTTCATGGCCCGTCCATGTTACGTATACCTGAAGCTGAAGATGCCAGGCCTGAAAGGTGTGATCACCATCACACGCAATTGACAGCGGGCTGAGGAGTGTCTGCAGCAGGGATCAAGAATTGCCGACCAGCAGATGGCCGTCCTCGAGCTTGACGAGTACAAGAAAACAGTCGACCCCGCTGACTTGATGCGTTCGAAGAAGCCAGCTTCGGAGTCCGCATTCCAGTCGGCGGGAGAGACGAAGAAGGTCAGCATCCACCCGACGGACGACACTATTTCCCCGACGAACATTTCCACCACCCTCGATCCTAAATAGGAAGCCGAGCTCACCCAATTCCTCCGTAAGAACTGGGACATCTTCGCATGGAAACCCTCTGATATGCCAGGTGTACCCAGGGAATTGGCTGAGCACCGACTGCATGTAGATCCCACTACTCGACCTGTCCGAGAACGTCTGCGTCGGTCCGCCGCGCACAAGAGGAAGGCAATCGGGGAAGAGGTGGCCAAACTTTTGGCAGCCAACTTCATTCGCAAGGTTCACCACTCCGAGTAGCTCGCTAATGTTGTCATGGTGCCCAAGAAGGACAAGTCGCTCCGAATGTGCATCGACTGGAAGCATCTCAATAAGGTCTGCCCGAAAGACCATTTTCCGCTCCCCCGCATCGATCAAATTGTCGATTCGACTGCGGGTTGCGAGCGTTTTTCATCTCTTGATGCCTACTCGGGCTATCATCAGATCCGTCTGTATGGCCCCGATGAATTAAAAACAACCTTCATCACCCCATTCGGGTGCTTCTGCTACATCACTATGCCATTTAGTTTGAAGAATGCAGGAGCAACCTTTATGCGCATGATCCAAAAATGCCTTCTCGACCAGATCGGTCGAAATGTGGAGGCGTATATGGATGATATCGTAGTCAAGTCACGCAAAGGTTCCGACCTGCTGACTGACTTGGCAGAAACACTCGCCAACCTTCGTAGGTATGATATCAAGCTCAACCCCGCTAAGTGTTCATTCGGCGTTCCCAGCGGAAAGTTACTCAGTTTCTTCGTTTCCGAACGAGGGATCGATGTCAACCCCGAAAAGATCGGGACCATCGTCCGAATGGAGAGGCCGGTCAGAATTCACGATGTTCATCGGCTCACAGGTTGCCTAGCGGCTTTGAGCATGTTTATCAGTCGACTCGGCGAGAAAGCACTCCGTCTGTACCGACTCGTTAAGAAATCAGATACTTTCGAGTGGACAGATGAAGCCCAAGTTGCGTTCGACGACCTCAAAGTGCTACTTTCCACCCAGCCGGTTCTTACTGCTCCGCTCAGTAAAGAGCCCCTTCTTCTATATATCGCAGCTACAAATCAAGTCGTGAGCACTGTTCTTACACTCGAACGAGAAGAAGAAGGAAAAGCATACAAAGTTCAGCGGCCAGTGTATTACGTCTCTGAAGTCCTGACCCCTTCCAAGCAGAGGTATCCCCACTATCAAAAACTTATCTACGGGATTTACATGACTGCGAAGAAGGTGGCTCACTATTTCCAAGACCACTCGGTGTCTGTCGTTTCTGATGCTCCGTTGTCGGAAATCCTCCACAATTGGGATGCATCGGGCCGAGTGGCAAAGTAGGCAATGGAGATGTTGTACTGTGATATCAAGTTCGAGGCAAAGAAAGCTATAAAGTCTCAAGCTCTGGCTGACTTCATAGCAGAATGGGTAGAACAACAGCAACCGACCCACATCTACTCGGCTCATTGGACGATGTTCTTCGATGGGTCCAAGATGTTGAATGGCTCCGGCGCTGGCATTGTGATCGTATCGCCAAAGGGCGACAAACTCAAGTATGTGCTGCAAATACACTTTGATTCCTCCAACAATGAGGCACAGTATGAAGCTCTCCTTTATGGACTGCGCATGGCCATCACACTCGGCGTCCGTCGCCCGATGGTCTACGGGGATTCGGATTTGGTGGTTAATCAAGTGATGAAAGAGTGGGACGTCAGGAACCGCACCATGACCACATACTGCAATGCAGTGACGAAGCTCGAGAAGAAGTTTGAAGGTCTAGAACTCCACCATGTTCCGCGACTGAAGAACCAAGCAGCTGATGAGTTGGCAAAACTCGGATCCACTCGGAGACCAGTCCCGAGTGACGTCTGCCTCGAGCACCTCCACCTTCCCTCAGTTAAAGAAGATCCTTTCACAGAGGAACCAATACAACCAAAGAGCTTGACAAATCCGACTGAAGTCGACGTACCTGATGTTGTTGATCTGACCATGGAGATTCTTGCTGGCATCCCCGATTGGACTGTGCCGATCATCACATATATCCTGAGGCAGGAGTTACGAGAAGACGAAGTCCAGGCCAGGCAGAAAGTCTGCAGGTCGAAATCGTTCACTGTCATCGATGGCCAGTTGTACAAGGAAAGCGTTTCACGCGTTCTTCAATGATGCATCTCCCCGGAGGAGGGATAGTTGATCCTGGAAGAAATTCACTCGGGAACCTGCGGTCATCACGCCTCTTCAAGAGGAATCGTCGCCAAAGCATTCAGAGCTGGCTTCTTCTAGCTACAGGCAAACGAAATGGCTAAAGATATGGTCGACCGATGTGAAGGTTGTCAGTTCTACTCCAACAAGTCCCACAAGTCAACATCTGCGTTGAAGACAATCCCTCTTGTTTGGCCGTTTGCGGTATGGGGATTAGATACAGTCGGTCCATTCAGGATAGGCCAAGGAGGATACACACATCTGTTGGTGGTAGTCGACAAGTTCACAAAATGGATTGAAGCCAAGCCCATCAAGAAGCTCGACGCCCTAGCAGCCATCAAGTTTGTCAGGGACATCATCTCCATATTCGGGGTACCTCACAGCATAATCACGGACAACGGGACAAACTTTGACTCGGACAGATTCAAAGGTTTCTGTGCAAGCCAAGGTATCCGAGTGGATATTGCATCTGTGGCGCATCCTCAAACAAACGGACAAGCAGAGCGGGCGAATGGACTTATTCTGCAAGGTTTGAAGCCCCGACTCCTGCGAGAGGTGGGACATGCCGCTGGCGCCTGGGTCACCGAGCTACCTTCAGTGCTTTGGGGTCTCCGCACAACCCCGAACAGATCTACAGGGCGATCACCGTTCTTCCTCGTTTATGGAGCAGAAGCAGTCCTTTCGAGTGACTTGCTCCACAATGCTCCACGAGTCGAACTCTTCTCCGAAGCTGAAGCGGAACAAGCAAGGCAAGACGGAGCGGATCTTCTAGAGGAGGAGCGCGAGATGGCACTAACTCGCTCAACAATTTATCAACAAGATCTGCGGCGCTTCCACGCGCGACACGTCAGGAGTCGTACATTCCAAGCTGGCGACCTGGTGCTCCGAGTGGATCAGCAGAGACCTCATAATTTGTCTCCCGCCTGGGAAGGACCCTTCATCATCTCCAAGGTGCTGAACAACGGTGCATACCGACTCTACAACATCGACAGGGAAATAGACGAGCCGCGAGCATGGAACGGAGACCTCCTGAAGCGTTTCTACTTGTGACCGTCGACTGAAGCAATGTAAAGAACAAGTATTGGTGAAATAATACAAAGTAGATTGAGTTTTTGCAGATTCAAAATGCTTCCGCGGTCGCAGACTCCGGTCTAAAAAAAAGACTTAGCTGCGATCAAGAATCGCCTAAGTACTAACTTTCTCCGAGTGTGCACTAAACGTCGCACTCGGGGACTTACCTGCGATCCAGAATCGCCTAAGTACAAACTTTCTCCGAGTGTGCACTAAACGTCGCACTCGGGGACTTAGCTGCGATCAAGAATCGCCTAAGTACTAAATTTCTCCGAGTGTGCACTAAACGTCGCACTCGGGGACTTAGCTGCGATCAACAATCGCCTAAGTACTAACTTTCTCCCAGTGTGCACTAAACGTCGCACTCGGGGGACTTAGCTGCGACGCAGAATCACCGAAGTACAAACTTTCTCCGAGTGTGCACTAAATGTCGCACTCGGGGACTTAGCTGCGATCAAGAATCACCTAAGTACTAACTTTCTCTGAGTGTGCACTAAACGTCGCACTCGGGGACTTAGCTGCGATCAAGAATCGCCTAAGTACTAACTTTCTCCGAGTGTGCACTAAACGTCGCACTCGGGGGCTTAGCTGCGATCCAGAATCGCCTAAATACAAACTTTCTCCGAGTGTGCACTAAACGTCGCACTCGAGGACTTAGGTGCGATCCAGAATCGCCCGATGAAGAATCGCCTAAGTACTAACTTTCTCCGAGTGTGCACTAAACGTCGCACTCGGGGGCTTAGCTGCGATCCAGAATCGCCTAAATACAAACTTTCTCCGAGTGTGCACTAAACGTCGCACTCGAGGACTTAGCTGCGATCCAGAATCGCCTAAGTACAAACTTTCTCCAAGTGTGCACTAAACGTCGCACTCGGGGACTTAGCTACAATCTAGAATCGCCTAAGTACACACTTTCTCCGAGTGTGCACTAAACGTCGCACTCGGGGACTTACATGCGATCAAGAATCGCCTAAGTACTGACTTTCTCCGAGTGTGCACTAAGCGTCGCACTCGGGGACTTAGCTGCGATCCAGAATCGCCTAAGTACAAATTTTCTCCGAGTGTACACTAAACGTCGCACTCGGGGACTTAGCTCCGATCAAGAATCGCCTAAGTACTGACTTTCTCCGAGTGTGCACTAAACATCGCGCACGGGGACTTAGCTGCGATCAAGAATCGCCTAAGTACTACCTTTCTCCGAGTGTGTGCTAAACGTCGCACTCGGGGACTTAGCTGCGATCAAGAATCGCCTAAGTACTTACATTCTCCGAGTGTGCACTAAACGTCGCACTCGGAGACTTAGCTGCGATCAAGAATCGCCTAAGTACAAATTTTCTCAGAGCGTGCACTAACCGTCGCACTCGAGGACTTAACTGCGGTCAAGAATCGCTTAAATAAGAAAGCTTCCTTCGACTGTATCCTACAGATACACTCGGGGACTCAGCAGACCCTCATTGAGGCTCATGTGGATGTCAAGACCACTGACAATTACATGAGTAGTAGACCCTCATTGAGGCTCATGTGGATGTCAAGACAACTGACAATTACATGAGTAGCAGAACCTCATTGAGGCTCATGTAGATGTCAAGACCACTGACAATTACATGAGTAACAGCCCGTTCCGAGTACGACCTTACAGCCGCACTCGAAGACTTAGCCGCGATCAGGAGTCGCCTAAGTACTCTATTGCCTTCGAGTGTATCCTGTAGGTTCACTCGGGAACTCAGCAGACCCTCAGTGAGGCTCATGCAGATGTCAAGACAACTGACAATTACATGCTCAGCATGTTTGCCATTGGCTTCACCAAGAAATGCCAAACAAAAGCACGAGCCAAATTCGTATCAGCAACTCTTTGGCAAAAGAAGAGCACACGGTTCGATTCAAATTCAAAGTTCACCTAAGGATAGTTGGCTTGGTGTCGATCAAGATTATCCACACCGAGCCAATAATGTGACGGCCAACAGCAGTGGCCAAAGTTTATTACAATCAACACTCGGCATACCAAGGTAAAAGTTTTCTCAAGCGTCGTCAGGACTGGTGATGGGACTGGCGGGCTCTACGAACGTATCGAGGTCGATCCCGTCGGCGATGCGGGTGGCGCTCTCAAGGAAGGTCTCCATGAAGTCTTCAAATCGATGTTTTCTCGTGTTCACGACCTGCAATGCCTTCAGCTTGTCTTCGCGCACCTCCTTGCAATGCACTCGGACAAGAGAAAGAGCGACGTCCGCACCACAGCGAGTCGCAGACTTCTTCCATGACTGCACTTGGTTCGGGACCTCCTCCAGCCGACTCATCAAGCCTTCCATCTCGTGCCGAGACTCGTCTTCAGGCCAAAGATCCTTGTCGATTCGGCCGATGACTTCTCTCAGTCGACCGATGGAAGGTCCAACTTTGCCCAGCGAATGTGCGCTCAGAGCAGATCTCGAGTGGCGTCCTTGCCGAGTGGAATGTTCTCAAGCATCAACCGTTCAACGTCAGCTGTTTCAACCTCAGCGTCCATGCAAAAATCTGCAAAGACAGGACGACCAAACAGTCAACGCAGAATGAAATGCACGGTCCACAAGCACTCGGAAAAACAAGACTTACCACCCAGAAGCGCTATCATCTTCCGGGCCCAATCACTGACGTAATTTTCCTGTGCTATGCACCGCCTATTCAGCGTCTTCATCTGCCCCATCAGCTCGCTCCTTTGCGCCTTCATTCTCTCCACTTCAGCAGTCAATGCTTTGTTTGCCTCACGGGCATGCTCCAATGACTTTTCTCGTTCCGCCAGAACATCCTTCATACCAGCCATTGCAACCAATGCCGCATCCAGTTCACCAGCAAACTGAACCTTTTCAGCCCTAACAGTCTCGTACGCTGTCCCCATCTCGCAAGTTTTCTGCCAGTCAGCACCAAGAGACGGCCAGACAAATTCAACAATATAAAATCTAAGTTCTTCAGACGCCTGCCGACGCAAGCAGTCGACAGCAGTCTCGGGGACTACACCAAGTGGGTTCACTAAGAGTGACCCCACTGGCATGAAACTCAAACAGGTCCGCCCTATTGAGCTACATGACAACACCTAAGCCTATGAGGCTACTACACGACCTGAGAAAAATTACTCTCGGGGACTCATTCAGTAGGTGCACTCCGAGCGCCCCAACTGTCAGCATTCGAATAGATTAATTTTTGATCTGATCAAGTCAAAGAAACTATGTATAAAGACAACTGCCGGTGCATGCACTCGACAGAAGTCTCTGGGACTACACCCACTGGGTTCACTAAGAGTGAACCCATTGCAAAAATCTTACGGTATCCGAGCACACCCAGTGGGTTACAAGAGAAAAGTAAGTATTTACTAGCCCACTTACTCGGATATCGTCTCGCAGTTCCAAACTTCGCTGGTACAGGGACGCGATGGAGTCGTACGCCTTATTCGCCTCTCCCGCCATCAGCTCCGCCTGCACCATGGCCCCCTTGGCCGCTCCCACCTGATCCTCCAGGAGGCGCTGGACGCTGTACTCGACAGTCGACGGGCCTGGGTCTGGCATCGTTGGAGGCTCCTTGGGCATCCCAAGGCCCGCTCAAGTCGATTCAGCAGCAACCAGCGCCGTTTCAGTCGACGGCATCGCCTCAGTCGGCGGCACGTCCGCAGCGAGAGCAATAACTGGTGGAACAGCCTCAAGGACACGCACCGCAGCTTGCTCAGACCTCCCCTGGTCACCCTCATCCACATAAATCGCCCCTGAGGGAGACCCGACCGAATGGCGTGAGATCACAGGAAAAAGGTAAGACCGAAGAACAGAATTCGTGATGCGATAATGTAAACTTTCGGATTCGCTACGACGCACCTGGCTGGGACGAGACAACATTATCCATGTCCATGGGATCATCCTGCTGGCGTGCCGGAGAGGTAGCAGAGGTAGCAACTCTGTCGAGTGAAATTCATTCGACCAATAAACAGGAGTTCAATCGAATGTCGAAAGAAGTTAGAAGAACAATGCACTTACGTTGAGGTGACGGGCACGATGACCCTCATCCGCGGCAAAGCCTTCCGAGGTTTAGATCCGCTCGGTTTGGCCACCTTGGAAGGCTGGCCCGAAGGCTCAGCAGCAGCGTCCCTGGTCCTCTTGATGCTCCGAGCACTCGGAACCACGGGAACAGTTGGCGGGGCGCTCGGGACAGTAGGAGCGGTTGGCGGAGCACTCGAGGATGCTGGAGGGGCCGAGGGAGACGCAGGTTCATGTCGGCGTTTGGTTCGAAGCTCTGGTGGCGGAGGTGGTGAGCTCTGCTCTTCGTTTTCCTCCTCCTCTTCCCTAGACTCCTCCTCCGTCTCCCCACTGTCGGAGACGTACTCGACGCTCTCCACGCTGCCCTCCTGGCTGCCCTCCTCCTCCTCCTCGGTCGGGTTCCCGTTCGAGACAGGAGAGAACCAATTGGTCCACTTCTGCATAAAATATAGTCGGCGACATCAGACATCAGACAGTGATTCAAGAAAGGGATAAATCTAAGACAGTTATGTGCACTCGACAAGTTGTACTCACCTCGTTCGGAGGAGGGTTGTCCGCGAGGAAAGCCCTCATTTGCCGGGACCCTCTGGGGTTCTCGCAGGCGCCCGTGATCTAGAGCACCCACGACGCCACCGTCTCCCCGGTCACGCACTCGACGTTGGTCCGAGTGGAGTCTTTGGGCCCCGTGTAGTGCCACATGGCGTGGTCTCGGGCCTGCAGTGGTTGGATGCGCCGGTCGAGGAAAACCTCCAGCAAATCTATGCCAGTGACTCCCCTTCTGACGACTTCTACGAGTGCGTCGACCAGAGGCTGGATATGGATCTTCTCCGCCTTCGTGAGCGCGAGCTGCTTAGGCGGAGCTGGTCGATCTAAGCTAAAAGGAGGCAACCCTGTCATGGCATTCGGGCAAGCAACGTCCTGGCAGTAGAACCATATCGACTGCCAGTTCCTAACCGATTCACTCAGCTGAAGAGCGGGATAACTACTTTTGCTCTTCTTTTGGATGCCTAAGCCTCCGCAGAGCTGGAGAAGGTGGGTCTTATCATCCGGCTGATTAAGTCGTTTGATGGTTTGGGATCTAGCAGAGAAGATATGTTTGAAAAGCCCCCAATGGGGAGGACACCCGATGAAGCACTCGCACAAGCCTACGAAAGCAAAGAGATGAGCAATGGCATTCGGGGGAAAGTGGTGGAGCTGCGCCCCGAAGTGGTTCATTATGCCTTTGAAGAAAGGATGCAGGGGCAGGGAGAAACCTCGATGCACGTGGCTGAGCAGCAGGACGCGCTCCCCCTCCCGGGGCGCCGGCTCGGTCTCACCCTCCACCGGCAACCTCCACGACTTGTGCACAATCATCCCGTGCTCCACCAGCTCCAGCAGATCCTCCTCCATCACCGTGGAGGGGAGGAAGTCCCCCTGGATCAATCCCGCCGGTAGCGTTCGCTGCCTCCGCTGAGAATGAGCCGCCGCCTTCCCCCTCTTCTTCCGCGCCTCTAGCTTGCTAGTCTGCCCCTTTGTCATGGCGGAAGCTGCGGATTCGTGAGGGAGAAGGAGAAGGAAGAAGCTTGGCCTGCGCGGAGAATGGCGAGGGAGGCGGAGCAAAGGCAAGATATCCGGCGAGCGTAACAAAAAACCCTCGCCGCTGAGGTTTAAGTAAGGTTCCGACTGGGTCGCTGGCAAGTGGCCCCGAAATCTTATCCCCCGACCATCCGCGGCGATATCAGTGGAGAAGATGAAGGCGCGGGATTCGAGGCGTCAGGCACTACTCGAGCGTGATGCTGTCATCCCCGCTGAGCGCGCGATAACCGAAATTTTAGGATCCCGGAAAATCCGCCGCTGTCAGTTGACCGGTCAGTCAGAAGATACCACGGAAGCACTCGGTTTCTGACACTTTGTTTCACAAATACTTCCACTCGGATCGTTGGTCAGAAAAGATAAAATGGATCGAGGCAAGCAACGCCAAAGTCATATCCGTACCAGTCAGATCCAAACTTCAAGCATCGCTTCGTCGTTCCAACCCCAATCCATTCGGGGACTAATGATGGGGTTATAGTCCTAGGGTAGGGTCATAGGCCTGCCCTGTAGGTCCTACCCAAGGACTACCCCTCATAAGGGACAGGGCCCCTAGTCAGTTCCGACTGAACTAAGGAGTTCCCATCATCCAGTCGGTAACAGATCCTCGACCATCCAGTCGGAGACGAGCATTCGGAGAATATCAAACTAACCGACTGGATTCCACTCTGTGCATTGTAACCCCCTTGGAGGGAAACGGTCATACGTTTCCAAGTGCCTTTATTAGCATTTCAGACATATGTTACCTGTAGGCATTTACTCGCCACTACTCCACCCCTGTGCACCGAACCGTTGTGGAGGGCAGCGCACTCTATATAAGCCACCCTCCCCCCACTGGTGCGGGGTTGGAAAATCACTGTGTTCTATATTCCACTCGACAACGAGCTCCCAGAGCACTAAGACGTAGGGCTATTACCTCCACCGCAGAGGGTCCTGAACTCATACAACCTCGTCGTAGCTAAGGCTCTGCCCATCCTTTCGTACCCTACACATCTACTGTCAGACTTATACCCACAACAGTGGTCCTTCAAAGAACCAACTAGTCGGGGAGTCATTAGCCTTCACTATCACGTCCATGTGATATTCCTTAGTGTCGGCGTTGACCCAGTGCTCGTGATAGAGGAAGATGGGCGTGCGGCGTACTTGGCACTTCTCAAGGCTATCACTCAAAAGTAGAGGGAACCCCGTCTCCAAAAGCATCTCAGGTATGACGGCCATCTACAAGATGTAGAGGAGAGGGGTTAGAAAGTATTTAGTGGGTGCAGAATCTCAGGTTAAGGTCTATGTGCACTAGTCGTCTTTGCTATCGTCCATGCTACCTAAGGCTTCCTATAGTCTGGATGGCTCTGATACCAGCTCTGTGGAGACCCTGACTTACAAGTCGAGATCGTCGAGTGAACATGCTCTGTGATCCTAGAGATCAATGCTCACCGAACACAGGGATGCTGAAACAATAAGAGTTTTATATCCAAGTACCTAATTATTACATCACATGACCGAATGGTCAAGTTCACAAGGTTGGGCCTAAGGCCAAATCATACTAATAAAACTAATAGCGGAAAACACAGGGGCTAAGAAGGTGCCCATGCCATCAAGCCTACACCGACAGGTATTCTGACTCGGAAACGTCCTAGTTTGCACGGACTTCTTCGAAGACGTACTCATCTCCAAAATCTGGTCCCTCCATGTCTGGTCAATAACATAACCACTGGCAAGCCAATGCGTACTTTGAATGTACTCACAAACAACCCATGACATGAACAATGAAAGTGAAGGATAACAATAACATGCATCTTTGGAGTAATTCATCTTGGTGGAATGATCATGAATATGCATCAAGTTAAAGAATTACTTTTGAAGAACAGGTTATAGATATCAATATATATCTTGCAAGGAATGAACCATCCGGGTTCACCCTATATACCAAATCACCAAACTTGGTCATATCGTTGCTTTCATAATAACTCCCTTTTAACACCACTCACACACACTTGGTTTATGCGGAAATAGATGGACGTAGTTTAAGCAACACCACCCAACTGTCCTTGACCGTGGACACGGCTATTCGAATAGTTTTACACTCTGCAGAGGTAGTACGCTGGACCCACGAGATCCGGGAAACTTCCGTGTCATCCACGACTCGCGGTATATAACATACCCAAGGTAAGTACCCCATCAATGCCTTTCCCCTGACGATACTAGACAAAAAGGTCCACTCCATTGGTACCCAGCCCACATGTTGTACGTCTTACGGGCACCAACTCTAGACAGTGTCAACCATGTGGGGACCAACGGTGTGCCTGGAACTCATAAAAATGGCATAGTCCTCCTACCTGGCACGAGCCCATCACGAGAGTGACCACACATCACTCCTGCCACTGGTAATGTGGCTCTTGGCTAGCATCGACTAGAGTAATTAACATAGCCTCGTCCCATAAGGGGTAACATGGTCGTACTGGTAAGGTTGGGACGGTCGACACGTCATAAATCTAATCCCATTTCCGAAACCATAGTGGCTCAAAATACCCGGCGCACCACTTCACCAAAAGTGGCCACCTAACTCATCATCACCCTCGGGCATTAGTGTCACCCGACAAGGTTTTCATAAACTCTTTGATTTATACCAACAACATGCTCATGCTATTTACTCTAGCATTACTTGTCAACATGATAATAGCGTGATCCTCAGAAGGGTAGGATCAAGCTCAATGCATGTGCTCCGGAGGAGCCATCGGTAACATCACATCAATGGAAATACTTGCTATCTTATCATGCATTATAACATATGCTTAGTCATGGTCAAAGGGCTGCTTGCCTTGGTCAGCTAGGTATCCGGGGTCTTCAAGGTCTTCCGCTCCAATTCCCTCGTCACACGGATTTTCTATCGTCGTCAAAAGAATAAATAAGAAATGGCTCACTCAAAAATAGATCACAAAGTTATTTTAAAAATGTTCTTTATTACTGATAAATCTAAGTTGTTATTTTGAAAAATACTAGCCTCTGTTTCCAATGAAGGAATATTTTTAAAATAAACCAAACAGAAGTAAAACTATTCCAATTTATTGCTTTTTATTATTGCAAAACTGAATATTTGTTTGAAAAATTCATCTCAAGGTATTATTAAATACTACATATTTTTAGAAGAATAAAAGTGGAAAAATTATATTTTTACACTAGTTAAATGTTTTTATCAAAGTCTTGGAAATTCGATTTTAAAAATAAAAGAAAAATGGGCTAAGTCCCTGGCCTAGTTCCGCCTGGAACTGGGCCGGGCCAAGGCCAGCCGACAGCCTGCCTAGGCGTGCGCGCCGTCAGGTTTGAACCTGACATGCGGGGCCCTGCGGTCAGCGGCTTCCGGCAGCGCGGGGGAGGAGGCTGGGCCACCGACAAGTGGGGCACACGTGTCGGGTTCGTCTCCTACCTTTGGCCAGAGAGGAGGAGGAGCACGCCGGCGGTCCTGCCGACGTTCTCAAGCCCCAACGAGGACAGAAATGGGTTGAGCATGACGCCGCCTACCTGCTGGTGGTCGGAACAACAACGGAGAGGCAAGGGTTCGCCGGCGACGAGGAGGCCACGGCGAAGGAATTTTGGAGGTTGTCGAGGAGGTAGCTAGGGTCACGGAAATGCTCGGGCAAGTTGGGGGAAAGCTTCCTCGGGTTGAGGGGATCGGTTTGGTGGGTCGAGGGACACAGGAGCCATCGTGTAGCCGGAGATCGACCGGAGCTCCGAGGCGGAGGGGCCTCGGTCGATCTCGAGCACCGGGGCTCTGCTGGTTTGCTGGGGTGGCTAGGGAGGAGCTAGTGTTCGTGGTGAACCTATCTGAGGGGTGCAGGAGCGAGGGGGGGGCTATAAATAGGCCCGCGACGGTGAGCCGATTCGGGAGTGCCGATGACACACCGTGGCGCGCATGGGGGTGCAGGGAGGAGCTGGGATCGAAACCACGATCTCAGGACGTGGTTTTGGAATGCCAGAACCATCTGCAACAGAGGGAGAGAGAGAGAGGAGTCGAGCATCCGTGGCCGCGCAACCTTGGCCGGTTCTGGTGCGCGCGGGCACGCGTCGCACGAGCTCTAGCGCAAGAGAGGAGGGGCCCTGAGGGTTGCTCGATGCAGAGGGGTTGTCGGGGAAGAGGTTGAACACCTCGGGGGAGGCTGGAACTGGCCGAGAGCGTCGCCCCCACCTTGATGGCTTCCTGTAGCGCGCCCAGAGCATAGTTTTGGCATGCCACGGCATGCTGGTGTGCTTTGAGGCACTTTGGACATGTATAGCATGTCCCGGCACTGGCTGGGAGTGAGGCTAGTTGTTTGGGTCTCGTGGGAGCTTCGGCTGGTCAAGGGAGACAAGAAATACTGGTGTTGTCAGCCTTGAACTGAAGCTTAGATTGGGTTTTTTGGCATTTCCACTTTGAACCAGAGAGGGGCGAGTTCACTGGGGTTAGGCATTGATACTGGCCACCTAATCTATGAGTTTGGAGCAAAGGGGTTAAGTTTAGCTGTGGCTAAGAGGGCTTTTCCCATCTGTCAGAAGGTGCTCGACAGTGGTTTGAGCGGGTTGGACCCCACCACTGGTGCTGCAACTTAACAGGTTTGGGTTTGGTGCTAAAACATGGGGTTTCACCAAGTTTGAGCTCCATTGGACAATTTTAGCTTTATGAACTTGAAAACACCACTATTTGACCAAATTTGTCCCTTCTGAAGAGAGTGTGGGCAAACCAAGTCCTACGAATCCCATTTTTGGTGTGGAACCCTCATTTGAGGTATTAGGCACTCTTGCAAAGTTTCAGCATCATAGGACAAACTTTGCTATGTCGAGTTGCTCTAACGCCAATTTGCACAGAAGGGGTTTTAGAGTTATTTGGGATCCTTAATCACCTTGGATCAAGGTGATACTTTATGTGGACACCAAATATGGCTTAGGGATACCACTGGAATATTCTAGAATTTTATTGAGAATATTTCCTTTGGAAATATTTCAAAAGGTCAAAACAGACAGAAATGGTTTTCAGGGTTTTGCTCAAATAATTATAATATAAATAGGGGTTTAAAATCCTATGTATGGAAAATATATGTCCTTCTCATCATCTCCAAATATAATCAGATTTTTCTACGGCAGAAAAGTATTTTTCCATGTAGGAATACCAATTCTGGCCTCAGAAATGTTCTTGTAAATAAATTAAGAAAATAACACTAAAAACAATTATTTTTGTGGTTTCGAAATACTAAAATAAGTTAAAATCAGATTACCAACTTTGGGTAGAGACCAACCTTGCCATCAAGGGCAAGTAGTGCAACTCAAAGTAGGGTTTTACCATGATCACAAACAAGAAAAAGGTTTTGAAAATAATTCAATATTGTGGAATGGGGTTTTACCATCACATGATCATCACACAAGTCATTCAATGAGAAACATGGCACTGACAGAACGGGATCATCACACAAGTCATTCAATGACCATCACACGAGTCATTCAATGACAAGCATTACAAACAAAGTGGTAGTAAAAACAGGGTGTGACAGGCCGCCACTATAAATAGAGGATAGGTTGCTTCGTAGAATGGGATCTGATTCCCAAACCACCCATTCACCAATTAGCACTCCGCAAGGGCGTCCAGTCTCTCGAGGCGCCCAAGCACTATACTACTTCATCCACCAACCTCAACTAGAGGCAATCCACCAAAGCAGGAGTAGGGTTTTACGCTTCGGAGCGGCCCGAACATGGGTAAACTATTGTGTTCTGTGTTTCTCTCACGATTGAGTGAGTTCTTTGGCGTTCCCATCGAGTAGAGATGTGGGCGAGGTTAGGCCGTGTGAGATCTTCATACATGCCCCTGAGTTTGAATCCTTAGTGTTTAGTGGAGCCCGAAATCCGACATTTGGCACGCGACCTAGGGGGCGTGTTAAGGTCTTCTCCGAGCTTCATCTTCCCTAGGCCTGCTGCTCTGATGGCCGGCGCCCAACCAGCTTCTTCGAGCCTCATCAAGCTGGACACTAACCACTACATCACGGCGGCCGGGAGAACGCACGTCGGTGTGGTGGTACCTGGCGGCTCCTACTAGGTTGTCAACGTCGTCTCCACCGTCGCAACCACCCGCGCCACCCAGGCGCACGGCGGCTGGGCGGTGCCCCCGACACCCGTGATGTGCCGCATCAACTTGGCGGACCTCGACGCGCACGACGCGTTGCAGCTGGCGAGCAAGATGCTCCGCCAACGACCAACGCAAGGGGGCTTCGACGCCTGGGCGAACCACATCGTGGAGCCGATTTCCATCGCCCAGAAGACCATCCAACGCCACTCTTTTTCAAGGCCGCAGGCGACAGGCGTCGGGGGCTCGCACCTCATACCGGCCCCCGGGGCTGCAAGCAATGGGGCTCCTCCTTGAGCCGGCCCCAAAGGGCGCGGGCACGGAGATGCCCCGGGGCCGTGGGGCGTGGCGTCAGCTACCTCACCCACGGAGGAACTACTAAGAGCCAAACCCTAGGCCTAAGGGGGACGAGTCACACACAGCAACGAGACACAAGTGGCACGGGCCGCCCGTGGGAACCACGATGCCCGCGTGCGCGCTGAGGGCCGGGCCTCGCGAGACGCACCTCAGGCACGAAGAAGCTATGTGAGTTAATTTTTGGGTTCACTGCTCTAGGGAGTGCCTCCAGACCAAAGGGACTTCAGTTGTTCGCAGCATGTCCTTGCATATCATATTATTTACTCATGTTTCTATAACTCCTGCTGCATCCCTTCCGTGACCTGGCACTGCCATGCTTGCATCTTTCGGTGATCTCCCCCCTCGCTCGGGGGTTCCGGCTGATTTGCGTCACCCCGACGCGGGGACTAGGGAAGCCCCATGGCTCCCCAGGACCAGAATCGACAGGATAAAATCAGAGTCGCTTGAGCGTCAAGTGGGGCTCCTGAGCATCGCGCCTCAGGGGCCTTACCGGTCACAAGGCCACCTGCCGCCCTTGATATCGTCCTGGGTTATCCGGTCATTATCAGGGGTGGCAGGGCTTTACCCCATAGCTGAGATCGTTCATTCTGTCGCAAGCAGCGGCGGTCGGGAAATGTGCAGGACGGGGTCCTGGCGACGCAGAGTCACTTGAACGTCAAAAGTGGGCTCCTGAGCATCGCGCCTCAAAGACCTTACCTGTCACAAAGCCACTTGTCACCCTTGACATCATCCTCGGTTATCTGGTCGTTATCAGGGGTGGCAGGGCCTGACCCCGTAGCTACATCCGTTCACTCGGTCACACGCGACGGCGGTTGGGAAATGTGCGGGACTGGATTCTAGCGACGTAGAGCCGCTCGAACATTAAGGGGGGCTCCTGAGCATCGCGCCTCAGGAGCCTTACCGGTCACAAAGCCACTTGACCACCCTGGTGCTGCCTAGTCTTTGTCCGTATCAGGGGATCCCGGGGCCTCGCCTCGTGAGGCGCCAAAAGACGGCAGGTAAATGTGCAGGATTGGGACATGTCGACGTAGAGCCATCGAAAAGCCCTTAACTGGCCTCCGGGGAAGCAGCTCGCAGGACCTACATCAACCTGTCGCACCTCTGCATCGTCCTTCAATCCTTCCAGAACCTACTTCATAACATGACACTCTCACGTAATAACGAGCCGAGGCTGTATACGCCTAGGGCCCCCCCGAGGACGCGGAAGGGGTCCTTCCCACGCCTAGTGGGGAAGACGTAGGAAATCAACACAGTCCACCAATGACTCTAGAAGATCAGGCCCCAATGCCTTGGGGGTAGGGACACTCGCGAGGCCAAAGCATCCTGGCGACCTCCCATATACACCCCCACTATGACACTCTCACGTAATAACGAGCCAAGGTTGTATACGCCCAGGGCCCCCCGAGGACGTGGAGGGGTCAATCCCACGCCTAGTGGCAGCCCTACGCTCTGCGCTTGGGAGAAGACGAAGGCAATCAACACAGTCCACCAATGACTATGCCCGCAGCTGGCAAGGAAACCCATATAGTCCACCAATAACTATGCCAGCCAGAGTGCCGACGTTTTCTTGCTTTTCTTGGATTTCGAACCATTTTTCGTTGAACTTAAACTTGTCGGTTCGAAAAGTTGTTTTCTGATTCTCAATGATTGACGTTTGAAAAACAAAAAGGGGGAAAACTTTCTCTCGCGCTTTCTTATTTCACTGGCTTTAAAACCTCCCGTCTGGAGGACGTGTTTGGAGAAGAACGCTCTGCACCGCCCCTAGGAGTCAAGGAGCATGAAAGCAAGGACTTGCCACCCCAGGGCAAACATTTTTCGGTAGTCAACCCCCACTCGGGGGTCCGGACCGAAACTTGATACCACCACCAAGTGTCTCGGGAGGCCTCATGGCACCCTAGGCCGATGAACAAAGGAACGGAGTGCGGAATCGCTCGAGCGCCAGAAAGGGGGGCTCTTGGGCAAGCCTAAGGAGCCTTACCGGCCATAATGCCACTCGCCATTGTTGGCGCCGTCTGGGAGCCTCGGTCGACATCAGGAATGGCGGGGCCCCGCCCTGTGAAGTGCGAGCCTAACGGCAGTGGGGAAATGTGCGGGGCCGGGGCCTGACGACGCAGAGTGGCTTGCGTGTCAAGGGGGGCTCCTGAGCAGCATGCCTAAAGAGCCTTATCGGTCACAAGGCCACCTAGCCTTTGGGTCTGGGCCTTGCCTTGTGGGGGCAAACTTGGTAACGGGTTGCGCCCTACAGAGGCAGGGAAATGCGGGGGACCGGAACCCGTAGACATAGAATGCCGAAAGGGTCTTCACCCCGTCCCACCTACGAATCAGGAGCTACACAGGAGGGACTACGCAAGGGACCGACAAAAACCCATGAGCTAAGTACCCCGCAAGCCCAGACTAGAACTTTCTCGTCTCACATCAAACTATCAATGAATTAGGAACATGCGTGCTAATGAAGGGATGCAGAGCCTAAGGATTCAGCAGCGGCAAGGAAGGACGCCATCGACCGAACGTGCGGCAGCACGAGCGGTGCCTCGGGAGGATAGGACCTCCTGAGGGCCCGTGCCCCCGTCACTCAAAAGCAGTGGATAGGGAAGTGATGGACCGTAAACTTCGAGGCCAAGCTGCGACGACCACCCATGAGCAAGCCATCAGTTCAGGAGCAAAAGGACAAAGGAAAACGATGAATGGGAAGGAGACGGAAGCTAAGGATGCCAAAGGGGAGGGGCTACCGACGTCACCCACGACGCCGGGGCCCTCCTCCTCGCTCGATGCGGGCACCTGGACATACCGCTCCACCAAGGCGTCCACCCGCGGGCCGACTTCGTCCGGGAGAAGACGCCGGGACGCGGCGGGCAAGGGTTCGGGCAGGCGTTGGAGATCAAGCTCCAAGACGAGGCAGCGCAAATTGGAGAAGGCGAGCGTCTAGGGAAGGCCCAGAAGCTCACGCACGCTGGACGCACTTTCCTCCTGCACCCGGGAGACGCCGGCCTCCAGCGTCTGCACCACCTTCTCAAAGAAGGCGAGGTAACCCCCATCGCTCCTCATATTGGGCAGCGTCGGAGCCTCTCCTCCAAATCGGCACGTCGCGGCAACCGCTTGGCGGACGATGTCCGCGAACTATTTGGTGCGCTGTGATGCCATCAAGCGGGCATACGATGCCTCGTCCTGGGCGTCTTGAACAGCGTTGGTCGCCTCCTTGACCTGCTGTTGCAGCGATGCCAGCTCCGACTTGGCCTCCGCCTTGCCATGGCGGGCGGCCTGGAGGGTGCTTTTAGCAGTTGCGAGCTGGGCCCTCAGCCCTTCCGCCTCCTCCTGAAGCTCTCCAAGGTTGGATTTCTTGGAGGACGTGCTGTAGATGAGAGGAAATCAGCCACCAAGCTGAAAAATAGGCGACAAGTAAAGGAAATTCAAGCAAGGGGCTAACTCACCAGCCAGAGCCCAGTGATGACGGGCACGCTGAGGCCCCGAGGGCCATCCGCCGCTGCCTCCGGGAGTAGACGGAGGCGTCGGAGGCGCCGCACGCTTCCCCCACCCGAGACCTTCTCCGAGGGACGCCGTGGAGACAAGCAACGAAGGGGAGAGGAGGTTTTATCACGACGAGTAGAGGAAGCGGATAAGAAGCTCGAGATTGGAGTGCCTACCCCTGGTGGGGGCGGGGCAGATTTATAGGCGAGTCACGGCCACCAACTGTCCTGGAAGGGTGAGCGTTGCGTGCCTCTTGAGGGTCGCGATATGGGCCGACAGGAGCGCTGCCACCCACGTTGCCTCACCTGTCAACGGAGCGGTCACTTCCGCGAGGACCATTGGGAGTGGTCAGGCCGCACCTATGCCATTCAATGGGAGAAATGATGGCCTGCGCGGTTCTGGGAGATCATGCCGTCGTGGCCTGCCGCACCCCGGACACCTCGAGGAGCGAGAGCGTCGCCACGTGGCTGTTGGACACGTGTGCCACCTGGCCCGCAGGCAAATTGGTCTCGCGGCGTTTCAGGCCGCCCTCCAGGCTTCACCAAGAAGCCAACCACGACGCGCCTTGGCCCGGGGGCTACTGTCGGCGTTCTCGGAAAGGGATTACCCAGACCTGCCTGCCTGCGGCCCATGGCTGGCCCACTTCATCGACCTAAAACCAATGGGCCCGGCTTCACTCAGGACAAGTCCCTCACGAGGGTCCAGGACTTGCAAGGAGGAGCAGCATCAAGACCCGCAGGGGCCTCCTTAGGACCCCTCCGGAGCGGCGGATATTCCGAGCCGAGGCCCGGTGAAAGTGCATGCTATGCCCCTAATCGACTTTTGGTGTTAATCACAACACATACATAGGAAACTAATCCTATTTGTTGAGTGTATCTCAGGATGGCAAGTACTTTAGTAGATTAAGAATTATGTGCCAAAGGTGGTTTGAGAAGATCGGGATTTATATGTCAAGAAGGCTCGGGATTGAGAAAAGATGATGTAGACTATACTTTTGAGTTTACTATTCTTGAGTATAGGGATCCCGCACTATTAAGAGGGGATCACAGGTTTTGCGATGAACTTGGTCATACCACATCTTCACTATTCTGCTCAATACCACATATTCTCTACTCTGCTCCTATCTCAAAACAGGTCTAATGCCTCGGACTTCCAGCTCCCTCCGGACGTCCGAGGGCCGGTCAAGGGTCGGACGACCGACAGGCTTCGGAAATCCGGAGCTCTGCACGAGAAGAACTTGAGCCCTATAACTCGGATTTCCGGCTCCCTCCGGACATCCGAGGGCCGGTCGACCGACCAGCTTCGAAAATCCGGAGCCTTGCACCAGAAGAACGTGAGCTCTATAACTCGGATTTCCGGCTCCCTCCGGACGTCCGAGGGCCGGACGTCCGTCCCCTTTCGGAAATCCGGAACCTTGCACGAGAAGAAGTTGAGAAGAATAACTCGGACTTCCGACCTTCTCCGGACTTCCGGTCCCTGTTCAACTCACAGTGTTTCCAGACATATCTACATCCCTCGGACGACTGACCCCTGTCGGACGTCCGACCCGTTGGGGAAGCCCGGACTTCCGTAAACTGCCGGACGTCCGAACCCTGTGCGACTTAAAGTGTCCCCAATAGCTATTTTGCACTCCCCACTATATATACCCACTCCCACTTCGTGAGTGGGTGTCCGACACAGCTAGAACACATCCAAGAACACCTTTCTTCTCACTCACTCTTGTCTACACCAAATCTTAGATCCCAAGAGCATTTGTGAGTCCCTTTGAGTGTTGTTCCAATCAAAAGATAGATCGTCTCCTTCTCCTCCTTCCGACCAAAGTGATTTGTGATTTGAGCAAGTTTTGAGCAATCCCCGTGATCTTGTTACTCTTGGAGGTTCGAGACTCCTAGGCGGTAGGAGTCTTCGGAGAGGAATCAAACCATTGTGATTTCCCCCGGAAAGTTTGTGAAGGTTTGGAAGCCACCTCAAGGCTTACCACTAGTGGTTGAGAAACGCCTTCGTGGAGTTATCTCAAAGGGATAATAGGGTGAGCCTTCGCGGCGTTGGTGTGCCTTCGTGGTAACATCCACCCCTCTAACGGTGACGTAGCTTCCCTCCAAGGAAGTGAACATTGGGATACATCCTTGTCTCTCTTGGAGTTTCGGTTATTCCTAATCCTAACTCTCTACTTGTGTTAATTCTTATTACGTACTTGTATTTGATTATTGTTTACCGCTTGCCTTACTTCACTCTAAATAGCTTATTCCTTGTCATAGCAATTATTAGGCCTACACACATATTCCGCACTTTTGCCTAAAATTGCTAAGTAATTATTAAAATTCGGAACTGTACCTATTTACCCCCCTCGAGGTCCATCTCGATCCTTTTCACCCAGCCTCTGGAGTAGAGGCTGAGGCAAGGGAAGGACAGGCGAGCAGAAGACAGCAGAGCGGAGCAGTTTCCCCTTTGGTGCAAAGGGGGCGAGGATGAACGCAGGTTTCGAAGGCATCTCCTACAAGTTTCCATTTTAGTGCAACAAGACCCTGGCCGCCCGCCGGCAGGACGGACGTCATCCCTGGGCCAACCCCTGCAACGCTGGCAGGTACTTTGCACGCGAAGACCACCTTTGGGCAGGGGAGCATGTTTCCCTTCAAAATTGGCCACTTGGGATCCCTTCCTGCTGAAACGATAAGGGAAGAGGACTGGGCTGCCACTATAAATAGAAGATAGGTTGCTTCGTAGAACGGGATCCTATTCCGAACCACCCATTCACCCATTAGCACTCCGGAAGAGCGTACAGCCTCCGGAGGCACCCAAGCACTGTACTAGTTCATCCACCAACCTCCACAGGAGGCAATCCACCAAAGCAGGAGTAGGGTTTTACGTTTCGCAGCGGCCCGAACCTGGGTAAACTCTTGTGTTACGTGTTTCCCTCACCATCGAGTGAGTTCTTCGCCGTTCCCATAGAGTAGAGAGCTGGGCGAGGTTAGGCCGTGTGAGATCTTCATACACGCCCCTGAGTTCAAACCCTTAGGGTTTTGCGTATCCCGAAATCTGACAAACTCTACATTGCCAAGTTCGCCCAATTGATATCAAACTTTACATGAGTGATCCAGCCCCCAAGTAGGGATGCCACACCAAGTTGTGCATTTGTGTGACTTCATTTTATCACCTTGGTGTGGGGACCCCGACTTACGAGTCGAGATCGCCGAATGAACGTACTCAGTGATCCCAGAGATCAATGCTCACTGAACACACATATGGTGAATATTAAGAGTCTTACATCCAAGTACTGAATTATTACAACACATGACCAAATTGTCAAGTTCACAAGGTAGGGCCTATAAGGCCAAGTCGCACTAATACAACTAGTAGAGGAATCTTAGGGCTTAGTGGGTGCCCATGCCATCAGCCTACACCAACAGGCATTCTAGCTGGGAAGCGTCCTAGTTTGCAGGGCCGTCTCCGAAGACGTACTCTTCTCCAAACTCTGGTCCTTCCATGTCTGGTCAATGATATAACCAGTGTATATCTAATCGGAGTTTTCACGTTTGATTGCAGACCTTCTATAGGTGTGAGGATGGATATGAGGAGGATGCGGCCAGGGTTCTCGAGGCCGAGTGTAGGCGGTTACTACAAAACTTACGCCACGAGGATCGGCCACAGGCTATTCGAGACTACTATGCCACGCGTGGTATTAAGAAGCAGAAGAAGGATTGCCGCTTAAAGTTTCTGAAGAAGGAGCAATACATGAAGGTAATTACCTATTCTTAAGTCCTTCTACGTAGTTTTCTTGATTTCATTCATAGGTGTAGCGCTCAAAATTCTTTCTAATAACTTATAGGTTCCCCCGAGATGGTGTGCGGATAAGATGGATTGTTGGGAGGCGTTGGTTGATGAGTGGTGCGCAGGTAGCTGGCGAGCCGTCCACGAGAATGTGAAGGATCGGCGTAGCCAAATGGTTGGTGTGCCACACGATCAAGGTAGCGCCAACATACTTCAGTTCAGACGAAACTGGGTATGTGATTTGCTTCATGATTCATACAATTCATTCTTCATGCTAATATTTTGTTCCTCTCTTTTAGGCGCATCACAATAAGACGGAGATGCCAAACTTGTACGACCTTTATGGCATGGCCCATACTGCCTCGGACAAGAAGGCGAAGGAATTCTCTGAGTCTGACCTGGATGATCCCAATAACTTCACCAGCATATCATCCCACCACAAGCTCGTGGCATACAGGGACGCGGGGGAGGCTACGAAAGAGGATGACTTTAACCCTAGCCAGGAACCTTTGGATCCACAACTGGTGATGATATCTGGTGGCGGGAGGCCCCATGGCTCGATAGCCATTGGAGATGGGATAATACGTTGTCCACTCACTCTCCCGGACATCAAGGCACGCTAGTCGAGCAGCTGTCCTGAGATAACGCGTCCTCCACGGCCAGTCGATCTTGCCGTCGAGGTTAGTTGTGCGACCTTAGAACACATTCATCCATTTCATTATGTGTGTCACCATAGATCATTACGGTGGTAACGAGGAATGGTGTTTCAGGCTGCTCTTCAGAAAGAGAGATTAGCAAACCAGGCTGCTCTTGAGAAAGAGAGATTGGCAAGCCAGGCTGCTCTTCAGGCTGCTATTGAGAAAGAGAGATTGGCAAGTCAGGCTCCTCTTGATGAAAGGGACCAGACCACGGCACGATTGATTGAGGAGGAGAGGTCCCGGAATGAGGCTGGTTAACGGGCCCTGTACGAGCTTTTTGTGGTAAGTTTTTTCACATTAGCCAAATCATGTGTGTAATGTCTGTTTCATTACTAACTAATATGACCCACTCTTCAGGGTCTGTGCGAGAAGAGCGGTCAAGTCCCTCCGCCGATGCCCGTCTTCTCTTCGATTGGCATGGTGAGTTTCATTATAAACTAGTATTAATAATTGAGTGCCATCATGCTAACTGAGACATTGCAAAATATCTATTCTGCAGAATAACTCCCGAGCGGCATCGCACGACCCTTCTCCAGGTGTTTCTCCTCCTTAATGACCACTACGGTAAGTTTCTCTTCTCCTCTTTAATATTCTCCTTGCCTTAATTTCCCCAACAATGACATAATTATCCCATTTAGCTCCAAAATGCCATCATAAGCTCAAAATGGCATAAGAACCTTGGTTAGCTCATTAATCTTATATACTTAGATTATTTTCATCTCAAATGGGATAATTAGCCCATTTAGCTCTACAAAGACATAGTTAGCTAATTTAGCTCCAAGAAGAGGATAAGAGGAGAAGAAATAGGAAAAATGAAAAGAAAGAAGAAGAAGAAGAAGAGAAGAAGAAGGAGGAGGAGGAGGAGAAGGAGGAGGAGGAGAAGGCCAAGGACCTTCTAGTACTTCTCCTCCTCCTCCTCTTTCTTCTCCTCTTTCATATTCTCCTTGACTTAATTTCCCCAACAATGACATGATTAGCCCATTTAGCTCCAAAATGCCACAATGGCAAAAGAACCTTGGTTAGCTCATTAATATTATATATTTTTCTTGTTTTCCTCTAAAATGGGATAATTAGCCCATTTAGCTCCACAAAGACATAGTTAGCTAATTTAGCTCCAAGAAGACGAGAAGAGGAGAAATGAAAAGGAAGAACACAAAGAAGAAGACAAAGAGAAGAGAAGGAGAAGGAGAAGAAGGAGGAGGAGAAGGAGGAGGAGAAGGAGGAGGAGAAGGAGGAGGAGAAGGCCAAGGACCTTCTAGTCCTTCTCCTCCTTCTCCTCCTTCTTCTTTATTTCTTCTTCTTCTTCTCCTCCTCCTCTTTCTTCTCCTCTTTCATATTCTCCTTGCCTTAATTTCCCCAACAATGACATAATTAGCCCATTTAGCTCCAAAATGCCATAATAAGCTCAAAATGGCATAAGAACCTTGGTTAGCTCATTAATATTATATACTTAGCTTGTTTTCCTCTATAATGACATAATTATCCCATTTAGCTCCAAAAAGACATAGTTAGCTAATTTAGCTCCAAGAAGAGGAGAAGAGGAGAAATGAAAAGGAAGAACAAAAAGAAGAAGGGGACGAGAAGAGAAGGAGAAGGAGAAGAAGGAGGAGGAGAAGAAGGAGAAGGAGGAGGAGGAGGAGGAGAAGGCCAAGTACCTTCTAGTCCTTCTCCTCCTCCTCCTCCTTCTCCTCCTTCTTCTTTATTTCTTCTTCTCCTCCTCCTCCTCTTTCTTCCCCTCTTTCATATTCTCCTTGCCTTAATTTCCCCAACTATGACATAATTAGCCCATTTAGCTCCAAAATGCCATAATAACCTCAAAATGGCATAAGAACCTTGGTTAGCTCATTAATATTATATACTTAGCTTGTTTTCCTGTATAATGACATAATTAGCCCATTTAGCTCCAAAAAGACATAGTTAGCTAATTTAGCTCCAAGAAGAGGAGAAATGAAAAGAAGGAAGAAGAAGAAGAAGAAGAGAAGAAGAAGAGAAGGAGAAGGAGAAGGAGAAGGAGCCCTCCTTCTTCTCCTACTTCTTCTCTCCTCCTTCTTCTCCTCCTCCTTCTCCTTCTTCTTCTCTTCTTCTTTTTTCTTCTTCTCCTCCTCCTTCTCCTTCTCCTTCCCCTCCTCCTCCTCCTCCTCCTCCTTCTTGTTTTTCTTCTCCTTGTTCTCTTCTTGCTTCTTCTCTTTTTTCTTCAATTTAGCTTATTTGTCATATATATGTTGTTGTTCTTCTTCTTCTGACTTTCTTATTCCCATTTTGCAGATTGGATGTACTACATGCATGGAAGCTGGCATTGGAGTGCTTTAGTTTCCGTTTTTATTTGAGTTGATGAACAATGTGGAACTACATGTATATGTATATATGGATGAACAATATATGTGCAACTATATGTATGTATATATGGATGAAACTTTGTATGTGTTGGTTCTTTTGATATATGGGATGTACGTTGATGAACAAATGGCATTGATGTGCTTTATATGTATATCATATATGTGTTGTGACCTATTTATCATATATGTGCTATGAAATATATGTATATGTGCTATGAAATAGAAAAAATAAACAAAAACGTGACAATATAGGCTCTTTGCCGTCTGCCAGCTGATGGCAAAGGCCTTTGCCATCAGCTGACCGACGGCAAAGGTGCCACGTGGCGCCCAGCTGTGCAACTTGGGCAGTAGCAGCTGGCCATATAGTATCGTTGTCGTCTGCTTCCAGGGGGGCAGACGGCAAAGAAGAGGGCACAGAGGAGGGGGGAGGAGGTAGAGGTTGACGGCAAAGAAGAGGGGGAGGCAGACGGCACAGAGGAGGGGGAGGAGGAGGGTAGGCAGACGACAAAGAAGAGGGGGAGGCAGACGACACAGAAGAGGGGAGGCAGACGGCAAAGCCTCCGTTAGCCCCTAACGGAGGCAACGCCTGTCGTCTGCCGTCTCGACCACTTTGCCGTCTGCTCTTACGAAAAGCTGACGGCAAATCTCTTTGCCGTCTGCTTCGGTGAGACAAACGGCAAAGAAGCTGCAATGCCGTCGTAGGCTGACGCAGAAATTTTGCCGGCGGTGAGAATCTTTGTCGTCCGTGATAAGCTCTTTGTCGTCTGTGATGGCAGGCGACAAAGATGCTAATTCCAATAGTGTCACCAAACTTGGTCATATCAGCTCTTTCATATTAACAGCATTAAACACAAACACACTTGGTTTATGCGGAAACGACTGGACGTAGTTTAAGCAGCACCACCCAACTGTCCTTGACCATGGACACGGCTATTCGAATAGTTTTACACTCTGAAGAGGTAGTACGCTGGACCCACGAGATCCGGGAGACTTCCGTGTCATCCACGACTCGCGGTATATAACATACCCGAGGTAAGTACCCGATCAATGCCTTTCCCATGACGATACTAGACAAAGAGGTCCACTCTATTGGTACCCAGCCCACATGTTGTACGTCTTACGAGCACCGACTTTGGACAGTATCAACCATGTGGGGACCAACGGTGTGCCCGGAACACGTAAAACCGGCATAGTCGTCCTACCTGGCACGACCCCGTCACAAGAGTAACCACACATCACTCCCGCTACTAGTAATGTGGTTCTTTGCTAGCATCGACTAGAGTAATCAACAAGGCTCCATCCCATAAAGGGGTAATGTGGTCGTACATGTAAGGTTGGGATGGTCGACACATCATAAATCTATTCCAATTTCCGAAACCATACACACACAAAATACTCGGTGCACCACTTCACCAAAAGTGGCCACCTAACTCATCATCACCCTCGGGCATTAGTGGCACCCGACGGGGTTTTCATAAACCTTGGATTTTATACCATCATCATGCTCATGCTACTATGCTTAGCTCTACTTGTCAACATGATATTAGTGTGACCCTCATAGGTGGTAGGATCATGCTAAAAATGCAAGTGCTCCGGAGGAGCCATCGGTAACATCACTTCAATGATTTGCCGATACTTATGATCACATGCAACGGAAATATTTCCTATCCTAGCATGCAATATAACATATGCTCAAACATGGTCAAAGGGTTGCTTGCCTTGGTCAGCTAAGTATCCGGGGTCTTCGGGGTCTTCAATCCAACTCCTTCGTCAAACGGGGTTTCTATTGTCGTAATAAATAAAAAGCAATAAGTAGCTCACTCCAAAAAAGATCACAAAGTCACTTTAAAAATGTTGTTTAATTCGAATAAATCCGTATTGTTGTTTTAAAAATATTTGTCTCTGGTTTTAATGAAAGGAATATTTTCAAAATCAATTTAACAGAAGCAAAACTATTCCAAATTAGTCTTTTTAACTATTATAAACACATAAGTTGTCCTAAAAATTTGTCTAACAAATCTATTAAATACTCCTTATTTTTAGAAAAATAAGAATGGAAGAATCATTAATTTTCACTAGTTAAATCTCTTTATAAAAATATTTTAAAACAGAGTTTTAAAAATAAAAGAAAAAGGGTAACAACCCTGGCCTGGCTCGGCCCACATGGCCAGCCAGCCAGCGTGCCGAGGCGCGCGCGCCGTCACGTTTAAACCTGACGCGCGGGCCCCTGCGGTCAGCGGCTGCGGGGAGCGAGGGAGAGGAGGATGGGCCACCAACAGGTGGGGCACACCTGTCAGGGTCGTCTCCTATCTCTGGACACAGAGGAGGAGGATCACGTCGGCGTGGATGCCGACGTCGTGAGGGCCTAACAACTGCAGGAATGGGTCAGGCTCGTCATGTCCTACATGCGGGTGGTCGAGTCGACGACATGGGGTCCTCGTTCACTGACGATGAGGTGGCCACGGTGGAGAGGTTTCACTCAACGGTGGAGGTGATGGCTATAGGCAAATAATTGCTCGGGGAAGAGGGGGAAATGATCCTTGGGTCACGGGGAGTGTGTAGGTGAGCAGAGGGGTGCGAGAACCGTCGTGTAGACGGAGGTCGACCGGAGCTCCGAGGCGGAGGTGCCTCGGTCAATCTCGAGCACTAGGGCTCTGCTTGCTCAATGTGGTGTCTAGGGAGGTCATTGGGTCTAGGTGGAGTGGAGTGAGGGGAGTTGGGGTGGCCTTACATTGGCCCGCGATGGTGCACCGGGCGGGAAGCTCCGATGGTTTCATCGTGGTGCACTGGGGAGCACAAAGAAAGGCTGGGGTCGAAACCACGTTCTCAGGACGTGGTTTTGGACCTGTGAGCTCACTACGAGAGAGAGGGGAGCGAGGAGTGGCGTGACTGCGTGGCCTCGTTCCTCTGGCAGAACCTGGTGCGTGCGGACACGTGTCGCATCGGCTATCAGCGCAGGAAAGGAGGGGCCCTAGGGGCTGCCTGATGCAGAGGACTTGTCGTGGAAGAGGAGAGATACCGCGGGGAGGCTGGAACTGGCCGTGGGAGGTCGCCCCCACCTCGGTTGCTCTCTGTAGCGCGCCGAGAGTGCAGCTTTGGCATGCCACGACATGCTGGCACGCTCTTGGGTGCCTTCGACGCATCTGGCGTGTCCTGGGCCCTAGCTTTGATATACCTAGGCGTTTGAATCCCGTGGGAGCTTCAGCTAGTCAAAAGAGGGGAGGAAAACAGGTGTTGTTAGCCTTGGGCTGAAGCTTAGATTGGAGTTTTTGGATTTTTCTACTTAGAACCAAAGAGGAGCCACTTGATTGGAGTTGGGCATTGATGATGTCCACCTAATCTAGAAGTTTGAGAGAAAGGGAGTGGGTGTAGCTGGGGTTAAGAGGGGTTTTGCCAAACTGTCAGAAGGTGCTCGACAGTGGTTTGGGGTAGTTGCACCCCACCACTGGCTATGCAACTTAACCGGACTAGGTTTGGTGCAAACACATGAGGCTACACCAAGTTTGGGCTCCATTTGACAAGTTTAGGTATGTAAACTTGAAATCACTCCTAAATGGTGAGATGTGTTCCTTCCAAAGGGAGTGTGGGCAAATCAAGTCCCACAAATCCCATTTTTGGCATGGAGTCCTCATTTGAGGTATTAGGCACTCCTGCAAAGTTTCAGCACCATTGGATAAACTTTGCAATGTAGAGTTGCTCTAACTCCATTCTGGATAGAAAGGGTTTTGGAATTATTTGGTGACCCTCACCACCTTGGATCAAGGTGAAACTTTATATGGGCACCAAATATGGCTTAGGAATGTCACTGGAATTTCCTAGGAATTTATTGAGAATATTTCCTTTGGAAATATTTTGAAAGGTCAAAACAGACAGAACAGGTTTTCAGGGTTTTACTCAGTTATTTATAATATAAATAGGGGTTGAAAATCTTATGATGGAAAATATATGTCCCCTGGGTATCTCTACATTTTCTCAGATTTTTTTAAAGCAAAAAAGTATTTTTCCATATAGGAATATCATTTCTGGCCTCAAAAATGGACATGCAAAATAAAATAGGAAAATAATTTATAAAATAATTATTTTACGGTTTTGGTGAACTAAAATAGTTTTAGAACCAACTGACCAACTTTGGGTGAAAGCACTCCTTGCTATCAAGGACTTGTAGTGCAACCCAGAGCAGGGTTTTGAAATAACCAGAAATAAGAAAAGGGGTTTTGAGAATATTTACATTATGAAAAATATGATTTTGATAATACACAATCAAGTATACAAGCATACAATGACAACCATGGCACTCACATCATTGATTTTGAAAAAGTTTTAATGAACTCAAAATTTTGAATTATAGAAGAAGCAGAGTGAAAACAGGTCGTGACAGACCTATCCCCCTTACAAGAATCTCGTCCCCGAGATTCCTAAGCTAGGTGCTAAAAAAGGGTAACGTGGTCGTACTAGTAAGGTTGGGACGGTCGACACATCGTAAATCTAATCCCATTTCCGAAACCATACTCACACAAATACCCGGTGCATCACTTCACCAAAAGTGACCACCTATCTCATCATCACCCTCGGGCATTAGTGGCACCCGACGGGGTTTTCATAAACTCTTGTCTTATGTCATCAACATGCTCATGATAATGCTACTGCTATCTTTATTTGTCAACATGATAATAGCATGACCCTCAAGGGTTAGGGTCAAGCTTAATGCAGGTGCTCCGGGGGAGCCATCTGTAAAATCATATCAAATGATTACCAACACTTCTGATCATATGCAACGGAAATACTCGCTATATTAATCATGCAAAGTAACATATGCTTAGTCATGGTCAAAGGGCTACTTTCCTTTGCTCACGGAACTCCTCGGGTCTTCGAGGTCTTCCGCTCCACTCCGAGTACTCCGTCTACCAGTCAACTATCGTCGGAAACAACCACGGTAAGTCACACAGCACGCAGAAGTAAAAATGCCACAAAAATAGAAGTTATATTTTTCTTGGACCTCTCTGGTCATAGGAAAAATACCTGAAGCTTGCCATAGGAGGTTTGGATCATCAAGGATTTTTGAATGGATGAAAAGAGGAATGGCTGATTATTGAAGAAGCCTACAGAAATCATTCTCTAAAAAATGAGTGGAGGCACTCAATAAACACAGCATGATTTTTGAAATATTTAGGAAGTTGTTTCACTGGATTTGGAGTTTATATGAATATTCTAGAGATTTTATAATACTGGATAAATAGCAAAAAGGTGGCTATTTACTTTATGCAACAGAATAAAGCTTGATAAAAATGTTGACCAAGGCTCTAAAAATAGGACATGATATAAGAAGGCTCTAGAAATTGAATCACTCCATTTGGAGTTGATTTGGATCCTCTAGGAATTTGCAAAGGTGGTGTTTCAAATATCTAAATGGGCATTTAGATATTAATATCACAGGAAAGTATTTTGGAAAAAGGTGCAATGCTCAGATCTGGATAGAACAGGATTTTAGAAACCTGCAGAATTTTGAATCATCAATTTTGGAGTTAGAATAGATTTGATATTGATTTTTAAAATAACTGATATAATAAAAAGGAAAGGAGAACCTTCGGAGGGTTATCACGTGCTCGGCGCGCTAGACAGACAATGGGTCGCCCCACCTGCTCCACCACGTGGGCAGGCCGACCACGTCGAAGGCGTAAACCCTGCTTTACGCCTCCCGCACGAAGAGGCGCAGCCCGGCTGGGGCGTCTCCACTTACAGGGTTGGGCCCGACATGGCTGCCCCTCATGGGAGGGGCCCAACCGCGGTTCGTCTCCCACCTCCCGCTCGAGCTGGGAGAGTGGGGAGGCGGGACAGGGCAGTCCCAGGCGTGGCTCCGAAGGCTCCGGTCGTCCCCTGGCATTGTTGTGGCCACCAGCGCGTGTGGGGCGACGAGGCCAGCCCGCCTGGCTGGTCGTTCTTTGCCGAAGAGCTCCGAGGCGCGTGGGATCTCTCCGTAGAGGAGCCGGTGCCCGCGACCAGAAATAACGGCGCACCGGCCACTGGAAGGAGAGACAGCAACGGGAGGACCCTTGCGGACGAGCTGGGGCGCTCTGGAGATGCTCTAAGAGGAGAAAGGGGCCGAGGAGGCACGCGAGACCCGGTTCATGGCGGCGGCAATGCCTGTCGAAGAGAAACGAGGAGGAGAGGAGGCTCGGGAGGGAGAAGGGGAGCTCGAGAGGGGTTCCAGGGAGAGATGGAGAGGGTTATGGAGGCTCAGGGCACTCGGGGGTAGCCATATGGGGGAGAAGAGAGAGCTCGAAGCTCCTGGCGCACTCGTGGGCATGGGTGCCACATGTCCCAAAGGAGCCTTGGAAGCTAGCTAGTGGGGGAAAATGGTTTGAACGGTCAACATGAGGATTTGATACATACTGAGACATGTTGGTTCAGCTAGAAGTGGTCTGGGGGAAGGAGACAAAGTGCAGAGCACCATTTCTGCACTCCAGGGAGGTGGTCACCACCCCACTTGATGTCCTAGGCCTCTCCTTGGCCAGGCCAAAGTGTCAAATATGCAAGGCATGCATGTCACACTGCACTGGTAAAGTTTAGCCCCAAGTGGAGCTGGTTTGAATAGGCTTTGACTGGGGTTAAGTTTGCAGCAGCAAACCTAAGGCTGCTAATGAGGGCACTAACAAGAGAGATAATGAGGGAAAAGCATGTCTAGCAGCTTTAGGCATGGAAGGACTACATTTCTGTAAAGTTTCAACTCAAGCAAGGAAGTGTAGCTAGCACTTGGTATACAAAGCTACCTTTCAGCCATAAATCCACTTGAGGATGTGCTGCTCATTTTCTCCACATGATCATGCCATCTCTTGGCTTGAAACAATGCCTTGGGGTGCTAGGTACCTTCTGGAACAAGATGGGGGCTTTGGGTTAAGCAGAAGTGGGGCAAGAGGGGTAAAATAGTGATTCCAAGGGTAAAATGAGAGATAATTACATAGGGTCTCTCTCCAATAATTGACCAGTGGCCATGGGGATATTACTGGAGGTAAAATGTAACTAGATACAGTTGTGGTAGAAAGTTGAGCTCAAGGGTAAAGGTGGAAGGGGTCAAAGAAGCCAATTTAGTGAGTGCACACAAGGTGTTTGATCTGTGGTTAGGATACCAGATGGATTCCAATGGCTATGAAACTTAACAGGATCAAATGATAGATGAAAATAAGCTTGTTCACCAAATTTGGGATTTGCTGGAGAAGTTTTCCAATGTAGACTTGCAAAACCTATGAAATGGGCAGAAATGGCTTTTTGCTTACAAAACTATTCAAATCAATTGCCACAAATCTAATATTTGGTGTGAGGACATTATTTTAGCATTAAGCCATGCACAAAAAGTTTGGGGTCAATTGGAGAAACTTTATAATGTAAAATTTCCCAAAGTCAGAAATCAACAAAGAGGGTTTTGAGGGGCTTGAGACAAGTTCATGTATTCTCCTTGATGCACCACCTGGTGTGGATACATTATTGGAGTATTAGAACATGTCCACCAAATTTCAGCACAATTGGGGACACTTCACAATGTAGAGTTGCTCAAATTTGAATCTGGACAGATAGGGTTTTAGAATAATTAGGGGAGTCAAATCAACTTGGATTGAGTTTAAACTTGGCAAGATCATCAAGCATATCATAGGTCACATGCTGGAATTTTACTGGAATTTATTGAGAATGTTTCTTATAGAAATATTTCAAAAGCTTGAAATAGGCAGGATGGGTTTTGGAGGGGTTTGCTCAATATTTTGAACATGACCATGTGTTGAAACTCATATATATGGAATAAATATATCCACTGAGTTTTCCTAAATTTTCTTAAATATTTTGAAAGCAATAAAATTAACTTTCCTTCATAAGTGACCATTTTTGGCCTCACAGAAAGGCATTTAAATAAAATAATAAAATAACTTTTGAAATAATAATTTTGTGGTTTTTGGAAGACATTTTGATAATAGGTTTTAAATACAATAATTTGTACCAAATAAATTCCTTAATTGAATGACTTGTAGTACAATCTCATCTTAGGGGTTTGAAAGTTTAATTCAAAGAAATGATTTTTGGTGAAAATAATATTTGGTAAAAATAGCTACTCGTCCTAAACACATGGCATGATCATTAGGCAGGAGAACATGGGCTAAGCAGGTGAGTTGGAGAATAGCAAGAATTATTGGGGAGCAACCACATGCATACAAGCAAGGAGGCAAAGAATAGTCACTTCAAGCATCACAAGCATTCAAAAAAAATTCAATTGGTCCTAATTTTTGAAATAAGTTAATTAGTCAGGAAAGCTAAACACAGGGTGATACAGATGGGTGACCGACCGGGAAGTGGATCACGAGTGCGCGTGAGTGAGGACAATGTGCGCAGAAAAGACTAGTATTGATATGTGGAGCCAGTCTAGATCCCGCCATGAGTAACGACCATCGGTGGGTGTGTCCGGGGTGTTACAAGTTGGTATCAGAGCCGACCCTCGCGGTTTCTAGGATGTTTGCAGACAGGTGTGTGTTCATTATGTTCAGGACGTTTGTGACAAGTCGGGGCACACGGCATGGCACATGTATTGGACTGGATGCACGGACGTTTGTGCCAAGAGGGAACGCTCATGTGGCCCGATGAGGACGTCGGTTCCTCTGAGTGTTGGTGTATGTGATAACGTGGCTTATTAGGGATGATAGACTACTCATATAAATAAGGAATTCCATCTTTTTCGGGAGCCCATTCGAACAGAACTCCAAGGTTAAGCATGCTCGGCTTGGAGTAGTTCTAGGATGGGTGACCAACCGGGAAGTTGATCCCGGGTGCGCATGAGTAAGAACAAAGTGCGTAGAAAAGACTAGTATTGATATGTGGGGACAGTCTAGATCCCGCCATGAGTAATGACCATAGTCATCCCCCTCGGCCATAGTCATCCCCCTCGGCTCCAAAGCATCCCAGGAGCATCCTCGCATCCCAGACGCTAGAGGACAAGGTGGGACGTGCCATACCCCGCGAGCATGCGGTGGCATGCCAAAACTATGCTCTGGACGCGCTGCAGTGTGCACCCGCACATTGGGAGGCCACCCCTGACCAGCTTTGGACCCCTCCGACTGTACCCCGCGGCCCCCTTGATGGCAGAAGACCTGGCGTCACCTCGTGCCCCTCCTTTTCCCCTTCTCCTCCTCCCAACGGCACGTGCCCCCGGTGGCCGATTGGGTCAGATGGCGCCCACCACCGAGGGTTCCCAGCAGCTCACTCCCTCTCCCCCTCGACCTTGTTCCAACCCCAGACCACGTCCATGAAGACCGCAAACGCGCTCCCAAGTCCTCTATCCTCCCCTAGTCGTCGCCACGTTCTCGCCGGCACACACACTTTCGGTGAAATGTGCCCTCGCTATATAAGACCACCCCAAGCTTCCCTCTCCCTCCCTTCAACCTCCTTCTACACCTAATCGCACCCCTGAGCCACCCATTCATCACCAGGAGCCTCCGAGCTCGAGATCGAGCTCTGGATCCACCGCATCAGGATTTCGTCAACCCCCGGGTACAAGGCCGCTCCGACTCTCATTTCTTTTCCAATGGGACCGTAGCAGCTTACTGATGCTTTCCCCTCTCTCCCCTGTTCTTTTGCTGCACCATTCGACCCCGACGACCACCCTCCCAAAGCTCCTCAGCCGCGGGACCTTGTCAATGGAGACTCCCTGCACCCCTGCTCCTCTCTCCTACACCAGTCGAATGGTGGCTAGTCCCTGGACCCATTTCCACCCCTAGCTGCACTTGTCGTGCCCTCTTTCGTGGTCGGTGAGCTCACCGCCCTCTGTGTCCCGAGGTTGAAGATGACAGGTGGGGGGCACTTGTCATCCTCACCTCACCCTCGCCTCCCCTCTCTGCGGTTGTCGGTTGGGCCCCACATGTCGGGTTAAACCCTCGTAGGTGTGCATGAATGTTCCTCGTGGGCTCGTTCGCTGACTGGGCCAACTCGGCCAGCAGCTCCTGGCCAAGGAGCTTTGGCCCCTTTTCTTCTTCGTTTTAAATTCTCGTTTGTAAAAAACTCACACAATTAAATGTTTATGCAAATTCAAATATCCCCCCACCACGATTCTTGAAATATTATGTAGTATTTTAGGATGCCACTTGTGCAGTTTTTACAAAAGGTTGCATGCACTATATTATTTTAAAACCTTGATTTAGGCATTTTAACATTCTGTTAACACAGTTTCTATAACTTTTGTGTAGTCCAAATAGAAAACCAAATATTTTTTACAGGACACCCACTCACCGTAGTATTTTTCAAAAATGGTGTGACATTTTTCTGAGTAGGATATTTTCCCTATTTTTGGTTGAGTGCTTATTTTTTCCTATTTATATTGCGGTGATAGATTGCATTACTGACGAGGGGCTAGGACTAGAAGACCTTGAAGGCCCCTGAGGCCTATTTGAGCAAGGCAAGCAGCCCTTCGACCATGTGTGAGAAACTACTTTTCTCCATGTCAAATAGCACTTCATTCCGATGCATTGAATGATGTTGAATCGTACACCACCTTGGTGGGTTGTTTCCAAAGACTCGTCGTTGACACTTGCACTTGCGCATGACCCTACCTTCCTTTGAGGGTTGTGCGGGTGGGAATTACTTAGGTTGCCGGTAGTGCTACATATGGGATTGGGTGCATGCATGGAGGTAGTAAAACAAGATGATTTCAAATGTTATACGAAAATCCCATCGGGTGCCACTAATGCCCAAGGGTGATGTGTTGAGCTAGGTATTCACTTGATGAGGGAGTGGTATACCGAGGCCAATCGTGTGAGTGGTTTCTAAAAACCAGATTAGATTTAAGATTTGCCGACCGACCCAACCTTACATGTACGACCACAATACCCCTTATGGGATGGGGCTTTGCTGACTACTATGGTTGGTGCTAGTAGAGAGCGTGCATTACTAGTGGCGGGAGTGATGATGTCACTCTCGAGACGGGGCCCTGACAGGAAAAAGGGCGACCATGGGCTGTTTTTATAGACATCGGGCACACTATTGTGTGCCCTCGTGGATGATACGTGTGATGTACATCATGAGGGACTATCACCAACGAGTGGTCTCTTTGCTAGTATCGTCATGGGAAAGGTGATGTTCGGGTACTTACCTCTGGTATGGTGAATACCGTGAGTCGTGTTGTGACACGGAAGTTTCCCGAGTCTTATGGGTAAAGTGTGAAACCTCTGCAGAGTGTAAAACTATTTGAATAGTCGTGTCTATGGTAAAGGGCAGTTGGGTGGTGCTGCTTAAACTACATCCAGGATGTCTTGCTTAAACCAAGTGTGTGTGGGGGGATGGTGGCAGTATGAATAATGGGCTAAGTCTGATGACTTGGCATGATGGGTGAACATGGGTTGTTCAACCCTCATTTGACATTGATATATGTAACCAATTCACTTGGTTACCCTTTACCTTGTGATGCATGTCGCAGTCTAAGTTGATCATGTTGTTGCACTAGGGAAGAATCTGCTTTCCGCAAAATAGCATACTAGCGTTATGACATACTTCATTATTGCCTTGTTCCATATCATGGGTTGCTTGCGAGTACATTCAAAGTACTCATTGGTTTGCCACTGGTTATTTACTTGGCCAGGCATGGAAGGAAAGGAGTTTGTAGAAGAGTTCGTCGGTGACGAACATGCGAACTAGGATGCTTCCCAGTCAGAATGCATGTAGGTTCAGGCAAATGGCATGGGTTCATGCTTTCAACTAAGTTATACATTGTTGGTTGTGTTTGGTGTATAGGCCTTCGAGGCCCTATCTATTTAATGACTTGGCCTTAATGTCCCTCATTTTTATCATACGGTATGTATGGATGTAAGGCTCTTGTTGTTCAGATTCTGTGTGTTAAGTGAGAATTGATTTCTGGGATAATTATACATGTGCATTTGGTGATCACATCTTACAAGTCGGGACCCCCACATTTCTCTAATGGCATCTCTCATGGAAAAATAGCATATAGTGGGTAAACAAATTATTATTGGGCAATTGACAAAAAAGCAGATAGTTATGTGATATTCATGGCAGTGATCATATGTATATAGGCATCATGTCCAAAAACAAATTGTCCGACTCCTGCCTGCACTTATTACTATTACTTCACTTCAAGAACGCTTCTATACTTGCCTCTCTATGTATTAAGTTCATGACAAATGAAGTAATGCATGGAGTAAGATGACATGATGTAGACAAATAAACTCAAGCAATATGAATAAACCCCATCGTTTTATCCTTATTAGCAGCAACACTAACACGCATCTTGTCTCCTTCTGTCACTGGGATATAGAAACTCGCCAATTTGAACCTACCACAACAGACCTCTCTCACCAAAGAAATACCGATCTAGTTAGCCAAACTATTTCAATGGATGAGAGAGAATTACGAATCTATAATAATCATGAACATAATAATGATATACGTATTCACAAGTGACTCAAATATTTATCATGAATAATCTGAACATAAACTCACAATTCATTGGATCCCAACAAATGCACCGCACAAAAGGAATTACATCATATGGATGAAAGAAAAGATGTGATGATGTTTGTATTGAAGATCAAATAGATATATTATCATCTAGGTACTCACAATGGACCCGTAGGTTTGTGGTGAAATGGTGACACATCATCATGAGGGCATCAAGGTTGATGAAGATGTCCTCCGTGATCAATCCCCCTCGGACAGGGTGCTAGAACAGAGCTCCAGATAGACTACCTTCAGAACAGAGATTGCGGTGGGGTAAAAAGTGTTTTCGGACTCCCTCTGGTGTTTTTAGGGTACATGATAATTTATAAGCCAAAGAACAGAGTTGCGAGGGCCACGAGAAAGGCACAAGCTATCATGCCCCCCAAGTCGTACCCTGGTAGCTTGTGGGGCACCTCGTGAGGCCTCCATCTTTTTTCCGATACTCCTTGGTCTTCTTTTGGTTTTGAAAAAATTATCGAAAAGTTTCGGGGCAATTGGACCTCGTTTGGTATGTAAAACCTACAAAGTGAAAAACACGCAGAAAACAACAACTAGCACTGGGCACTGGATCAATAGGTTATTGCTCAAAAATAATATAAAATGGTAAATAAATATTCCAATAGCATACTAGAATGATAATATATCAACATGGACCAATCAAAAATTATAGATACGTTGGAGACGCATCATCACCCTGAGTGCATCTGGGGAGTGTGGGCTCAAAGGCCTCGTCCTCGAACTGAGACAATAACCAGTAACTTTTGTTTTGTCCCTACTGTTCCTTGACATACCATTCTTCGGAGGCAAGGATTTGGGTCCATATGTCATTGATGGACTCTTGTTCGGCTTTGATTTGTTGTTTTTTTATCTTGAGGCTTCGAGTAGTGGCTATGAGTTGTCGCTTGAGACGTTCTTGATCCAGCGGGTCTTCGGGGATAATGAAATCCTCGTCTCTGAGACTAGACTCCTCTTTGGAAGGAGGGATGTTATTGCTATCCTCGGAATTATCGAGGTCTTCAAACATATCCATATTGGTGTGTCCCTTCGAATCGGCTAGCCTTTGTTCGGGAGCAATGGGATCAACGGGGTTCTCTGGGTCATCTAGGGTAGCGTTTTTGTTGTTTCCCGCATTGATTTCCTTTCCCTTACATGCCTTAGGATTTTTGCGAAGCCGACGCCTTTGAGGTTCATCGCCATTCTATTTAATTGGAGTGTCATATTCGCTTTTCCCTATGGCGCCATCGTCCTTAGAAGTGTCCACCATGTACACATCATAGGTGTAGGTGGCTGTCCTTTGTCCAGTCATGGGAGGAGAAGATAAGTCAACATCTGTAAATGTATCTTCGGCCTCATACGAAGAGAAGTCTAGAATATCAGTTAAGTCATTGATAGTGTCTACTAAGTGGGTGGTGGGTGGGAAATAAAATTCCCCGTGACCGGGCTCAAAGCTGAACTGATCATAGGTTGGGGACAGGACGTCCAAAATTCCCATAGTTCACATCTGGGCCAGCATGTCGTTTGACAGCGAGGGATTGGCCTAATTAGTCCTCGGAACTTTAGCGGAGTTGATCTCCGATGCGTCGGCACAAGGAGTGTACTTGGACAAGGTTAATCCCTAATTCCCAAAGCAATGGTCATCTCCATGCTTAAGGCTGGATCCGAAATAGGCACAGTCCCTGGGTGAGGTCAGGCAGGGAACCCGGCGTGAAGGCTTCACAGTTTCTGGGCTCTTCAACCGAAGCCGAGAACCCAACAAGGACCAGATCGCCTTGGCCATCGATGATGTAATCTAGGTGGCTGAACTTGATTCACTGGCCCGGGGCAAAACCATCAATCTAACCGTGGTGAAGGGTTGTTTCTGTACGCCGGAAATTTCTACCGACCCAAAGATGTCCCCGGTGCTAATGCCTTCTTTGGTGACCAAGAAAGCCATCAATCCTTCTGGCGATCCTTCAGTGGAACTCTCTATGAAGCACCAATGTCAGTGTCAAAACCGTAAGATCTCGAGTAGGGGATCCCGAACTGTGGATCTCAAATCGATGGGTAACAATAGACAAAGGTGACGATGTTTACCAGGGTTCAGGCCTCTTGATGGAAGTAAAAACCTACGTCCTGCTCTTTTTTATATTGACGATGGAGTACGGATTACCGAGTTGATCTACCTCGAGACTGTATGTTGTGGTCTAAACCCTAGGAATAATGATCTTAAATTGTCCTATAAACTAAAGCCCTCCGGTTTATATAGATATTAGGGGTACTATGGTTATGCAATGTCGGTTAAAAAAAGATAAAACATGCCGATTACCACCTAGCCGTGGGGTGCAAACCAAGTCTTCAGTAGAGTTTGTCTTGGATACAACATCACCTCATGTCTTTGGATTCCAATAATAATAACGATACGACCCAGGAGTCCATCCCTTAGAAATAGGTAAGCAGTCTGAGGACCCCTTAGTCTCGGACTCTCTCAATTGCTTAAAAGAGAAATGAATACATTTTGAGTGGTGTGCTTTTGCATTCAACCTCATGATAAAGTATTTTCAATGTCTTCCGTGCTAATCACATTATAGGTGGTTCCCATGCGCAAATGAAAAGTTTACTCACTATCAACCATTCAAACACATTCCAGGCCTAGCTGAATTCATGGGTGCCCTCCAAAAAATGAAATTTCTAGGGGGTTGTTTTATTATTATATTTCTTTATTTTTTTGGGATTGGGCATCCCAATTACTAGCCTCTCTTGCATAATGACAATTGAATGAACACCCATCATGAGAATAACTGGCTTACATGGAAGATACTAACTGCCCCATCGCTCCATGAGCGATAATAGCACACAAAACATATGTTTATTTGAAAGTTTTAGATATGGCACATGCAAATTTACTTGGAGAGCATGGTAATATCGTATGTAGGTAGATATGGTGGACACTCATGGAAGAAACTTGGCTCAACGATTTTGGATGTACAAGTAGTAACTCTACTTAGTATGAAGTTTGGCTAGCAAAAGGTTATGTGGAAGCACCTCATGTTGTAGGATCCATAACAATATAACTTCTATGCAAATATACCCAAACATAAACCATTCTGTTGTCTTACTTGTCCAACATCAACTTATTTAATCAAGTTTGAAAATAATCATAAAAGATGTCCAAGATAATATATTTGTATGTGAAAGTTCTCTTCCTTATACTAATCATCTATGAATTGCTTGTATGACCAATATTGTGATTGTCAAACTACAATAGATTTTACTTTCTAAACCCGGTGTAAAACTACTACTAAGCATGAGACAAACATATGAAGCTCATGTAATTTCAACTTTATGATATTCAATTCGTTCCACAATTTACCCTTAAGATATAAGTGAAGAACGATAGTAAATGACAAACTAAGTGAAGATCAATGAGTAGTAAAACAGGTAGCTATGTGGGGAATATCTTTTGTTTGAAACTTTCAGATCCAAGTATTTCATTTGAACAACAAATATAACAAAATAAAACTCCAACAAGAGCACATATCATGTGAATAAATAAAAACTTAGGATCAACCGAGACTAACCGATAGTTGATTACGAAGGGAGGTGGGATGCCTAATGTGGCATCCCCAACCTTAGATGCTTGAGATTTCTTGTAAAATTTACTTGGGGATTCTTGGGAAGAAGCCTGAGCTTTTTTGTCTCGTTAATTCCTCTCATATCCTGGTTTCACCTGAGTCTCCAAAACTTCATCCATAGAAAACTTGACAAGAACTCGTGTGGTAGGTTAGTACACATAAGAATAAATCAACACTTTATGTATTGTCAAGACAAGTAACATAAAAAATTTCAAACATTTTCTATTGTATACTACAATTTCCACAATTTATATCTACCAATATAAGCCATGAAAACTCTAGGATAAGCACATAACAAAACTATGAAAACAATCCAACAAAGAAAATAGCCTGTAGAACTCAATTTTAAAAGTGTACTACTATAACTCAATAAATTATGAAAATTTAGAAAATGACAAAAAAATTGTATGACATTATTGTGTAAACATTTTAGAAACTTTCTATGTCCTAGTAAAATAAGTAAATTCAAACACTGCAACGAAACATTATGTTTTTGTATAACACACATCAAACATGCAATTCAAATCTCCGAGAGTCAACTCTCTTGGAATTTTTATTAGAAAATGAGATTACAAATAATAACAAGCAAGGCAAAACAAATTCAAATGATGCTCCAAGCAAAACAGAATTATGTGACAAACAAAAAGAGTTAAAAGCATAAAACCGAGTACATTTTGGGCTTCCTTGCAGAAAACGACATGGTCACTAATCCTTTGCAAAAGCCACCGCGCATTCGGTAAACTTTTTTGCAAATATCACTCATTGGTTGATTTGTACTGTTTGAGGATGTTTCATATAGGTGGGACCCGAAATTTTTGATGCGTCCTAATGGCCTGGCGGATGGCGTTGTTTCACCTTGTGTGATCAAAATGACTTGGTCGGACCGACCGACCGCACACAACGTTCCGCTCTCTCTTCTTTCTGGCACCCGCGAGCTCCCGCTTGATACTCTCCTCTCTGCTCAGCTCACCGCCAGCTACCATGATGCCATGGAACAACGGTGATAGTAGCCAGTCCTCGGCCACATAATACATCTGAAAAGATCATATGGTTGACTAGAGGGGGTGAATGGTCAACTACCAATTTTTAGCTTTTCTTTAACAAATTAGGTTTAGGAACAAATAGGTTGTCTAGATACGCAACAAGGTGGACAACCTATATGATGCTAACAACAACCACAACAATAAAGTAAAGTAATACAATAGAAGTAAAGCTTGCACAAAGTAAAGGTAAGAGATAACCACAAGTGGAACCGATGGAGACGAAGATGTGGTACCGAAGTTCCTTCCCTTTGAGGGGAGGTACGTCTCTGTTGGAGTGGTATGGAGGCAAAATGCTCCCTAAGAAGCCACTAGGGCCACTGTATTATGCTCACGCCCTCACACATTGCGAGATGTCGTGATTCCACTAGTGGTGCACTTGAAGACGGCGATCGAACCTTTACAAACAAGGTTGGGGCAATCTCCACAACTTAATTGGAGGCTCCCAAAAGCACCACGAAGCTTCACTATAATGGATTGTGGCTCTGAGGTAGTCTCAACCATCTAGGGTGGTCAAACACCCAAGAGTAACCAGATCCGCAAGGGAATAGTGGGAGAATCAAATTTCTCTTGGTGGAGGTGTAGATCAAGACCCTCTCAAGCAAACCTTAAAAGATCAACACATTTTGTTGGCAAGGGAGAGAGATCAGTCAAAAATCGAGCTTGGAGCAACAATGGAGCTTAGAGTTAGGAGAGGTGTTGTTCTTGGGGAAGAAGAACCCCTTTATATAGTGGGGGGAGGACAAATCCAACAGTTATCCTCACTCAGCCCGCACATAAGCAATACTACCGCTCCTTATCGGGGTACGACAATCTATGGGAGCAGCGAGGCCCCTTTCAGGTTCAACTATGGGAATGCTCGGGCACAAAGAGCATCACCAACCTTGTAGGCTCTCACAGTTTAGACTGGTTTGAGCCACTGCGTAAAACCCTACGTCCTCTATTTTGAGGATTATATTGGCCCAAGTACAGGAGCGCAACAACCCGGCAAGAATGCTCGAGGAGTGCAGCTACGCATGCAAATGGACAGAGTTTCGACCCTTGTAAAAGTAGCATTGGACCTCCTTTTATAGGTCAAGGGGTTACGATAGTGGCTAAAATGGTCATTACATAGGGTGAATACTAGATCCTATAAGTGCCAAAACTACTGACAAGAGCTATAGTGGTAAATACCTAACCCTCATAGATTAGGACACACACATTGAATGCACGGTGAGGTGTCATGCTGGCAGCGTCTCCCGACAAGGATCGCCTCTCCTTTTGTGACATTCGCCCAGCGACCTGCTATTATCTTGCCACACCATGGAATGGGTGTCACTAAAGCAACTGTAAATCCTTGGCGCTCCCACGTGCCTCTAACAAGGCTCGCCTAACCTTCTGCCTACTCGACACATTGTCAATGTTGAAAATCAGCCTAATGAGGTGCAGTGGTGAAGTGGTAGTGGAGTCTTGCTGGGCGCGGTGGCTGCCGAGTCTTCTTCACTTGCAAGGCGGCTTGCCGTTGGCTTGGCCTTGGTGCTTGGCGCCATGTTTGGACACACTGTCTCCCAGCAAGGCTTAATGGGTAGGATTCCACTATCGTTTATGCACAAGTCAGGGTACCAAGAGGCCCATTATTTAGTAAGACGATAGTGTTGGGGAACGTTGCATGGGAAACAAAAAAATTCCTATGCTCACCAAGATCAATTTATAGAGTCTAACATCTATGAGAGGGGGAGTGCATCTACATACCCTTGTAGATTGCTAAGTGGAAGCGTATATAACGCGTTTGATGAAATCAAACATCTTTGCGATCCAATCATGATCTGTCCTGTGATCTCATCCTGATCCGTGCCGCGATCCCATCACGATCCATCCCGATCTATTGCCGAAAGGATGGCACCTCCGTGTTCAGCACACATACAGCTCAATGACGATCTCCACCTCCTTGATCCAGCAAGCGAGGGTAGAGAGGTAGATAAGTTCTCCGTCAGCATGATGGCATGGCGGCAGTGGTGGTGGAGCTGTTCCAACAGGGCTTCGCCGAGCAATACCGAAACTGATCTAGAGGAAGAAGACGATCTATGGAGAAGAGGGATGCATGTGGCTTTTCAAGTTATGGCTGCCCTCAAAACCTCCACTATATATAGGAGGTGGGGGTAGGTGGGATACCTTGGCCCCTCCTCCAAGGAGGAGAGGTTCGGCCAAAGTAGGGGGAGAGTCCACCTCCCGCAAGGGAGGTGTACACCATTGGGAGGGCTCCTCCTCCTCAAGTCTTGGCGCATGGGCCTCTTGGGGCTGGCTAACCAAGCCCACCAGGGGATGGTGCCCCACCTCCTAGGCCCATGTGGCTCCCTGGGTGGGTGAGCCCCTCTCAGTGGACCCCTGAAACCCTTTTGACACTCCCGGTACAATACTGGAAATCCCCAAAACTATTCCAGAACCCGAATACCACTTTCCTATATCTAAATCTTTACCTCCGGACCATTATGGAGCTCCTCGTGACGTCCGGGATCTCATCCGGGACTCCAAACAACCTTCGGTCACCAACATACATAACTCAATAATAATGAAACGTCACCGAAACTTAAGTGTGCAGACCGTGCGGGTTCGGAAACTATGCAGACATGATCGAGACACTCTCCGGCCAATAACCAATATCGGGACTTGGATGACCATATTGGCTCCTACATATTCTACGCAGATCTTGATCGGTCGAACAACGATGTCAAGGATTGTCCATCAGTATGTTACTTGCCCGAGATTCGATCATCGGTATCTCCATACCTAGTTTAATCTTGTTATGAGAAAGTCTCTTTACTCGTTCCGTAATACAATATCCCGTGACTAACTCCTTAGTCACATTGCTTGCAAGCTCATCGTAATGTTGTATTATCGAGTGGGCCCAAAGATACTTCTCCGTCATACGGAGTGACAAATCCCAGTCTCGATTCATGCCAGCCCAACAGACACCTTCTGAGATACCTGTAGACCACCTTTATAGTCACCTAGTTATGTTGTGTCGTTTGATACACACAGGGCATTCCTCCGGTGCCGGGAGTTACATGATGTCATGGTCATAGAAACAGATACTTCGACATGCAGAAAACAGTAGCAATAAACTGACATGATCGGATGCTACATTCATAGTTTGGGTCTTGTCCATCACATCATTCTCCTAATTATGTGACCCTGTTATCAAATGACAACTCATGTCTATGGTCAAGAAACCTTGACCATCTTTGATCAACGAGCTAGTCCTTAGAGGGTCACAAGGGACAGTGTGTTGTCTATGTATCCGCACGTGTATTTGAGTTTCCAATCAATACAATTATAGCGTGGATAATAAACGATTATCATGAACAAGTAAATATCATACTAACTAATTTATTATTGCCTCTAGGGCATATTTCTAATAGTCTCCCATTTGAACTAGAGTCAATAATCTAGTTCACATCACCACACCCAATGAGTTCTGGGGTTTATCATGTTTTGCTTGTGAGAGAGGTTTTAGTCAACGGGTCTGAACCTTTCAGATCCGTGTGTGTTCTACCAATATGTGTGTCATAGTTAGATGCTCCAACCACACTCCATTTGGAACTATTCCAAAGTACTTCTCCATTATACGAATTAGTTCTGCTACTCAGAGTCATCCGGATTGGAGTCAAAGCTTGCATCAACGTAACCCTTTACGATGAACTCTTTTATCACCTCCATAATCGAGAAACATTTCCTTAGTCCTCAAGTTTCTAAGGATAATTTTGACCACTGTCTAGTGATCCATTACTGGATCACTCTTGTACCCCTTGACAGACTCATGGCAAGGCACACATCAGGTGCGGTACACATCATGGCATACTATAGAGCCTACAGTTAAGGCATAGGGGCCGATCTTTGTCCTTTCTCTTTCTTCTACCATGGTAGAGCTTTGAGTCGTACTCGAACTCATACCTTACAACACAGCCAAGAAATCCTTCTTTGACCGACCCATTTTGTCTTTCAAAAACTTGTCAAGGTATGTATTCATTGAAAGTTTTATCAAGCATCTTGATCTATCTCTATAGATCTTGATGCTCAGTGTTCAAGTAGCTTTATCCAGGTTTTCCTTTGAAAACCTCCTTTCAAACAACCCTATATGCTTTACAGAAATCCTACATCATTTCGGATCATCAATATGTCAACCACATATACTCATCATAAATTCTATAGTGATCCCACTCACCTTCTTGGAAATACAAGTTTCTCATAAACTATGTATAAACCTAAAAGCTTTGATCATCATATCGAAGCGTATATTCCAACTTCGAAATTATTTCTCTAGTTCGTAGAAGGATTGCTGGAACTTCTATACTTGTTAGCATCCTTAGGATCGACAATACCTTCTGGTTGTATCACATACAATCTTTCCTCAAGGAAACCATCAAGGAAACAATGTTTTGTCATCCATCAGCCAGATTTCATAATCAAAAATGCAGCAAGTGCTAAAATAATTCCAACAGACTTTAGCATTGCTAGGAGTAAGAATATCTCATCATAGTCAATTGCTTGAACTTGTCAGAAACCTCTTTGCGACAAGTCGAGCTTTCTAAATGGTGACATTTACCATCATTGTGTGTATTCCTTCTAAAGATCCATTTGTACTTAATAGCCTTACGACCATCAAGTAGTTTTTCCAAAGTCAACACTTTGTTTTCATACATATATCATTTCTCGGATTTTATGGCCCGGGCCATTTGTCAGAATTCGGGCCCACCATCTCTTCTCCATAGCTCGTAGGTTCATTGTTGTCCAACAACATGACCTCCAATATAGGATTACTGTACCATATGGGACAGTACGTGTCTACGAGGTTTGGTAGTAACTTGATATGAAGCTTCATGATCATTATCATTAGCTTCCTCCTCAATTTGGTGTGGGCGCCACAGGAACAACTTCACGTGCCCTGCTACACTCCTATTGAAGTGATGGTTCAATAACCTCATCAAGTTCCACCATCCTCTCACTCAATTCTTTTGAGAGAGACTATTTCTCGAGAAAGGACCCGTTTTCATCGACAAACACTTTGCTTTTGGATCTGAAATAGGAGGTATACTCAAAGGTTTCGGTCATCCTATGAAGATGCATTTATCCACTTTGGGTTTGAGCTTATCAGGCTGAAACCTTTTGACATAAGCATCGTAGCCCCAAACTATAAGAAACGACAGCTTAGGTTTCTCTAAACCACAGTTCATACGGTTTCATCTCAATGGAATTACATGGTGCCCTATTTAAAGTGAAGGTGGTTGTCTCTAATGCATAACCCCAAACCGATAGTAGTAATTTGATAGGAGACATCATAGTATGGACCATATCCAATAGGGTACGACTACGATGTTCGGATACACCATCACACCATGGTGTTCCAGGTGGCATGAGTTGTGAAAAAATTTCCACATTGCCTTAAATGTATATCAAACTCGTAACTCAGATATTCACCTCCACGATCACATCATAGACATATTATCCTCTTGTCACAACGATCTTCAACTCCACTCTAAAATTGCTTGAAATTCACCTCCACGATCACATTATAGACATATTATCCTCTTGTCACAACGATCTTCAACTCCACTCTAAAATTGCTTGAACTTTTCAATATTTCAGACTAGTGATTCATCAAGAAAATACACATGTATCTACTCAATCATCAATGAAGTAAGAACATAACGATATCCACTTCATGCCTCGGCACTCACTGGACTGCATACATCAAAATGTATTATTTCCAATAAGTCACTTGCTCGTTCCATCTCACTGGAAAACAAGGCATTCAGTCATCTTGTCCATGTGGCATGATTTGCATGTCTCGAGTGATTCAAAATCAAGTGAGTCCAAAAGATCCATATGCCTGGATTTTCTTCATGCGTTTACACTAATAGGCATGGTTTGCATGTCTCAAATGATTCAAAAACGAGTGAGTCCAAAGATCCATTAGCATGGAGCTTCTTCGTGCATTTTATACCAACGTGACTTTAAGTGACAGTGCCATAAGTAAGTGGTACTATCATTACTACTTTGTATGTTTTGGCATCAATATTACGAACATGTGTATCACTACGATCGAGATTCAATAAACAATTCATATTAGGTGCGTGACCATTGAAGGTATGATTCAAGTAAATAAAGTAACCATTATTCTCTTTAAATGAATAATCGTATTGCAATAAACACGATCCAATCATGATCATGCTCAACGCAAAAACCAAACAACATTTAGGTTTAACACTAATCTTGAAGGTAGAGGGAGCGTGCGATGGTGATGACATCAACCTTGGAAACACTTCCAACACACATTGTCACCTCGCCTTTAGATAGTCTCCCTCTATTTCGTAGCTTTTATTTCGAGTTACTAATATTCAGCAACTGAACCGGTATCTAATACCCATGTGCTACTAGGAGTACTAGTAAAGTACACATCAATAATATGTATATCTAATATACTTCTGTTGACGTAGCCAACCTTCTTATCTACCAAGTGTCTAGGGCAGTTGTGCCTCAGTGATTATTCCCCTCATCATAGAAGCACTTAATCTTGGGTTTTGGTTCAACCTTGGGTTTGTTCATTGGAATGACAACTGACTTGTCATTCCTGAAGTTTCCCTTCTTTCCCATTCCATTCTTGAAACTAGTGGTTTTACTAACCATCAACACTTGATGCTCCTTCTTGATTTCTACCTTTGCGGTGTCAAACATCGCGAATAGATCAAGGATCATCTTATCCATCCCTGGTATGCTATAGTTCATCGCGAAGCTCAGTAGATTAGTGCTAGTGACTTTGGAGAACTATGTCAATCATTGTGTAATCTGGAAGATCAACTCCCACTCGATTCAAGTGATAGTAGCACCCAGACAATCTGAGCACATGCTTAATGATTGATCGTTTCTCCCTTACTTTGTACAAAAATAATCTTGTCTGAAGTCTCATACCTCTCAACACGGGCACGAGGCCAAAATCCTAATTTCAGCTCTTGGAACATCTCATATGTTCCGTGACGTTCAAAATGTCTTGGGCGCCTCAATTCTAAACTGTAAAGCATGACGCACTGAACTATCATGTAGTCATCAAAACATGTATGTCAAAAGTTTGCAACAGTCACAGATGGCGTTTGGGGTAGCACACAGAGCGGTGCATTAAGGAAATTGCCTTCTGTGTAGTAATGAGGACAATCCTCAGTCTACAGACCCAGCACGTATAATGCTACTATCATCATTCAACTTAGTTTTCTGTAGGAACATATCAAAATACAGGGGAGCTACAAGACAAGCTAATCATCTACAACATAATTTGGAAAGTCATTTTGACTATGTTCATGATAATGAGTTCAATTAACCATATTACTTAAGAACTCCCGCTCAAATTGATATGCCTATGGTCATTTGAATGGTACATGATCCAAGTCCACCAACCCATGTCCTACCATCACGTGAGATGAGGTGGTTTTAATGGTGAACATCTACATGTTGATCGTTTCTACTATATGACTCATGTTTGACCTTTCGGTCTCCTGTGTTTTGAGGCCATGTCTGTACATGCTAGGCTCATAAAATTTAACACGAGTGTTCCGTGTGTTAAAAAATGTCTTGCACCCGTTGTATGTGAACGTAGAGTCTATCACATGGGATCATCATGTGGTTTCTCGAAATGACGAACTATCGCAATGGTGCACACTCGGGGAGAACACAATTTTATCTTGAAATTTTAGTGAGGGATCACCTTATAATGCTACCATCATCCTAAGAAAAACAAGGTGTGTAAAAAGTATTACCATCACATGCAAATCATAAGTGACATGATATGGCCATGAACTTGTGCTTTTTGATCTCCATCTTCAAAGCACCGACATGATCTCCATCGTCACCGGCACAACACCATTATATCTATCATCATGATCTCCATCATTGTGTTGCCAGCAAGGTTGTCGCGCCAACCATGCTTGTACTACTATTCCTACCATTTAGTGGTAATGTAAAGCATTACATAGCCCTTAATGATTGACACACATGTCACACAATAATTAAAGACAACCTTATGGCTCCAGTCGGTTGCCGTAGCACCGACATGGAAGTCGATATTAACTACTACACCATGATCATCTCATACATCAAATATATATCATCATGTCTTTGGCCATATCATATCACAACATACCTTGCAAAAACAAGTCAGACGTCCTCTAATTTTTTGTTGCATGTTTTTATGTGGCTGCTATGGGTATCTAGTAAGAACGCTTCTTACCTACGCAAAACCAAAATAGTGATATGAAAGTTGTTATTTAACCTTCTACAAGGACCGCCTTTTTTGAACCGATTCAAATAAGGTGGGAGTGATAAACACCTGCCAGCCATCTTTATGCAACAAGTTGCATGTCAGTCGATGGAACTGTCTCTCATACGTGGACGAGTAAAGTTTGTCCGGGCCACTTCATCCCAAAATACCGCTGAATCAAGAAAATACTAAGGAGGGAAGCACTATAAATATCAATGCCCACAAAATCATTTATGTTCTACTCGTGATATCATCTATGCATAGACCAAGCTCATGATGCCACTATTGGGGAATGTCGCATGGGAACCAGAAATTTCCTACGCTCACCAAGATCAATCTATGGAGACTAACATCTACGAGAGGGGGGGAGTGCATCTACATAACGGTCACACCCACCGGCCATCGTTACTCCTGGTGGGATCTAGACTGGCCCCACGTATCAATACTTGTCTTTTCTGCGCACTTTGTCCTCACTCATGCGCACCCGGGATCAACTTGGTCACCCATCATAGAACTATTCCAAGTTGAGCACGCTTAACCTGTGAGTTCTGTTCGAATGGACTCCCGAAAAAGAAAAATCCTTATTGATATGAGTAGTCTATCATCCCTAAAAAGTTGGGCTATCACATACACCGCCACTTAGAGGAGCGACGTCCTCGTCGGGCCACAGGAGTGTTCCCTCTTGGCACAAACGTTTGTCCATCCAGTCCAGTACATGTCTCATGTCGTGTGCCACGATGGGTCACAAACGTCATTAACAACATGACTCCACACCTGTCAGCAAACATCCGTCCATCTTGGCACAAACGTCTGTGCATCCAGTCTAGTACATGTGCCATGCAATGTGCCACAATGGGTCGCAAACATCATGAACAACATGACCGCACACCTGTCCGCAAACATCCGCGTAACCGCGAGGGTCGGCTCTGATACCAACTTCTGCCGCCCCGGTCACACCCGTCGGCGGTTGTTACTCCTAGCGAGATCTAGAGTGGCCCCACATATCAATACTTGTCTTTTCTGCGCACTTTGTCCTCAGTAATGCGCACCCGGGATCAACTTCTTGGTCGGTCACCCATCCTAGAACTACTCCAAGCTGAGCACGCTTAACCTCGGAGTTCTGTTCGAATGGGCTCGCGGAAAAGAAGAAATTCGTTATTGATATGAGTAGTCTATCATCGTTAATAAGCCATGCTACCACATGAACGTCTTTGCAATCAATAACGATCGAACCGTGATCCCATCACGATCCGTCCCGTGATCCTATCACGATCCATCTCGATCTAGTGTCGAATGGATGACACCTCCACGTTCAGCACATGTACAACTCAATGACGATCTCCACCTCTTTGATCCAGCAAGTGCGGGTAGAGTGGTAGGTGAGTTCTCCGTCAGGACGACAGCATGGCGGCGGTTGTGGTGGAGCTCTTCTCGCAGGGCTTTGCCGAGCAATACCGAAACCGATCTAGAGGAAGAACACGATCTATGGAGAAGAGGGTAGCACGTGGATTTTGTGGTTATTGCTCGCCTCAAAACATCCACTATATATAGGAGGAAGGGGTAGGTGGGCTGCCTTGTCCCCTCCTCCAAGGAGGAGAGGTTCCGCCGAAGTAGGGGAGAGTCCACCTCCCACAAGGGAGGTGGACACCCCTGGGAGGACTCCTCCTCCTCTTCAAGTCTTGGCGCATGGGCCTCTTGGGGCTGGCTTCCTAAGCCCCCCAGGGGTTGGTGCGCCACCTCCTAGGCTTATGTGGCACCCCAGGGTGGGTGTGCCCCTCCTGGTGGACCCCCAAAACCCTTCCGACACTCCCGGTGCAATACGGGAAATCCCCGAAACTATTCTAGAACCCGAATACCACTTTCCTATATATAAATATTTACCTCCACACCATTATAGAGCTTCTCGTGACGCCCGGGATCTCATCCGGGACTCCGAAAAACCTTCGGTCACAAACATACATAACTCAATAATATCAAAACGTCACCGAACCTTAAGTGTGCAGACCGTGTGGGTTCAAGAACTATGTAGACATGACCGAGACACTCTTCTGTCAAGAACCAATAGCGGGACTAGGATGCCCATATTGGCTCCTATATATTCTACGAAGATCTTTATCGGTCAAACCACGGTGTCGAGGATTCAATCAATCATGTATATTGTTCCCTTTGACCATCAGTATGTTACTTGCCCGAGATTCCATCGTTGGTATCTCCATACAAAGTTCAATCTCGTTACCGGCAAGTATCTCTACTCGTGCCGTAATACAAGATCCCATGACTAAGTCCTTAGTCACATTGCTTGCAAGCTCATTGTGATGTTGTATTACCGAGTGGGCCCAGAGATGCCTCTCCATCATACGGAGTAACAAATTCCAGTCTCGATTCATGCCAATCCAACAGACACCTTCGGAGATACCTGTAGAGCACATTTACAGTCACCCAGTTATGTTGTGATGTTTTATACACACAAGGCATTCTTGCGGTGCCCGAGAGTTACATGATCACATGGTCATAGAAACAGATACTTTGACATGCACAAAACAGTAGCAATAAGCTGACACGATCACATGCTACGTTCCTAGTTTGGGTCTTGTCCATCACATCATTCTCCTAATGATGTGATCCCATTATCAAATGACAACTCATGTCTATGGTCACGAAACCTTGACCATCTTTCATCAACGAGCTAGTCATTAGAGGTTCACTAGGGACAATGAGTTGTCTATGTATCCACACGTGTATTTAAGTTTCCAATCAATACAATTATAGCATGGATAATAAACGATTATCGTGAACAAGGAAATAAAAATAATAAATAATTTATTATTGCCTCTAGGGCATATTTCCAACACATAGTAGCCCCCGGGCCTCGGCCATAGTGAAGTTTGTGACACTATTAGGCTTGTGATGATGGTTCTCACTGTTTTCCCACGATGGGCAATGAATGTAGGTCGTGGGAGTGCTGGAGTGAAACTACGCCGTGGAGTGTTTCTAGGAAAACACAGGCACGTCGAACAAGAACATGCAGCCTCTGTGTATTCTGCCCTGGAATGATGAAAAATAAGGGCGGGAATTTGTAGGGACACTTCTCATCCAGGTCCAATTTTCTATGCCCGCCACCTCGTCTGTTACTGTGTCCTTTATGACGTGTGTTACATGTGAGGCATGGTATTGGTAGATATGGGAAGCCGCTATGGTGGTGCACTTGTAGATGTGCAGTAACTTCTCAGAATAGTAAAGAGCCATTCCCCATTTTCTCCCTATAAATGGGAGGGATGGCAAGCGTAGCTCATTCGCCTCTTCTCCCACTAGACTACCAGTCACCATCTCCCTTCTCCTTTGTCTTCTTCCTTTCCTCCAGAAGACCACCGTTACAATGGAGAGGGCAGGGGCCATGGTCAATCCCGAGCATCTGCGGTTGCTTCGATAGCCTCCCCCTAGACGCACATCGTGGTCACAGCTGTGGGGTCTGGCTCCTGCTCCCGTGTTAGGAGCGCGGCTCCAGGCTGCGGACGACAAGGCGCCCCAAGTCATGGTGTTCATCGGGGTGTGCCCTTCCCGTCGACACGGGTGGAGCCCCTAGCATGGGATATGGTGCATGAGTTTGTGGTGGCGCTGCACTGGAGTACTCACAATTGGTTGCGATTCCCCGACCACTTTGACAGGGTCGTGGAAGGCAGCAAGCCCTTGGGCCTATTTCTCCGAGCAAATGAGGGCTACAACAGACCTGCTTCGGTGGGGGTCTACCTCTCCCCTGGAAATGCCATGTTCCTGACGTGGGGGTGGAAGTCGTTCGCTCACTCCGATGACCTAGGTCCAGGGCATATTATGGATTTCGAGTTTGACAGAGACGCGCCACTCTCCATGAAGTTCTTCTGGAGTTCCGACAGCTGAGCGGAGTGATGTGTGATACGTCCATTTTGCATCATGCTTTCATGTTGATATTTATCGATTTGTGGACTGTTATTATACTTTGTGGTACCATACTTATGCCTTTTCTCTCTTATTTTGCAAGGTTTATTTGAAGAGGGAGAATACCGACAGCTGGAATTCTGGACTGGAAAAGGAGCAAGTCTGAGTCCTCTATTCTACGCAACTGCAAATGCCCTGAAAATCAACGTGGATTTTTTGGGAATATATAAAAAATAGTGGGCGAAAGAAGTGCCAGAGGGGAGCTGCCAGGGGCCCACAAGCCTGGTAGCCGCCACCTGCCCCCCTGGCGGCGGCTACAGGGCTTGTGGGCACCCTAGTGTCCCACTGGCCCCCCTTTTCTGCTATATGAAGGGTTTCGTCCAGAAAAAAATCAGGGTGGAGCTTTTTCGTGGATTCTCCGCAGCCACGAGGCGGAACTTGAGCAGAACCAATCTAGAGCTCCGGCAGTACGATCCTGCCGGGGAAACTTCCCTCCCGGAGGGGGAAATCGTCGCCATCGTCATCACCAACACTCCCCTCGTCGAAGGGGAGTCATCTCCATCAACATCTTCATCAGCACCATCTCCTCTCCAAACCCTAGTTCATCTCTTGTAACCAATATCCGTCTCGCGACTCCAATTGGTACTTGTAAGGATGCTAGTAGTGTTGATTACTCTTTGTAGTTGATGCTAGTTGGATTACTTGGTGGAAGAGTTTATGTTCAGATCCTTGATGCTACTCATTACACCTCTGATCATGATTATGATTATGCTTTGTGAGTAGTTACCTTTGTTCTTGAGGACATGGGATAAGTCATGCTAATAATAGTCATGTGAACTTGGTATTCGTTCGGTATTTTGATATGTTGTATGTTGTTTTCCTCTAGTGGTGTTATGTGAACGTCGACTACATAACACTTCACCATATTTGGGCCTAGAGAAAGGCATTGGGGAGTAGTACGTAGATGATGGGTTGCTAGAGTGACAGAAGCTTAAACCCCAGTCTATGCGTTGCTTCGTAAGGGGCTGATTTGGATCCACTAGTCTAATGCTATGGTTAGACTTTGTCTTAATTCTTCTTTCATAGTTGCGGATGCTTGTGAGAGGGGTTAATCATAAGTGGGATGCTTGTCCATGTAAGGGCAGTACCCAAGCTCCGATCCACCCACATATCAAACTATCAAAGTAACGAACGCGAATCATATGAACATGATGAAACTAGCATGACAGAAATTCCCGTGTGTCCTCGGGAGCGCTTTACTTCCTATAAGACTTTGTTCAGGATTGTCCCTTGCTACAAAAGGGATTGGGCAACTTTGGTGTACCGTTTCTACTACTTGTTATTTGTTACTTTTCACCTGCTACGTTTCACCTCACTACACCATCACTTGTTACCGCTACTTTCAGTGCTTGCAGTTATTACCTTGCAGAAAACCGTTTATCAGAGCCTTCTGCTCCTCGTTGGGTTCGACACTCTTACTTATCAAAAGGACTACCATTGATCCCCTATACTTGTGGGTCATTAATGTGTGGAAAGCTCAAGCAGTAGCAACCTCGATTCCTCAAGTGAGAGCTATGAGGGCGACAAATCTCCCAACATCAAGCTCGAGGACGACGACTCCAAGTAGGCACGACGACACCGTAGAGGGATTTGGAAGACGGGATGCGCCTTGGATTGGCTGGTTAGACGTGGTGCTCCATCCGCAAGGTCTCATTTCTGGATCAATCACCACATCCTAGTGGTAGATCTCCTTTTGCTTTTAGATGGTTCCCTATGTAATCATGCAAACACGCAAAAATGTTGTCGACTAACTTTCGCTAAATATTTAAGTGCTTATTGTGCCTATCTCGTGGCCATTTTTCCTTATGTTTGTTTCCACACTTTCATGTTTTTGTCCCTACGCTTATTGGAAATGACTGACGGCGCGCATACACTTGCCACGAGCACTTTAGGAATGAGCCCTTAGCAGCTTGCCGAAGATGTGGCTGCTTGCCATACTTTCTGCGGCTAGTTGGGTTGTTGAGTGGACTTGAAAACAACAAGGAGAGCAGACGACTTCGGCAAGGGTCCTTTACATGCAGGAGGTCTCATACAAATGGAATACATTAAGGGGAATAGCCTACAATGAAGAAATTACTATAGTCTTTTGTGACTTAGCTTCCTCTTTGTCATATTCCTTGCCACCAGGTAGTAGTCCTTGAACACATTTGTAGGTGTCCCTACCATCACTCTCCCCCCAGGAAGACTTGCACGCCAGGATTCTTCTTCCATTGAGAAAAAGAAAGAAGAGAAAATAGAGGAGACTAGGAACCTTGGCGGTTCAACAGTTACCTTAAGCAAGTCAAAGAATGACCACAACATTTCATATAGGGTTCACGAAATAAATATGTACTTTGACAACAAGTTGTAGAACACTTAGCTTTATTGACTATTCATAGGGTTGTAACGGCCCAAAACCGACGCTCCAGAAGATTCCCCTTTTATTCCATCATCGTCGTGTGTTTTAATTGCTTTTCGCATTCATCATCGCATCATGCGCATCATCTGCACAACATCTGTCGGCGTTCTAGCAATGGGGGTACCCAGACCTGCCTGCCTATGGCCCAAGGCTGGCCCACTTCACCATGCAAGCACGATTAGGCGCGGTACTGCTCAAGGCAAGGCCCTCGCGAGTGCCCGAGCCTCGCGGGGAGGTGTAGCATCAAGACCCGCACGGGGCCTAGTCAGGACCCCTCCGGATCGACGGATATTCTGAGACAAAGCCCAGCCTCAGGAGTCAAGGATGACATGGGGAAAGGACAGGCGAGCAGCAGACAGCAGGGCGGAGCAGTTTCCCCTTTAGTGCAAAGGGGGCAAGCACGTACCAGATTCCCAAGGCATCTTCCAAAGGTTTCCCTTCTAGTGAAATAAAGCCACCGCCGCCCGCCAGCAGGACAAACGTCATACCTGAACTCGTCACTGCAGCGCTGGTAGCCACTTTGCAGGCGAAGACCACCTTTGGGCAGGAGAGCATGTTCCCCTGTTCCCCTTCAAAATTGGCCATTGTGGGATCCCTTCCCGCCGAAACGATAAGGGAAGAGGACCCGGGCCGCCACAACAAATAGAGGATAGGATACTTCTAGAGGGGGGTGATACGTCTCCGTCGTATATACTTTTCCAAACTCTTTTGCCCTTGTTTTGGACTCTAATTTGCATGATTTGAATGGAACTAACCCGGACTAACGTTGTTTTCAGCAGAATTGCCATGGTGTTGTTTTTGCGTAGAAATAGAAGTTCTCGGAATGACCTGGAAATTTACGAGGATTTTTTGTGGAATATATAAAAAATACTGGCGCAAGAATCAACCGAAGAAGTGGAGCATGGAGCCCACAAGCCCACCAGGCACGGGGCCCCCTAGCCACGCCTAGCAGGCTTGTGGGGCCCACGTTGCTCCACCGCCTCCAATTCCAGCTCTATTTAGTCCCTTCCGTCCGGAAAAAAATCAAGGAGAAGACTTCATCACGTTTTACGATACGGACGCACCGCCATGTCCTGTTCTTCCTCTGGAGGGCAGATCTGGAGTCCGTTCTGGGCTCCGGAGAGGGGAGGTCATCGCCATCGTCATCATCAACCTTCCTTCATCGCCAATTCCATGATGCTCTTCACCGTTCGTGAGTAATCTCATCATAGGCTTGCTAGAAGGTGGTGGGTTGGATGAGATCTATCATGTAATCGAGTTACTTTTGACGGGGATAGATCCTAGTATCCACTATGTTCTGAGATTAATGTTGCTACTACTTTGCCATGCTTAATGCTTGTCACTAGGGCCCGAGTGCCATGATTTCAGATCTGAACCTATTATGTTGTCATCAATATATGTGTGTTCTAGATCCTATCTTGCAATTTGTAGTCACCTACTATGTGTTATGACCCGGGAACCCCGGATTGACAATAGCCGGAACCACTCCCGGAGATGACCATAGTATGAGGACTTCATGTATTCACCAAGTGCTAATGCTTTGTTCCGGTTCTCTATTAAAAGGAGAACCTTAATATCCCCTAGTTTCCATTAGGATCCCGCTGCCATGGGAGGGATGGACAATAGATGTCATGCAAGTTCTTTTCCCTAAGCACGTATGACTACATAAGGAATACATGCCTACATTACATTGACGAACTGGAGCTAGTTACATATCTCTCCGTGTTATAACTGTTGCATGATGAATAACATCCGGCATAATCATCCATCACTGATCCAATGCCTACAAGTTTTTCCTATTGGTCCTTGCTACGTTACTCTGCTGCTACTGTTACCCTGTCGCTATTGAAGTTGCTGCTACTGTTACTCTGTCGCTACTGCTGTCACTACTTCTATGGTTACTCTGTCGCTACTGCTGTCACTATTGCTACTGGTTACCGTTGCTACTGTTGCTATTACACTACTCTGCTATTGATACTTTGCTGTAGATACTAAGTCTTTCAGGTGTGGTTGAATTGACATCTCAACTGCTAATACTTGAGAATATTCTTTGGCTTCCCCTTGTGTCGAATCAACGAATTTGGGTTGAATACTCTACCCTCGCAAACTGTTGCGATCCCCTATACTTGTGGGTTATCAAGACCTTTTTCTGGCGCCGTTGCCGGGGAGGCATAGCTATATTCTCTGAGTCACTTGGGATTTACGTCTGCTGATCACTATGAGGAATCTGAAAGATCCAAGAACTAAAGTCTTGCCCTCAACTACGAGGACAGGTAAGGAACTGCCATCTAGCTCTGCACTTGATTCACCTTCAGTTATGAGTAAGTTTGCGACACCACCTCCTGCTAGAAATTTGAATGTATCACATGTGCTTGATGATGCTACTTCTGTTGTCCATGATACTTGTGATGATGCTATACTTGATACTGCTTTTCCACTAGGTGCATGCCTTGATGCACAAATTGCTAGAGTTGCTTCTAGATGTGATGATACTTCTGAAACTGCTGAGATTATTGAAGTAGAACCTGCTATTTCGCCTGTTAGAACTAGCTCTCCTAGATATGAATTGCCTGATATGCCTGAGGGTTATGTTATGGAGGGAGAGATAGCTGAGTACTTTCTTGCTTGTAGGGATAGCTATGATGTTGAGAAATTACTACACAAGTGGAAAGAAAAATCTTTGAAGGCTAGGATGAAATACGACCCGAAGTTTGCTACTTCGCCTATCTTTGTAACCGATAAGGATTATGAACTCTCTGTCGACCCTGAGTTAATCACTCTGGTCGAATGTGATCCTTTTCACGGTTATGATTCTGAAACGGTTGTAGCACATCTTACCAAACTGCACGATATAGCCACCCTATTCACGAGTGAGGAAAAGATCCGCCACTACTATATCCTTAAGTTGTTTCCTTTCTAGCTAAAGGATGATGCTGAAACTTGGTTCACTTATGTTGCTCCTGGTTGTGTGCGTAGCCCCCACAATAGGATCTACTACTTCTCTGAGAAATATTTCCCTGCCCATAAGAAGCAAGCTGCCTTGCAGGAAATATACAACTTTGCACAAGTTGAAGAAGAGAGTCCCCCACAAGCTTGGGGGAGGCTCGTCCAGCTACTGAATGCTTTGCCTGATCACCCTCTTGAGAAGGATGAAATACTTGATATCTACTATAATGGACTAACGGATGCTTCTAGAGACCACCTAGATAGTTGTGCTGGTTGTGTTTTTAGGGATCGAACCGTAGAACAAGCTGAGATCTTATTGAATAACATCTTGTGCAATGAGAATGCTTGGACTATTCCCGAACCACCTCTGAAGCCAACTCCGAAGAAACGAGGTATTATATTCCTCAGTCATGAAGATATGCAAGAATCTAAGAAATCTATGAAAGAGAAAGGCATTAAATCTGAAGATGTCAAAAATCTACCTCCTATCGAAGAGATCCGTGGTCTCGATAACCCGATACAGGTAGTAGAGGTAAATTCTCTTCGTCGATTCAATGAGAGTGATATTCCTGTTGATAAACCTGCTAGCTTATGTATGGATGAATTTGATACCATTGTTGGCAAACAACAGAGTTTCAATGATTATGTTAGTAGACAATTGGAACAGAATGCTCGTATGCTTAGTCATCTAAGTGCTTGTGTGGACAGAAATGTCAATGATCTTAAGCTTTTGAGTAAACATGCCTCTATGTTTACCACTCAAGTAGAGCAAGTACTTAAGGCTCAAAATGACTTGCTCAATGAGTTGAATGACAATTCTGTCAGAGTCATCACTGGAGGCGGTAGAATGAGCCAGGAACCTTTGTATCCTAAGGGTCATCCTAAGAGAATTGAGCAAGATTCTCAAGGAGTTAGCACTAATGCACCTAGTCATCCTAGGAAGACGAAGAAAGATGATAGGAACTTGCACGCTAGCAACCCTGTTGTTGTTACACCCGAGAATCCAAACGTTGTCTCTTTTTTGATGCCGAAACACAATCTGGTGATGAACATGAGCCTAATGATAATATCGATAGTGATGTTCATGATGATGCTCAACCTAGCAATGATAAGGATGAGGAGATTGAACCAGTTGATCTTGATAACCCACAGCTTAAGAATAAGAGATACGATAAGAATGACTTTGCTGCTAGGAAGCATGGTAAAGAAAGGGAACCATGGGTTCAGAAACCCATGCCCTTTCCTCCCAAACCATCCAAGAAAAAGGATGATGAGGATTTTGTGAGATTTGTTGAAATGATTAGACCTGTCTTTCTGCAAATGCATTTGACAGATATGCTCAAAATGTCTCTGTATGCTAAGTACATGAAGGATATTGTGACTAATAAGAGGAGGATACCTGAGGTTGAGATTTCCACCATGCTCGCTAATTATACCTTCTAGGGTGGAACTCCTAAGAAACTAGGTGATCCCGGAGTGCCCACTATACATTGCTCCATTAAAGGAAACTACGTTAGAACTGCTTTATGCGACCTTGGAGCCGTTGTTAGTGTTATGCCTCTCTCTCTTTATCGTAGCCTTGAACTGGATAAGTTGACACCCACTGAAATCGCTCTGCAAATGGCTGACAAATCAACTGCTTCCTCTATCGGCATTTGCGAGGATGTGCCTGTTGTGGTAGCTAACGTCACTATCTTAACAGACTTTGTTATTCTGGATGTTCCCGAGGATGATGCCATGGCGGTCATCCTCGGAAGACCCTTTTTAAACACTGCAGGGGCTAATATTGATTGCAACAAAGGCAATGTAACTTTCCATGTCAATGGTAATGAGCATACGATGCACTTTTCAAAGAAACAATATCGAGTACATTGCATCAATGCTATTGAAAAAACTTCATCGATTCTTATTGAGAGCTTTGAATGCCCTATACCTACTGTTAAGATGAAGTATGATTTGCTTGTTGGGGATATGCACATCCCATTGAGGTAACCTAGTGACTATTCGAAAATTCTCCGTTCTTTTTTATGGGATTCAAAAAAGCTTTTCAAGGAGACTTGATCAACCTCATTGACGGATTTCTTTCGATGACCATGAGACGGATGAATCGAGGAGTCACAACCCTTTGTTCCAAGCCTTCACCTTCAGTTGCTTAGAAGAAAAATGATAGATTTAGCTTTAGTGTCTCCTGTTTTCTACTTTTAGCGTCCCGTAGAAAAGTACCCCGAAAATAAAAGTTCTCCGAATGCCGTGAAAATCAAGTATAATTTTTTCTGGAATTTTTGAAAAATTCTGAGACACAGAGCTAGTCAGGGGCTACACCAGTGGGCCACAAGCCCTGGAGGCGCGGGCACCCCCTGGTCACACCTACCAGGCTTGTGGGGCCCACGTGTCCCCCTCCACTTATTCTAGCTCCCATCTGCTTCTCCTACCTCCAGAAAAAATCGTTTCGCAGCTCAAACTCGTGTTCTTGCTCTTCTTGCTGCAATTTTCGATCTCCTTGTGCAAAGCCCCATTTACCAAACTGTTTTGGGGAAATTGATCCTTGGTATGTGACTCCTCCATTGGTCCAATTATTTTTTGCTCTAGTGCCTTATACGTCGCGTATTTTTGCTGCCTTGGTGACCCTGTTCTTGAGCTTTGCATGCTAACTTTAGCTGGTCCCAAGTAGTTTTGATGCGTGATATGGCCTCTAGGCACTTGTCAGAGTAGTTGCTATGAGTTTCGTTGAGCCTTTTTCACTTCTCCTTTGAGTCACAGAAAATTTTAGAAAAGGAAGATGTTCACGAGAAACTATCAAGCTGGTTCCTCAAGCAAGAAGGGTCCCTGTCTCGCGATTCGGGAGCCCGATCCTTACCTACACAGGAACGCACAGGTACAACCATGTGAATGGCCTTCTGATGAATTCATGATTGAGGCAGGTTTCAAAGACAAGTTTGATACACTTGTTCACAATGTCGGACACGAAGAATTCATCTCCGACAAATGTGAACAGTATGTTACTCTCACTGCCTCTTTTGTTCGTAGATTCAAATTTTTAGTTGGCCGTGATACATCTGTATTGTTTGATCTCTATGACAAATCGTATACCATGGATTTAGAGGATTTCAATAGAATTTGCAAGATACCTGGTTGGGGTAGTCTCAATGATCCTCCTAAGTCCTCGGTTAGAGATTTTATCTCTAGTATAACTGTCGGAGAAACTAGAGATATTACGCATGCTACCAAGGGGAGCATTCATTTTCCTGCCTTGCATTACTTTGCCCTCTTCATAGGTAGATGCATTAACGGCAAGATTGAGCATTGTCACCTCTGCGCACCCGACCTTAGTATTCTTAAGAGCGCAGTAATGGGTGATAGAAGTTTCAACATGGGAGCTATAATAGCAAGGAGGCTCAATAATAATGATAATGAAGGGGATTTCTTTGGTGGGATCTATGCCACTCGCATAGCAAATTTTCTTGGAGTACCCATCCGCGAAGGAGATCCCCTTCTCCATACAGCTTTCCTTGATCGCGCCGTTGTGACACACTAGCAGTTCCTTGAGAGGGATAATGAATCCCTCCTATACCGATTAATATTTAACCGACAGCGTGTTTTCCATATTACCTTTCCTGCTCCTGCCTTCTTTGACTTTCAGGTAAAATGGAGATATCACATAACTAGAGGAGAGGCAAAGGAGTATGAGAGGGAGGCAAAGGCTGCTCGTCTCCGTGAGGCAGCTATTCAGGCAGTAGCTGTAGCACTCCCATACAACCCCCGTTATGATTTTGGGTATCGCCCGGACCATCCTTAGGAGTAGACTAACTTAGGCCAAAAGCCTAAGCTTGGGGGAGTATGTGTTTCTCACCGACTTTATATTCTTGCTTATGCTTTCACTTTGTTAGTCGGTGTTCACACTTTGCCACTGTATCATCCATGCTAGTTTATTTCTTTTTCTCGCTTTCTTCTCGTGTGTTTGTCTAGTTCGAGAAAACCCAAAAAGATTTCTTGTTCTTCTTTTGATTGTTAGGAGCTTTCCCGTGTAAATAGTTTTCTTTTTCTTTGGGTCAAGGTAGAAGACCATGGTTACAATGTTTAGTGGCTCTCGCATGCATATATGTTTATCTGTCAAAGAGCCATATTACATTGTCTTCTCCTTTGTGTTTGCTTGCAGATTCCAGCTTAGTCCAATGCACGAGCACTCTTATTATTGTTCACATCATTCGGTAGTGCAAGTGAAAGGCAATAATGACGATATATGATGAAGTGATTGAGCCTGGAAAAGCTGGTATGAACTCGATCTATTTTGTCTTTGTAAATATGACTAGCTCATCGTTCCTGATTCAGCTTTGTTGTGAGAGAAACATGTTTGCAATGACAACTTAGAGATCATAGTTTCTGATGCCATGCTTAATTAGCTATGAGCTTATAATGGTTTGTCTTGGATGCCAACATGAATCTTGAGATGATTATGATGTAGTATGATAGGATGGTATCCTCCTTTGAATGATTCAAGTGGCTTGACTTGGCACATGTTCACGCATGTAGTTGAAACAAAATCAACATTGCCTCTATGATATTCATGTTCATGGTGATTTATGTCCTACTCATGCTTGCACTCAATGTTGGTTGATCTCAATGCATTTTGATGATTGTTGTCGCTCTCTAGTTGGTCGCTTCCCAGTCTTTTGCTAGCCTTCACTTGTACTAAGTGGGAATACCGCTTGTGCATCCACTTCCATAAACCCAAAGTTGTTCCATATGAGTCCACCATACCTACCTATATGCGGTATCTACCTGCCGTTCCAAGTAAATTTGCATGTGCCACTCTCTAAACCTTCAAGAAATAATCTGTTTTGCATGCCCGAACCGCTCATGTGGTGACAAGGGCCGATCAGTATCTTACATGCTAGGCGTGTTATCCTCAATATGTGTTTATTCACTATCATTCATGAGAAAGGGGACGGTAATTGGAATGCCTAGTTCCATGCTCAAATCGAAAGGATAATTGCAAACAAAACTCCCCCTGGATTGATGTTGGTATGGACGGCACCCGAGGATTCGGCTAGTCATGGAGTGTGATTGATCGGTGGGGGGGAGTCAAAACTTTACTTTTCTGTTCGGGAACCGCCGATAGTATGTGTAGCAAGGAAGATGGTGAAAACTCTTGGTCATTGCGTTGACAATGAAAGCATGCCACCCAAAATTATTATCTCTGTTTTAAAATCTTGAGCTCTGGCACCTCCGCAAATCAATGTTTCCCTCTGCGAAGGGCCTGTCTATTTATGTTTCTGTTGAGTCATCCTCTTCTTATAAAAGCACCAGTTAGTGAGCACCTCTGTCATTCTTATGCTTTGCTTTTGACTGATATTGAGTATGACTGTGACTGGATCTTATTTGCCATGAATTACAATGTTTAGTCAGCCCTTGGTCTTTGAAGGTGCTCTGCATTTATATTTTGCGGTCTCAGAAAGAGCTAGCGAGATACCATCTGTCTGTACTGCTTCATGATTGTTTTGATTGAAGTGTTGACGATTGAAACTTATTATTATTGCTCGCTAGTTGATTATGCCATTGATATGAGTTTGCCATGAAACCTAGATGTTATTGCTTATGTGGTTTGCTTGTGATCTTGCTAAAATTCTGGATATGAGTTAGGCATAATTGCAACAACAAGATCAAACAGAGTTCGTAAAAGTTTTTCTTTTGTCTTTTTCAGTTTGTCAACTGAATTGCTTGAGCACAAGCAAGGTTTTAATATTGGGGGAGTTGATATGTCTCCGTTGTATCTACTTCTCCAAACTCTTTTGCCCTTGTTTTGGACTCTAATTTGCATGATTTGAATGGAACTAACCCGGACTAACGCTGTTTTCAGCAGAATTGCCATGGTGTTGTTTTTGCGCAGAAATAGAAGTTCTCGGAATGACCTGGAAATTTACGAGGATTTTTTGTGGAATATATAAAAAATACTGGCGCAAGAATCAACCGAAGAAGTGGAGCGTGGAGCCCAAAAGCCCACCAGGCGCGGGGCCCCCCTGGCCGCGCCTAGCAGGCTTGTGGGGCCCACGTTGCTCCACCGCCTCCAATTCCAGCTCTATTTAGTCCCTTTCGCCCGGAAAAAAATCAAGGAGAAGCGTTCATCGCGTTTTACGATACGGAGGCGCCGCCACCTCATGTTCTTCCTCTGGAGGGCAGATCTGGAGTCCGTTCTGGGCTCCGGAGAGGGGAGATCGTCGCCATCGTCATAATCAACCTTCATTCATCGCCTATTCCATGATGCTCTTCACCGTTCGTGAGTAATCTCATCGTAGACTTGCTAGACAGTGATGGGTTGGATGATATCTATCATGTAATCGAGTTAGTTTTGACGGGGATTGATCCCTAGTATCCACTATGTTCTGAGATTTATGTTACTACTACTTTTCCATGCTTAATGCTTGTCACTAGGGCATGAGTGCCATGATTTCAGATATGAACCTATTATGTTGTCATCAATATATGTGTGTTCTTGATCCTATCTTGCAAGTTGTAGTCACCTACTATGTGTTATGACCCGGCAACCCCAAAGTGACAATAGCCGGAACCACTCCCGGAAATGACCATAGTATGAGGAGTTCATGTATTCACCAAGTGCTAATGCTTTGTTCTGGTTCTCTATTAAAAGGAGAACCTTAATATCCCGTAGTTTCCATTAGGACCCCACTGCCACGGGAGGGATGGACAATAGATGTCATGCAAGTTCTTTTCCCTAAGCACGTATGACTATATACGGAATACATGCCTACATTACATTGACGAACTAGAGCTAGTTACATATCTCTCTGTGTTATAACTGTTGCATGATGAATAACATCTGGCATAATCATCCATCACCGATCCAATGCCTACGAGTTTTTCCTACTAGTCCTTGCTACGTTACTCTGCTACTACTGTTACTCTGTCGCTATTGTTGTTGTTGCTGCTACTGTTACTCTGTCGCTACTACTGTCACTGCTGCTATTATTACTCTGTTGCTGATGCTGTCCTATTGCTACTGGTTACCGTTGCTACTGTTGCTATCACACTACTCTGCTACTGATACTTTGCTGCAGATACTAAGTCTTTCAGGTGTGGTTGAATTGACAACTCAACTTCTAATACTTGAGAATAATCTTTGGCTTCCCCTTGTGTCGAATCAACAAATTGGGTTGAATACTCTACCCTCGAAAATTGTTGCGATCCCCTATACTTGTGGGTTATCAGGGGGTCCGATCTCATCCACCCAGACCCCGATTCATTCATTTTGCCTACTGGCACCACACTTAGGCCACCTAGCCTCCGAAGGCCCTCGAACATTGTACTAGTTCCACCAACCTCCACGAGAGGCAATCCACCAAAGCAGGAGTAGGGTATTACGCTTCCTAGCGGCCCGAACCAGGGTAAACTGCCGTGTTATGTATATTCCTCAGCATCGAGTGAGTTCTTTGTCACCCCGAACGTTTAGCGAGTTAGGTGGGGCGAGCCTACAAGATATCTTCGTACACGCCCCTGAGTTTGAATCTTTGGGGTATTGCGGAGCCCGAAATCCGATATTTGACGCACCACGTAGGGGGTGTGTCAAGGTTTCCTACAACCTCCGCCTTCACCAAGCTTGGCCGCTCCGATGGCTGACGCTCGGCGGGCTCGCGCCGAGCGCCGCGCCACCTGCGTTGCTTAGATGGTGCCGCAGGCCCCGCCAGCGTGAAACGATCACCATTGCCGGGGGTGAACACCGCCACGGGCCCCAAGGCTTAGGAACATCAAGGTTCCTCGCAGTCGGCTACCGAGCAGGCCGATGGCCGCACCGCCACTTCGTCGCTCGTGCGGGCTTCTGGGTCGGCCTCACGCACCTAGCCAGAGATGCGGCATGGCAGACGCGTGCTTGCCATGGCCACCGAGCTGCTCCGTTACCGGCCCGCCCCTGACCGCCACAATGACTGGCTCCAGCGCATCGAGGAGCTCGTCACCGTTGCCGGTGACTAGCTGTGTTCCCTGCTCGCTTCAAACCCAACCATCCTTGGCGAACGACGAGGAGCAAGACGCGCCACCCCCACCTCTTCAACGTGGCGCGAATCCCGAGCACACGCAGGAAGCGTGTCCCCGCGACTGGCCTCACGAACCTAGGGCGGGGTCGGGAGATGAAGCAAACTGTCAGGTGGTACCTCGGCCGTGCGCCGACGCGCGTGCGCTCCCGGTGCTACAAATCCTGCGCCGCGAGTGTGACCCGCATGAAGCAGACCCAGTGGAGCACCAGGACTAGGTCGCCCCCGCGACCGCTGCACCCATCGGGCCGGTGGGGTGCCTCGCCATCGCCCTGAGCTCTACCCAATTATGTGGCCCTTCAAGTTCAAGCCTGACCTACCCCCACGCTATGACGGCACCCTGGACCTGGCCGAGTTCCTGCAACTCTACACGTTGAGCATCAGGGCGACAGGAGGAGGCGACAAGGTCATTGTGTGTTGGTTCCCCATGGAGCTCAAGGGTGGCGCGCTCTCTTGGCTCCTCAACCTCCCAAAGGCATCCATCACCTCTTGGGATGGTCTGGGCGAATGCTTCATCGCCAACTTCCAGGGCACCCGCGACCGCGCTCCCATCGTGAATGACGTGCGGCGCATCAAGCAGCGGGAGGGGGAGACCCTGGAGAAGTTCATACAGCGCTTCACGGTCATGCGCCTCAAGATCCCCAACGCATCGGACGAGGCCGTCATCTCGGCCTTCTCCGACGGAATCACCGACCTCAAGATGAAGGAGGAGCTCACCATGAGTGATGAAATGAGCACTGCACTGGAGATGTTCAACCTAGCAGGCAAGTGTGCCAGGGCTGAAGAAGGTCGCCTGTCACTCCTCGGGCCTCAAGCGGAGGAACCAGAAGAGAAGAAGGCCAAGGAGGCGAAGTGCAAGGCCCCTGCGGTCCTCGCAGCCGAGCCTGAGACGAAGTACGGTTTGTCAGGAGGAGGGCCAATGTGCATCTTCTATGGCTCCAGCGGCCATGATACCTCCGAGTGCCAAGAGCTTCGACTAGTCCGTGCCGAGCACTTCAGCTCGTGCCCTAGACAGGAAGACAGAGGCCCCGCGCGTGGCGGTGGCAGTAGTGGAGGCCACTGGGACGACCGGGGGCCATGTCAGGGGTGGCGTGAACAACCTCATGAAGATCGTTGGCCCGACTAGCCTCGGGAGGACCGCTGACGCGATCAGGCTTGGGACGATTGCTGGCACGACGACCCTCGGGAGGGGCAACGACGAGGTCCGCCTCGTGAGGCTGGGTTGCCTCCGCCGCCTCCGCCACCCAGAATGAGGGATGAAGATAGGCAGGACGATGGGGCTGGGGGCTTCTAGGAGGTCAGGGTGGCGGCCTCCATCCTGGGAGGCTCCCACACCCCAGCGTCCAACCGCGGCTTAAAGCAGTTCACGTGGGAGGTGAATGTCATTATCCCGAAGCCTGAAGTTATCTGCCCCCTCAACTGGTCCCAAACCACCATCACCTTCGACCCAAGTGATCAGCTTAGGTGCTCGTTCATGGCCGGCAAACTCCCCATGATGTGTTCCCCGACCATTAGCAATGTCCTCGTCACCAAGACCCTTATTGACAGTGGAGGGGGGCTCAACGTCCTCTCAGTCGAGACCTTTGAGAAACTCCAGCTGTCGTACGAACAGCTCATGCCGACCAAGCCCTTCTCAGGAGTTACGGAGGGGTCCACCGTGCCCATCAGGCAGGTGCATCTGCCAGTCACCTTCGGCGAGCAGAAGAACTACCACACGGAGATCATCGTCTTCGACGTCGCGCACATCCACCTGCCATACAACATGATCCTTGGGTACCCGGCTCTTGCCAAGTTAATGGCACTCACCCATCATGGCTACAACGTCCTCAAGATGCCCGGGAGTGGCGGCGTCATCACCATCACCTGTGACGAGAAGGATGTCGTCTGTAAACTCTAGGGCGCTTAGCGTGCAGCAGCGGCGGAACACTCAGACAACGAAGATGATGAGGTACCTTGCGAGGACCCACTCAAGAAGAATAAGCAGCACCTCCCCCGGAGCGCCCCGAGGCTTCGGGCACCGTGCCCGGGGATGGGGTCATGCCTCCCATCGCATAGGAAGGCGCGCTCGATGCCCCCTTGGGTCAGGGCTAGGGGCTCCCATCGGGGAGGTCCCTGTCCTGACCAGTGAGGCGAGGGTGGCGCTCGAGCACAACTCGTGGTTGCACTCCGGCATGCGTGAGTCAGTCATGAGAGCAATCCATGAACTTAGAGAGGCCCAGGTTGTGCGAGGCGGGGAGTGTCCTGCATCACCAATCACAGTCACCATTGTCGGCACGGTTGATCGGCCCCGCATCTGCATTAACACTCTCACAATCGATAGAGCCGCGGCTCAAGGCCCCTTTTGGCCCGCGTGAGCTAACCATCGGAGGGTGTGCCCACGCACCGGAACCCTCATGGCCTTCAGGCTGGGGAACGCGGCTGCTACCTACCGGAGGCTTCAGCGGGTCATGCTCATGCCTTGCCTGCTGGGGCGTGGGGAGGAAGAGGAGGAGATGCTCGGGCCAAGTGACGGTCCCAAGCCTCGGGGGACGGCAGACCCGTGAGGGTCGCGATCGTGGAAACAGGATATTGGGCGAAGGAGGCGCCCTCGGAACTTCGACGGCATTGCTGCTAGGTGACTTTTGGTTGGCTGCTTCCAGGTAACATTTTGGCTCACTCAGTCCAAGGGCGCCAGAGGGCAGCATGGCCTCCAGGAGTTCAGGGCATTCCCAGCCGCCACCTTCATTTAAGTTGTTTCTGTTGCACCCACTTCGAACCCTAACATTCTACCATGTTTGCGTCTTTGAGCGGTCGACCCCCGCTAGGGGGCTCCAGTCGAAGCTTATCCTTGCACGCCTCCTGAGGCAACAGACACCCTGTCTCACTCCCACAGAAGAAGAAGTCAGTAGGGTTTACCAATGACCCAAAGTGAATCAGGCCCCAATGCCTCGGGGGTAGGGACACTTGCAAGGCCAAATCGTCCTTGCGACCTTCGAGATACACCACCACCGTGACACTCTCACGTAATAACGAGCCGAGGCTGTATATGCCCAGGGCCCCCCGAGGACGTGGAGGGGTCCATCCCATGCCCAGTGGTAGCCCTATGCTCCGCGGTGCGGAGAAGACTCAAAATAATTAGGCCCCAATGCCTCGGGGCTAGGGACACTCGCGAGGCCAAAGCTTCCTCGCGATCTCCTAGATACACCCCCACCATGACACTCTCATGTAATAACGAGCAGAGCTTTATACGCCAGGATCCCCCGAGGACGCTGAGGGGTCCATCCCACGCCTAGTGGCAGCCCTACGCTCCGCGCTGGGGAGAAGACCGAGGCAATCAACTCAATCCACCAATGACTATGCCCACAACTGGCAAGGAAATCAACACAGTCCACCAATGATTATGCCTGCGGCTAGCCAGGAAGTCAACCCAATCCACCTGCGACCACACCCACGCCCAGTGCGGGGGACAGAGAACTGGAGGTACGGAGCCACTCGTACGTCAAGGGGGACCCCTGAGCATCGCGACTTAGGGGCCTAACTACGCCCTTAGCCCCTTCCCACCTGGGCCATCCTGGTTTTCGGTCGGTTCAACGATGGTGGAGGTATGCACGGGGCGGGCCCTGCCGAAACAGAGCCTAGTGCGCTCAACAAACCACTAAAATCTCCTAGGGAGAACACTGGAATCACTCATACGTCAAGGGGGACTCCTGAGCATCGCGACCCAGGAGCCTGAACTGTGTTCATAGCCTCTTCCCCCTTTGGGACGTCCTGGTTTCCGGTCGGTTCAATCGCGGTGGAGGTACGCGTGGGGCCATGATGCACGGTTCAAACAGAGACGCCTATGTATGATCATGAACGATAAAAACCAGCTTACTTGGGGGCTACTAGTTCCCAAGTCGTTTAGCAGTAATAGCATTGTCTTCTCTTATCCTATGTCCATTTTTCCTTGATCATAGGTCATTTGGGGGCTTCTGACTCATTGTGTCCCGCCTTAATACCCTCTTGGCCAGCGAAAAAATAATGCATTACTAAATGACTATACTGGACTGTATGTTTTGCGACTCGCCCTTAAGGGCCGTGTACTCTTGGCGAGTCAATCCAAGTATTGGACCCCGAACTCCCAAGGTTAAAACATTGAGGTACTTGCGAGAGCCAGCATATGGAAAATAGACAAACCATGCATTCACTGAACCTGCTTCACTAAAGCTTGACTTGAGCCTGATCAGCCAGTCTAAATACATAAAGGTTTTTGCAAAAACCTCTTCACATATGATTAGAGCCTTGCAAGCCCATCTACATGCCTTGACTCACAGAGCCGGCTTATTATCCACCTTACATAGTGATTATGCTTTCAAGCAGAAGATTCAATAGCAATGATTAATTCATTCCAAAGGGTACAATACTTCTTCAAATCGCCAAACCAAGGCGACTTCTATTGCAAGGTAATGTCATGAAAACTTAAGCATTAAGTGCACACACAAAAGTAGTTTTTGGCATGTTCCGAAGCGCAGATTACATGGCTCATCAAGGCCCGAAATTTTATATGCTAACCCAGTAGTAAGATGTCTTCGAGTTAAATCTCCTTTGCGGGGTGACGCTTCAAAGGGCCGCCACGCTTAAGTCTGTTGGATTTCGGGCTCTGCAAAACCCTAAGGATTTGAACAGAGGGGCGTGTACGTCAATCTCTCCTGGCTCGACCTTACCTAGCCTGCTACTCGATGAAAAGAACGAAGGACTCACTCGATGGCGAGTGGAACACATAACACAACAGTTTACCCACGTTCAGGCCGCTGCGAAGCGTAAAACCCTACTCCTGCTTTTGGTGGATTGCCTCTCGCGGAGGTTGGTGGATGAACTAGTACAATGCTTTTGAGCCTTCAGAGGCCAAGTGGCTAGGTGTGTTGCCCTATAGTTGGAATGAACTCTCTTTGGTCTCTCGTCCAAATGAACTCTCGTCTCAAGTATCCTACTCTCTCTATTTATAGCGGAGGCCTGAGTCCTCTTCCCTCATAGCTCCGGCGGGAAGGGATCCCACAACGTCCAGTTTTGGTGGGGGACAAGGGAACATGCTTCCCGTGTCAAAAGTGGTTTTTGCATGCAAAGTAGCTGCCAGCGTCGTGGAGGTGCGTGCAGGGGTGACGCTCGTCCTGCCGGTGGGCGGCCGTGGTCTTGTTCCACCGGAAGGGAAACCTTTGGAACATGTCGTTGGAGCCCTGGTACGCTCCCACCTCCTTTGCACTAAAGTGGAAACTGTCACGTCCTGCCATCTACTGATCGCTTGTCCTTACTGACGTCACCCTTGACTCGTGAGGGCCGGCCTTGGCTCGAAATATCCGCCGCTCCGGGGGGGGGTCCTAAGGAGGTCCTTTGCGGGTATTGATCTCGCTCTTCCTCGCGAGGCTTGGCCCCTCGCGAGGGCCTTGTCTCGGGTGGTGCCGTTCCAGTCGACCTTGTGTTGATGAAGTGGGCCCGCCCTAGGCCGCAGGCAGGCAGGTCTTGGTACCCCCATTCCCAGAAATGCCGACAATACCCCGTGGGCCCAAGCCGTGCCTCGATTGGCTTCTCGGCGAAGCCTTGAAGGCGGCCTGAAGCGTTGCGGGCCCCATTTGCCTGCGGGTCAGGCGACCCACGTGTCTCATAGCTGCGCGGAGACACTCTGGCTCCTCGAGTCGCCCGGGTGGTACTAGGCCACGACGGTGCGACCCCCAACAGTCGCGCAAGCCATCATGTTGCTCATTGAATGGCATGGGTGTGGTCTGACCACACCCAACGACCCTCGCGGATGTGACCGATTGATGGATAGATGAGGCGACGTGGGCGGCAGCGCTTCCATCGGCCCACATCATGTCCATCATGGGGCGTGCGACACCCGCGCTTCCGCGACGGTTGGTGGCTAGGGCTCGACTATAAGTTTTCCCTGCCCCCTACAGGGGGGCACCGCAACCTCGAGCTTCTTCTCTGCGTCATTCGTCTGCCGCAAGAAAACCTCTTCTCTCCTTTGCCCTTCGTCTTCATGGCGTCCCCCGGAGACAGTTCTGGCAAGGGGAAGCGTGCGGCGCCTCATGCGCCTTCTTCCACCCCCGGAGGCAGCGGCTGAGGGCCCTCACGGCCTACGCGTGTCCGCCACCGCTAGGCAATGGGTGACAAGTAAGTCATTCGTTGTGTCTCCTTTGCTTGTTGCTTCATCTGTTGTCCTTGGGTTGATCTTCCTTCTTCATTAGCGCGCCCTCCTCTGAGAGGCCAAAGTTTTAAGAGCTTCAGGAGGAGGCGGAGGGGCTACGGGCCCGGCTCGCGAATGCGGAAGTCGCCATCTGGGCTGCCCGTGTGGACGACGTGGAGGCCATGGCAGAGTTGGCGTCGCTATGGAAGAAGGTCGAGGAGGCGACCGACGCCATCCTGGCCGCCAAGGGCGAGGCGTCGAATGCCCGAACAGTGGCGCACCAGTGCGCCAAGCGGTTCGCAGGCATTGCTAGCCGGGCGGTCGATGCGACGTGCCGATTTGTGGGGGAGGCCCCAGCGCGGCCCAACGTGACGAGCGATGGGGGCTACCTCACCTTCTTCGAGAGGGTGGTGGAGGCACTGGAGACCGGCATCTCCCGCACGGAGGAGGACACCATGGCTGATGCGCGTGACGTTCTCGACCTTGCCTTGATGCTTGTCCTCTCCAACCTGCGTCACCTTGCTCTGGAGCTCGACGTTCGGCGCGTCGTCGAGCCGGCGCGTGCTGAATCACATCGTCTCCCCTGGGGCGAAGTTTGACCACACGTGGCCGGTTTGGTGGAGCGGTGCGCCCGAGTGCCCGTTTCCAGCGAGGGGGGGACTCCGACACCGAACCCGTGGTCTTCAAGGGCGCTGTCGGCGGTTCCTCCTCCTAGGCATCCCCCATCTTCTGCTTACCTGTTCCTGCGATGTCAAAAAAGACCCTGCCCCGTCGGGCGTTGAACCTTCGTTGTTATTACCTTCGTCGTTCTCCTTTTTCCTGTTAGCTACTGAGCTGATGGCTTGCGTGTTGGTGGTTGTTGCGGCCGGCTGCAAAGCTTAGGGCCCGTCGCTGCACCTATCGTGGCTCGGGGTGACAGGGGAAGCGCGACATTCTGGAGGTCCTGCCCTCCCGAGGCACCTCTCATGCTGCCGCGTGCTTGGGCGTTGAACTCGCTCCTTGCTGCCTTCGAATCCTTAGGCCCTGCATCCCTTCGTTAGTGCGCATGTTTTTCATTCACCTTTAGTTTGTCGTAAAGCGAGAGGGTCCCGGTCAAGGCCTGCATAGCACTTAGCTTGTGGGTTTGTGTCGGTCCCTTGCGTAGTTCCTCCGGTGCAGTTCCTGTTTCATAAGTGGGACGAGGTGAAGACCCTTTCCGCACTCTATATCTGCACGTCCTGGTCCCGCACATTTCCCTGCCATCGTGAAGCGCAACTTGTTACCAAGGCTACTCCTCACGAGGCAAAGCCCCGGCGCCCTAGGGGGCGAGTGGCTTTACTACCAGTAAGGCTCGTGAGGTGCACTACTTAGGAGCCCCCTTTGACATCAAGCCGCTCTACGTCATCAGGCCCAGGCCTTAACGGCCGGTAAGGCTCCTGAGACGCGCCCAAGAACCCCCTTTCTGGTGCCCGAGCGATTCCGCACTTCGTCCCTTTGGTCATCGCCCCACGGGGCCCTGAGGCCTCCTGAGACTCTTTGTGGTGGTATCAAGTTTCGGTCCAGACCCCCGACGGGGGTTGACTACTGAAAAACGTTGCCTCTCGGGTGGCAAATCCTTGCTTTCATGCTCCTTGACTCCTAGGGGCGGCGCGGAGCGGTTATCTCCAAACACTCGGCGCGGAGGTTATAAAGCCAGTGAAATATGAAATGCCAGAGAAATTTTTCCCCCCTTTTTTTATTTTTCAAACGTCAGGCATTGAGACTGGAAAAAATCAACTTGCGAAATCAGCCAGTTCAAACTCAGCAGAAGATAGTTCGGATCCAAGAAAAAGCAAGCAAACGTCGCGTCCGGCATTAAAGCTGGCATAGTTATTGGCGGACTATAAGGGTTTCCTTGCGAGCTACGAGCACGGTCATTGGCAGGCCATGTTGATTCCCTTCATCTTCCACCCAGCGCGGAGCTGTTGGGGAACGTTGCATGGGAAATAAAAAAATTCCTATGCACACGAAGACCTATCATGGTGATGTCCATCTACGAGAGGAGATTTGGATCTACGTACCCTTGTAGATCGCACAACAGGAAGCGTTAAGAAACGGGGTTGATGTAGTGGAACGTCTTCACGTCCCTCGATCACCCCCACGAACCGTCCCACGAACCGTCCTGTGATCCGTCCCACGGTCCGTTCCGATCTAGTGCCGAACGAACGTCACCTCCGCGTTCACCACGCGTACAGCTCGACGATGATCTCGGCCTTCTTGATCTAGCAAGCAAGACGGAGGAGTAGATGAGTTCTCCGGCAGCATGACGACGCTCCGGTGGTGGTGACGATCTACTCCTGCAAGGCTCCGCCCGAGCTCCGCAGAAATATGATCTAGAGGAAGAACTATGGTGTCTATATCTGAGTTGCGCGTGGCAAAAGTTGTCTCAAATCAGCCCTAAATCACCAATATATATAGGAGGGAGCGGGAGGAGGCTTGCCTTGAGGGCCAAGCCCTCAAGGGTGTGCCGGCCAAGGGAGAGGAGGAGTCCTACTCCAATCCAATTCCAATTAGGATTGGAAAGTGGAGTCCTTCTCTTCCTTCCCACCTCTCTTTTTTTTCCTTTTTCTTTGGTTTTCCTTCCTTGGCGCCAAGGCCCTCTTGGGCTGTCCCACCAGCCCACTAAGGGCTGGTGCGCCACCCTAGGGCCATTGGGCTTCCCCCATGTGGGTTGCCCCCTCCCGGTGAACTTCCGGAACCCATTCGTCACTCCCGGTACATTCCCGGTAATGCCCGAAAACCTTCCGGTAACCAAATGAAGCCATCCTATATATCAGTCTTTGTTTCCGGACCATTCTAGAAACCCTCGTGACGTCTGTGATCTCATCCGGGACTCCGAACAACATTCGGTAACCACACATATAACTCAACTATAATAAAACATCATCGAACCTTAAGTGTGCAGACCCTGCGGGTTCGAGAACTATGTAGACATGCCCCGAGGCACCCCTCGGTCAATATCCAATAGCGGGACCTGGATGCCCATATTGGATCCTACATATTCTCCGAAGATCTTATCGGTTGAACCTCAGTGTCAAGGATTCATATAATCTCATACGTCATTCCATTTGTCCTTCGGTATGTTACTTGCCCGTGATTCGATCGTCGGTATCCACATACCTATTTGAATATCGTTACCGGCAAGTCTCTTTACTCGTTCCATAATACAAGATCCCGTGACTTACACTTAGTCACATTGCTTGCAAGGCTTGTGTGTGGTGTTGTATTACCGAGTGGGCCCTAAGATACCTCTCCGTCACACGGAGTGACAAATCCCAGTCTTGATCCATACTACCTCAACGGACACCTTCGGAGATACCTGTAGAGCACCTTTATAGTCACCCTGTTACGTTGCAACGTTTGATGCACACAAGGTATTCCTTCGGTGCCAGTGAGTTATATGATCTCATGGTCATTGGAATAAATACTTGACACGCAGAAAACAATAGCAATAAAACGACACGATCAATATGCTATGTTCGTAGTTTGGGTCTAGTCCATCACATGATTCTCCTAATGATGTGAATAGTTATCAAGTGACAACACTTGCACATAGCCAGAAAACCTTGACTATCTTTGATCAACTGGCTAGCCAACTAGAGGCATGCTAGGGTCATTGTTTTGTCTATGTATCCACACATGTATCTATGCTTTCATTCAATACAATTATAGCTTGGATAATAAAAGATTATCACGAACAAAGAAATATAATAATAATTAATTTATTATTGCCTCTAGGGCATATTTCCAACAATCTCCCACTTGCACTAGAGTCAATAATCTAGTTCACATCACCATGTGATTTTAACGAATCCAACACCCATATAGTTGTGGGGTCTGATCACGTCTTGCTCATGAGAGAGGTTTTAGTCAACGGTTCTGAAACTTTCAGATCCGTGTGCTTTACAAATGTTTATGTCATCTTATAGGTCTTGCTACTACGTGCTATTCAGAAATACTCCAAATATCTACTCTACTATACGAATCCGTTTTACTACTCATAGTTATTCGGATTAGTGTCAAAGCTTCATCGACATAACCCTTTACGATGAACTCTTTAACCACCTCCATAATCGAGAAAAATTCTTTAGTCCACTAGTTACTAAGGATAACTTTGAGCGCTGTTTCGGTGATTCAATCCTGGATCACCCTTTGGTACCCTTTGACAGACTCATGGCAAGGCACACATCAGGTGCGGCACACAGCTTGGCATACTTTTAGAGCCTACGGCTAAGGCATAGGTGACGACCTTCATCCTTTCTCTTTCTTCTGCCGTGGTCGGGCTTTTGAGTCTTACTCATATTCACACCCTACAACACAGCCAAGAACTCCTTCTTTGCCGATCTATTTTGAACTCCTTCAAAAACTTGTCAATGTATGCATTTCATTTGGAAGTTCTATTAAGTGTTTTGATCTATCTCTATAGATCTTGATGCTCAATGTTCAACTAGCTCTATACAGGTCTTCCTTTAAAAAACTCCTTTCAAACAACCTTTTATGCTTCATAGAAATTCTACATTACTTCCGATCAACAATATGTCAACCATATATACTTATCAGAAATTCTATTGTGCTCCCACTCACTTCTTTGGAAATACAAGTTTCTCATAAACCTTGTACAAAACCAAAAAAAATGATCATCTCATCAAAGTGTATATTCCAACTCTGAGATGCTTGCACCAGTCCAATGAAGGATCGCTGGAGCTTGCATACTTGTTAGTATCCTTAGGATCGACAAAACCTTATGGTTGTATCACATACAACCTTTCCTCAAGGAAACCGTCGAGGAAACAATGTTTTGGACATCCTATGTGCAATATTTCATAAATAATGCCACAAGTACTAACATAATTCCAACATACTTTTAGCATCGCTACGAGTGAGAAAGTCTCATCATAGTCAACTCTTTGATCTTGTCGGAAACATATTTGCAACAAGTCGAGCTTTTCTTAATAGTGAATTTTCACCATCATCGTCTGTCTTCCTTTTAAACATCCATCTTTACTCAATATTTCTACGACCATCAAGTAGTTCTTCCAAAGTCTACACTTTGTTTTCATACAAGGATCCTCTCCCGGATTTCATGGCCTCCAGCCATTTGTCAGAATCCGGGCCCACCATCGCTTCTCCATAGCTCGTAGGTTCATTGTTGTTCAACAACATGACCTCCAAGACAAGATTACCGTACCACTGTGTAGTAGTATGCGACCTTGTCGACTTACTAGGTTTGTAGTAACTTAATCCGAAGCTCAATGATCACAACCATCAGTTTCCACTTTAATTGGTGTAGGTGCCACAGGAACAACTTCCTCCGCCCTGCTACACACTGGTTGAGGTGACGGTTCACTAACCTCATCAAGTTCCACCACCCTCCCACTCAATTCTTTTGAGAGAAACCTTTCCTCGAGAAAGGACCCGTTTCTAGAAACAAACACTTTGCTTCCGGATCTGAGATACGAGATATATCCAACTATTTTGGATATCCTATGAAGATGCATTTATCCGCTTTGGGTTCGAGCTTATCTGACTAAAACTTTTTCACATAAGCATCGCAGCCCCAAACTTTTAAGAAACGACAGCTTAGGTTTCTCCAAACCATAGTCTATACTATTTCATCTTAACGGAAATAGGCGGTGCCCTATTTAAAGTGAATGCGGTTGTCTCTAATGCATAACCCATAAACGACAGTGGTAATTCGATAAGAGACATCATAGTATGCACCATATCTAATAGGGCGTGGCTATGACGTTCGGACACACCATCACACTATGGTGTTCCAGGTGGCATGAATTTCGAAACAATTTCCACATTGTCTCAACTGTGTACCAAAACTCGCAACTCAGATAATCATCTCTATGATCATATCGTAGACACTTTATCCTCTTGTCACGACGATCTTCACTCTGAAATAGCTTTGAACTTTTCAATATTTCAGACTTGTGATTCATCAAGTAAACACTCCTGCATCTACTCAAGTCGTTAGTCAAGCAAGAACATAATGATATCCACTGCGTGCCTCAGCACTTATTACACTGCATACAACAAAAATGTATTACTTCCAACAAGTTACTCTCTTGTTCCATGTGGTATGATTTTGCATGCTCAAGTGATTCAAAATCAAGTGAGTCCAAATGATCCATCTGCATGGAGTTACTTCATGCGCTTATACCAATAGGTATGGTTTGCATGTCTCAAATGTTTCAAAAATGAGTGAGTACAAAGATCCATCGGCATGGAGCTTCTTCATGCTTTTTACACCAACATGACTCAAGTGGGAGTGCCATAAGTAAGTGGTACTATCATTATTACTTTGTATCTTTTGGCATCAATATTGCGAACATGTGTAACACTACGATCGAGATTCAATAAACCATTGAATGTACTTATTCAAACAAATAAAATAACCATTATTCTCTTTAAGTGAATAATCGTATTGCAATAAACACGATCCAATCATGTTCATGCTCAACGCAAACACCCCCTGTTCAAGAATTCATCCGATTAACCTGTTAACTTGCCGATTAATCCCTACTCGTAGGGTCACCGAGTAGCCGATTAACTGTTAAATCGCCCGATTAATGGATTAAATGGCCGATTAACTTGCCGATTAGCCTATTAATCCCCTACTCGTGAGCCAACCGAGCAGTTACCAGTTAACGATTTCTTGAACAATGCAAACACCAAATAACAATTATTTAGGTTTAACACCAATCCCGATAGTAGAGGGAGCGTGCGATGTTTGATCACATCAGCCTTGGAAACACTTCCAACACTTATCGTCACCTCGCCTTTAGCTAGTCTCCATTTATTCCGTAGCTTTTATTTCGAGTTACTAATCACTTAGCAATCGAACCGGTATCGATTACCCTCGTGCTACTAGGAGTACTAGTAAAGTACACATCAATATCATGTATATCAAATATACTTTTGTTGACTTTGCCAGCCTTCTCATCTACCAAGTATCTAGGGTAGCTCCGTCTCAGTGACCGTTCCCCTCATAACAGAAGCACTTAGTCTCGGGTTTGGGTTCAATCTTTGGTTTCTCTATTAGAACAGCAACTGGTTTGCCATTTCATGAAGTATCCCTTCTAGCCCTTGCCCTTCTTGAAACTAGTGGTTTTACTAACCATCAACAATTGATGCTCCTTCTTGATTTCTACTTTCACAGTGTCAAACATTGTGAATCGCTCAAGGGTCATCATATCTATCCTTGATATGTTATAGTTCATCATGAAGCTCTAGTAGCCTAGTGGCAGTGACTTTGGAGAACCATCATTATCTCATCTAGAAGATTAACTCCCACTTGATTCAAGCGATTGTTGTACTCAGACAATCTGAGAATATGCTCAACGAATTGAGCTTTTTCTCCTTTACTTTGTAAACAAAGAATCTTGTCGGATGTCTCATACCTCTCAACAAGTGCACCAGCATGACATCTCAATTTCATCTCTTAGAACATCTCATATGTTCTGAGACGTTTCAAAACGTCCTCAATGCCTTGCTTCTAAGCTATTAAGTATTATGCACTGAACTATCACGTAGTCATCAAAAACGTGTATGTAAGATGTTCGCAACATCCACAGACAACGCTCGAGGTGTAGCACACCGAGTGGTGCATAAAGAACATAATCCTTCTGCGCAGCAATGAGGACAATCCTCAGTTTTACGGACTCAGTCCGCAAAGTTGCTACTATCATCTTTCAACTAAATTTTCTCTAGGAACATATAAAAACAGTAGAGCTATAACACGAGCTACATCGTAATTTGCAAATACCATTAGACTATGTTCAAGATAATCAGTTCAATTGATCATATTACTTAAGAACTCCCACTCAAAAAGTACATATCTCTAGTCATTTCAGTGATACATGATCAAAATCCACTAACTCAAGTGTGATCATCATGTGAGTTGAGAATAGTTTCAGTGGTAAGCATCGCTATGCTAATCATATCAACTATATGATTCATTTTCGGCCTTTCGGTCTCTTGTGTTCCAAGGCCATGTCTGCACGTGCTAGGGTCGTCAAGTTTAACCCGAGTGTTCCGCGTGTGCAACTGTTTTGCACCCGTTGTATGTGAACATTGAGTCTATCACACCCGATCATCATGTGGTGTCTCGAAACGACAAACTGTAGCAACGGTGCACAGTCGGGGAGAACACAATTTTGTCTTGAAATTTTAGTGAGAGATCACCTTATAATGCTACCGTCGTTCTAAGCAAAATAAGGTGCATAAAAGGATTAACATCACATGCAATTCATAAGTGACATGATATGGCCATCATCATGTGCTTCTTGATCTCCATCACCAAAGCACCGGCATGATCTTCTTGCCACCGGCGCCACACCATGATTTCCATCAACGTGTCGCCATCGGGGTTGTCGTGCTACTTATGCTATTACTACTAAAGCTACGTCCTAGAAATATAGTAAACGCATGTGCAAACACAAACGTTAGTTTAAAGACAACCCTATGGCTCATGTCGGTTGCCGTACCATCGACGTGCAAGTCGGTATTAACTATTACAACATGATCATCTCATACATCCAATATATCATATCACAAGCATACACTCCAAAAACAAGTTAGACGTCATGTAATTTGTTGTTGCATGTATTACGTGGCTGCTATGGGTATCTAGTATGATCGCATCTTACTTACGCAAAAACCAAAATGGAGATGTGCAAATTGCTATTTAACCTCTCCAAGGACCACCTCGGTCAAAACCAATTCAACTAAAGTCGAAACAACGACACCCGCGAGTCATCTTTATGCAATGAGGTTGCGTGTCAAGCGATGAAACCAGTCTTTCGTAAGCGTACGAGTAATGTCGGTCCGGGCCACTTCAATCCAACAATACCGCTGAATCGAGAAAAGACTAAGGAGGGCAGCAAATTGAACCTCACTGTCCACAAAACCCTTTGTGTTCTACTCGAGATAACATCTACGCATGAACCTAGCTCATGATGCCACTATTGGGGAATGTTGCATGGGAAACAAAAAAATTCCTACGCACACGAAGACCTATCATGGTGATGTCCATCTATGAGAGGAGATTTGGATCTACGTACCCTTGTAGATTGCACAGCAGGAAGCGTTAAGAAATGTGGTTGATGTAGTGGAACGTCTTCATGTCCCTCGATCAGCTCCACGAACCGTCCCAGGAACCGTCCCACGATCCGTCCGACGATCCGTTATGATCTACTGCCGAAGGGACGGCACCTCCGCGTTCACCACACGTACAGCTCGACGATGATCTCGGCCTTCACTAGAAGGAATATGCTAATACACGATGCTATTTTTTCGTCGCTACATCGTCACGGTTTTTCATTTACGACGATCTCACGACGAAAAACCAAGCGTCGAAAACGAAGCGTCACAAATGAACAGCAGCGATGTTTTGATCAAAATCGTCGTAACTTTTAAGACGATTCCTGGATTGTCATAACCTTTACGAGGAACCTAAATGGTCGTTGGCAATCAAACCCAGTCCTACGTGGCAGTCCTACGTGGCAAAATTACGACAAAATCAAAATGTCATGGTTGAAATCAGCCCAACCCATTTCAATTGATCACATGGGTTGGTTTCATTTTTTTGCTTATTGGGCTTCTTTTTGGGCCTTAGCCTATTTACAACCACTTTAGTATTTTTTTCGATTTTTTTTATCATTATAGTTTGGGCCCTGGCCTTTTAGTGCCCAAATACATTTGGTCCAGTTTCAGTTTTGGCTTTTTTCATTTTTGAATTCAGCAACTTTTTGTTCCAGAACTTGGTTTCATTTCTATTTGTTGGGACTTTTCAACCGAATTATTTGTCCAATATTAAATCCAACACTATTTCATATTCAAATCAAGAAAACACCAGGTCGAATTAAAATCATCCATCATATAACATCACATAATACATCTCTCAGGTTTACATAACACAATAACTCATCTCATGAATACATTTCCTTACACAGGAATATAGCAAGAATAGACAGAATTGCACAATAGAACAATGGCACATCCGCTAACAATGAAGTTCATTCCACTCTCCTATGAGACATAGGTTCAGAAATTTTTATGTTGTGTTGATTTGAATGTCCCAAGTAGGCATCATCGACATCTACTCACCACTTTCCTAGCAACAAAGAAAGAGACAAAACAAAAAAACATTAGACCATAATATTACACCAGAGCACAGATCAGTTACTTCAAATCACAAAATATATCCATTATACTAAATGTCAGAGTTGTATAAAAGCTTCTAGTTATAAAAAACACTTAGAATAATGACTTCTGAACAGCGACTGGAATTACTACAACATATTTGAATCTCAGTAAGAAGGGATGCTTCACATGTTTAATCTGACATGTACTACCACAGCTCACTTTATTTTGTTATAAGAACTATAACTATTGGTACTAACTTCTAACGCATGTCTACATGCTGTTTAATACTCCCTCCGTCCCAAAATAAATGTCGTTGATCTAGTACAATATTTGTACTAGTTTAGTACTAAATCTGCAACACTTATTGGAACGGAGGGAGTATTATTTTGTGTGTAGGAATACATTATTCGAGCAAGACGGTGGAAAACGAAATGACAAGTGTGCCCTACAGAGTAGCTATCAGCCTTATTGGATTTTATTACAGGAAATTATATGTATTGCACGAGGTATTAAGGGTGCATCTAATCAAATGCAAGAAAACCAATCATGTTCCTTTTAGTATATGTGGCATTTCTCAATGATATGATATTTTTAAGGGAGATGCAGAGTATTTCGACATTTAGCCCTACGCTACAGAAAATTAAACTATGTAATTACTTAAATAATCATTATAACAGATGGTCCTGCATTATTAATGCTGCACCTGATGGTAAAACACTGGTAGATATACTTTAGTTAATAATTGTGCAATCGTTCTGTTACTTCACTGAACACAACATTAGGGCCATGTTTTCTTTCCAAGAGCACATATTATCTTGTATTGGTTTAATCGTTCAGTGATAGAAATATTTGCTACTGCCAGATCTTGTATTGGGTGCGTACATGGATCAAATCTGCAAAAAACTTTACTTTTCATGTGGGAAATTCGGTCTAGGTATAATTGTGGGTTATACACTAGTTGTAAATTTGAATAGAGTTGATTTCTGTGTCAAAATGAGCAAAAAGTGAAAAAGAGAAAGCATGTACGTACCCCATAAAAGGAAACAACTTATTTATCCACTGTTGGATAACCAAAGTTTTTAGCTAGGTCGGCAATACACACATGGGTATCTTCCATGTACTGGCGGCTTCCAATATCTGACCAACCGCCTAATCTAACATTTGGAAGGAAATTGCTGAAGCTACTCTTCTTGAAATCAACAGTTGTGGTGTTCTCACAAACACTCTCCATCTGTATGTTAAAAAACACATTAGCATAGCTAAGAATGTAAGTAAAGTAGACGAACCCTATAACTGAGAGCAGAAATAATAGGAAAGAATTCTGATGAAAAAGATGAAGTGCCACTTTGCATAGTGATGGCAACCCATCCCATGACAGCAGTAAGCAACATTCACGATACAATCAGGTCTATCACTGACATGGTGTAGGCACTTAGAAGGGAGCAATCAACATGGATCATTGCAAGAATAACATGTCCTTCACTCAGCACAACATTAGGGCCATGTTTGTTTAACTTCAGCCTTGGAGAGGAAAAGGTAGCAAGTACTCTAATGCACATGGAGTACTAATTATTCATGTTTGCTAGGTACTACAATGGTCTGAAATTATGACCTCCCTGCCTGCCACCCTGTGGCAGTAAATCTCATCATCACAATTATCTAGCAAATGATTGGGCACAGCGTGTACGCTGTGGTGGATGGACAAACAACAAACTAGTGATAGAAACATAAGCACAAACAGATCTGGCTACTGCCAAATCCTAAAACCGCAGCCGCACCTAGCATCGCACCGCGTCCTCGTCGCCCGGCGACGCTGCGAGGACTAACTTTGTCGTTCCATCTTCATACACGGGCCTCTGCTTAATCAGCCAGAGAAGAACAACGCATTAACAGTCAGAAACCGATTTCGGTTTACCAATCTATAGCGGCACAGTGTGAACACACAAAATAAGAGCAAATGATATGATTACGCAAAAACCTCCTTGAGGAACTAGCCTATAGTAGAAAAGCCAGGAACACGGAGGACCCTGCACACAAAATGTTGTTAACCTTTTTTTTGAACACCAACGAAGAGTCGTTTAACCTAAACAAGAGAAAACATGGGGATTAAAGCAATTTGTACCTGTGGTGTCATGTTGTATCGTGACTGGTAAATGACTAGAATCAGCTGGCCCATGCAAATTAGACAGAGAGAACATATTAGTACGCTGAAGTGAGATGATAATATTAATAGATTTGACAACTTATTGAGCGGGAAGATGCAGAACGATGATGAGTAGGGCGACGATGCCAGTTGCCACTAGATGATTCAGGCAGGTGGATGCGTCAAATAATTCCTTGAATGCACATGAGACCCCACCTTGGTCTGAGCAAATCGGGCCCCCACACAAGTTCATCATCCAAGAAGAACCTGAACCTGAAGTACAGTTGCAGAGTAGTGGAGTGAGATGAGATTTCAGTTCTGGCAACCGCCCAATTTGAAGACTTATTTAACCACGTACAGTCTAAACTCATTTAGCCATGTAGTACAGTACTAGACTAGAGTGAGATGAGAATATATATTCAGCCATGTACTGTCTGAAGAATGATTTTAAGCTGAGGAAGTAGGGGAGGCCAATTTACCCGTGAGGAAACCCATCTGTGCAACAACCTCTACTGCCGTGTTTGCACTTGTCTCTGTTCATCCACCAATTGAAGAAGAAGAAGAAGAGACTAGTGAGGACAAAGAGCAGATATTGTTTTTAATGGAGAATACGGACAAGGAGCAAATCTCCTCCTGAAAAAACGCTTGTATTATACTGGAGCGAGATCACAGGGCTCCAAACCCATGAAAAAGAGTACAATCCGGGGACTCTCACGGCACCAAGATCATGGCAGCGGAACCGCTCTCGCGGCGCCAGTCGCAATCGAGAGGGGAGAAACAAATTCCCAGCGACCAACAGCAAACGAGCGGTAAATGGAAGAGGGGCGACAGGCGGAGGAGGCGCGTACCTCCGTACTGGGCGAGCGAACGGGCGAAGAGGATGGCGCCGTCGAAGGCAAAGGCGGCCTCCGCGGTACGGCCACGGCCCTGCGCGATGCGCTGCTCGCACGCCGCCATGTCCTGGCTCAGATCCGTGGGTCCTCCCGCACCTTCACCGCGGCTCCCCTCCATGGCTTCGAAGACGAGCGAGGCGACGGCGCAGGACGCCGAACGCGTAGGTGGTGGAGGCGGCGCATGCTCTGTTGTTGCTGCTGCTGCCGCCGCTGCCGCCATGTCCTGGCTCAGATCCGTGGCCCCGGGTCCTCCAACGACCGCCAACGAGGGTGGGCGGCAAGCGACGGGATGCATCAGGGAAGGTGGCCGGGGACACGAAGGAGGTGGCGGTGGTGAGGAGATGGGGCGAGGCAGGGAGATGGGGACGAACAAGGAGAGTACAGCGGTGAGGATGCTGGGTTGGATCTGGCGACTAGATGAGAGAGGGAGAGGCGACGACGCGCTTTCTGTGGAAGGTCGGGCGAGGAGAGTTAGCCACGGGCTCCTGGGGTTTTGGTTGGCTTCCTGAGAGTGGAGTGAGAGACGTTGGATCCATGAAGTGTGGACGGTTCAGATTGGATATAGTGAGGTAATCCGTGGGAAGAGTTATTATTGGTTGGAAACATGTACGATTTAAAATATAAGGGTAATCAACGAAATAGAAATAGTACTTCCTTCACAAAGTGATATTCTGAACAGAATAGAAAAATGAATATTGCTGAATTATTTTTGAACTATGGAAGGAAGGGTTTTCACATATTTGAGGAATATATGATCCAAAGTATTTATGAGAATTTTTTGAGAATTTTTGAAATGGTAGAATAGTAGGTTGCTTCACAAACTAGGATGAGGTGGGATAGATTGGACCCACGAATGACATGTCAACATAGTTAGAACATGTTACGACATTTCTATAATCGTCGAAAAGTTATGAAGATCTCATCTTATATGGTTACGACATTTTTGAATCACATCCTCGTAATTTATATGTAGATTTGATCCCCTCAAATGGTTTACGACAATCTCGGATGAAATCGTCGTAGATTTATGACGAATTCATCAACGACATCTTAAAGAACGTCATGTATGAGCATATTTCTTGTAGTGCTTCTTGATCCAGCAAGCAAGACAGAGAAGTAGATGAGTTCTCCGGCAGCGTGACGATGCTCCGGTGGTGGTGACGATCTACTCCTGTAGGGCTCCGCCCGAGCTCCGCCGAAATACGATCTAGAGGAAGAACTATGGTGTCTAGATCTGACTTGCATGTGGAAAAAGTTGTCTCAAATCATCCCTAAGTCTCCGCTATATATAGGACGGAGGGGGAGGAGGTTTGCCTTGAGGGCCAAGCCCTCAAGGGTGCGTCAGCCAAGGGAGAGGAGGAGTCCTACTCCAATCCTATTCCAATTAGGATTCAAAAGTGGAGTCCTTCTCTTCCTTCCCACCTGTCTTTTTTTCTTTTTCTTTGGTTTTCCATCCTTGGTGCCAAGGCCCTCTTGGGCTGTCCCACCAACCCACTAAGGGCTGGTGCGCCACCCCTAGGGCCATTCGGTTTCCCCTTGGTGGGACGCCCCCCTCCCGGTTAACTTCCGGAACCCATTCGTCACTCCCGGTACATTCCCGGTAATGCCCGAAAACCTTCCGGTAACCAAATGAAGCCATCCTATATATCAATCTTCGTTTCCGGACCATTTCGAAAACCCCCGTGACTTTGGTGATCTCATGCGGGACTACGAACAACATTCGGTAAGCACACATATAACTCAACTATACTAAAACATCATCGAACCTTAAGTGTGCAGACCCTGCGGGTTGGAGAACTATGTAGACATGCCTTGAGGCACCCCTCGGTCAATATCCAATAGCGGGACCTGGATGCCCATATTGGATCCTACATATTCTCCGAAGATCTTATCGGTTGAACCTCGGTGTCAAGGATTCATATAATCCCGTATGTCATTCCCTTTGTCCTTCGGTATGTTACTTGCCCGAGATTCGATTGTCGGTATCCGCATACCTGTTTCAATCTTGTTACCGGCAAGTCTCTTTACTCGTTCTGTAATACAAGATCCTGTGACTTAAACTTAGTCACATTGCTTGCATGGCTTGTGTGCGATGTTGTATTACCGAGTGGGCCCCGAGATACCTCTCCGTCACACGGAGTGACAAATCCCAGTCTTGATCCATACTACCTCAACTGACACCTTTGGAGTTACCTGTAGAGCACCTTTATAGTCACCCAGTTACGTTGCGACGTTTGATGCACACAAGGTATTCCTCCGGTGCCAGTGAGTTATATGATCTCGCGGTCATAGGAATAAATACTTGACACGCAGAAAACAATAGCAACAAACGACACGATCAATATGCTACGTTCATAGTTTGGGTCTAGTCCATCACATGATTCTCCTAATGATGTGATCCATTTATCAAGTGACAACACTTGCACATAGCTAGAAAACCTTGACTATCTTTGATCTACTGGCTAGCCAACTAGAGGGATGCTAGGGACATTGTTTTGTCTATGTATCCACACATGTATCTATCTTTTCATTCAATGCAATTATAGCATGGATAATAAACGATTATCACGAACAAAGAAATATAATAATAATTAATTTATTATTGCCTCTAGGGCATATTTCCAACAGGACCATAGGTCTTCCACTAGGCATGGGGTGGACCCCTTCCACATCCTCGGGGGCGCCTGGGCGTATACAGCCTCGGCTTGTTATTACGTGAGAGTGTCACGATGGGGGTGTATATGGGAGGTCGCGAGGACGCTTTGGCCTCGCGAGTGTCCCTACCCCCGGGGCATTGGGGCCTGAGCTTCTAAGTCATTGGTGGACTATGTAGTAGCTAGCGCGGAGCATAGGTCTTCCACTAGGCGTGTGGTGGGGGTATGTGCATATACAGCCTCGGCTCGTTATTACGTGAGAGTGTCTCGTGATGAAGTAGGTTCCAGAAGGATTGATGGACGATGCAGAGGTGTGCCGGGTTGATGCAGGTCTTGCGTGCTCCTTCCCGGGAGGCCAATTAAGGGCTTTTCTATGACTCTGCACTAACAGGTCCCAGTCCTGCACATTTCCCGACCGCCATTGCATGGGACAGATTGAACGGATGTAGCTACGGGGTTGGGCCCTGCCTGCCCTGACAGCGACCGGATCACCAAGGATGCTGTCAAGGGCGGCATGTGGCCTTGTGATCGGTAAGGCTCCTGAGACGCGATGCTTAGGAGCCCCCTTCTAACGTTCGAGCGGCTCTACATCGCTAGGATCCAGTCCCGCACATTTCCCGACCACCGTTGCGTGGGACCGAGTGAACGGATGTAGGCACGGGGTCAAGCCCTGCCTCCCCCGACAACAACCGGATAACGAAGGATGCTGTTGGGGGCGACAGGTGGCTTTGCGACCGGTAAGGCCCCTAAAGCACCATGCTCCGGAGCCCCCCTTTGACGTTCAAGTGGCTTTGCGTCGCCAGGACCCGGTCCCGCACATTTCCCGACCGCCGCTGCTTGCGACCAAATGAACGATCTCAGCTACGGGGTCAGGCCCTACCACCCCTGATAACGATTGAATCACCGAGGATGATAGCAAGGGCGGCAGGTGGCCTTGTGACCGGTAAGACCCTTGGAGCGCCATGCTCTGGAGCCCCCTTGGACGCTCAAGCGACTCTAATTTTATCTTGTCGATTGTGGTCCTGAGGAGCCGTCGGGCTCCCCAATCCCCACGTTGGGGTGATGTGTAGCGGCCGGTGCCCCCGAGAGAGGAAGGTGGATCACCGAAGGATGCAAGCAAGGCACTGTGTCAGGTCGCCAAGTGGATGCAATGGAAATTATAAAAGATACGACAGCAGAAGTATGCCCCGAGTAGTTGAAGTCCCTGCGATCAGCAGACACTTCTTCAGGTAGTAAATCCAAAAAATTACCTCGAATAGACCCCTTGCACTTGTGGAGAGCCTCATGTGGCGTGGCCCCCGACGGCCCCACCTGCATTGCGCTCGTCGCGGGTGATCCGTGCCACTTGCGTCTCGTCAAGGCATTCGACTCGTCCTCCCGAGGCCCGTGGGTTTGGCCTCACGTAGTCCTTTAGCGGGGAAGGCGGCTGGTGCCGCGCCCCGCGGCTTCAGGGCGCCTCCCTGCCCGCGCCTCTTGGGCCCGGCTCAAGGAAGAGCCCCCAAATGTTCCTCACTCCTGAGGAGGATAGGCACCCGGGGGGACGCCTGAAGCTCTTCCTCGTTGGGAGGGTCAGGTAGTGTCGCATACTCTGGCATGTACGACTCCATGTAGGCACTCGACCCTCCCCCGTGGCCGTTCAACAGTGCGACGGTGGCGGTCCCCCTTGGTGGCGGAGGAGGGTCTCCCCGACCGTGTTGCTCCAAGTTCTTCCTACAACAGGCCTCCGTGCGAAGTCGCTTGTTCCTGTTGCTGCCGTTGGCTGGTCCTGGCGCTGCTCAGTGCTGACTCCCTCCTCTGTGTCCTATTGTGTCTCCGCTATCGTAGTTCGTCCGCACCATCGCCTCCGCCCTCTGCTGGCTGGTTAGAGGGAGCGCTCCTGTCTAGCCGCCCCGTCCGTCGAGGGCCGAATTGGTCTTGGTGATGCACGCCAGCATGTGTGTCGGTCGCCCCACCGTTCTCCTCGCGTCCCTGGTGGTTGTCGGCGTGGTGCGCCTCCGGGCCGGTCGCTGGGGTCTAGAGAAGTTGGAGGGTGGCGCGAAGCGCATCTCTCTCGGCCCCGCCCGCAGCGGGCAGGGCCCCAAAGCTTGCAGGCTCGGGGACAGGCATGCGGTGCGAGCCCCCAGCGCCCGACGCATGTGGCCTTGAGGATGCACCGGGTTGGATGGTCTTCTGGGCGATGGCGATCAGCTCCATGATGTGGTCCGCCCAGGCGTCGAAGCACCTGGTGTCGGTCATTGGCGAAGCATCTCTCTTGCCATCCGCAACGCTCGTGTCCGCTGAGGTCTCCCAAGTTGATGCGGTGCACTGTGGGTGCCTGGGCCGCCGCCCAGCCACCATGCGCCTCGGTGGCACGGGTGGCCTCCACGGTGGAGACGATATTGATGAACTGGTACGAGCCGCCTGGTACCGCGACACCGGCATGCAAGCTTCCAGCCGCTATGACGCAGCGGTCGGAGACTAGCTCGACGAGGCTCGGAGAAGCTGGTTGGTCGTCGGCCATCGGTGCGACGGCCTGGAAAGGAGGAAGCTAGGAGAAGACCTTCACACGCCCCCTACTTGGCGATGTCGGATTTCGGGCTCCGCAAAACCCTAAGGATTTGAACACAGGGGCGTGTACGTCAATCTCTCTCGGCTCGACCTTACCAACCCTGCTACTCGATGAAAACGACGAAGGACTCACTCGATGGTGAGGGGAACACATAACACAACAGTTTACCCAGGTTTAGGCCGCTGCGAAGCATAAAACCCTACTCCTGCTTTTGGTGGATTGCCTCTCACGGAGGTTGGTGGATGAACTAGTACAGTGCTCTTGAACCTCCGGAGGCCAAGTGGCTAGGTGTGTTGCCCTATAGTTGGAATGAACTCTCTTTGGTCTCTCGTTCGAATGAACTCTCGTCGCAAGTATACTGCTCTCTCTATTTATAGCGGACGCCCGGGTCCTTTTCCCTCATAGCTTCGGTGGGAAGGGATCCCACAACGGCCAGTTTTGATGGGGGGGCAAGGGAACATGCGTCCCGTGTCAAAAGTGGTCTTCGCCTACAAAGTAGCTGCCAGCGCGTGCAGAGGTGGGCGTAGGGGTGACGCTCGTCCTGTCGGCGGGCAGTCTGGTGTTGTTGCACCAGAAGGGAAACCTTTGGAAGATGCCTTTGGATCCCTGGTACGCTCCCACCTCCTTTGCACTAAAGTGGAAACTGTCCCGTCCTGCCATCTACTGCTCGCCTGTCCTCCCCTGGCATCACCCTTATGTCCTGAGGCCCGGCCTTGCCTCGAAATATCCGCTGCTCCACAGGGGTCCTGAGGAGGTCCCGTCTGGGTCTTGATGTCGCTCTTCCTCGCGAGGCATGGCCCCTCGCGAGGGCCTTGTCCCGGGTGGTGCCGTTGTAGTCGACCTTCTGTTGATGAGGTGGGCCCGCCCTAGGCCGTAGTTAGGCGGGTCTGGGTACCCCCATTCCTAGAACGCCGACAAAGTCGCCTCCGAGGTTTCGGGGTCTTGGATCTGGAAGTTGTCCACATCCGAGGTGCAATTGATTAAGGCATGAAATTTGGCTTCTTCCGTCAAGATGGTTGACGGGTCAGCGTTAGAGGCAAAAAGAGTCTTACGGTGCTGAGGCGGTAAGTCCAAAGATGCAAAAGTGGGAATCGCCATGCGCTTCCCCTCGTCATCGTAAGCCGCCTAGTACTTCAGCAGATCAAGGTCTTCAACAAGGCGGCTCGCCGCAGGGCGCACGTCCTTTACGCATTGCACTTATTCTTCTGCATGAATTCTGAGTCGTCATCCTTGTATTCAGGGAAGCCACCGGCTATTTCATGTGGCTTAAGTTCGGGAGCATAAGCTATTGCCCAGCTCATGGCTGCCATCATGCCCTTTCGCACGGATAATTTCCTTATTTCAGCTATATGTTGAGGGATGGTTGAGAGTCGTCGCAACATGTCCTTGATGTACTTCACCGGGTCATTTCTTCCCCATACAGCCTTGACAGTCAGCAAGCCGCTAGCGTAAAGTTGCTCCATCAAAGTGTATATGGCTTTTAGCTTCAGAACCGGATCATCTTCAAGATTGGCGGATCGAGGGCCTATAAAGAATCAAGTGAACCATAAGTCGCCAAGCACCTTGTGTCCTCTGCAAGAAGTGATAACAGATTTTATGAAGGACTTACCAAAGATAGCATTGGTCATTTGGGAGATATGTCGACGCAGACCAGTCAATTCTGTTGTGGCTTCTGCCAGTTGACCCTCGGCTTTCTCCGCTCATTTTACAAGGGCGGCTTGTTCCGCTGCGGTTGACTCCTTAAAGCTAAGATAATCAGCCCTGACCTGTCCAAGTTCTGTCGTCGTAGCCCGGAGTTTTTCTTCTACTGTAGCCCTGGTGTCTGGCTGGCATCCCATGCTTTTTCTCATTTCTCTTAGGGATACATCAACTTGACTAATAGTCTCCTTTAAAATCAAGCAAGAAGGATCAGTGACCTTAATATTATTTGGTCGCGTTGAAAGACAGACAGTCAAGTCTCAAGCATATTGCGAGCAATACACTCGACACTTGGGGGCTAATGTATTTTCTTTTCTAAAGTAAAGGTAAGTTTCAGTTTAATAAGCAAGAACCGGCTCATCTTTAAAAAGATGACCCGTCCCTTGGGGGCCATAGGTTGAAGCTTTTCAGTTTATTAAGCAAGACGAGGCTCATCTTTAAAAAGATGACATAGCCCTTGGGGGCTACAGGTTGAAGCTTTTCAGTTTATTAAGCAAGACTCGTCTCATCTTTAAAAAGATGACCCGACCTTTGGGGATACAGGTTGAAGCTTTTCAGTTTATTACGCAAGACCTGGCTCATCTTCAAGAAGATGTCCCGGCCCTTGGGGGCTACAGGTTGAAGCTTTTCAGTTTGTTATACAAGACCCGACTCATCTTCAATAAGATGACCCGGCCCTTGGGGGCTACAGGTTGAAGCTTTTCAAAAACAATTATACAAGACCCGGCTCATCTCCAAGAAGATAACCCGGTCCTTGGGGGCTACAGGTTGAAGCTTTTCAAATACAAGTACACAAGACCCGGCTCATCCTCTAGAAGATGACCCGGCCCTTGGGGGCTAGAGGAGGATATATAAGGTAGTTTGTTCCGTACATACCTCGTATCTTCTTTTCATTATATTCACTAAGCCAACTTCAAAATCCCGGCTCGACGCAAGGGGGTTCAAATATCCCACATGAAGTTCCTCGAAGTTTAACTTCTCAATATTTGGGAGGTCAAGTCCGGATTTTCCTTTCGTCATCTTGGTGGAGACATCCCCGGCAGTATGCTTCGCCAACACATTGCGGACAGGGGTCTTATGACCTATCCCAATAATAATGAAAACATCATCTTCGGGTAAAGATCCTTTGGTGGACTTCATGGGACTTGGTGGCTTGAGTTTCCCCTTGTGACTCGCCTCCACCGTCATATCATCAGTTCTTGGCGGGATAACTTGGGCATCGGTAGAATCTTCTGGAGGATCAGCATAAGCCCCGATATTTTCATCTGGAACATCAGGGACAGGAGCGTCTGTTTCGTTCGCTCCAAGCTTGTCGGAATTCAAAGTTGACCTGCCAATTTTCCGTTTCTTGGCTTGAGCTCCACAAAGATGAAAAGGTCAGGATATACTTAATCAAAATAGCAACTGAAGAGTTCATACAACAGTTAACATCATACCCTGCGACACGAACAAGGGGTGCTAATTGGGAGGATGCTGAGTCGCCAGATGAAGGAGGAGAAACCTATTATAATCACGAAGTTTTATGAATACAAGCAAGGTTGTCAATAAAGCTTGATGATAAACGAGAAGGTACCTCATTACGATGTTTGCGGCCGGGTGATTTTTCAGGCAAGCCCGCCATACGATCACCCGAAGAGCTATGGGTGTGGCGTTTTGGAGTATATAAGGCCTTCTTCAAAAGGAAGTTAGGATCCATGTGAGCATCTGGGTGATTCATAGGAACTTTCCTACAAACCCTCCTTTGAGGTCTTTCCAAGGAAATACTTGAGTCAGAAGATATGGAAATTACCTCAGCCTCTTCAGCATCGCTTTCCATGTCATCCCCGTGGAAGTTAAGTAAAGGGTTAGAACAAATATGTGATGCAGCAAGGGGACGGTCCAAATATTTACCTCAGACGCATCTTCAATATGTGGTGACTCGTCCACAAGGGATGTCTCGCCCACGCCTGCTTTGCCTTTCTTCTTCTTGGCGAGAGTCTTCACCCTTTTCACGGGCGGCTTTACAATCCTACGTTTCCAGAAGGGTGCATTTTTCTGCAAAAGGGGAAGTTAGTTATACCAAAGAGCATAAGAAGGCATCAAATAAAACATATGAGGGGTAAATTTATCTACCTCGGGAGCAGGATTGGTGAGACAGAACGGTTCCAGACCAATTTTGGAACAAGCCTCTTTGGTTTCACCACATAGCTTCTTCACAAGATTGTTGATTTCTTCAATGTCAAACATGACATTCGTGAAACGCTGAGCATTGTTCAAGTTGTCGTCATACTGACACATCAGACCCTCACGGCGGCTCAGAGGCATGATCCGCCATTCAATCCAGCATTGGATCAAGTCGACGCCAATCAAACCATTGGCATTCAAAGCCCTCGGCAGGAGCCAAATAGATTTGTGGGCGTCTTGTTCTTCTGGAGTCAGAGGCTCGGGGAGTTCAAAATCGATTGGAAGGCGATTTTCTCTGTAACTTGGTAAGGGATTTTCGTGATCCGGAGCAGTGTTTTTGCAGTAAAACGAGGTCTTTCCCCAACCTTTGGGATGGCTGGGCAAGGCGGGAGCAGGGAAGCCAGTTTCATGCCACCTCTGGATGGTGACTCCGCTAAGCTCCAAGATAGGACCATCAGCATATTCCGTTTGGCGGTTTAGATAGAAAAATTCCCTAAACAGGGAAATGGTGGGTTCTATTTCTATGTATGCTTCACCATAAACCTGGAACTGGCAGTGGTTACTGATTGAATTGGGATCCAAATCTTGGGGGTGGAGATTGAAAAAGCTACGGGCATCTCGAAAGAATTTTGAGCGAGGAGGAGAGAAGTCTCGCTCTAAATGGTCTGCAAAGACTACTACTCCCCCTTCGACGGGTTGAGGTCGTACTTCTCTGGCAGGATCTCTCCATTCGATCACCTCTTTAGGGGGAAGGATTCCCAGTGACACAAAACGTTGTAAGGTGGCTTCGTCAATATCGGAAGGTAGCCAGGTACATTTCGATGGCTTTGATATAATATCCCAAGCCGAAAAGAGGTGAGGTGCATGGATACAAATGGCGGGTTATTCTAATGACTAGCAAGAAGGGACATCGTAATGTTTTAAGTCACCTAAGAATGAGAGGGCGCATGATGATGGCGAGTCACAAAAAAGACTAAGCCGGTTACATAATAAGCCGCCACTAGGTCATGAAAGGCCATGAAAGATTGAATTTTGCTAAGAGTTGGAAGAACAGTTTTTGTCAAATCTACATAACAAGATGGACCTACCAGTGGTGCAAAAAAGAAAAATTAATGGCCAAACAAAAACAACGAAGAACAGAGGCGATAACAACTAAATGGCGACGGATTTTCATACAAAGATATCAGTAAAGTTTATGCGAGATTCATCTCGCATCCGTTCCGCTACCTATTAAGGGAGTTTTGCTGCGTTAAAAGGAGTGCACCAACTCGTGCGCTAATGGTGGAGCGACGAACCATAGAAGAACTCCAGTGAACTATAACATGTGACCTGAGCAGATCTATTACAAGGAGGTGAAGGCGTACCTAACAACGTCAACCGGCGGAGGAAGAAGACCGAGGCTTGGCGCAGGAGATAAACGGAGGTGGGATCCGTGCTTCGGAGAGGTTCATCGGAAAGATGCAGTGGCGGCGTGTCGAACATTGAATGGCTCGAGGAGGAAGAAGATGAGCTAGGGTAAGAAGTAAAGAAGATTCCCTGTCGGTATTTGAAGACCAGAGGGGGAAATGGAAACGACAAGCGCGGGAAATTAGGTGGCACAATAAATTCGGAATTAATGGCGCCTTGATTTTCGGGCTGAACAGATAAGATCGAAAGGAGCCGTTGGGTGACGTCATGAAGATTCCTAGAATTTTGGAGTAAGTGACGTCATTACTTCACGTGGCGGAAAATCAGAGAAAGTTCACAAGCCATCAATTTTTCCGTTGGGAATAAGATGACGTTTCAATTGAGCCCCCATAGGTTAAAATAAAGTCTATTGACATGAATAAGTTCAAGTCAATCTAGGGCCTAATGTTGGGGATATTATCCCGTTACAAGACCCGCCCTATGAGGCCGGGTCAGGATAATGGCGGCTCTACCTCTATGAACAGGATGGGTCGTTGTCTAAGAAGCGGAAGGCACCAGATGAGACAGTTGGCCGAAGACCCAGCGAAGGCGACTTACGGCCCACGTGAGGAAAGAGACACCAGAAACTTCCTTACGTGGGGGACAATGCGAGTTAGAGATAGACCGGCTTACGAATTGTAATGAGAGTCGGACTCTTGGAAACCTACGGCCTCGACCTGTATATAAAGGCGAGTGTCTAGGGTTGATAGGGTTAAGTTAAGATTAATCGAGAGCTAGGTCAGGTGATATCGCACCCTTGTAATCGATTCCCATAGAAATACACATAGCATGACGTAGGCTTTTACCTCAATCTGAGGGGCTAAACCTGGGTAAACTCGTCTCCCGTTTCCCGATCAACCGCTTTGAGTCGCCACATAGTGGCGATGGATTCACCATTAAGTCCTTTTATGAGGACATCTGCCATCACAAAACCACGACACGCCCTGCCGATGCAGAGTGCTGAAGGAGTTCGGGAATCTTAAATTGTCATTTTCTTAGGAGGGACATTGGAATCGCTCGTACGTCAAGGGGGACTCCTGAGCATGGCAACTAACGGGCCTGAACTGCACCCATAGCCCCTTCCCACTTTGGGTCGTCCTTGTTTCCGGTCGGTCCAATCCCAGCGGAGGTAAGCGCGGGGCAGGCTCTGCTGACGCAGAGTGTTGAAGGTGTTCTAAGGTTTCAAAATCCTCGTTGCGTTCCCCTCATGAGGGCTTCTCGCACGTCAAGGGGGACCACTGAGCATCGCGACTCAGGGGTCTAACTGTGCTCATAGCCCCTCCCCCCTTTGGGTCGTCCTGGTTTCTAGTCGGTTCACTAGAAAAGGAGGTACGCGCGGGGCGGGCCCTGCCGACACAGAGTATCACAGAAAACATGAAAGAAACGAGGCGAAGAAACCATTCAAGCAGTCAGCCGATTATTACAAGCCTTAGTAAGTCCTTGAAAAAGCAAATAGGTTTGACGCCTCCACGAGGCACGATGTGCATTGCACGGAAAAAACAGGGAGAAGAAATCTGGAGGATTCGCCGCCGCCGGTCGTTCCATCTTCAGGGTGCTTGTCGTCGGTGTCAGAAACATCGTCTTCCTCGTCCTCGGCTTCAGCACCATCCGGAGATGAAGGAGCTGCGACGCAAGCGAACCTCTTCTCCAACGCCTCCACGGGGCCCTGCACCACCTCCGCAGCGCTGCGGCGGGCCTTAGTGGGGACCGGCTGGAGATGAAGGGCTTGGATCCCGTAGTGACTCAGGATGGCGGTGAAGAATGAGGAGAAAGGCGACACCAGCTCGGCGAAGGCTCTATGGAGGAAGAAGGGGTATACCACCTTCGACGTGGGCCGCTTCTCTATGGCGCTAGGCCATATTAGGGTTCGCCCGTCCTCATTGGACTCGGCCTGAGTCCATGGAAGCACGGGGGCGAGATCCACATCCTTGGAGAGGGTGCACTCCAGGAGCGGAGGAGCCGGGGCAGGACCTTGCGCCTCTCGCTTCCACTTGCCGGTGGGCGCCATCATTGAGCTGGCAAGGGAGCGGCGCGGCGCTGGATCTAGGAGACGCCGGTTCGAGTTGGAGAACGAGGAGCAAGAGCGGGTGTAGGAAAATGGAAAGCTATAATGGACCAACGCAACAAGTCAGACTCCTGATAACTCAAGTGGAGATAAAAGGCGAGGGGAACCCAACATCAGTCGCGTGACGCGGGCCAGACCTCGACCACAGGTGTTAAGGGCCCGCAGCACTTCGTGGCGTGATAAGTTTGCAAAGTATCTATAATTTTTGATGGTTCCATGTTGTTATCTTGTCAAACTTTGGATGTTTTGTATGCATTTTATATCTTTTTTGGGACTAACTTATTAACTCAGTGCGAAGTGCCAGTTCATGTTTTTCCGTGTTTTTGACCTTTTCAGAGGAGAATTTTAAACGGAGTCCAAATGGAATAAAACCTCGGGAAATATATTTTTTGGAACAGAAGATACGCAGGAAGCTTGAGAACCAAGGCAGAGGGCACCAGGGGAGACCACAAGCCCCCTAGCCACGGCTAGGGGGGCCACACCTAGCAGGCTTGTGGGCCCCCTGGGGCTCCTCTGCCCTAGTTCTTCCGCCTATAAATCCCCAAAAAATCTGAAACCATGGGAGGGAGCCACGAAAATACTTTTCTTCCGCCGCAAGCTTCTGTCTCCGCAAGATCCCATCTGGGGCACGTTCTGGTGCCCTGCCGGAGGGGGATTCGGACACGGAGGGCTTCTTCATCAACACCATTGCCTCTCCGATGATGCGTGAGTAGTTCACCATAGACCTTCGGGGTCCATAGCTAGTATCTAGATGGCTTCTTCTCTCTCTTGGATCTTCAATACAAAGTTCTCCATGATCTTCATGGAGATCTATCCGATGTAATCTTCTTTTGTGGTGTGTTTGTCGAGATCCGATGAATTGTGGATTTATGATCAGATTATCTATGAATCTTATTTGAGTTTCTTCTGATCTCTTATATGCATAATTTCATATCCTTGTAATTCTCTTCAAGTTGTGGGTTTTGTTTGGCCAACTTGATCTATGATTCTTGCAATGGGAGAAGTGCTTGGTTTTGGGTTCATACCATGCGGTTACCTCATCCAGTGACAGAAGGGGTAGGGAGGCACGCATCGTGATGTTGCCATCATGGGTAAAAAGATGGGGTTTATATCTATTACATGAATTTATCCCTCTATATCATGTCATCTTGCTTAAGGCGTTACTCTGTTAGTTATGAACTCAATACACTAGATGCATGCTGGATAGCGGTCGATGTGTGGAGTAATAGTAGTAGATGCAAAAAGTAATTGCCTACTTGTCTCGCACATGATGCGTATATGTATGATCATTGCCTTAGATATCGTCATGACTTTGCGCGGTTCTATCAATTGCTCGACGGTAATTCGTTCACCCACCGTAATATTTGCTATCTTGAGAGAAGCCTCTAGTGAACACTATGGCCCCTGGGTCTACTTCACATCATATTTTTAGCCTTACACTTTTATTTTGTTGCACTTTCCGCCTTCAGACCTCACCTTGCAATCAATCGTGAAGGGATTGACAACCCCTTTGTAGCGTTGGGTGCAAGTTTGCTGTTTTTGCACAGGTACTTTTGGAGACTTTTCTTGATACTCCTACTGGAGTGATACCTTGGTTCTCAAACTGAGGGAAATACTTACTGCTACTATGCTACATCACCCGTTCCTGTTCAAGGGAAAAAACTAACGCAAGCTCAAGAGGTAGCAAGAAGAATTTCTGGCGCCGTTGCCGGGGAGCATCAAATGAAGCTTATCCAAGTAACCGTCGCAAACTCATCTCTTGTATTTACTTTTTTTGCCTCTCGTTTTCCTCTCCCCCACTTCTGAAATACAAAATTTACAAAAAAAGGTTTTGCCTTTTTCGTTTGCCCATTTTCTTCGCTTGCTTTCTGCCTGCTTGTGTGGGATAGTCTACCTCTCCTCATGGCTAGACCTACCGCTTCAAACGATACTCCCGAGAGCGAAGTTCTCAATTTCAAACAAAATGAGGAAGAAAACTTAAAGGATGCTTGGTATAGGATTTGCAATGCTCAGAGTAGATTTACTCATAAGCAATCTACTATCATCCTGCTTCGCATCTTTTATGTGGGTATTTCTCCTTGGAATAGGTATCTTCTTGACACCATCGTAGGCGGAAATTTCTTGGGTAGCCATACCGTTGATTCTTACGGCGCTTTAATAAATTTTGTAGGCTCACCCCCACTCATGGTTAACGGAACTACCTTAACTCTGGAACAGTGATGCGTAGGCTGGATATCATTGAAAATAAAGTTGCTACTATTTAACTCATTGAGAATTTGGATAAAAAGATCCACAATCAAATTAATCAATACGGATCCAAGGTGGGAATGACTTTGAAAAATTTAAAGGAGAGGGAACCCACAGTTAACGAAAAACTAGGTCATGATTCCGTTAGGATTGGCAAACTAGAGGATGTTATAACCAACTTGGGTTCCGCTTTTGCCGCTGTGCAAAACACTCCAAATTTTGCCCACAATAAGGCCACCAAGTCTGTTTTTCTTCCTAAAAATAGTGGTGAACAATCTAGTAAGAGATATGAAGACCTTAAGATGATGAGTGTTCACCCTACTTATGGTTTGAGCACCAAAGGGCGTTAAACAATAGCGCTTGTTGGGAGGCAACCCAATGAATTTATCTTTGCTTTTTGCTTTCTGTTTTGTTGCATCCACACTATCATAATTCTGTTATGATTGTGTTTTTTGTGTTTCTTTTTGTGTTTGAGCCAAGTAAAACCTTTATGACTAGTTTTGGTGATGGTTGTTTGATCTTGCTGGGAAAAGACAGAAACTTTTCGCTCACAAAATTATTTTTCATTTTTATCCAGAAAGAGCTTTTGAGTTGATTCTTTTTGTTGTTGGTTGATACACCATTTGCCCAAACTTTCGTATTTTTCAGAATTGTTGAGATACCAGAAGTATACGAAGTATACATATTGGTACAAACTGGTCTGTTTTTGACAGATTATGTTTTTGTTGTGTTGATTGCTTATTTTCATGAAACTATGGATAGTATCGGGAGGTACTAGCCATGGAAAAGTAAAAATACAGTAATATAACACCAATATAAATAGAAATCAAGATTGCTACAGTACCTAAAGAGGTGGTAGTTTGTTTTCTTGTGCTAATGATATCACGAGTTTCTGTTTAAGTTTTGTGTTGTGAAGTTTTCAAGTTTTGGGTGATGTTCTCATGGACTATGAGATAAAGAGTGGAAAGAGCTCAAGCTTGGGGATGCCCAAGGCATCCCAAGCCAAATTCAAGGGCACCAAAAAGCATAAGCTTGGGGATGCCCCTAGAAGGCCTCCCCTCTTTCGTCTTCACTCCATCGGTAACATTACTTGGAGCTATATTTTTATTCACCACATGATATGTGTTTTGCTTGGAGCATCGTGTATTATAGGAGTCTTTTCTTTTTGTTGTGTCACGATCATCCCTGCTGCACACCTTTTGAGAGAGTCATGCACTCATCGTGAATTTGCTAGAATACTCATTGAGCTTCGCTTATATCTTTTGAGTTAGGCAATTTAGCTCACATGTGCTTCACTTATATCTTTTGAGCTAGATAACTTTACTCTAGTGCTTCACTTAGATCTTTATAGAGCATGGCAGTGTCATATTTTGGAGAAATAAGAACTCTCGATCTTCACTTATATCTTTTTGAGTGCTCTCTCTGAGTAACTTGGTAGTTGGCTTGTGCTGTGAAAGTAGTCCTAAAGATGATAGGCATCCAGAGAGGATACAATAAAACTTCCATATTCTTGTGCATTGATTAGAAAGAGAAATTTGATTCCTCTCTATTAGTTTTGAGACATGGATTTGGTAATATTAAGAGTCATGTTAGTAGGGTGTTGTGAATCTAGAAATACTTGTGTTGAAGTTAGTGATTCTCGTAACATGCACGTATGGTGAACCGCTATGTTAGGAAGTCGGAGCATAATTGATTTATTGATTGTCATCCTTTGTGTTGTGGTTGGGATCGCGTGATGGTTAACACCTACCAACCCTTCCCCTAGGTCTATGCATTTAGCACTTTGTTTCGATTGCTAATAAAAACATTCGCAATAAGTATGTGAGTTCTTCATGACTAATGTCAGTCCATGGTATAGATGCACTTTCACCTTCCACCATTGCTAGCCTCTCCAGTGCCGCGCAACTTTCGCCGGTACAGAAAACCACCATAGACCTTCCTCAAAACAGCCAACATACCTACCTATCATGGCTTTTCCATAGCCATTCCGAGATATATTGCCATGCAACTCCAACCGTTCCGTCTCATGACATGTGTCGTCACTTTCATATTGCCATTGCATGATCGTAAGATAGCTAGCGAGTCATACGATAAGCTAGATCGTTGCACATCCTGGTACACTGCCGGAGGCATTTCCTATAGAGTCATCATTGTTCTAAGCATTGAGCTGTGAGTAAATAAAAGTTTGATGATCATCATTATTAGAGCATTGTCCCATGTGAGGAAATAAAAAAGAAAGAGGCCAGAGTTGCCCACAAAAAAAATTATATGGAAAGAGGCCAAAGAGCCCAAACAAAAAAAAGAGAAAAAGAGAGAAGGGACAATGCTACTATCTTTTTCCACACTTGTGCTTCATAATAGCACCATGTTCTTCATGATTGAGAGTCTCTTGTTTTGTCACCACCATATACTAGTGGGAATCTTCATTATATAACTTGGCTTGTATATTCCAATGATGGGCTTCCTCAAAATTGCCCTAGGTCTTCGTGAGCAAGCAAGTTGGATGCACACCCACTAGTTCTCCTTTTGAGCTTTCACATACTTATAGTTCTAAGTGCATCCATTGCATGGTAATCCCTACTCTTTCACATTGATATCTATTAATGGGCATCTTCATAGCCCTTTGATACGCCAAGTCAACGCGACCATCTCCTCCTTTTTGTCTTGCAACCTCCACCACACTATATTCCACCTATAGTGCTATATCCATGGCTCACGCTCATGTATTGTGTGAGAGTTGAAAAAGATTTGAGAAAGTAAGAGTGTGAAAAAAATTACTTGGCCAATACCAGGGTTGTGCAAGATTTAAATTCGTTGTGTGGGGATGATGGAGCATAGCCAGACTATATGATTTTGTAGGGATAACTTTCTTTGGCCTTGTTATTTCGAAAGTTCATGATTATCTTGCTAGTTTGCTTGAAGTATTATTGTTTTCATGTCAATAGCAAACCATTGTTTCGAATATTACGGATCTGAACATTCATGTCACATGAAAGAAGTTACAAAGGACAAATATGCTAGGTAGCATTCCACATCAAAAATTCAGTCTTTATCACTTCCCTACTCGAGGACGAGCATGAGTTAAGCTTGGGGATGCTTGATACGTCTCCAACGTATCTATAATTTTTTATGGTTCCATGTTGTTATCTTGTCAAACTTTGAATGTTTTGTATGCATTTTATATCTTTTTTAAGACTAACTTATTAACTCAGTGCCAAGTGGCAGTTCCTGTTTTTTCCGTGTTTTTGACCTTTTCATAGGATAATTTTAAACGGAGTCCAAACGGAATAAATCCTCTAGAAATATTTTTTTCTGGAACAGAAGATACACAGGAAGCTTGAGAACCAAAGCAGAGGGCACCAGGGGAGACCACAAGCCCCCTAGCCGCGGCCAGGGGGCCCGCGCCTAGCACGCTTGTGGGCCCCCTAGGGCTCCTCTGCCCTAGTTCTTCCACCTATAAATCCCCGAAAAATCTGAAACCACGGGAGGGAGCCACCAAAATACTTTTCCGCCACCGCAAGCTTCTGTCTCCCAAGATCCCATCTGGGGCACGTTCTGGTGCCATGCCGGAGGGGGGATTCGGACACGGAGGGCTTCTTCATCAACACCATTGCCTCTCTGATGATGCGTGAGTAGTTCACCATAGACCTTCGGGTCCATAGCTAGTAGCTAGATGGCTTCTTCTCTCTCTTGGATCTTCAATACAAAGTTCTCCACTTTCTTCATGGAGATTTATCCGATGTAATCTTCTTTTGCGGTGTGTTTGTCGAGATCCGATGAATTGTGGATTTATGATTAGATTATCTACGAATCTTATTTGAGTTTCTTCTGATCTCTTATATGCATGATTTCATATCCTTGTAATTCTCTTCGAGTTGTGGGTTTTGTTTGGCCAACTTGATCTATGATTCTTGCAATGGGAGAAGTGCTTGGTTTTGGGTTCATACCGTGCGGTGACCTGACCCAGTGACATAAAGGGGTAGCGTGGCACGCATCGTGTTGTTGCCATCAAGGGTAAAAATATGGAGTTTATATCTATTGCATGAATTTATCCCTCTACATCATGTCATCTTGCTTAAGGCGTTACTCTGTTCGTTATGAACTCAATACACTAGATGCATGCTGGATAGCGGTCGATGTGTGGAGTAATAGTAGTAGATGCAGAAAGTATCGGTCAACTTGTCTTGGACGTGATGCCTATATGTATGATCATTGCCTTAGATATCGTCATGACTTTGCGCGGTTCTATCAATTGCTCGACAGTAATTCGTTCACCCGCCGTAATATTTGCTATCTTGAGGGAAGCCTCTAGTGAACACTACGGCCCCCGGGTCTACTTCACATCATATTTTCAGCCTTACACTTTTACTTTGTTGCACTTTCCGCCTTCAGACCTCACCTTGCAATCAATCGTGAAGGCATTGACAACCCCTTTGTAGCGTTGGGTGCATGTTTGTTGTTTTTGCGCAGGTACTTTTGGAGACTTGGCTTGATACTCCTAGTGGATTGATACCTTGGTTCTCAAACTGAGGGAAATACTTACTGCTATTGTGCTGCATCACCCTTTCCTCTTCAAGGGAAAAAACCAACGCAAGCTCAAGAAGTAGCAAGCCGCCCCCAGGGCTTCGCCCAGAAGCCAACCCGAGCACGTGTTGAGCCCGGGGGCTACTGTCGGCGTTCTGGGAATGGGGGTACCCAGACCTGCCTGCCTGTGGCCCAGGGCTGGCCCACTTCTCCAAGCAAGCACGATTGGGCGCGACACCGCTTAAGGCAAGGTCCTCGCGAGGGCCAAAGCCTCACGGTGAGGAGTAGCATCAAGACCCGCACGGGGCCTCATCAGGACCCCTCCGGAGCGGCGGATATTCCGAGGCAAGGCCGAGCCTCAGGAGTCAAGGATGACGTGGGGAAAGTACACGTGAGCAGCAGACAGCAGGGCGGAGCAGTTTCCCCTTTAGTGCAAAGGGGGCAAGGACGTATCGAGGTTCCCCAGGCATCTCCGAAAGGTTTCCCTTCTGGTGAAACAAAGCCACCACCGCCCGCCAGCAGGACAGTCGTCATCCCTGGACCCGTCCCTACATCGCTTGCAATCACTTTGCACGCGAAGACCACCTTTGGGCAGGAGAGCATGTTCCCTGTCCCCCTTCAAAATTGGCAATTGTGGGATCCCTTCCATCGAAACGATAAGGTAAGAGGACCCGGGCCGTCACTATAAATAGAGGATAGGATACTTCATAGAGGGGGATCCGATCTCATCCACCCGGACCCCGATTCATTCATTTTGCCAACTGGCACCACACTTAGGACACCTAGCCTTCGGAAGCCCTCGAACATTATACTAGTTCATCCACCAACCTCCACGAGAGGCAATCCACCAAAGCAGGATTTGGGTATTACACTTCCCAGCATCCCGAACCTGGGTAAACTACCGTGTACTGTGTCTTCCTCACCATCGAGTGAGTTCTTTGTCATCTCTGACGAGTAGCGAGTTAGGTGGGGTGAGCCTACGAGAGATCTTCGTACACGCCCGTGAGTTTGAATCTTTGGGTTTTTGTGGAGCCTGAAATCCGACAACATTGGCACTTCGTTGCCGCCCGTTTTCAAAACTTGCATCCATTATTAGTTGCTGGTTCTCTCTGTTTTCGTCATTGACCGTTTCGGGACCAACCAGACATGCACGCGCTCACGGCATCATTTAAATATTGTTTCAAAAAGTGTTTATAAAACATTCTCGGATTGTGTTGGAATTCTGTGTGTGTTCTTATTATAGGGTCGGTAGGCAGTCGGTGTCTGTTTGATACTCGAACGGTCGACCGTAGCGGCACCATTATCGGTTTATTTGTCGGACGTCCTTCGGTTTTATATACCCTATCATGGGCCGCACCATTTCCCTCTCATCTCAGCCCCGCACCTCTACACAGCCCAAATTTATCCCAGCTAGCCCCCTCTCCTTCCGGACCGTTCGATCAAGATCAAACAGTCCAAAACGAACTAAATCATCTAACCCTCGCTACCCCTTCTATATATAGACAACTCCCTCGTCCAGAATTGGAACCCTAGCCCCTCCGTCTTGATTTCCGTGCAACTACCAGCCTCCCCTACCCATAGCCACCACCTCGCCCTCCACCTCTCTCTCCTCCTGCGGGCCGTGGAAGCCTAGATCGGGGCCCGAGCCGTGTTGTCGCCTCCTAGTGCATGGAGCAGGGCTCCCATGGCGCCTTAGGGGACCCGAGCCCCTATGCTACACGTACCTCGCACCGATGACCTCTCGCGGGAGGTCGCCGCACCCAGGCCACCGTCGGCGAGCACCCTACCGGAGGCCAGCCCCGTAGTGCTGCCCTCCTTCTTCTCCATCTCTCTCTCGCGCTCACCTCTATCTCTCCTCTCCATGCAGGAGCCGCCACCGCCCTTGCGAATAGCACCTCGCGCGCCCCGCCACTTTGCACCAGATCCGTCCAAGGCCACCGAAACTGCCCCTCACCTCCTCGGATATGTTCCCATCGAGGTCCGTCGCCGCTACCTCGCTGGAAACGGCAGCCACGCTGCGCTGCTGCGTCTCGCTCCGGATCAAACGAGCGACCCCTCCGCTTCGCCTGCGTGGGCCCCACCGTGTAGCCAGCCCACCACGCGCCTCCGCAAGGGCCTGGAGAGCCTCGCCGCTCCATCGGACTAGCCGCTTGCCGAGGCCCAGCCGAGGCCTCGCCTCATGCTAGTTCCCGCATGGGCCTCCCGCCCACCCCGTGCTAGCATGCCCGCGGCCAGCTCCGGCCCAAGTGGCCACTCTGGTGAGCCAGCCTATTCTTCACCCATGCGCGTTTTAGCTAATAGCCGCCTACTAGTTTTGGCCTACTGTACGTGTTTTTTCGGACGACATTTTTCCTATTAACAAGGACATTTTAATTAAAGAAGAATTGCATGATTTGAATTTCTAATGACTTAATAACCGTGTGTCGGATTAAAATGATTTAAATATGCAAAATGCTTAGAACTTCATGTAGATTAATATTATGGCACTTTCAACCATGTTAGAAATATTTAGCTTGTTGTTTTCATGTAGTTAGCCTAATGCCATGTTTAAAGGTTTATTTCATAACTAATTAACCATAGCTCCGGTAAAAATGTTCCACATATGTAACTTGGCTAGAAAACGTGTAGAATAACATGGAGACATTTATTTTCCTATTTAACAAATCTAAAATTGTGTTTTAGGTAGATCCGTAGCAAAGTGAAAATTACATATGGGGACTTTATGGAATTTTGATTTGTTGTTCCGGCCTCATTTAAACTTGCAGGTGTAGATGCTCTCCGCGTGACCACATGGGTTCCTTGTTGTATCACCATATTATTGTTATTTAATTTAATGCACCTATATACTTGGTAAAAGGTGGAAGGCTTGGCCTTCTAGCCTGGTGTTTTGTTCCATCTTTGCCGCCCTAGTTACTTATGTACCGGTATTATGTTCCATAAATGAGCACACCTAACATGCTTGGTGTTGTTATGGACACCCCCTTGATTTTTGTTTTGGGATAAAACTCTTTCAGCAAGGCCCAACATTGGTACTATATTTGCTCAACATAATAATACTGAGCACCATTAGTAACACGTAGGGAGTTAGCACTACCCATGGATTAATTCAACATAATAGAGGGGGGCCGGTGCTGATGGTGTTGGTCCTAATCGGGCTGCTCGCGGGGCCATCTGAGGGAACTCGAGGATTGGTTTTACTCGTAGCTAGTCCCATCCGGTTGTGCCCTGAGAATGAGATACGCGGATCCTATCGGGATTTTCGGCATGTCGGGAGGCCTTCCTAGATTTTTCTACTCTTATCGAAGGCCTTGTGCACTTGCATATCGGTGATACTTCGGGCTTTCTCGAGGTTGATGTTTTCTCTCTAGGGCAGCTTGTGGTTGTTTGTGATAGACTAGTTTGAGCACCCCTGCAGGGTTAAATATTTCAGAAAACTTTGCCCGGGGTTATGTGTCAAACTTGGATAATTTGTTTAACACCCGATCATAGCAAACTTCAAGTAAACTTAATTAAAATATGCTAACTCTGTGCGTAACTGTGATTGTCTCTTCTCATGAGATTTGCATCCAAAAGAGGACACAGTGGGGTTATGTTTGACGTAAGTAGGTTTTGAGTATCACTTCGTGGTCATTGTTAGTTCTCGTTCGTTTATGTGGAGATCACCCCCCTTTTATTCTTGTACTCGTAAGTTAGCCACTTAAATAAATGCTTAGTTGCTTGTTGCAGCCTCACCACTTAACCATACCTCGCATATTAAGCTTTGCTAGTCTTGATACCTTTGGAAATGAGATTAATGAGTCCCTGTGTGTCGGCGTTCTGGGAATGGGGGTACCCAGTCGTGCCTCCCTGTGGCCCAGGGCTAGCTCACTTCATCAAGCAAGCATAATCGAGCACGGCACCACTCAAGGAAAGGCCCTCGCGAGGGCCCGAGCCTCACGAGGAGGAGGAGCACCAAGACCCGCAGGGGGCCTCCTTAGGACCCCTCCAGAGCGCGGAGATTCTGAGGCAAGACCCGGCCTCAGGAGTCAAGGGTGACACAGGGAAAGGACATGCGAGCAGTGGATTGCAGGATGGTGCAGTTTCCCCTTTTGTGCAAAGGATGGAAGGACGTACGCGGGTTCCCAAGTCATCTTCCAAAGGTTTCCATTCTGGTGCAACAAGGCCATCGCCGCCCGCTAGCACGACGGACGTCATCCCTTGACCCATCCCTGCTGCACTAACAACCACTTTGCAGGTGAAGATCACCTTTGGGCAAGGGAGCATGTTCCCCTGTTCCCCTTCAAAATAGGCCATTGTGGGATCCCTTCCCGCCCTTGTGATAAGGAAAGAGGACCCAGGCCGCCACTATATATAGAGGATAGGTCTTTTGTAGAACGACACCCGATTCGTTCATTCCCCGACCGGCATCACACAAAGGCCACCCAGCCTCTGGAGGCCCTCGAACATTGTACTAGTTCGTCCACCAACTTCCATGAGAGGCAATCCACCAAAGCAGGAGTAGGGTATTACGCTTCTCAGCGGCCTGAACCTGGGTAAACTGCCATGTTCTGTGTATTCCTCACAATCGAGTTAGTTCTGTGCTATCCTGATACGTCTCCAACGTATCTATAATTTTTGATGGTTTCATGCTATTATCCTGTCAAACTTTGGATGTTTTGTATGCCTTTTATATCTTTTTGGGACTAACTTATTAACTCAGTGCCAAGTGCCAGTTCCTGTTTTTTCTGTGTATTTGACCCCTTTCAGAGGAGGATTTTAAACGGAGTCCAAACGGAACTAAATTTCCAAATAGATTTTTTCTGAAACAAAAGAAGATCGGGAAACTTGAGAACCAAGGCAGGGGGCCACCTGGGACCCCACAAGCCCCCTAGCCGCGGCCATGGGGCAGCGCCTCCCAGCCTTGTGGGCTCCCTGGGCCACATGTGCCCTAGGTATTTCGCCTATATATTCCCAATAATTCCAGAAAAAATCAAGAGATCATCGGAAGTACTTTTCCGCCGCCGCAAGATCCCATCTGGGGCACGTTCTGGTGCCCTGCCGGAGGGGGGATTCGGATACGGATGGCTTCTTCATCAATACCATGACCTCTCCGATGATGCATGAGTAGTTCACCATAGACCTACGGGCCCATAGCTAGTAGCTAGATGGCTTCTTCTCTCTCTTGGATCTTCAAAACAAAGTTCTCCATGATCTTCATGGAGATCTATCCGATGTAATCTTCTTTTGCGGTGTTTTCGTCGAGATCCGATGAATTGTGGATTTATGATCAGATTATCTATGAATCTTATTTGAGTTTCTTCCGATCTCTCTTATGCATGATTTCATATCCTTGTAATTCTCTTTGAGTTGTGGGTTTTGTTTGGCCAGATTGATCTATGATTATTGCAATGGGAGAAGTGCTTGGTTTTGGGTTCATACCGTGCGGTGACCTCACTCAGTGACAGAAGGGGTAGCGAGGTATGCATCATGTTGTTGCCATCAAGGGTAAAAAGATGGGGTTTTCATCATTGGTTTGAGTTTATCCCTCTACATCATGTCATCTTGCTTAAGGCGTTACTCTGTTAGTCATGAACTCAATACACTAGATGCATGCTGGATAGCGGTCGACGTGTGGAGTAATAGTAGTAGATGCAGAAAGTATCGGTCTTCTTGTCTCGGACGTGATGCCTATATGTATGATCATTGCCTTTGATATCATCATGACTTTGCGCGATTCTATCAATTGCTCGACGGTAATTTGTTCACCCACCGTAATATTTGCTATTTTGAGAGAAGCCTCTAGTGAACACTATGGCCCCCAGGTCTACTTCACACCATATTTTCAGCCTTACACTTTTTCTTCCTTGCACTTTCCGCCTTCAGATCTCACTTTGCAATCAATCTTGAAGGGATTGACAACCCCTTTATAGTGTTGGGTGCAAGATCTTTTGTGTTTGTGCAGGTACTCTGGACTTGACGAGATTGTCCTACTGGATTGATACCTTGGTTCTCAAACTGAGGGAAATACTTACTGCTCATGTGCTGCATCGCCCTTTCCTCTTCAATAGAAAAACCAACGCAAGGTCAAGAGACGACAGAAGATTTCTATCGCCGTAGCATATCCCGAGCGGGTAGCGAGTTAGGTGAGGCGAGCCCGAGAGAGATCTTCGTACACGCCCCTGAGTTCGAATCTTTAGGGTTTTGCGGAGCCCAAAATCCGACATTTGGCGCGCCGGGTAGGGGGTGTGTCAAGGTTTCCTCCAAGCTCTGCCTTCACCAAGCTTCGCTGCTCCGATGGCTGACGCTCGCCGGGCTCGCACCGAACGCCGCGCCGCCCACGTTGCTCACACGGCTCCCGTGGACCCCGCTAGCGCAAGCCGGTCACCATCGCCCATGGCGAACGCCGCCACGGGCCCCGATGTTCAAGAACAGCAAGTTTCCTCCCATCCAGCTACCGAGCAGCCCGACGGCCGCACCGCCACTCCGTCGCTCGTTTGGGCTTCCGAGTCGGCCTCACGCTCCCAGCCAGAGATGTCGCGTGGCTGGCGCGCGCTTGCCATGGCCACCAAGCTGCTCTGTTACCGACCCGCCCCTGACCGCCACAACGACCGGCGCCAGCGCATCGAGGAGCTTGTCGCCGCTGCCAGTGATCCCGCGGTGTTCTCCTGCTTGTTTCGACCCCAACCGTCACTGGCAAATGACGAGGAGCATGACGCACCACCCCCACCTCCAAGGTGTGGTGTGCGCCCCAAGCCCAGGCAGGAAGCGCGTCCCCGTGACCGGCCTCGCGAACCCACCGGGGCGGGGCCAGGAAATGAAGCAAGCTGTCAAGTGGTTCCTCGGCCACGCGCCGACGCACACACGCTCCCGCCGCTGCAAGTCCCATGCCGCGAGCGTGCCCTGCTTGAAGCAGACCCACTAGAGCACCAGGACCAGGTCGCCCCCGCGCGCGCTGCACCCGTCGAGCCGGTGGGGTGCCTCGCCATCGGCCCTGAGCTCTACCCAACTGCATGGCCGTGTAAGTTCAAGCCCGAACTACCCCCGCGCTACGACGGCACCCTGGACCCGGCCGAGTTCCTGCAACTCTACACGCTGAGTATCAGGGCGGTAGGAGGGGGCGATAAGGTCATGGCGTGCTGGTTCCCCATGGCGCTCAAGGGCGGCGCGCTCTCTTGCCTCCTCAACCTCCTAAGGGCGTCCATCACCTCCTCGGATGATCTACGTGAACACTTCATCGCCAACTTCTACGGCACCCGCGACCACGCTCCCACCGTGAACGACCTGTGGAGCATCAAGCAGCAGGATGGGCAGACCCTGCACAAGTTCATACAACGCTTCACGGCCATGCGCCTCAAGATCCCCAAGGCGTCGGACGAGGGTGTCATCTCCGCCTTCCCCGACGGAGTCACCGACCTCAAGATGAAGGAGGAGCTCGCCATGAGTGATGAAATGAGCACTGCCCTGGAGCTGTTCAACCTGGCAAACAAGTGCGCGAGGGCTGAAGAAGGTCGCATGTCGGTCCTTGGGCCTCAGGCAGCGGAATCAGAAGAGAAGAAGGCCAAGGCCAAGGAGGCGAAGCGCAAGGCTCCAGTGGTGCTCGTAGCCGAGCCTGAGGCAAAGCACGGCCGAGGGGGAGATCGCCTGTCAAGAGGGGGGCAACTTGCATCTTCCATGGCACCAGCAGCCATGATACCTCCGAGTGCGACGAGCTCAGACTGGTCCGTGAAGAGCACTTCGGCAGGCGCCCCGGAAGGGGAGACAGAGGCCTCGCGTGCGGCGGTGGTTGCAGTGGTGCCCGCTGGGATGACCGGGAGCCGCGTTAGGGGTGGCATGAACAGACTCATGAAGACCGTTGGCGCGGCCAGCCTCAGGAGGACCGCTGGCGCGACGACCTTCAGGAGGGGCAATGACACGGTAGGCCTCAGGAGGTTCGCCCTCATGAGGCTGGGTTGTCTCCGCTGCCCCCGCCACCTAGAAGGAGGGATGAAGACAGACAGAATAATGGGGTTGGGGGCTTCCACGAAGTCAGGGCGGTGGCCTCTATCCTGAGCGGTGCCCAGACCCCAGCCTCGAACCGTGCCTTCAAGCAATTTTCCCGAGAGGTGAATGTCGCTCTCCCGAAGCCTCAAGCGATGCGCCCGCTCAACTGGTCCTACAACACCATCACCTTCGACCGAAGTGATCAACTCAGGTGCTCGCTCATGCCCGGAAAGCTCCGCATGATGTGCACTCTGACCATCAACAACGTCCTTGTCACCAAGACCCTTATCGACAGTGGAGCGGGGATCAACATCCTCTCGGTCGAGACCTTCGAGACACTCCAGCTGCCGTACGAACAGCTCATACCGACCAAGCCGTTCTCAGGAGTTAGGATGGGTCCACCGTGCACATCGGGCAGTTGCGTCTGCCAGTCACCTTCGGCGAGTGCAAGAACTACCACACTAAGATCATCGTCTTTGATGTCGCGCACATCCACCTGCCGTACAATACGATCCTTGGGTACCCGGCTCTGGCCAAGTTCATGGCAGTGACCCACCATGGCTACAAAGTCCTTAAGATGCGAGGGAGCGGTGGCATCATCACCATCGCCTGCGACGAGAAGGATGCCATTAGTACACTTGAGCGCGCCTACCGCGCCGCGGCGGCGGAATGCTCGGATGACGAAGAAAGATGAGCCACTACGCGAAGACCCCACGCAAGAAGAAGAAGCGCCTCCTCCCCACAGAGCGCCCTCGGACTTCGGGCTCCGTGCCCGAGGACGGGATCTTGCCTTCCATCGCATAGGAAGGCACGCTCGGCGCCCCCCTTGGGACAGGGCTGGGGGCTCCCACTAGGGAGGTTCCCGGCCTGACCAGTGAGGCGAGGGTGGCGCTCGAGCACAACCCGAGGGCGCACCCCGGCGCACGTCCGCCCAGCTCTCGTGAGTCCGTCACCACAGCAATCCAAGAACTTCGAGAGGCCCAGGCCGTGCGAGTCGGGGTCTGCACTGCATCACCAATCGCAGTCGGCACAGTCGATTGGCCCCGCATCTGCATCAACGCGCTCGCAATCGACAGAGCCGTGGCTCAAGGCCCCTTATGGCCCGCGCGAGCTGACCATCGTTGGGTGTGCCCGGCATCGGCACCCTCATGCCCTTCAGGCCGGGGAACAAGGTTGCTACCTGCCCGCGGCTCCAGCAGGCCATGCTCATGCCTTGCCTACTGGGGCGTGGTGAGAAAGAGGAGGAGATGCTCGGGCCAAGCGAAGGCCCCGAGCCTCGGGACACGGCAGACCCGTGAGGGTCGCGATCGTGGAAGCAGGAGATCGGGCGACGACGGCGCCCTCGGCAATTCAGCGGCATGGCCACCAGGTAACTTTTTGTTTGCTGATTCCACGTAACTTTTTGGCTCACTTTGTCCGAGGACGCCCATAGGGCCATGAGGCCTCCAGGAGTTCAGCGCACCTCCCACCCGCTACTTTCATTTACGCATCCTTCAGTTGTTTCTGTTGCACCCACTTCGAACCCCTAACGTTCTACCTTGCTTGCATCTTTGGGTAGTCGACCCCCCGCTTGGTGGCTCCGGCCGAAGCTTATCCTTGCAGGCCTCCTTAGGCAGCACAGACCGTTCCTCACTCCCAAAAAGGAAGAAGTCAGCAGGGTTTACCAATGACCCAAAAGGAATCAGGCGCCTATGCCTCAGGGGTAGGCACACTCGTGAGGCCAAAGCGTCCTCGCGACCTCCCAGATACACTCCCACCATAACACTCTCACGTAATAATGAGACGAGTCTGTAAACACTCGGGCGCCCCCGAGGATGCGGAGGGGTCCCACCCACGCCGAGTGGATGACCTATGCTCCGCGCTGGGTGAAGACCAAAAAGGAATCAGGCATCTATGCCTCGGGGGTAGGGACACTCGCGAGGTCAAAGCGTCCTCGCGACCTCCCAGATACACCCCCACCATGACACTCTCACGTAATAACGAGCCGAGGCTGTAGACTCCCGGGGCACCCCGAGGACGCGGGGGGTCCCTCCCACACCTAGTGGCAGCCCTACACTCCGCACTGGGGAGAATTCGGAGGCAATCAACTTAGTCCACAAATGACTATGCCCGCAGCTGGCAAGGAAAAGAACTCAGTCCGCCAATGACTATGTCCGCAGCTGGCCAGGAAATCAACACAGTCATTCAGTGACTATGCCCACAGCTGGCCAGGAAGTCAACCCAGTCCACTTGTGACTACGCCCACGCCCAGTGCGGGGGACAAACAACTGGAGGTACCGAGCCACTCATACGTCAAGGGGACCCCTGAACATTCCGACTCAGGGGCCTAACTGTGCCCGTAGTCCCTCCCCTCTTGGGTCGTCTTGGAATCCGGTCGGTTCAAGGCGGTGGAGGTATGCGCAGGGTGGGCCCTACCGATGCAGAGCCCAGTGCGCTCAACAACCCACTTAAAATCTCTTAGGGAGAACGCTGGAGTCACTCGTATGTCAAGGGGGACTCCTGAGCATCGTGACTCAGGAGCCCGAACTGCGCCCGTAGCCCCTCCCCTCTTGGGCCGCCCAGGTGGTCCAACGGTAGCGGAGGTACGCGTGGGGCGAGCCCTGCCGACGCAGAGTGCTGAAGGAGTTTGGGAGTCTCAAATTGTCAGTTTCTTAGGAGGGATATTGGAGCCGCTTGTACATCAAGGGGCACTCGTGAGCATCGCGACTTAGGGGCCTAACTGTGCTCGTAGCCCCTTCCCCCTTTGTGTCGTCCTGGTATCCAGTCGGTCCAATCGCGGCGGAGGTACGCGCGGGACGGGCCCTATCGACTCAAAGAGCTGAAGGTGTTCTGAAGTTTCAAAATCCTCGCCATGTTCTCTTCATGAGGGCTGCTCGCACATCAAGGGGGACTCCTGAGCATCGCGCCTCAGGAGCCTAACTGGACCTGTATCCCCTCACCTCTTGGGTCGTCCTGGAATCCGGTCAGTTCAATGGTGGCTGAGGTATGCGCGGGTCGGGCCCTGCCGATGCAGAGTATCATAGGAAACATGAAAGAAACGAGGCGAGGAAAACATTCAAGCAGTCAGCCAGTTATTAGAAGCCTTAACAAGTTCTTCAAAAAACATGAGTTTGACGCCTCCACGAGGCACGATGTGCATTGCAGGGAAAAACAGGGGAAGAAATTAGGAGGAGCCGACGTCGTCAGTCGCTCCATCTTCAAGGGGCTTGTCGTCGGTGTCGGTGGCATCGTCATCCCCGTCGTCGGCTCCAGTGGCATCCGGAGATAAGGGAATTGCGACATGGGCGAACCTCTTCACCAACACCTCCACGGGGCCCTTCACCGCCTCCGCTGCGCTGTCGCGGGCCTCAATAGGGACCGGCAGGATCACGGAATCGAAGTCAAACCCCGGCTCACGAAGGAGAAGGTGACTGAAGACGTGTGTCGGGGCCTCAGGAAAGGGGTCGCGACACTCACTGTCCAAGACCTTGTCCACCTGGATGACGGTGTCCTCCAACGCCACGGCGAGCTCCACCACGAGCATGGCGAAGCCGTCCTCTGGGGTAGCCAGAGACTCGTCAAACCCGTCCCGGCAGAGGGTGTGGAGAATTGTGTGAAGCCTGAGCTCAACGTCGGGGATGCCGACCAGCTCCAGGGCCTTCATCTTCTCGGACGCGGCGAGGGCTCCCCCTTTGGCATCGAGAAGGGACTTCTTCGAGGCGATCTCCTTCTCCTTCTCATTCAAGCGCTCCTGCTTCGCGCCCACACGAGTTTCCTCCTCGGATCGCTCTTCTTCCTGGGCAGGGAGCTTGGTCTGGAGGGCCGATACGTCTCCGTCGTATCTACTTTTTCGAACTCTTTTGCCCTTGTTTTGGACTCTAATTTGCATGATTTGAATGGAACTAACCCGGACTAATGCTGTTTTCAGCAGAATTGCCATGGTGTTGTTTTTGCGCAGAAATAAAGTTCTCGGAATGACCTAAAAATTTACGGAGAATTTTTTTGCGATTTATGAAAAATATTGGCCAACAATCAGCAGAGGGAGTGAAGCCATGAGCCCACAAGCCCCCCACGCCCCCCCTGGCCGCGCCTGGCAGGCTTGTGGCGCCCACAAAGCTCCACCGCCTCTCAATCCAGCTCTATATAGTCCGTTTCGTCCAGAAAAAATAAAGGAGAAGAGTTCATCGCGTTTTACGATGCGGAGGCGGCACCACCTCCTGTTCTTCATCTGGAGGGCAGATCTGGAGTCCGTTCTGGTCTCCGAAGAGGGGAAATCGTCGCCATCGTCATCATCAACCTTCCTTCATCGCCAATTCCATGATTCTCTTCACCGTTCGTGAGTAATCTCATTGTAGCACTGCTGGACGGTGATGAGTTGGATGAGATCTATCATGTAATCGAGTTAGTTTTGACGGCGATTGATCCCTAGTATCCACTATGTTCTGAGATTGATGTTGCTACTACTTTGCCATGCTTAATGCTTGTCACTAGGGCCCGAGTGCCATGATTTCAGATCTGAACCTATTATGTTGTCGCCAATATATGTGTGTTTTAGATCCTATCTTGCAAGTTGTAGTCACCTACTATGTGTTATGACCCGGCAACCCCGGAGAAAAATAGCCGGAACGACTCCCGGAGATGACCATAGTATGAGGAGTTCATGTATTCACTAAGTGTTAATGCGTTGGTCCGGTTCTTTATTGAAAGGAGAACCTTAATATCTCGTAGTTTCCATTAGGACCCTGCTGCCACGGGAGGGATGGACAATAGATGTCATGCAAGTTGTTTTCCCTAAGCACGTATAACTACATATGGAATACATGCCTACATTAGATTGACGAAGTGGAGCTAGTTACATATCTCTCTGTGTTATAACTGTTACATGATGAATCACATCCGGCATGATCATCCATCACCGATCCAATGCCTACGAGTCTTTTACTACTGGTCCTTGTTATGTTACTTTGCTGCTACAGTTGTCACTGCTGCTAATGTTACTTTGCTGCTACTGTTGTCACTATGCTGCTACTGGTTACCGTTGCTACTGCTGCTATCACCCTACTTTTCTACTAATACTTTGATGCAGATATTAAATCTTTCAGGTGTGGTTGAATTGACAACTCAATTGCTAATACTTGAGAATATTCTCTCGCTTCCCCTTGAGTCGAATCAATAAATTTGGGTTGAATACTCTACCCTCGAAAACTGTTGCGAACCCCTATACTTGCGGGTTATCAAGAATATTTTCTGGCGCCGTTGCCGGGGAAGCACTGTTATATTCTCTGAGTCACTTGGGATTTACGTCTTCTGGTCACTATGAGGAATCCGATAGATCCAAGAACTAAAGTCTTGCCCTCAACTACGAGGACAGGTAAGGAACTGCCATCTAGCTCTACACTTGATTCACCTTCAGTTATGAGTAAGTTTGCGACATCACCTCCTGCTAGAAATCTTGATATGTTGCCTGTGCTTCATGATGCTACTTCTGCTGCCCATGATGCTTATGATGATGCTATGCTTGATACTACTTTGCCTGATGATGCTATGCTTGATACTCTTTGCCTGATGATGCTATGCTTGATACTACTTTGCCTGATGATGCTATGCTTGATACTACTTTGCCACTAGGTGCCCTAGATTCACAAATTGCTAGAGTTGCTGCTAGATGTGATGATACTTCTGAAACTGTTGATACTATTGAAGTAAAACCTGCTACTTTCCCTCCTAGAACTAGCTCTCCTATGCCTGAATTGCCTATTATGCATGAGCGTTATGTTATGGAGGGAGATATAGCTGAGGATTTTCTTGCGTGTAAGGATAGCTATGATGTTGAGAAATTACTGCTCAAGTGGAAAGAAAAATCTTTGAACGCTAGGATGAAATACGACCCGAAGTTTGCTACTTCGCCTATCTTTGTGACCGATAAGGATTATGAATTCTCTGTCGACCCTGAGTTAATCACTCTGGTCGAATCTGATCCTTTTCACGGTTATGAGTCTGAAACGGTTGTAGCCCATCTTACCAAACTACACGATATAGCCACCCTATTCACTAGTGAGGAAAAGATCAGCCACTACTATATCCTCAAGTTGTTTCCTTTCTCGCTAAAGGATGATGCTAAGACCTGGTTCACTTCTCTTGCTCCTGGTTGTGTGCGTAGCCCCCAAGATATGGTCTACTACTTCTCTGAAAAATATTTCCCTGTCCATAAGAAGCAAGATGCCTTGCAGGAATATAAAACTTTGCTCAAGTTGAAGAAGAGAGTCTCCCACAAGCTTGGGGGAGGCTTATCCAGCTACTGAATGCTTTGCATGATCACCCTCTTGAGAAGAATGAAATACTTGATATCTTCTATAATGGACTTACTGATGCTTCCAAAGACCACCTAGATAGTTGTGTCGGTTGTGTTTTTAGGGAACAAACCGTAGAACAAGCTGAGATCCTATTGAATAATATCTCGTGCAATGAGAATGCTTGGACTATTCCCGAACCACCTCCTAAGCCAACTCCGAAGAAAAGAGGTATTCTATTCCTTAGTCGTGAAGATATCCAAGAAGCCAAGAAATCTAAGCGAGAGAAAGGCATTAAATCTGAAGATGTCAAAAATCTACCACCTATTGAAGAGATCCATGGTCTTGATAACCCGATACAGGTAGAAGAAGTAAATTCTCTGCGTAGATTCAATGAGAGTGATATTCCTTTTGATAAACAAGCAAGCTTATGCTTGGATGAATTTGATAACTTTGTTGCCAAACAACAGAGTTTCAATGATTATGTTAGAAGACAATTGGAACAGAATGCTCATATGCTTAGTCACTTAAGTTCTTGTGTGGACAGAAACATTAATGATCTTAAGCTCTTGAGTAAACATGCCTCGACGGTTACTACTCAGGTAGAACAAGTACTTAAAGCTCAGAATGACTTGCTCAATGAGCTGAATGACAATTCTGTTAGAGTCGTCACTAGAGACGGTAGAATGACCCAGGAACCTTTGTATCCTGAGGGTCATCCTAAGAGAATTGAACAGATTCTCAAGGAGTTAGCATTGATGCACCTAGTCATCCTAGAAAGAAGAAGAAAGATTATAGGTATTTGCACGCTAGCAACCCTGTTGCTGCTTCACCTGAGAGTCCAAACGATGTCTCTGTTTCTGATGCCGAGACACAATCTGGTGATGAACATGAGCCTAATGATAATATCGATAGTGATGTTCACGAAGATGCTCAACCTAGCAATGATAAGGATGTGGAGATTGAACCTGTTGATCTTGATAACCCACAGCCTAAGAATAGAAGATACGATAAGAATGACTTCACTACTAGGAAGCATGGTAAAGAAAGAGAACCATGGGTTCAGAAACCCATGCCCTTTCCTCCCAAACCATCCAAGAAAAAGGATGATGAGGATTTTGAGCGATTCGTTGAAATGATCAGACCTGTCTTTCTGCAATTGCATTTGACAGATATGCTCAAAATGTCTCCGTATGCTAAGTACATGAAGGATATTGTGACTAATAAAAGGAGGATACCTAAGGTTGAGATTTCCACCATGCTCGCTAATTATACCTTCAAGGGTGGAACTCCTAAGAAACTAGGTGATCCGGGTGTGCCCACTATACCTTGCTCCATTAAAGGTAACTACGTTAGAACTGTTTTATGCGACCTTGGAGCCGGTGTTAGTGTTATGCCTCTCTCTCTCTTTATCGTAGGCTTGAACCGGATAAATTGACACCCACTGAAATGTCTCTGCAAATGCCAACAAATCAACTGCTTTCCCTATCGGCATTTGCGAGGATGTGCCTATTGTGGTTGCGAATGTCACTATCTTAACAGACTTTCTTATCCTGGATATTCCCGAGGACGATGCCATGGCGGTCATCCTCGGAAGACCCTTTTTAAACACTGTAGGGGCTGTTATAGATTGCAACAAAGGCAATGTCACTTTCCATGTCAACGGTAATGAGCATACAGTGCGCTTTCCGAAGAAACAATATCGAGTACATTGCATCCATGCTATCAAAAAAACTTCATCGATTCTTATTGGGAGCTTTGAATACCCTATACCTCGTGTTAAAATGAAGTATGATTTGCTTGTTGGGGAGATACATATTCCCATTGAGGTGACCTAGTGACTATTCGGAAATTCTCCGTTCTCTTTTGTGATTCGAAAAGTTTTGTCGAGGAGACTTGATCAACCTCATTGACGGATTTCTTTCGATGACCGTGAGATGGATGAATCGAGGAGTCACAAACCTGTGTTCCAAACTTTCACCTTAGGTTGCTTAGAAGAAAAATGATATGTTTAATTTAGTTTTCCCTTTTTTTTGTTTTAGCGGCCTGTAGAAAAGTTCCCCAAAAATAAAATTTCTCCGAACGTCCTTAAAATCAAGTATGATTTTTTTGGAATTTTTGAAAAATACTGAGACGAAGACCTAGTCTGGGGGCTGCACCAGTGGGCCACAAGCCCTGGAGGTGCGGGCACCCCCCCTGGCTGCGCCTACCTGGCTTGTGGGGCCAACGTGCACCCCCTCCACTCATTCTAGCTCCCATCTGCTTCTCCTACCTCCAGAAAAAATCGTTTCGCAGCTCAAACCCATGTTCTTGCTCTTCTTGCTCGGATTTTTGATCTCCTTGCTCAAAGCACCATTCTCCGAACTGTTTTGGGGAAATTACTCCTTGGTAAGTGACTCCTCCATTGGTCCAATTAGTTTTTTCTCTAGTGCCCTATACATCGCGTATTTTTGCTGCCTTGGTGACCATGTTCTTGAGCTTTGCATGCTAATTTTAGCTGGTCCCAAGTAGTTTTGATGCGTATTATGGCCTCTAGGCACTTGTGGGAGTAGTTGTTACTAGTTTAGTTGAGCCTTGTTCACTTTTCCTCAGAGTCACTAAAAATTTCAGAAAATTTCAGAGATAGAAAAGGGAAAAGATGAGGAGGTTCTTAAGAGGCTCTTCAAGCCATGACCCCAAGGATAATGGAAGTGAGAAGAAGCCCATGTATCGGGTCCCTCGAGTCGCAGAAGTTCGAGCGTGCGAATGGCCAAGCGATGTATTCTTACGTGCCGCCGGACTTTATGAGGACTTTTATCACTTGGTGGAGAACGCAGGCCTTACCGCCTTCGTTGAAGATAAGTATCCGCAATACCTCCTCCTCACTAATATCTTCGTACAAAGCTTTAACTTCTATACGAGGAAGAATCCTCCTATGCTTGAGTTCAAACTTTATGATATCCCCCAGCGCATGTCACTCCAGGATTTTTGCAATGTTTGCAAATTACCTTACGTTGGGGATATTCATGAACCCCGTCCACGGGACTTGGAGGCTTTCATCGATACAATTTTTGTAGGAGAGGAGAGAGGAGTGTCTTGCGCTAGAGCTGCTAGCATTCATTTTCCCGTGCTTTGGTACTTCTCATTATTTGTGGGGAAATGTTTGATTGCCGTGGGAAAGCTGGGTCACTTAGTTCCCCAGATCTTGCGGTCTTGCGCGAAGCCCTTTATAACGATAAAAGCTTGGGCGCTATAGTAGCTCAACGATTGAACATGAACCATTCTAAAGGTGTTGTCTATGGAGGTATCTATGCTACCCGTCTTGCCAGACACTTTGAGATACCTATTAGACTGGACGAGGAAGAAGAGATTCTTCTTCCCGAGAGATATCTAGATTATGATAGCATGGTTCACCATGACTTTCTTGATAGAGATACAAATAGAAGGATGATTTATAACCTGGTATTTAGTCAGGGTACTCGTGAGACTCTTACTTTGCCTGCTCCTTCTTTGTTCAATCTTCATGCAGGCAGGTACATTATTATGCCCTCGGACATCTACGCATATTGGGGCCTAGCCCAACCACATGTGCCCCTGCCCGAGCCACCAGTCGAGTACCAGACGCCAGTTTATCAGTGGGAGCTAGAGGAGCTCACACAGTAGTGGCATCCTCAGTCCACTCCAGAGTACCCCGGAGATGGTTATTTCCCTCCTTGGGAGTGGACCAATTTAGGCCAAAAGCCTAAGCTTGGGGGACTACGTGTTTCTCACCGACTTTACATTCTTGCTTATGCTTTCACTTTGTTCGTCGGTGTTCACACTTTGCCACTGTATCATCCATGCTAGTTTATTTTCTTCTTCTCGTTTTCTTTTCGTGTGTCTGTCTAGTTTGAGAAAACCCAAAAAGATTTTCTTTTTCTTATTTTGCTTGTTGGGAGCTTTCCCGTGTAAATAGTTTTCTTTTTCTTTGGGTCAAGGTAGAAGATAATGGTTACAATGTTTAGTGGCTCTCGCATGCATATCTGTTTATCTGTTAAAGAGCCATATTACTTTGTCTTCTCCTTTCTATTTGTCTGCAGATTCCAGATTTAGTCCAATGCATGAGCATGCTTATTATTGTTCACATCATTCGGTCGTGCAAGTGAAAGGCAATAATTACGATATATGATGAAGTGACTGAGCCTGGAAAAGCTGGTATGAACTCGATCTATTTTGTTTTTGTACATATCACTAGCTCATCATGCCTGATTCAGCTTTGTTGTGAGAGAAACATGTTTGCAATGACAACTTAGAGATCATAGTTTCTGATGCCATGCTTAATTAGCAAGGAGCTTATAATGGTTCATCTTGCATGCCAACATGAATTTTGAGATGACTATGATGTCGTATGATAGGATGGTATCCTCCTTTGAATGCTTCAAGTGGCTTGACTTGGCGCATGTTCACGCATGTAGTTGAAACAAAATCAACATAACCTCTATGATATTCATGTTCATGGTGATTTATGTCCTACTCATGCTTGCACTCATTGTTGGTTAATCTCAATGCATTTTGATGACTGTTGTCGCTCTCTAGTTGGTCGCTTCCCAGTCTTTTGCTAGCCTTCACGTGTACTAAGCGGGAATACTGCTTGTGCATCCACCTTCATAAACCCAAAGTTGTTCCATATGAGTCCACCATACCTACCTATATGCGGTATCTACCTGCGTTCCAAGTAAATTTTCATGTGCCACTCTCTAAATCTTCAAGAAATAATCTGTTTTGCATGCCCGAACCACTCATGTGGTGACAGGGGTCTATCAGTATCTTCCATGCTAGGCGTGTTATCCTCGATATGTGTTTATTCATTATCATTCACGAGAAAGGGGCCGGTAATTGGAATTCCTAGTTCCATGATCAAATCGAAAAGATAATTACAAACAAAACTCCCCCACGATTGATGTTGGTATGGACGGCACCCAAGGATTCGGCTGTCGTGGAGTGTGATTGATTGGTGGTGGGGCAGTCAAAACTTTACTTTTCTGTTTGGGAACCGCCTATAGCATGTGTAGCGTGGAAGATGATCAGAACTCTTAGTCATTGCGTTGACAATCAAAGCATGCCACCCAAAATTATTATCACTGTTTTCAAAGCTTGAGCTTTGACACCTCTGCAAATCAATGCTTCCCTCTACGAAGGGCCTGTCTATTTGTGTTCCTGTTGAGTCATCCTCCTCTTATAAAAGCATCAATTAGAGAGCACCTCTGTCATTTTTATGCTTTGCTTTTAACTGTGTTGAGCATGACTGTGACTGGATCTTCTTTGCCATGAATTACAATGTTTAGTCAACCCTTGGTCTTTAAAGGTGCTCTGCATTTATGTTTTGCGGTCTCGGAAAGAGCTAGCGGGATACCATCTATTCGTACTGCTTCATGTTGTTTTGATTGAAGTGTTGACATTTGAGGCTTATTATTATTTGCTCGCTAGTTGATTATGCCATTGATATGAGTTTACTGTGAGACCTAGATGTCATTTTCTTATGTCATTTGCTTGTGATCTTGCTGAAATTCTGGTTATGAGTTAGACATAGTTGCAACAACAAGATCAAACAGAGTTCGTCAAAGTTTTTCTTTTGTCTCTTTCAATTTGTCAACTGAATTGCTTGAGGACAAGAAAGGCTTTAAGCTTGGGGATTTGATACGTCTCCGTCGTATCTACTTTGTCGAACTCTTTTGCCCTTGTTTTGGACTCTAATTTGCATGATTTGAATGGAACTAACCCGGACTAACGTTGTTTTCAGCAGAATTGCCATGGTGTTTTTTTTTGCGCAGAAATAAAAGTTCTCGGAATGACCTGAAAATTTACGGAGAATTTTTCTGGGATTTATGAAAAATACTAGCGCAAGAATCAGCGGAGGGAGTGGAGCCCTGAGCCCACAAGCCCACCAGGCGCGGGCCCCCCTGGCCGCGCCTGGCAGGCTTGTGGGTCCCACAAAGCTCCACCGCCTCTCAATCCAGCTCTATATAGTGTGTTTTGTCAGGAAAAAATCAAGGAGAAGAGTTCATCGCATTTCACGATACAAAGGCGCCACCACCTATTGTTCTTCATCTGGAGGGCAGATCTCGAGTCCGTTCTGGGCTCCGGAGAGGGGAGATCGTCGCCATCGTCATCATCAACCTTCCTTCATCGCCAATTCCATGATGCTCTTCACCGTTCGTGAGTAATCTCATTGTAGGCTTGCTGGACGGTGATGAGTTGGATGAGATCTATCATGTAATCGAGTTAGTTTTGACGGGGATTGATCCCTAGTATCCACTATGTTCTGAGATTGATGTTGCTACTACTTTGCCATGCTTAATGCTTGTCACTAGGGCCCGAGTGCCATGATTTCAGATCTGAACCTATTATGTTGTCGCCAATATATGTGTGTTTTAGATCCTATCTTGCAAGTTGTAGTCACCTACTATGTGTTATGACCCGGCAACCCCGGAGTGACAATAGCCGGAACCACTCCGAGAGATGACCATAGTATGAGGAGTTCATGTATTCACGAAGTGTTAATGCATTGGTCCGGTTCTTTATTAAAAGGGGAACCTTAATATCCTGTAGTTTCCCTTAGGACCCTGCTGCCACGGGAGGGATGGACAATAGATGTCATGCAAGTTCTTTTCCCTAAGAACGTATGACTACATACAGAATACATGCCTACATTAGATTGACGAACTGGAGCTAGTTACATATCTCTCCGTGTGATAACTGTTACATGATGAATCACATCCGGCATAATCATCCATCACCGATCCAATGCCTACGAGTCTTTTACTACTGTCCTTGCTACGTTACTTTGCTGCTACTGATGTCACTGCCGCTAATGTTACTTTGCTGCTACTGGTTACCGTTGCTCCAGCTGCTATCACCCTACTTTTCTACTGATACTTTGCTGCAGATATTAAATCTTTCAGGTGTGGTTGAATTGACAACTCAACTACTAATACTTGAGAATATTCTTTCGCTTCCCCTTGAGTCGAATCAATAAATTTGGGTTGAATTCTCTACCCTCAAAAACTGTTGCGATCCCCTATACTTGTGGGTTATCAAGGGCCTCGAGTTCTTCCACGCACAGGTGAAGCTCCTCGGCAAGCTTGGCTTGTTCTTCTTGTAAGGCCTTCAGGCGAACCTCCGCCTCTTCGCAGCGTTTGGTAGCTGCCACGGCCTCCTTCATTGCCTCCTCGCGCATGGCGCGAGCGGATACGGCTTCCTCCAGCGCCTCCTCGCGCGCAGCGCGAGCGGCCTTGGCCTCCTTCTCGCCCTACGCCATCACGACCGCGACCTTGCCCAGGGTAATGAAGGCCTTGTTCAGGACGCCCTGGACGTGTACCGAAGTCCTCTAGATCTCGTCCTGAGGAGCCTCTAGTGTTTTCGCGGGCGGTGTCGTCAGGGAGGCAGCGTCACGAGGGACACGGGGCTCCGAAGGCTGCTCGGAGATTGCGAGCATTGGCGCATGAGTGGACCGAGGGGCCTCAAGAGCCTGCCCATCGGGCAACGGCGCCGCCACGACCGCCTCAGGACGCTTCGGGGGCTCGGGGTGTTCGGCGACCAAGGACTGAAAGGTTATCTCATGAGCCTCCCCTTATTCATCGGCAGGCGGCGACGCGTTGGGGAGGCCGGTGGTGCGTTAGGAGTCGCCTTCGGCTTGACGCCCACCTTCTTCTTCTTCGCCCCCAGCAAGGCAACGCCCTTGGACATCAGGCAAAAAGGGAATCACCCATGCACGGACGATGGACGCGTGGGGCGTGCCAAGACGAGTCACTTACTCTTCGACGTCGACCCATCTCCTCTTCCTCTCCGCCCCGGCGATGGCAGGGGCGGTAGGGCCCCCCATGGAAGGGGGCAAGCCCAGCGCCTCGGACTTCCCGCCGGCGAAGGCAGGATGCACCAAGGGCGACTCGACCCCGTGCTTCCGGGAGGCGAGCATGCACGCGCACCGCGTGGTGCGTGGGGCCGACGCAGATCCCTTGGAGATCCTGGTCACGTTCTAGGAGATCACCACGGACACTTCGCTGGTGACATCGTCATCCTCAAGCTCGTGCAGGAGGACGGTCTGCGACGGGAGAGGCGCGCTTGTCGGGCAATTGTCAACGGTCTTCTCCGAGTCCTCCCTACCGGAGGTGTCGTCCGATGACACCTCTACCGGGCCAGAGCCCTCGGCCGAGAGGAGCCCCTGCTGATCGAAGATAGGCTGCGCGGCGATCAGGTCGCCCAGTCATCGAGACGGTACAGCGGAACCAGAGCCTCGGGCAGGTCACCAGGGTCACCGCCGAGCAGGGTCGCCACGACCCTGTTCAGCTCCTCAGCATGAAGGTCCTAGGACCGGAGCGTGAGCTTGTCGTCATTGATCTGGTAGTCCCACAATGGCCTGGAATGGGCCTGAAGGGGCGCGAGGCGCTGTGCCAAGAATTCCTTCACTATCATCCCACCGGTCAGCCTCTTGGCACTGATGTCGCGGGAGAAGTGCTCCAGGATGGGCGTGGCCTGAGGGTCAAAGAGCTTCGCCGACCTCCATGCAGAAGTCTTCTCCAGCAGGCCCTTTGGCTCCTCCATCCAAGGGTTGGCATCCTTGAGGCTCATGAGAACCCAACGGTGCCTGAAGTTTTCCACCTTCTTCCCGGGCTGCAGGAGCAAATTGCCGCTCTGGGCCGCTATGAAGGAGACGCATGCGACAAATGGGCGCCCTCGCGCATGCACAGGCTGAAGGAATGGCGGAAGAGGGCTACTAGAGGCCGCACGCCCACGAAGGCCTCGCAGTAGAAAGAGAATACGGACAAAAGCAAGATGGAGTTGGGCTGGAGGTGAAGGGTCTAGATCCCGTAGTGATTCAGGATGGCGGTGAAGAACAAGAAGAAAGGCGGCGCCAGCCTGGCAAAAACGCTATGGAGGAAGAAGGGCTATACCGCCTTCGACGCGGGCTGCTGTGCTATGGCACTGGCCAGATCAGGGTCCACCTGTGCTCGCTGGACTCGGCCGTTGTCCATGGGAGCACGGGAGCAAGATCTACATCCTTGGAGAGGGCGCACTCCAGGAGTGGAGGAGCCGGGGCAGGACCTTGTGTCTCTGGCTTCTTCTTGCCGGAGGGCGCCATTGCTGAAGCGACAAGGGAACGGCGCGGTGCTGGATCTGAGAGACGCCTGTTGGAGTTGGAGATCGAGAGGGAAGAGCGAGTGCGGGAGTAAGGAAAGCAATAATGGACCAATGCAACAAGTCAGATTCTTGATAACTCGAGCGGAGACAAAAAGCAAGGGAAACCCGACATAAGCCGCGTGACGCTCGCTAGACCTAGCCCACATGCATTTAGGGCTCGCGGTGCTTCACGCCGCCCTCAAGGCTTTGCCGAGAAGCCAACCCAGGCGCTGATGAAGAGATGATGTATATACTTCTCGCTCCTCGTTCGTTACCCGAAGTGGGAGGTTGAGATGTAGTTGATAACCCACAAGTGTAGGGGATCGCAACAGTTTTCGAGGGTAGAGTATTCAACCCAAATTTATTGATTCGACACAAGAGGAAGCGAAAAAATATTCTCAAGTATTAGCAGCTGAGTTTGTCAATTTCAACCACACCTCAAAGATTAGTGTCTGCAAGCAAAGTATCAGTAGCAAAGTGGTATGATAACAACGGTGTCAGAAAAAGATCTGTTGACGATAGACTATTCCTAACTTGTTGTATCAATGGCGCCAGTAAATAGCACATTGACGGGGGACTATTCTTCCCCAGCAACTGCTCCAGAAATGTCTTGCAACAAGTAACAGCAGTAGTGACAGCAGTAGCAAGTAATAGCAGTAGTGATAGCAGTAGCAAGGAAAGGCAGTAGTGACAGGAGCAGGAGAGTAACAGCAGTAGCAACAGTAGTAGCGACAAAGTAACATAGCATGGACCAGTAGTAAAAGACTCGTAGGCAGTGGATCGGTGATGGATGAGTATGACGGGTGTGATTCATCATGTAACAGCTATAACATGGAGAGATAAGTAACTAGCTCCCATTCGTCAATATAATGTAGGCATGTATTCCATATGTAGTCATACATGCTTAGGGAAAAGAACTTGCATGACATCTATTGTCCATCCCTCATGTGGCAGCGGGGTCCTAATGGAAACTATGGGATATTAAGGTTCTCCTTTTAATAAAGAACCGGACCAACGCATCAACACTTGGTGAATACATGAACTCCTCATACTATGGTCATCTCGAGGAGTGGTTTCGGCTATTGTCACTCCGGGGTTGCGGGGTCATAACACATAGTAGGTGACTACAACTTGCAAGATAGGATCTAAAACACACATATATTGGCACTCGGGCCCTAGTGACAAGCATTAAGCATGGCAAAGTAGTAGCAACATCAATCTCAGAACATAGTGGATACTAGGGATCAATCCCCATCAAAACTAACTCGATTACATGATAGATCACATCCAACTCATCACCGTCCACCAAGCCTACGATGAGATTACTCACGGACGATGAAGATCTTCATGGAATTGTCGATGGAGGAAGGTTGATGATGACGATGGCGTCGATCTCCCCTCTCCGGAGCCCAGAACGGACTCCAGATCTGCCCTCCAGATGAAGAACAGGAGGTGGTGGCGCCTCCGTATCGTAAAACGCGATGAATCCTTCTCTCTAATTTTCTTCCTGGCGAGACAGAATAAATAGAGCTGAGTTTGGAGGCGGTGGTGCCACATGGACCCCACAAGCCCTCACGGCGTGGCCAAGGGGTGACCACGGCCTGTGGGCTTGTGGCCCACTGGCCCACCTCCTCCGGTGGATCTTTGTGCAAGTATTTTTCATTAATTCTAGAAAAATTCTCCGTAAATTTTCAGGACATTCCGAGAACTTTTATTTCTGCACAAAAACAACACCATGGCAATTCTGCTGAAAACAGCGTTAGTCCGGGTTAGTTCCATTCAAATCATGCAAATTAGAGTCCAAAACAAGGTCAAAAGAGTTTGTAAAAGTAGATACGATGGAGACGTATCAACTCCCCCAAGCTTAAAGCCTTGCTTGTCCTCAAGCAATTCAGTTGACAAACTGAAAGAGACAAAAGAAAAACTTTGGCGAACTCTGTTTGATCTTGTTGTTACAACAATGTGTAACTCATAACCAAAATTTCAGCATGATCACAAGCAAACCACATAAGCAAATGATATCTAGGTCTCACGATAAACTCATATCAATGGCATAATCAACTAGTGAGAAAATAATAATAAGTCTCAAACGTCAACACTTCAATCAAAACAACATGAAGCTGTACGGACAGGTGGTATCTCACTAGCTCTTTATGAGACAACAAAACATAAATGCAGAGCACCTTCAAAGACCAAGGGCTGACTAAACATTGTAATTCAAGGCAATGAAGATCCAGTCACAGTCATACTCAACACAGTTAAAAGCAAAGCATAAAAATGACAGAGGTGCTCTCTAATTGGTGCTCTTGTAAGAGGAGGATGACTCAACAGGAACATAAATAGACAGGCCCTTCGCAGAGGGAAACATTGATTTGTAGAGGTGCCAGAGCTCAAGCTTTGAAAACAGAGATAATAATTTTTGGTGGCATGCTGTCATTGTCAACGCAATGACTAAGAGTTCTCAACATCTTCCACGCTACACATGCTATAGGCGGTCCCCAAACAGAAAAGTAAAGTTTTGACTCCCCCACCACCAATGAAATCACACTCCACAGCTAGCCAAATCCTCGGGTACCGTCCATACCAACATCAATCCTGGGGGAGTTTTGTCTGCAATTATCTTTTTGATTTGACCTTGGAACTAGGAATTCCAATTACCGGCCCCTTTCTAGTGAATGATAGTGAATAAACACATATCAAGGATAACACGCCTAGCATGGAAGATACTAATAGCCCCGTGTCACCACATGAGTGGTTCGGGCCCTTTCTCGTGAATGATAGTGAATAAACACATATCGAGGATACTAACAGATTATTTCTTGAAGATTTAGAGAGTGGCACATGCAAATTTACTTGGAACGACAAGTAGATACCGCACATAGGTAGGTATGGTGGACTCATATGGAACAACTTTGGTTTATGTAAGTGGATGCACAAGCAGTATTCCCAATTAGTACAAGTGAAGCCTAGCAAAAGATTGGGAAGCGACCAACTAGAGAGGACCAACAGTCATCAAAATGCAATGAGATTAACTAACATTGAGTGCAAGCATGAGTAGGACATAAATCACCATGAACATGAATATCATAGAGGCTATGTTGATTTTGTTTCAACTACATGCTTGAACATGCGCCAAGTCAAGCCACTTGAATCATTCAAAGGAGGATACCATCCTATCATACTACATCACAGTCATCTCAACATTCATGTGGGAATCCAAGACAAACCATTATAAGCTCCTAGCTAAGTAAGCATGGCATAAGCAACTATGTTGTCATTGCAAACATGTGAACAATAATAAGCGTGCTCATTCATTGGACTACGCTGGAATCTGCAGGCAAACAAAAAGGAGAAGACAAAGTAATATGGCTCTTTGAAAGCTAAACAGGTATGCATGCAAGAGCCACTAAACATTGTAACTATAGTCTTCTACCTTGACCGAAAGAAAAATAAAACTATGTAGATGGGAAAGCTCCCAACAAGCAAAAGAAGAAAAAGAAAATCTTTTTGGTTTTCTCTCAAACTAGACAGACACACGTAAAGAAAACAAGAAAAAGAAAATAAACTAACATGGATGATACAGTGGCAAAGTGTGAACACCGGCTAACAAAGTGAAAGCATAAGCAAGAATGTAAAGTCGGTGAGAACACGTACTCCCCCAAGCTTAGGCTTTTGGCCTAACTTGGTCTACTCCCAACGAGGGAAATAACCAGCTCCGGGATACTCCAGAGTGGACTGAGGATGCCACTGCTGTGTGAGCTCCTCTGGCTCCTACTAATAAACTGGCGTCTGATACTCGACTGGTGGCTCGGGCACGGGCACCTGTGGTTGGGCCAAGCCCCAATATGCGTAGATGTCCGTGTTGGAAATATGCCCTAGAGGCAATAATAAATTAGTTATTATTATATTTCTTTGTTCATGATAATCGTTTATTATCCATGCTATAATTGTATTGAATGAAGACTTATATACATGTGTGGATACATAGACAAAACACTGTCCCTAGCAAGCCTCTAGTTGGCTAGCCAGTTGATCAAAGATGGTCAGGGTCTTCAGATTATGAACAAGGTGTTGTTTTGCTTGATAACTGGATCACGTCATTAGGAGAATCACGTGATGGACTAGACCCAAACTAATAGACGTAGCATGTTGATCGTGTCATTTTGTTGCTACTGTTTTCTGCGTGTCAAGTATTTGTTCCTATGACCATGAGATCATATAACTCACTGACACCAGAGGAATGCTTTGTGTGTATCAAATGTCGCAACGTAACTGGGTGACTATAAAGATGCTCTACAGGTATCTCCGAAGGTGTTAGTTGAGTTAGTATGGATCGAGACTGGGATTTGTCACTCCGTGTGACGGAGAGGTATCTCGGGGCCCACTCGGTAATACAACATCACACACAAGCCTTGCAAGCAATGTGACTTAGTGTAAGTTGCGGGATCTTGTATTACGGAACGAGTAAAGAGACTTGCCGGTAAACGAGATTCAAATAGGTATGCGGATACTGACGATCGAATCTCGGGCAAGTAACATACCGAAGGACAAAGGGAATGATATACGGGATTATATGAATCCTTGGCACTAAGGTTCAAATGATAAGATCTTCATAGAATATGTAGGATCCAATATGGGCATCCAGGTCCCGCTATTGGATATTGACCGAAGAGTCTCTCGGGTCATGTCTACATAGTTCTCGAACCCGCAGGGTCTGCACACTTAAGGTTCGACGTTGTTTTATGCGTATTTGAGTTATATGGTTGGTTACCGAATGTTGTTCGGAGTCCCGGATGAGATCACGAACATCACGTGGGTTTCCGGAATAGTCCGAAAACGAAGATTGCTATATAGGATGACCTCATTTGATTACCGGAAGGTTTTCGGAGTTACCGGGAATGTACCGGGAATGACGAATGGGTTCCGGGAGTTCACCGGGGGGGCAACCCACCCCGGGGAAGCCCATAGGCCTTGGGGGTGGCGCACCAGCCCTTAGTGGGCTGGTGGGACAGCCCAAGAAGGCCCTATGCGCCATAGGAAGAAAATCAAAGAGAAAAGGAAAAAAAAGAGGAGGTGGGAAAAGGGGGAAGGACTCCTCCTTCCAAACCTAGTTGGACTCGGTTTGGAAGGGGAGGGTTGCCCCCCTTGGCTCGGCCGAAGCCCTTGAGGGTCCTTGGACCCCAAGGCAAGGCTCCCCCTCTTCCCCCTATATATACGGAGGTTTTAGGGCTGATTTGACACAACTTTGACACGGCAGCCCGACCACATATCTCCACGGTTTTACCTCTAGATCGCGTTTCTGCGGAGCTCGGGCGGAGCCCTGCAGAGACGAGATCATCACCAACCTCCGGAGCGCCGTCACGCTGCCGGAGAACTCTTCTACCTCTCTGTCTCTCTTGCTGGATCAAGAAGGCCGAGATCATCGTCGAGCTGTACATGTGCTCAACGCGGAGGTGACGTCCGTTCAGGACTAGATCGTTGGACTGATCGCGGGACGGTTCGCGGGGCGGATCGAGGGACGTGAGGACGTTCCACTACATCAACCGCGTTCACTAACGCTTCTGCTGTACGGTCTACAAGGGTACGTAGATCACACATCCCCTCTCGTAGATGGACATCACCATGATAGGTCTTCGTGCGCGTAGGAAAATTTTTGTTTCCCATGCGACGTTCCCCAACAGTGGCATCATGAGCTAGGTTCATGCGTAGATGTCTTCTCGAGTAGAGCACAAAAGTGTTTGTGGGCGGTGATGTGCGTTTTGCTGCCCTCCTTAGTCTTTTCTTGATTTCGCGGTATTGTTGGATCGAAGCGGCTCGGACCGACATTACTCGTAAGCTTACGAGAGACTGGTTTCATCGCTACGAGTAACTCCGTTGCTCAAAGATGACTGGCGGGTGTCAGTTTCTCCAACTTTAGTTGAATCGGATTTGACCGTGGAGGTCCTTGGATGAGGTTAAATAGCAACTCATATATCTCCGTTGTGGTGTTTGCGTAAGTAAGATGCGATCCTACTAGATACCCATGGTCACCACATAAAACATGCAACAACAAAATTAGAGGACGTCTAACTTGTTTTTGCAGGGTATGCTTGTGATGTGATATGGACAACGATGTGATGTGATATATTGGATGTATGAGATGATCATGTTGTAATAGTTAATATAGACTTGCACGTCGATGGTACGGCAACCGGCAAGAGCCATAGGGTTGTGTTTAAACTAACGTTTGTGCTTGCAGATGCGTTTACTATATTGCTAGGACGTAGCTTTAGTAGTAATAGCATGAGTAGCACGACAACCCCGATGGCGACACGTTGATGGAGATCATGGTGTGACGCCGGTGACAAGAAGATCGTGTCGGTGCTTTGGTGATGGAGATCAAGAAGCGCATGATGATGGCCATATCATGTCACTTATGAATTGCATGTGATGTTAATCCTTCGTGCACCTTATCTTGCTTAGAACGACGGTAGCATTATGAGGTGATCTCTCACTAAAATTTCAAGACGAAATTGTGTTCTCCCCAACTGTGCACCGTTGCGACAGTTCTTCGTTTCGAGACACCACGTGATGATCGGGTGTGATAGACTCAACGTTCACATACAACGGGTGCAAAACAGTTGCACACGCAGAACACTCGGGTTAAGCTTGACGAGCCTAGCATGTGCAGACATGGCCTCGGAACACATGAGACCAAAAGGTCGAGCATGAATCGTATAGTTGATATGATTAGCAGAGAGATGCTTACCACTAAAACTATTCTCGACTCACGTGATGATCGGACTTGAGATAGTGGATTTGGATCATGTACCACTCAAATGACTAGAGAGATGTACTTTTTGAGTGGGAGTTCTTAAGTAATATGATTAATTGAACTAATTGTCATGAACATAGTCTAATGGTCTTTGCGAATTACGATGTAGCTTGCGCTATAGCTCTACTGTTTTTATATGTTCCTAGAGAAAATTTAGTTGAAAGTTGATAGTAGCAAACTTTGAAGAGGATTGTCCTCGTTGCTGCGCAGAAGGCTTATGTCCTTAATGCACCACTCGGTGTGCTGCACCTCGAGTGTCGTCTGTGGATGCTGTGAACATCCGACATACATGTTTCTGATGACTACACGATAGTTCAGTACAAAATACTTAATGGCTTAGAAGCAAGGCACCGAAGACGTTTTGAAACGTCACGGAACATAAGTGATGTTCTAAAGAGATGAAATTGTGATTTGATGCTCGTGCCCTTCTTGAGAGGTACGAGACCTCCGACAAGATTCTTTGTCCACAAAGTAAAGGAGAAAAGCTCAATCGTTGAGCATGTGCTCAGATTGTCTGAGTACGACAATCACTTGAATCAAGTGGGAGTTAATCATCCAGATGAGATAGTGATGGTTCTCCAAAGTCACTGCCACCAAGCTGTGAGAGCTTCGTGATGAACTATAACATATCAAGGATAGATACAATGATCCTTGAGCGATTCGCGATGTTTGACACTGCGAAAGTAGAAATCAAGAAGGAGCATCAATAGTTGATGGTTTGTAAAACCACTAAGTTTCAAGAAAGGCAAGGGCTAGAAGGGATACTTCGTGAAACGGCAAAACAGTTGCTGCACTAATGAAGAGACCCAAGATTAAACCCAAACCCGAGACTAAGTGCTTCTGTAATGAGGGGAACAGTCACTTAAGCGGAGCAACTCTAGATACTTGGTAGATAAGAAGGCTGGCAAAAGTCGAAAGAAGTATATTTGATATACATGATGTTGATGTGTACTTTACTAGTACTCCTAGTAGCATGGGGGTACCGGTTCGGTTGCTAAGTGATTAGTAACACGAAATGAAAGCTACGGCATAAACGGAGAATAGCTAAAGGCGAGGTGACGATACGTGTTGGAAGTGTTTCCAAGGTTGATATGATCAAACATCGCACGCTCCCTCTACCATCGGGATTGGTGTTAAACCTAAATAATTTTTATTTGGTGCTTGCGTTAAGCATGAACATGATTGGATCGTGTTTATTGCAATACGATTATTCATTTAAAGAGAATAATGGTTACTCTATTTTCTTGAATAATCACCTTCAATGGTTTATTGAATCTCGATCGTAGTGTTACACATTTTCATGATATTGGTGCCAAAAGATACGAGGTAATGATGATAGTACCACTTACTTGTGGCACTGCCGCTTGAGTCATGTTGGTATAAATTGCATGAAGAGGCTCCATGCTGATGGATCTTTATACTCACTTGATTTTGAATCACTAGTGACATGCAAATCAGACCACATGAGCAAGGCCTTGTTTTCATTGAGATGAAATAAGATAGTAACTTGTTGGAAGTGATACATTTTGATGTATGCAGTCCAATGGGTGCTGAGGCACGCAGTGGATATCATTATGTTCTTGCTTCAATGACGATTTGAGTAGATACTAGAGTATTTGCTTAATGAATCACAAGTCTGAAATATTGAAAAGTTCAATTCTGTTTCGGAGTGAAGTTCGTCGTAACAAGAGGATAAACTGTCTACGATATGATCATAGAAATGACTATCTGAGTTATGAGTTTTGGTACGCAGTTAAGACAATGTGGAAATTGTTTCGCAGTTCATGCCACCTAGAACATCATAGTGTGATGATGTGTCTGAACGTCATAGCCACGCACTATTTGGTATGGTGCATGCTATGATGTCTCTTATCGAATTACCACTATCGTTTATGGGTTATGCATTAGAGACAACCGCATTCACTTTAAATAGGGCACCGCGTATTTCCGTTGAGATGACACAGTATAGACTGAGGTTCAGAGAAATCTAAACTGTCATTTCTCGAAAGTTTGGGGCTTCGACACTTATGTGAAAAAGTTTCAGTCTGATAACCTCAAACCCAAAGCGGATAAATGCATCTTCATAGGATATCCAAAACAGTTGGGTACATCTCCTATCTCAGATCCGAAAGCAAAGTGTTTGTTTATAGAAACAGATCCTTTCTCGAGGAAAGGTTTCTCTCGATAGAATTGAGTGGGAGGGTGGTAGAACTTGACAAGGTTATTGAACCATCACTTCAACCAGTGTGTAGCAGGGCGCAGGAAGTTGTTCCTGTGGCGCCTACACCAATTGAAGTGAAAGCTGATGATGGTGATCATCGAGCATCGAATCAAGTTACTACAAATCTCGTAGGTTGACAAGGTCGCGTACTACTTCAGAGTGGTACGGTAACCCTGTCTTGGAGGTCATGTTGTTGAGCAACAGTAAACCTACGAGTTATGGAGAAAGCAATGGTGGGCCCGGATTCCGACAAATGGCTGGAAGCCATGAAATCCGAGAGAGGATCCATGTATGAAAACAAAGTGTAGACTTTGGAAGAACTACTTGATGGTCATAGGACTATTGAGTAAAGATGGATCTTTAAAAGGAAGACAGACGATGATAGTGATAAGTCACTATTAAGAAAAGCTCGACTTGTCGCAAAGATGTTTCCGACAAGATCAAACAGTTGAATATGATGACACTTTCTCACTCGTAGCGATGCTAAAAGTCTGTTAGAATTATGTTAGTAGTTGTTGCATTATTTATGAAATATTGCATGTAGGATGTCAAAACACTGTTTCCTCGACGGTTTCCTTGAGCAAACATTGTATGAGATACAACCATGAGGTTTTGTCGATCCTAAAGATACTAGCAAGTATGCAAGCTCCAGCGGTCCTTAAATGGACTGGTGCAAGCATCTCGGAGTTGGAATATACACTTTGATGAGATGATCAAGGATTTTGGGTTTGTGCAAGGTTTATGAGAAACTTGTATTTCCAAAGAAGTGAGTGGGAGCAATATAGAATTTCTGATAAGTATATGTGGTTGACATATTGTGGATCAGAAGTAATGTAGAATTTCTGTAAAGCATACAAGGTTGTTTGAAAGGAGTTTTCAAAGGAATACCTGGATTGAGCTACTTGAACGTTGAGCATCAAAGATCTATGGAGATAGACCGAAAGCGCTTAATGGAAGTTTCAACAAGATGCATGCCTTGACAAGTTTTGAAGGAGTTCAAAATAGATCAGCAAAGAAGGAGTTCTTGGTTGTGTTGTAAGGTGTGAATTTGAGTAAGACTCAAAACCCGACCACGGCAGAATAAAGATAATAGACGAAGGTCGTCTTCTATGCCTTAGCCGTACACTCTAAAGTATGCCATGCTGAGTACCGCACCTCATGTGTGCCTTGCAGCAAGTCTGTTGAGAGGTACAGAGAGTGATCCATGATTGAATCACTAGCAGAGGTCAAAATTTATCATTAGTAACTGATGGACTAAGGAATTTTTCTCGATTATGGAGGTGGTTAAAGAGTTCGTCGTAAAGGGTTACGTCGATGTAAGCTTTGACACTAATCCGAATAACTATGACTAGTGAAACGGATTCGTATAGTAGAGTAGATATTTGGAGTATTTCCAAATAGCACATAGTAGCAGCATCTATAAGATGACATAAAGATTTGTAAAGAACACACGGATCTGAAAATTTCAGAACCGTTGACTAAAACCTCTCTCATGAGCAAGACGTGATCAGACCCCATAACTATATGGGTGTTGGATTCGTTGGAATCACATGGTGATGTGAACTAGATTATTGACTCTAGTGCAAGTGGGAGACTGTTGGAAATATGCCCTAGAGGCAATAATAAATTAGTTATTATTATATTTCTTTGTTCATGATAATCGTTTATTATCCATGCTATAATTGTATTGAATGAAGACTTATATACATGTGTGGATACATAGACAAAACACTGTCCCTAGCAAGCCTCTAGTTGGCTAGCCAGTTGATCAAAGATGGTCAGGGTCTTCTGATTATGAACAAGGTGTTGTTGCTTGATAACTGGATAACGTCATTAGGAGAATCACGTGATGGACTAGACCCAAACTAATAGACGTAGCATGTTGATCGTGTCATTTTGTTGCTACTGTTTTCTGCGTGTCAAGTATTTGTTCCTATGACCATGAGATCATATAACTCACTGACACCAGAGGAATGCTTTGTGTGTATCAAACGTCGCAACGTAACTGGGTGACTATAAAGATGCTCTACAGGTATCTCCGAAGGTGTTAGTTGAGTTAGTATGGATCGAGACTGGGATTTGTCACTCCGTGTGACGGAGAGGTATCTCGGGGCCCACTCGGTAATACAACATCACACACAAGCCTTGCAAGCAATGTGATTTAGTGTAAGTTGCAGGATCTTGTATTACGGAACGAGTAAAGAGACTTGCCGGTAAACGAGATTGAAATAGGTATGCGGATACTGACGATCGAATCTCGGGCAAGTAACATACCGAAGGACAAAGGGAATGACATACGGGATTATATGAATCCTTGGCACTGAGGTTCAAACGATAAGATCTTCGTAGAATATGTAGGATCCAATATGGGCATCCAGGTCCCGCTATTGGATATTGACCGAGGAGTCTCTCGGGTCATGTCTACATAGTTCTCGAACCCGCAGGGTCTGCACACTTAAGGTTCGACGTTGTTTTATGCGTATTTGAGTTATATGGTTGGTTACCGAATGTTGTTCAGAGTCTCGGATGAGATCACGGACATCACGTGGGTTTCCGGAATAGTCCGAAAACGAAGATTGATATATAGGATGACCTCATTTGATTACCGGAAGGTTTTCGGAGTTACCGGGAATGTACCGGGAATGACGAATGGGTTCCGGGAGTTCACCGGGGGGCAACCCACCCCGGGGAAGCCCATAGTCCTTGGGGGTGGCGCACCAGCCCTTAGTGGGCTGGTGGGTCAGCCCAAGAAGGCCCTATGCGCCATAGGAAGAAAATCAAAGAGAAAAGGAAAAAAAGAGGAGGTGGGAAAAGGGGGAAGGACTCCTCCTTCCAAACCTAGTTGGACTCGTTTGGAAGGAGAGGTTTGCCCCCCTTGGCTCGGCCGAAGCCCTTGAGGGTCCTTGGACCCCAAGGCAAGGCTCCCCCTCTTCCCCTATATATACGGAGATTTTAGGGCTGATTTGACACAACTTTGCCACGGCAGCTCGACCACATATCTCCACGGTTTTACCTCTAGATCGCGTTTCTGCGGAGCTCGGGCGGAGCCCTGCTGAGACGAGATCATCACCAACCTCCGGAGCGCCATCACTCTGCCGGAGAACTCTTCTACCTCTCCGTCTCTCTTGCTGGATCAAGAAGGCCAAGATCATCGTCGAGCTGTACATGTGCTGAACGCGAAGGTGCCGTCCGTTCGGGACTAGATCGTTGGACTGATCGCGGGACGGTTCGCGGGGCGGATCGAGGGACGTGAGGACGTTCCACTACATCAAACGCGTTCACTAACGCTTCTGCTGTATGGTCTACATGGGTACGTAGATCACACATCCCCTCTCATAGATGGACATCACCATGATAGGTCTTCGTGCGCGTAGGAAAATTTTTGTTTCCCATGCGACGTTCCCCTACAGTCCGAGGGCATCATAATGTACCTGCATGCATGAAGATTGAACAAAGGAGTAGGCAAAGTAATAGTATCATGAGTACCCTGACTAAATACCAGGTTATAAATCATCCTTCCACCTATATCTCTATCAAGAAATTCATGGCGAACCATGCTATCGTAATCTAGATATCTCTCGGGAAGAAGCATCTCTTCTTCCTCCTCCAGTCTAATGGGTATCTCAAAGTGTCTCGCAAGACAGGTAGCATAGATACCTCCATAGACGACACCTTTAGAACGGTTCAGGTTCAACCGTTGAGCTACTATAGTGCCCAAGCTATAAGTTTTATCGTTATAAAGGGCTTCGCGCAAGACCGCAAGATCTGGGGAACTAAGTGACCCAGCTTTCCCACGGCTAATCAAACATTTTCCCACGAATAGTGATAAGTACCGAAGCACGAGAAAATGAATGCTAGCAGCTCTAGCGCAAGACACTCCTCTCTCCTCTCCTACAACAATTGTACCGATAAAAGCTTCCAAGTCCCGTGGACGAGGTTCATGAATATCCCCAACGTACGGTAATTTGCAAACATTGCAAAAACCCTGGAGTGACATGCGCTCGGGGACATCATAAAGTTTAAACTCAACCATAGGAGGATTCTTCCTCAGATAGAAGTTAAAGCTTTGTACGAAGATATTAGTGAGGAGGAGGTATTGCAAACACTTATCTTCAACAAAGGCGGTAAGGCCTGCGTTCTCCACCAAGTGATAAAAGTCCTCATAAATTCCAGCAACGCGTAAGAACACGTCGCTTGGCCACTCGCACGCTCGAACTTCCGCGACTCGAGGGACCGGATACTTGGGCTTCTTCTCACTCCCATCATCCTTTGGGTCACGGCTTGACGAGCCTCTCAAGAACCTCCTCATCTTTTCCCTTTTCTATCTCTGAATTTTTTTGAAATTTTTAGTGATTCTAATGAAAAGTGAATAAGGCTCAATGAAACTCGTAGCAACTACTGCCACAAGTGCCTAGAGACCATATTACGCATCAAAACTACTTGGGACCAGCTAGAATCAGCATACAAAGCTCAAGAACATGGTCACCAAGGCAGCAAAAATACGCGGAGTATAAGGCACTAGAGCAAAAACTAATTGGACCAATGGAGGAGTGACTTACCAAGGAGTAATTTCCCCAAAACAGTTCGGAGAATGGTGATTTGAGCAAAGAGATCGAAAATCCCAGCAAGAGGAGCAAGAACACGGGTTTGAGCTACGAAACGATTTTTTCTAGAGGTAGGAGAAGGAGATGGGAGCAAGAATGAGTGAAGGGGGTGCATGTGGGCCCCACAAGCCTGGGTGGCGCGACCAGGGGGGTGCCCGCGCCCCTAGGGCTTGTGGCCCACTGGTGTGGCCCCCAGACGGACTCTTTGTCCCAGTATTTTTCAAATATTCCAGAAAAAACATACTAGATTACCACAGCGTTTGGAGAACTTTTATTTTCGGGGTATTTTTCTACCGGACGCTAAAACAGAAAACAGGGAAAACTAAACTAAATCTAAAAAATTTCTTCTAAGCAACCTAAAGTGAAAGCTTGGAACAGAGGTTTGTGACTCCTCAATTCATCCATCTCATGGTTATCGAAAGAAATCCGTCAATGGTGTTGATCAAATCCCCTCGACAAAACTTTCTCGAATCACAAAAGAGAACGGAGAATTTTTGAATAGTCACTAAGTCACCTCAATGGGGATGTGTATCTCCCCAACAAGCAAATCATACTTCTTCTTAACACGAGGAATAGGGCATTCAAAGCTCCCGATAAGAATCGATGAAGTTTTTCCGATAGCATTGATGCAATGTACTCGATATTGTTTCTTCGGAAAGTGCACCGTATGCTCATTACCGTTGACATGGAAAGTGACATTGTCTTTGCTGCAATCTATAACAGCCCCTGCGGTGTTTAAAAAGGGTTTTCCGAGGATGACAGCCATGGCATTGTCCTCGGGAATATCCAAGATAACAATGTCTGTTAAGATAGTGGTGTTAGCAACCACAATAGGCACATCCTCGCAAATGCGGATAGGAAAAGCAGTTGATTTGTCGGCCATTTGCAGAGAGATTTCAGTAGGTGTCAATTTATCCAGTTCAAGTCTACGATAAAGAGAGAGAGGCATAACACTAACACCGGCTCCAAGGTCGCATAACGCAGTTTTAACGTAGTTGCCTTTAATGGAGCAAGGTATAGTGGGCACACCGGGATCACCTAGTTTCTTAGGAGTTCCACCCTTGAAAGTGTAGTTAGCAAGCATGGCGGAGATCTCAACTTCAGGTATCCTCCTCTTATTAGTCACAATATCTTTCATGTAGTTAGCATACGTAGACATTTTGAGCTTATCTGTCAAACGCATTTGCAGAAAGATATGTGTGATCATCTCAACGAAGTGCTCAAAATCCTAATCATCCTTTTTCTTGGATGGTTTGGGAGGAAAGGGCATAGGTTTAAGAACCCATGGCTCCCTTTCTTTATTGTGCTTCCTAGCAGCGAAGTCATTCTTATCATATCTCTTATTCTTAGGATGTGGGTTATCAAGATCAAAAGGTTCAATCTCCACATCCTTTTCATTGCTAGGTTGAGCATCATCATGAATATAACTATTGATATTATCATTAGGCTCATGTTCAACACCAGATTGTGTTTTAGCATCAGAGATAGAGGCATCGTTTGGACTCTCAGGGGTAGCAGCAACAGGGTTGCTACCGTGCAGGTTCCTATCATATTTCTTCTTCTTTCTAGGATGACTAGGTGCATCAGTGCTAACTCCTTGAGACTCTTTTTCAACTCTCTTCGAATGACCCTCAGGATACAAAGGTTCATGGGTCTTTCTACCGCCTCTAGTAATGACTCTGACGGCATTGTCATTCGACTCGTTGAGCAAGTCATTCTGAGCTTTAAGTACTTGTTCTACCTGAGTAGTAACCATAGAGGCATGTTTACTCAGAAGCTTAAGATCATTGACATTTCTCTCCACACAAGCACTTAAATGACTAAGCATACGAGCATTCTTTTCCAATTGTCTAGTAACATAATCATTGAAACTCTGTTGTTTGGCAACAAAGTTTTCAAATTCATCCATGCATAAGCTAGCAGGTTTATCAAAAGGAATATCACTCTCATCAAACCTACGTAGAGAATTTACTTCTACTACCTGTATTGGGTTCTCGAGACCATGGATCTCTTTGATAGGTGGTAGATTTTTGACATCTTCAGATTTAATGCCTTTCTCTCGCATAGAATTCTTGGCTTCTTGCATATCGTCAGGACTGAGGAATAGAATACCTCTTTTCTTCAGAGTTGGCTTAGGAGGTGGTTGGGGAATAGTCCAAGCATTCTCATTGCACAAGATGTTATTCAACAAAATCTCTGCTTGTTCTACGGTTCGTTCCCTAAAAACACTACCGGCACAACTATCTAGATGGTCTTTGGAAGCATCGGTATGTCCATTATAGAAGATATCAAGTATCTCATTATTCTCAAGAGGGTGATCAGGCAAAGTATTTAGTAGCTGGATGAGCCTCCCTCAAGCTTGTGGGAGACTCTCTTCTTCAGCTTGAGCAAAGTTGTATATTTCCTGCAAGGCAGCTTGCTTCTTATGGGCAGGGAAATATTTCTCAGAGAAGTAGTAGACCATATCCTGGGGGCTACGCACACATCTAGGAGCAAGAGAAGTGAACCAGGTCTTAGCATCATCCTTTAGCGAGAAAGGAAAAAAGCTTGAGCATATACTAGTGGCGGATCTTTTCCTCACTAGTGGATAGGGTGGCTATATCATGCAGTTTGGTAAGATGGGCTACAACCGTCTCAGACTCATAACCCTGAAAAGGATCAGATTCGACTAGAGTGATTAACTCAGGGTCGACAGAGAATTCATAATCCTTATCGGTCACAAAATAGGCGAAGTGGCAAACTTCGAGTCGTATTTCATCCTAGCGTTCAGAGATTTTTCTTTCCACTTGCGCAGAAGTTTCTCAACTTCATAGCTATCCTTACACGCAAGAAAATCCTCAGCTATCTCTCCCTCCATAACATAGCGTGTATCAGGCATAACAGGCAATTCAGGCATAGTAGCAGGTTCTACTTCAATAGTATCAGCAGTTTCAGAAGTATCATCACATCTAGCAGCAGCTCTAGCAAGTTGTGCATCAAGGAATGCACCTAGTGGCAAAGAAGTATCAGGCATAGCAGGCATAGTATCAAGCATAGCATCATCAGGCATAGTATCAAGCATAGCATCATAAGCATTATGGCAAGCAGAAGTAGCATCATCAAGCATATGCGACATATCAAGATTTCTAGCAGGAGGTGAAGTCGCAAACTTACTCAAAACTGAAGGTGAATCAAGTGCAGAGCTAGATGGCAGTTCCTTACCTCTCCTCATAGTGGAAGGTAGGATTTTAGTTCTTGGGTCTTTCGGATTCCTCATAGTGATCAGCAGACGTAAATCCCAAGGGACTCAGAGAATATAGTTGTGCCTCCCCGGCAACGGCGTCAGAAAATAGTCTTGATAACCCACAAGTGTAGGGGATCGCAACAGTTTTCGAGGGTAGAGTATTCAACCCAAACTTATTGATTCGACACAAGGGGAAGCGAAAGAATATTCTCAAGTATTAGCAGCTGAGTTTGTCAGTTTCAACCACACCTGAAAGATTAGTGTCTGCAAGCAAAGTATCAGTAGCAAAGAGGTATCATAGCAACGGTGCCAGAAACAGGTCTGTTGACGGCAGACTATTCCTAACTTGTTGTATCAATGGCGCCAGAAAATAGCACGTGGATGGGGGACTATTCTTCCCCGGCAACAGCTCCAGAAAAGTCTTGAAACAAGTAGCAGCAAAGTAACATCAGCAGTGACAACAGTAGCAAGGAACATCAGTAGCAACAGCAGCACCAAGTAACAGCAGAGTAACAGAAGTAGCGACAGCAGTAGCAGCAAAGTAACGTAGCAAGGACCAGTAGTAAAAGACTCGTAGGCAGTGGATCGGTGATGGATGAGTATACCGGATGTGATTCATCATGTAAGAGCTATAACACGGAGAGATATGTGACTAGCTCCCGTTCGTCAATCTAATGTAGGCATGTATTCCGTATGTAGTCATACGTGCTTAGGGAAAAGTACTTGCATGATATCTATTGGCCATCCCTCCCGTGGCAGCGGGGTCCTAATGGAAACTACGGGATATTAAGGTTCTCCTTTTAATAAAGAACCGGACCAACGCATTAACATGCGGTGAATACATGAACTCCTCATACTATGGTCATCTCCGGGATTGGTTCCGGCTATTGTCACTCCGGGGTTGCCGGGTCATAACACATAGTAGGTGACTACAACTTGCAAGATAGGATCTAAAACACACATATATTGGCGACAACATAATAGGTTCAGATCTGAAATCATGGCACTCGGGCCCTAGTGAAAAGCATTAAGCATAGACAAGTAGTAGCAACATCAATCTAGAACATAGTGGATACTAGGGATCAATCCCCGTCAATAACTAACTCGATTACATGATAGATCTCATCCAACTCATCACCGTCCAGCAAGCCTATGATGAGATTACTCACGGACGATGAAGAGCATCATGGAATTGTCGATGGAGAAAGGTTGATGATGACGATGACAACGATTTCCCCTCTCCGGAGTTCTCAACATCTTCCACGCTACACATGCTATAGGCGGTTCCCAAACAGAAAAGTAAAGTTTTGACTCCCCCACCACCAATCAATCACACTACACGGCTAGGTGAATCCTCGGGTACCATCCAAACCAACATCAATCCTGGGGGAGTTTTGTTTGCAATTATCTTTTCGATTTGAGTATGGAACTGGGAATTCCAATTACCGGCCCCTTTCTCGTGAATGGTAGTGAATAAACACATATAAAGGATAACACGCCTAGCATGGAAGATACCAATAGCCCCCTCTCACCACATGAGAGGTTCGGGCATGCAAAACAGATTATTTCTTGAAGATTTAGAGAGTGTCACATGCAAATTTACTTGGAACGGCAGGTAGATACCGCACATAGGTAGGTATGGTGGACTCATATGGCACAACTTTGGGTTTATGGGAGGTGGATGCACAAGCAGTATTCCCGCTTAGTACAAGTGAAGGCTAGCAAAAGACTCGAAAGCGACCAACTAGAGAGCAACAACAGTCATCAAAATGCATTGAGATTAACTAACATTGAGTGCAAGCATGAGTAGGACATAAATCACCATGAACATGAATATAATAGAGGCTATGTTGATTTTGTTTCAACTACATGGGTGAACATGCGCCAAGTCAAGCCACTTGAATCATTCAAAGGAGGATACCATCCTATCATACTACATCATAGTCATCTCAACATTCATGTGGGCATCTAAGACAAACGATTATAAGCTCCTAGCTAAGTAAGCATGGCATAAGCAACTATGATCTCTAAGTTGTCATTGCAAACATGTTTCTCTCACAACAAAGCTGAATTAGGCATGATGAGCTAGTCATCTTTACAAAAACAAAATAGATCGAGTTCATACCAGCTTTTCCAGGCTCAGTCACTTCATCATATATCGTCATTATTGCCTTTCACTTGCACGACCGAACAATGTGAACAATAATAAGCGTGCTCATGCATTGGACTGCGCTGGAATTTTCAGGCAAACACAAAGGAGAAGACAAAGTAATATGGCTCTTTGAAAGCTAAACAGGTATGCATGCAAGAGCCACTAAACATTGTAACCATAGTCTTCTACCTTGACCCACAGAAAAAGAAAACTATCTACATGGGAAAGCTCCCAACAAGCAAAAGAAGAAAAAGAAAATCTTTTTGGTTTTCTCTCAAACTAGACAGACACACGAAAAGAAAACAAGAAAAAGAAAATAAACTAACATGGATGATACAGTGGCAAAGTGTGAACATCGGCTAACAAAGTGAAAGCATAAGCAAGAATGTAAAGTCGGTGAGAACACATACTCCCCCAAGCTTAGGCTTTTGGCCTAACTTGGTCTACTCCCAACGAGGGAAATAACCAGCTCCGGGATACTCGAGAGTGGACTGAGGATGCCACTTCTGTGTGAGCTCCTCTGGCTCCCACTGATAAACTGGCGTCTGGTACTCGACTGGTGGCTTAGGCATGGGCACCTGTGGTTGGGCCAAGCCCCAATATACGTAGATGTCCGAGGGCATAATAATGTACCTGCATGCATGAAGATCGAACAAAGGAGTAGGCAAAGTAATAGTATCACGAGTACCCTGACTAAATACCACGTTATAAATCATCCTTCCACCTATATATCTATCAAGAAAGTCATGACGAACCATGCTATCGTAATCTAGATATCTCTCGGGAAGAAGCATCTCTTCTTCCTCCTCTAGTCTAATGGGTATCTCAAAGTGTATGGTAAGACAGGTAGCATAGATACCTCCATAGACGACACCTTTAGAACGGTTCAGGTTCAACCGTTGAGCTACTATAGTGCCCAAGCTATAAGTTTTATCATTATAAAGGGCTTCGCGCAAGACCGCAAGATCTGGGGAACTAAGTGACCCAGCTTTCCCACGGCCAATCAAACATTTTCCCACGAATAGTGAGAAGTACCAAAGCACGGGAAAATGAATGCTAGCAGCTCTAGCGCAAGACACTCCTCTCTCCTCTCCTACAGCAATTGTACCGATAAAAGCTTCCAAGTCCCATGGACGAGGTTCATGAATATCCCCAACGTAAGGTAATTTGCAAACATTGCAAAAACCCTGGAGTGACATGTGCTCGGGGACATCATAAAGTTTAAACTCAACCATAGGAGGATTCTTCCTCGGATAGAAGTTAAAGCTTTGTACGAAGATATTAGTGAGGAGGAGGTATTGCAAACACTTATCTTCAACGAAGGCGGTAAGGCCTGCGTTCTCCACCAAGTGATAAAAGTCCTCATAAATTACAGCAACGAGTAAGAACACGTCGCTTGGCCACTCGCACGCTCGAACTTACACGACTCGAGGGACCGGATACTTGGGCTTCTTCTCACTCCCATCATCCTTGGGGTCACGGCTTGACGAGCCTCTCAAGAACCTCCTCATCTTTTCCCTTTTCTATCTCTGAAATTTTTTGAAATTTTTAGTGATTCTAAGGAAAAGTGAATAAGGCTCAACGAAACTCATAGCAACTACTCCCGCAAGTGCCTAGAGACCATATTACGCATCAAAACTACTTGGGAGCAGCTAGAATCAGCATACAAAGCTCAAGAACATGGTCACCAAGGCAGCAAAAATACGCGGAGTATAAGGCACTAGAGCAAAAACTAATTGGACCAATGGAGGAGTGACTTACCAAGGAGTAATTTCCCCAAAACAGTTCGGGGAATGGTGATTTGAGCAAAGAGATCGAAAATCCCAGCAAGAGGAGCAAGAACACGGGTTTGAGCTGCGAAACGATTTTTTCAAGAAGTAGGAGAAGGAGATCGGAGCAAGAACGAGTGGAGGGGGTGCCTGTGGGCCCCACAAGCCATGGTGGCGCGGCCAGGGGGGTGCCCGCGCCCCTAGGGCTTGTGGCCCACTGGTGTGGCCCCCAGACAAACTCTTTCTCCCAGTATTTTTCAAATATTCCAGAAAAAACATACTAGATTTTCACAGCGTTCGGAGAACTTTTATTTTCGGGGTATTTTTCTACCCGACGCTAAAACAGAAAACAGGGAAAACTAAACTAAATCTAACATTTTTCTTCTAAGCAACCTAAAGTGAAATCTTGGAACAGAGGTTTGTGACTCCTCAATTCATCCATCTCATGGTCATCGAAAGAAATCCGTCAATGGGGTTGATCAAATCCCCTCGACAAAACTTTCTCGAATCGCAAAAGAGAACGGAGAATTTTTAAATAGTCACTAAGTCACCTCAATGGGGATGTGTATCTCCCCAACAAGCAAATCATACTTCTTCTTGACACGAGGAATAGGGCATTCAAAGCTCTCGATAAGAATCGATGAAGTTTTTTCGATAGCATTGATGCAATGTACTCGATATTGTTTCTTCGGAAAGTGCACCGTATGCTCATTACTGTTGACATGGAAAGTGACATTGCCTTTGTTGTAATCTATAACAGCCCCTGTGGTGTTTAAAAAGGGTTTTCCGAGGATGACAGCCATGGCATCGTCCTCGGGAATATCCAAGATAACAATGTCTGTTAAGATAGTGATGTTGGCAACAACAATAGGCACATCCTCGCAAATGCCGATAGGAAAAGCAGTTGATTTGTCGGCCATTTGCAGAGAGATTTCAGTAGGTGTCAACTTATCCAGTTCAAGTCTAGATAAAGAGAGAGAGGCATAACACTAACACCGGCTCCAAGGTCGCATAACGCAGTTTTAACGTAGTTGCCTTTAATGGAGCAAGGTATAGTGGGCACACCGGGATCACCTAGTTTCTTAGGAGTTCCACCCTTGAAAGTGTAGTTGGCAAGCATGGCGGAGATCTCAACTTCAGGTATCCTCCTCTTATTAGTCACAATATCTTTCATGTAGTTAGCATACGTAGACATTTTGAGCTTATCTGTCAAACGCATTTGCAGAAAGATATGTGTGATCATCTCAACGAAGCGCTCAAAATCCTAATCATCCTTTTTCTTGGATGGTTTGGGAGGAAAGGGCATAGGTTTAAGAACCCATGGCTCCCTTTCTTTATTGTGCTTCCTAGCAGCGAAGTCATTCTTATCATATCTCTTATTCTTAGGATGTGGGTTATCAAGATCAACAGGTTCAATCTCCACATCCTTTTCATTGCTAGGTTGAGCATCATCATGAACATAACTATTGATATTATCATTAGGCTCATGTTCAACACCAGATTGTGTTTCAGCATCAGAGACAGAGGCATCGTTTGGACTCTCAGGGGTAGCAGCAACAGGGTTGCTAGCGTGCAGGTTCCTATCATCTTTCTTCTTCTTTCTAGGATGACTAGGTGCATCAGTGCTAACTCCTTGAGAATCTTGTTCAACTCTCTTCGGATGACCCTCAGTATACAAAGGTTCATGGGTCATTCTACCGCCTCTAGTAACGTCTCTTACGGCATTGTCATTCAACTCGTTAAGCAAGTCATTCTGAGCTTTAAGTACTTGTTCTACCTGAGTAGTAACCATAGAGGCATGTTTACTCAGAAGCTTAAGATCATTGACATTTCTGTCCACACAAGCACTTAAATGACTAAGCATACGAGCATTCTTTTCCAATTCTCTACTAACATAATCATTGAAACTCTGTTGTTTGGCAACAAAGTTATCAAATTCATCCATGCATAAGCTAGCAGGTTTATCAAAAGGAATATCACTCTCATCAAACCTACGCAGAGAATTTACGTCTACTACCTGTATTGGGTTATCGAGACCATGGATCTCTTTGATAGGTGGTTGATTTTTGACATCTTCAGATTTAATGCCTTTCTCTCGCATAGATTTCTTGGCTTCTTGCATATCTTCAGGACTGAGGATTAGAATACCTCTTTTCTTCAGAGTTGGCTTAGGAGGTGGTTCGGTAATAGTCCAAGCATTCTCATTGCACAAGATGTTATTCAACAGAATCTCTGCTTGTTCTCTGGTTCGTTCCCTAAAAACACTACCGGCACAACTATCTAGATGGTCTTTGGAAGCATCGGTAAGTCCATTATAGAAGATATCAAGTATCTCATTCTTCTCAAGAGGGTGATCAGGCAAAGCATTTAGTAGCTGGATGAGCCTCCCTCAAGCTTGTGGGAGACTCTCTTCTTCAGCTTGAGCAAAGTTGTGTATTTCCTGCAAGGCAGCTTGTTTCTTATGGGCAGGGAAATATTTCTCAGAGAAGTAGTAGACCATATCCTGGGGGCTACGCACACATCTCGGAGCAAGAGAAGTGAACCAGGTCTTAGCATCATCCTTTAGAGAGAAATGAAAAAAGCTTGAGCATATAGTAGTGGCGGATCTTTTCCTCACAAGTGGATAGGGTGGCTATATCATGCAGTTTGGTAAGATGGGCTACAACCGTCTCAGACTCATAACCGTGAAAAGGATCAGATTCGACTAGAGTGATTAACTCAGGGTCGACAGAGAATTCATAATCCTTATCGGTCACAAAGATAGGCGAAGTGGCAAACTTCGATTCGTATTTCATCCTAGCATTCAGAGATTTTTCTTTCCACTTTCGCAGAAGTTTCTCAACTTCATAGCTATCCTTACACGCAAGAAAATCCTCAGCTATCTCTCCCTCCATAACATAGCGTGTATCAGGCATAACAGGCAATTCAGGCATAGTAGCAGGTTCTACTTCAATAGTATCAGCAGTTTCAGAAGTATCATCACATCTAGCAGCAGCTCTAGCAAGTTGTGCATCAAGGAATGCACCTAGTGGCAAAGAAGTATCAGGCATAGCAGGCATAGTATCAATCATAGCATCATCAGGCATAGTATCAAGCATAGCATCATAAGCATCATGGCAAGCAGAAGTAGCATCATCAAGCACAGGCGACATATCAAGATTTCTAGCAGGAGGTGAAGTCGCAAACTTACTCAAATTTGAAGGTGCATCAAGTGCAGAGCTAGATGGCAGTTCCTTACCTCTCCTCATAGTTGAAGGTAGGATTTTAGTTCTTGGATCTTTCGGATTCCTCATATTGGCAAGCAGAAGTAGCGACAGCAGTAGCAGCAAAGTAACGTAGCAAGGACCAGTAGTAAAAGACTCGTCGGCAGTTGATCGGTGATGGATGAGTATACTGGATGTGATTCATCATGTAATAGCTATAACACGGAGAGATATGTGACTAGCTCCCGTTCGTCAATCTAATGTAGGCATGTATTCCGTATGTAGTCATACGTGCTTAGGGAAAAGAACTTGCATGACATCTATTGTCCATCCCTCCCGTGGCATCGGGGTCCTAATGGAAACTACGGGATATTAAGGTTCTCCTTTTAATAAAGAACCGGACCAACGCATTAACACGCGTTGAATACATGAACTCCTCATACTATGGTCATCTCCGGGATTGGTTCCGGCTATTATCACTCCGGGGTTGCCGGGTCATAACACATAGTAGGTGATTACAACTTGCAAGATAGGATCTAAAACACACATATATTGGCGACAACATAATAGGTTCAGATCTGAAATCATGGCACTCGGGCCCTAGTGACAAGCATTAAGCATAGACAAGTAGTAGCAACATCAATCTAGAACATAGTGGATACTAGGAATCAATCCCCGTCAAGAACTAACTCGATTACATGATAGATATCATCCAACTCATCACCGTCCAGCAAGCCTACGATGAGATTACTCACGAACGGTGGAGAGCATCTTGGAATTGTCGATGGAGAAAGGTTGATGATGACGATGGCGACGATTTCCCCTCTCCGCAGCCCGAAACGGACTCCAGATCTGCCCTCGAGATGAAGAACAGGATGTGGCGGCGCCTCCGTATCGCAAAACGCGATGAAACCTTCTCTCTGATTTTTTTTCCAGGCGAAACAGAAGATATAGAACTGTGATTGGGGGCGGTGGTACCACGTGGGCCACACAAGCCTGCATGGCACGGCCATAGGGGGTGGTCGCGGCCTGTGGGCTTGTGGCCCACTGGCACGCCCCCTCCGGTGGATCTTTGCGTAGGTATTTTTCTTTTATTCCAGAAAAATTCTTCGTAAATTTTCAGGACGTTCCGAGAACTTCCATTTCTGCACAAAAACAACACCATGGCAATTCTGCTGAAAACAGTGTCAGTCCGGGTTAGTTCCATTCAAATCATGCAAATTAGAGTCCAAAACAAGAGCAAAAGAGTTCGGAAAAGTAGATACGACGGAGACGTATCAACCTTAGACTATTCCTAACTTGTTGTATCAATGGCGATAGTAAATAGCACGTTGACGGAGGACTATTCTTCCCCAGCAACTGCTCCAGAAAAGTCTTGCAACAAGTAACAGCAAAGTAGCAAGTAACAGCAGTAGTGACAGCAGTAGCAAGGAATAGCAGTAGTGACAGCAGCAGGAGAGTAACAGCAGTAGCAACAGTAGTAGCGACAAAGTAACGTAGCAAGGACCAGTAGTAAAAGACTCGTATGCAATGGATCGGTGATGGATGAGTATGACGGATGTGATTCATCATGTAACAGCTATAAGACGGAGAGATAAGTAAATAGCTCACGTTCGTCAATCTAATGTAGGCATGTATTCCGTATGTAGTCATACGTGCTTAGGGAAAAGAACTTGCATGACATCTATTGTCCATCCCTCCCGTGGCAGCGGGGTCCTAATGGAAACTACGGGATATTAAGGTTCTCCTTTTAATAAAGAACCGGACCAACGCATCAACACTTGGTGAATACATGAACTCCTCATACTATGGTCATCTCCGGGAGTGGTTCCGGCTATTGTCACTCCGGGGTTGCCGGGTCATAACACATAGTAGGTGACTACAACTTGCAAGATAGGATCTAAAACACACATATATTGGCGACAACATAATAGGTTCAGATATCATGGCACTCGGCCCCTAGTGACAAGCATTAAGCATGGCAAAGTAGTAGCAACATCAATCTTAGAACATAGTGGATACTAGGGATCAATCCTCGTCAAAACTAACTCGATTACATGATAGATCTCATCTAACTCATCACCGTCCAGCAAGCCTACGATGAGATTACTCATGAACGGTGGAGAGCATCTTGGAATTGTCGATGGAGGAAGGTTGATGATGACGATGGCGACGATCTCCCCTCTCCGGAGCCCAGAACGGACTCCAGATCTGCCCTCCAGATGAAGAACAGGAGGTGGCGGCACCTCCGTATCGTAAAACGCGATGAATCCTTCTCTCTGATTTTTTTTCCGGGCAAGACAAAATAAATAGAGCTGAGTTTGGAAGCGGTGGTGCCACGTGGGCCCCATAACACCCTCACGGCGCGGCCAGGGGGGTGGCCGCGGCCTGTGGGCTTGTGGCCCACTGGCCCAACTCCTCCGGTGGATCTTTGCGGATGTATTTTTCATTAATTCCAGAAAAATTCTTCGTAAATTTTCAGGACATTGCGAGAACTTTTATTTCTGCACAAAAACCACACGATGGCAATTCTATTGAAAACAACGTTAGTCCGGGTTAGTTCCATTCAAATCATGCAAATTAGAGTCCAAAACGAGGGCAAAAGAGTTTGGAAAAATAGATATGACGGAGACGTATCAGTAGTCAACATCAAGTTCTCCCTCACACATAGACTGTAAGGTTTATCGAACCAGGAGGACTCCTAGGATCAACAATTAGGTGTCTCCCACCCTGGCGCTAGCAGAAGACGTGGACCTGCATACACAACAAATAACTTTGCTCCCAATGAGTACAAAGACGTTGTGAATCTCTTCGGCCTTGTAGTTTGCAAAGAATCAAAACACAAGCGGGAATAGTGATAGTGATTCCCACTCAAAAGTAAATAAAGTGGTAAATGATGGAGGTGTAAACAATGATGGTGATATGGACCGGAGTCACGATGTTCACTAGTGATGTCTCTCTCCAAAAGACGATAAACAACTATGCTTGGGTAAACAAATTATAGTTGGACAATTGACAGAATTATGAACACACCGCAATGCTAATTATGCTACTTGATAGTTAGAGGTTCAATGTTAATAGGCAGTACGCCAAGACAAGTAGACCGTTTATTCATCAGCATCTACTTACTAATCATCCACCTTGAGATATCTATCCAGAACATCTCGCCGGTATTAAGTTGCGAGCCCCACCCAAAGTGTAAACTCAAAGCAACGGACAACAGCATTAACGAACTATGCATAAAGTAAACAATCCTTGCAACCATGGTCACAAGCACCGTTGTTTTCTCCTTGGTGGCAACATCACATCCCCTAGTCTCATGTTTCTGTCACTCAAGCTAGACATTGAGGGGCATGAACCCACAATCATACATAACACTCCCTCTTGGAGTTACAATGTCCTACTCGGCCAAAGCAATAAATAGCAACGGAGAACATGCATGAATCACTAAGGAACGTAATATAAAAGGATAATCAAATATATAACTCATAAAAATCTAAACATAATATCATAATCCATCGGATCCCAACAAACCGAGCATAGCAATAGCAAGAGAATTACATAGATGCTTTGATCATGTAGGGCAGCTCACAAGGACTATCCATTGAAGCACAAGATTGGAGAGAAGACATCACATAGCTACTGGTCGTGGACCCATGGTCCAAGGAGGACTACTCATGGCACGTCCGGGAAACGTCCATGGCGGTGGAGAAGCTCTCGGAAGTCAATCATCCCTCTGGTAGGGTGCCGAGAAGAGGTTTCCTGACGCTCCCGATCTCGGGAGCGCTGCGGCAGCGGAACGGTGGAGAAATTTGCGATTCTGGATGTGATGGAAGGATTTTCTCGCGGAGGAGTAAATATAGTCCAAAGGAGGGCACCGGAGGAGGTGGGACTCACCCAGGCGGCCTCTTGGCGCGGCCTAGGGCCAGGTCGCGCCCACAGGTCGCCTGGGAGGCCCGTGGGCCCCCTCTGGCCCATCTTCGATGATCTGGAAGCTTCCGTTACATTGATTTTTTATATATTTTTCTTGGAATTTTCCGGGCTTGGGAAAATTGGGTAAAAGCCCCTGCAAAAAATACATCAGCAGATAGGAACTCACACTGGGTGCACTAAGTTAGTAGGTTAGTCCAAATATTTGTAAAATGATATAAAAGTGTGGCAAAACATATAACAATGTCACCCAAAATATCATGGAACAAGCAGAAGTTATAGATACGTTTGGGACGTATCAACATCCCCAAGCTTAATTTCTTCTCGTCCTCGAGTACATAAATGATAACACAATAATTTTTGTGGTGACATGCTAACACACATATAAGAACTTCAAAGTAAAGTAAGTAAGATATGCAATTCAAGTCAAGACAATAACAAGCAAGAGTCTATATCTAGTATTGAATTTATCAAAGTAAGAACATAAAGGTGCAAGAGCTCTCGCTGTCCGTGACTCTAATGTCTCCAAATGGTGTTTGCGTGCAAGAAGCGGGAGATGGGTTGAGATCATAAAATATTTTTAATTGAGAACTCAATCTACTAAACCTCACACTTGGTCTCCTTCGAAATCTTATTTTGACTCATCCCCAGACCACTAGTCAGGCACAAGTCAAAATGATCCTCTCCCTTTCGACTTTGAGCACTCATGCAATGATGAGCGTAAGCAAGATATGTTGGCACTTAGGATGGCAAATAGAATAATGGTTGGGAAGGAAGACAAAAAGGTGTGAAAGGATCACATCAATGAGGACAACCATAGGCGAGAGAAAGCCAATTGATAGATATGATGTGAGGAGTAGGGATTGCCATGTAAGGGATGCACATATGAGCTAAGGTAAGCTCTGCAATGGAACTAGTGGGGGGTGCATACAACTTGTTTGCTCATGAATACCTAGAGCTCATTTGAGGAGGCTCATCATTGCAATATGCAAACCAAGTTCTATAGTGTAAGGGTCCCCACATAGTTATGCATGAATGATAATCTCTATGTAGTACAAATATAGCAATGGAGTACGAGTGTGGATCTTTCAAAAGAAATAGTAGTGTTTCCCCCTTCTCTCTTTTTATTTATTTATTTCTAAAAAAATTTAGTGGCCTCTTTGGCTCTTTCATTTTATCTCTCATTTGTCCTCTTTGGGATCTTTTGTTTGTCCTCTTTGAGATCTTTTCCTCACTTAAGGGCAACACTCTATGATTTACATGAATAGAAAGAAGATCATCACACTTTATAAGAAGTACTCAACATAACGACAAGTGAAAACTATCATGATGTATGCAAATGTATGCCTCTGATGGTGTAGCAGGATATGCAATGATACTAGCGCGTCATGTAGCAATAATTGGGGCAAGGCCCAACTATCATGCGGCTCTACGATCAAGCAAAAGCATGTATAACATGAAGATCAAGTTATGAGATGGTGGATGTTGCATGGCAATGTATCTCAGAAAGGCTATGGAAATGCCTTAATAGGTAGGTATGGTGGCTGTTTTGAGGAAAGATATAATGAGGCTTATGTATGACAAAGCGTATCATGTCATGGGTTTGGATGCACCGGCGGAGTTTGCACCAACTCTCAATGTGAGAAAGGGCAGTGCACGGTACGGAAGAGGCTAGAAAAATATGGATGGTAGAAGTGCCAACAATCGTATACTCACATTAGTCCGAAGAACTCATACACTTATTATCGGTAACTCTCTATCTAGTTAGGAAATTCACAAAGAGACAAGTACCTCGAGGAGCAGTGTTTCGGGGTTTGGTTATCCTTGCGCGTCCTCGGCTCATGGTAACGTGAGGGTACTCTATATATTCCAACCCCTCCAGAGGTTAGTGATCAATTTAGTAGCTAGAGTTCTCAACTATTTTTTAGTTTTTGAAAAACACACGGATTTCCCAAAATACGACACCTATCACTAATAGTCTCAAGCTCTTGGCACCAATAGTCCAAACATTACTCAAATCAATACCTCAAAACTATTGCAAGTTACTACTATACTTAAATAGCAACTTCAGTTACCTACTCATGCAAGACACACAACTCAGTACAACGAGCCAACTCTCTAAACAAGATAAGCATGATAACTCAAGAGAGATCCAAAAGCAACCTAAATAAAAGCTCTTAAAAAGATAAGCATGAAAACTAAGAGCTAAGCATGACATCAGCTACGAAAAGAAAGAGAACACACATAAAAGATAAGCATGAAAACCAATGTTGTGTTCTAGAGTGGAATGGAGCTTATTTCTCTCCCAAACAAGCTAGGCTAGGTTCCGACTTGTTATGAACAGCAAGCAAAACTAAAACAAACTAAAAAGTAAAGAGCGGGACGCTCCAAGCATAGCACATAATATATGTAGTGATAAAAATATAGCATGGAGATGGACGAACTGATGATGGTTGATAGAGAAGGGGATGCACGGGGGCATCCCCATGCTTAGACGCTTGAGTCTCCTTGAATATTTCTTGGGGTGCATGGGGGCATCCCCAAGCTTGAGCGCTTGACACTACTGTATCTTCTTTCGTCATCTCCCATCGCGTACTTGAAAATTCCCTTCATACGAAACTCATCATAAGCTGATTAGAGTGGTTTGTACCCTTAATAAAATAATTCATTACCTACTGGAAATAAAAAAATTCATGAAAAGCTACTGATTCTCATGATTGCCAAAAAAAATTTGCAAATAAAAAGTAAGCTTAGGATTTGCAAAACAATGAAAACGCAAAACATGGCAGAATCCATGAAAAACAGAACAACATGTAGTAAATAATTTATTCGGGGCACTTCTGTAACTCAAATAAAAAAACAGAAAAGATGCGAGAAATAAAATTATATAGATCATGTTGTCAAAACAATTCATATCAAAAAGATGATGTCGTGATTTTTGGCGAATTTTTCTGTCAAGCAGACAGAATCTGTTTCTGGACAACATGTCATGATTTTTGAACTTTCTTGCAATCGGAGGCTATTACTTGTCACAAAGCTTAAAAATAAAGATACAATGATGTTGCTACAGCAGTAACAAGACCACTAAAACTGAAAATAAAAACAAATTGGGTTGCCTCACAACAAGCGCTTTCTTTTATGCCTTTGAACTAGGCATAATACAAGAAGATCAAGTTGTATCAATTGAACCATCATCAAGATCATCAAAGAGCTCTTCAATAATACAACTAGTCTTAAGGGGACTATCAAAGAGAGGCTTAGTGGCAACACTTCTAGGAGAAAAAGCAAAGGTAGTAAGACCAATTGGAATTTCATTTCTAATTCTATTTAAGAGAGGTATCTCTTCCAAGGTCTTCACAGTTTCAACACCCTTAGCAATAGGTATACTCGTTTTGGGTTGATGAACCTTGGGTACGTTAACGAACCTAGGTCCCTTCCTTGCGGGGGTTTCTACATTTTTATTCTTGATGGAGGATAGATAACTTCCTAAAGTTCCAAAAATATCCTCGATCTTATCAATCTTAGAAGGATCCACATCATGGGATTTAAGGGTCTCCAAAGTTTTGTAAATTTTGTTCATGGAGGTATCAAGTCTATTTAAGTTCCCTTGAATCCTACGATCCACTTCATTTATTTTACACATTCTTGGCATCTTTAGCTCTATATTCTCAAGTTTACTCATAATGTGAGCTAAAGTGATATCATCCCTTATGTCAACAATAGGTGGGATTCCGACGAGATTTTCCATAATGTTAAGAGCCTCCCCAACGGGAGCTTCCAAGAAATCCCCTCCTATTGTTGTGTCTAGAACAAACCTATGCCAAGAAGTAATACCAACATAAAAAATTTCTAAGAAAAATAGTGGTGGATTGCTTCTTGGTGGCTCTATCTTGAGAATTTTTAATTCTATACCAAGCATCTTTCAAACTTTCTCCAACCCTTTGTTTGAAGGTGAGAATCTCTCCTTTTGGTGTAAGACTAGAGGCAAAGGATTTAGACATACTGACTAAACGAAGCAAATCAACTAATTTTTTTTTGGTTTTTGGTATAAGACTCTAAAGCAAAAACTAAAAAGCAAACTAACAAGACTAAAAAGCAAAGGTAAAAGATAGCGTGCAACTCCCCTATCATGAAGACTCGAGTCCCCGGCAACGGCGCCAAAAAACTTTCCTTGATGACAAGATGATGTATATCCTTCTCGCTCCTCGTTGGTTACCCCAAGTGGAAGGTTGAGATGTAGTCAACAGCAAGTTTCCCCTCACATCGAGACTGTAAGGTTTATCGGACCAGGAGGACTCCTAGGATCAACAAGTAGGTGTCCCCCACCCTGGCGCTAGCAGAAGACGTGGACCTGCACACACAACAAGTAACTTTGCTCCCAATGAGTACACAGAGGTTTTCAATCTCTCCGGCCTTGTAGTTTGCAAAGGATCAAAACACTAGTAGGAATAGTGATAGTGATTGCAACGAAAAAGTAAATAAAGCGGTAAGTGATGGAGGTGTAAACAATGCTGGTGATATGGACCGGAGTCACAAGATGTTCACTAGTGATGTCTCTCTCCCAAAAGACGATAAACAACTATGCTTGGGTAAATAAATTACAGTTGGGCAATTGACAGAATTATGAACGCACCGCAATGCTAATTATGCTACTTGATGGTTAGAGGTTCAATACTAATGGGCAGTACGCCAAGACAAGTAGACCGTTTATTCATCAGCATCTACTTACTGGTCATCCACCTTGAGATATCTATCCAGAACATCTCGCCGGTATTAAGTTGCGAGCCCCACCCAAAGTGTAAACTCAAAGCAACGGGCAACTGCATTAACGAACTATGCGTAAGGTAAACAATCCTTGCTACCGTGGTCACAAGCACCGTTGTTTTCTCCCTGGTGGCAACAACACATCCCCTAGTCTCATGTTTTTGTCACTCAAGCTAGACATCGAGGGCCATGAACCCATAATCATGCATAATGCTCCCTCTTGGAGTTACAATCTACTACTCGGCCAAAGCAATAAATAGCAACGAAGAACATGCATGAATCACTAAGGAACATAATATAAAAGGATAATCAAATATATAACGCATAATAATCTGAACATAATCTCATAATCCATCGGATACCAACAAACCGAGCATAGAAATAGCAAAAGAATTACATTGATGGCTTGATCATGTAGGGCAGTTCACAAGGACTAACCATTGAAGCACAAGATTGGAGAGAAGACATCACATAGCTACTGGTCAAGGACCCATGGTCCAAGGAGGACTACTCACGACACGTCCGGGAAGCGACCATGGCGGTGGAGAAGCTCCCGGAGGTCAATCCGCCCTCAGGCAGGGTGCCGGGAAGAGGTCTCCTGACGCTCCCGATCTCGGGAGCGCGGCAGCAGCGGAGCGATGGAGAAATTCACGATTTTGGATGTGATGGAAGGGTTTTCTCGCAGAGGAGTAAATATAGGCCAAAGGAGGGCACCGGAGGAGGTGGGACCCACCCAGGCGGCCTCTTGGCGTGGCCTAGGGCCAGGTCGCGCCCACAGATCGTGTGGGAGGCCCGTGGCCCCCCTGTGGCCCATCTTCCGTGATCTGGAAGCTTCCGTTATGCTGATTTTTTATATATTTTTCTTGGAATTTTCCGGGCTTTAGAAAATTGGGTAAAAGCCCATGCAAAAAAGACATGAGCAGACAGGAACTGGTACTGGGTACACTAAGTTAGTAGGTTAGTCCAAATATGTGTAAAATGATATAGAAGTGTGGCAAAACATATAAAAATGTCACCTAAAAGATCATGGAACAAGCAGAAATTATAGATACGTTTGGGACGTATCAAGCGCGCCTTGGCCCCGGGGGCTACTCTCGACGTTCTGGGAATGGGGGTACCCAGACCTGCCTGCCTATGGCCCAGGGCTCGCCCACTTCATCAAGCAAGCACACGGCACCACTGAAGGCAAGGCCCTCGCGAGGGCCCGAGCCTCGCGAGGAGGAGCAGCACCAAGACCCGCACGGGGCCTCCTCACGACCCTGAGAGAGCGGCGGAGATTCCAAGGCAAGACCCGGTCTCACGAGTCAAGGGTGACGCGGGGAAAGGACAGGCGAGCAGCAGATTGCAGGATGGTGCAGTTTCCCCTTTCGTGCAAAGGAGAGAAGGACGTACGCTGGTTCCCAAGGCATCTTCCAAAGGTTTCCATTCTGGTGCAACAAGGCCATCGCCGCCCGCCAGCATGACGGACGTCATCCCTGGACCCGTCCCTGCTGCGCCGACAGCCACTTTGCATGCGAAGACCATCTTTGGGCGGGGGAGCATGTTCTCGTGTTCCCCTTCAAAATTGGCCATTGTGGGATCCCTTCACGCCCTTGCGATAAGGGAAGAGGACCCGGGCCTCCACTATATATAGAGGATAGGTATTTCATAAAAGGACACATGATTCGTTCATTCGCCGACCAGCATCACACAAAGGTCACCCAGCCTCCGGAGGCCCTCGAACAATGTACTAGTTCATCCACCAACCTCCATGAGAGGCAATCCACCAAAGCAGGAGTAGGGTATTACGCTTCTCAGCGGCCCGAACCTGGGTAAACTACCGTGGTATGTATCTTCCTCGCCATCGGGTGAGTTCTCTACTATCCCCAGCGAGTAGCGAGTTAGGTGAGGCAAGCCCGAGAGAGATCTTCGTACACGCCCCTGAGTTCGAATCTTTAGGATTTTGCGGAGCCCGAAATCAGACACCGTGGCTCACAGATTACTACAACAACAGTTGCAGGTACGAGTAAAGCTATACTTCGATGTGAGCGTGATGATTGTGCTATTTGGAGTTTCTTTTTATTCTTCTTCTACATCGATCTAGGATGGGTTCCACGCCGACAGCCTGGGATAGCAAGGATGGACATCGTTCTTTTATCATTTGATTTTGTTCGTAGTCAGACCCTACTCTTCTTCATGGTGATTGAACATATTGTTGTATTGTGTTGTTTATGTTGTAGCTTGTGGTGAGTGTAAGACAATTCCATATACTCATCTCTTATGTACATGTACTTGTAATGATAACCATTCTTGCGAAACAACGAGATGCGCTTCTATCCCAGTCGAGGCCCTCGTGCTAAAATAAGGATATAATCGCATCTTGGGCGTTATAAGGGTCTTCACCCGGCTTTGTACAAAGGATTACAAGCCTTGTGGGCCGACTTGTACAAAAGAGACTGTCTGGTGGCCTGGGAGCCGCGCCTCACGTGTAGAACTTGCAAAGATGCTCGATATTCCATGAGTTTTGCACCGGGTTGCCATCTTCGATCTCCAGGCGGACTGCGCCGAGCCTGGTGACTTGTACCACTCGGTAAGAGCCTTCCCCTTTCGTGCCAACTTGTTTGTCCCCTTCACAGAATGGATCCATCGAAGGACAAGGTCACCTTCCTCAACGCCCCTGGCATGCACCATACGACTATGATAGTGATGCAGAGCTTGCTCGTACCGATCTGCATGGAGCACAGCTTGGAGGTAATCTTCCTTTAGGAGCACGGCATCGTCTTACCGTAATTGCTCTTGTTGTTCTTCATTGAAGTCTTGTACTCCAAGTGACCTGTATGTGAGTTTCGTGGGAGCACTGCCTCTGCACCATAAGCGAGTGATAAGTGTGTCTCGTTGTTGGCTCAATTTGGCATCGTTCTGATCGACTAAAGAACCGCCGACAGCTCATTAATCAAGCACCTCCCGTTCTTGTGCAGCTTCTCCAAAGTCCTGGTCTTTAGGCCTTGCAACACTTTAGAGTTTGCCCTCTCTGCTTGGCCATTTCTCCTAGGGTGTGTAACTGATGTGAAGCAGATCCTGGCACCAATATCTTAGCAGTATTGCATGAAGATGTTGCTGGCGAACTGCGTGCCACTGTTAGTGCTGATCGTGTTGAGTACTCTGTAATGGCAAACAATCCCTCTGAAAAACTTTTATGTCATTTGTGCCATCACCTTCGTCACTGACTCCACTTCTGTCCACTTTATAAACTTGAGGATGGCTACGAACAAGAATTCAAAGCCCTTGGTAGCACAGGGGAAAGGGCCGACGATGTGGAGCCCCGAGACCGCAAATGGCGAAGAGAGTGGAATGGATTGGAGGTCTTTTGTCAGCTGATGTATTTTCTTGGCATGGAATTGGCATGCCTCACATGTAGTCACCACCTCCAAGGCGTCTTGAAGAGCAGTGAGCCCAATAGAAGCCTTGTTGGAATGCCTTTCCGACAAGGGCTCATGATCCCAGGTGGGAGCCACAAATCCCTTCATGTATCTCTGCCAGCGGCCGTTGTCCTTCTTCTGGGGAATGCACTTAAATTTCACGCCATTTGGTCTCCTCTTGTATAGAGTGTTTTCCATGAACTGGTACATGCTCGATAGTCGAGCTACTCTTTCAGCTTCTTCTTGCTCTACAGGAAGTTCACCTGTCTAGAGGTACTGGACTATTTCTTGCACCCATGCCGAAGCCTGTGGCCCACGACAAGGACCAAAGGCATCTCTTTTGCCGTGGTAGCGCTAGCTTCGACGACAAGGACCATTGGGTCTACCAGAGCTTGCTACTCATTGATAAGCATTTTATGATTTCCGACAACTTTCTTGCCATCGGTTTGTAGCTCTCTCGGGAGATAGTTGCCAGAAGTGATATTTCACTTCTTGGCTCACCTATTTGATGGGCTATTGGATGGTTGAGTAAGTCGGAGTGCAAAAGTACTTGGTTCCACAAGCAACTTTCAAGCAGCTTGTTTTGACACGTCATCGGCAATGATGTTCTCTGCCTGCGGAATGTGTTCCCTCTGTAGACTGTCAAAATGCTCTATCAACTTCTTCATTTCATCTACATAGGCTTCCATTACAGGGCACTCGCAATCCTATTCGATGCACAAACAGCTATGAGTCGCCTCGGACAATCAACTTCTTGATGCCAAGGTCGACTGGTATCCGAAGACCGGCAAGAAGTCCCTCACACTCTATCGTGTTGTTCGTCGACGCGTAGTGGAGGAAGTGCATATGGATCAAATACTTGAGGTGCTCTCCGGTGGGTGCGGCAAGCAGCACTCCAGCACCGACACCTTGTAGCGAGAAGGCCCCATCAAAGTACATGACCCATTCTTGAGGTGTTTCTTTGTCGGGGAGGATTGTTCCTAGAATTTCTTTGTCTTGCGTTGGTACCCATTCGGTGATGAACTCCCCTGGGGCTTTGCTCTATATGGTTGTGCTACCTCTTGAGCTTGCGTTGGTTTTTCCCTTGAAGAGGAAAGGGTGATGCAGCACAGTAGTAGTAAGTATTTCCCTCAGTTTTGAGAACCAAGGTATCAATCCAGTAGGAGAATCAAGCCAAGTGTCTAGAGTACTTGCGCAAACACAAACGAGCTTGCACCCAACGCTATAAAGGGGTTGTCAATCCCTTCAAGATTGATTGCAAAGTGAGATCTGAAGGTGGAAAGTGCAACGAAGTAAAAGTGTAAGGCTGAAAATATGATGTGAAGTAGACCCGGGGGCCATAGTGCTCACTAGAGGCTTCTCTCAAAATAGCAAATATTATGGTGGGTGAACAAATTACTGTCGAGCAATTGATAGAACCGCGCAAAGTCATGACGATATCTAAGGCAATGATCATACATATAGGCATCACGTCCGAGACAAGTAGACCGATACTGTCTGCATCTACTACTATTACTCCACACATCGACCGCTATCCAGCATGCATCTAGTGTATTGAGTTCATGACGAACAGAGTAACGCCTTAAGCAAGATGACATGATGTAGAGGGATAAACTCAAACCAATGATGTAAACCCCATATTTTTACCCTTGATGGCAACAACACGATGCATGCCTCGATGCCCCTTCTGTCACTGGGACAGGTCACCGCACGGTAGGAACCCAAAACCAAGAACTTCTCCCATTGCAAGAATCATAGATCAAGTTGGCCAAACAAAACCCACAACTCGAAGAGAATTACAAGGATATGAAATCATGCATATAAGAGATCAGAAGAAACTCAAATAAGATTCATAGATAATCTAATCATAAATCGACAATTCATCACATCTCGACAAACACACCACAAAAGAATATTACATCAGATAGATCTCCATGAAGATCATGGAGAACTTTGTATTGAAGATCCAAGAGAGAGAAGAAGCCATCTAGCTACTAGCTATGGACCCGAAGGTCTATGGTGAACTACTCACGCATCATCGGAGAGGCCATGGTGTTGATGAAGAAGCCCTCCATATCCGAATCCCCTCCGGCAGGGCACCAGAACGTGCCCAGATGGGATCTTGTGGAGACAGAAGCTTGCGGCGGCGAAAAAGTATTTTCGTGGATCTCTCGCGTAGTTTTTGATTTTTCGGGAATTTATAGGCGTAAGAGGTAGGGCAGACCAGCCACTGGGGGCCCACAAGCCTGCTAGGCGCGGGCCCCCCTGGCCGCGCCTAGGGGGCTTGTGTCCTCCCCTCGTGGCCTCTGCCTTGGTTCTCACTCCCCCTGCGTATCTTATGTTCCGGAAAAAAACTTTTCGAAAGTTTTATTCCGTTTGGACTCTGTTTAATATCCTCCTCTGAAAAGGGTCAAAAACACGGAAAAAACAGGAACTGGCACTTGGCACTGAGTTAATAAGTTAGTCCCAAAAAATATATTAAAGGCATACAAAACATCCATAGTTTGACAAGATAATAGCATGGAACCATCAAAAATTATAGATACGTTGGACACGTATCAAGCATCCCCAAGCTTAACTCATGCTCGTCTTCGAGTAGGGAAGTGATAAAGACTGAATTTTTTGTGTGGAATGCTACCTAGCATAGTTGTCCTTTGCAACTTCTTTCGTGTGACATGAATGTTCAGATCCATAAGATTCAAAACAATAGTTTTCTATTGACATGAGAACAATAATACTTCAAGCAAACTAGCAAGGTAATCATGAACTTTTGAAATAACAAGGCCAAAGAAAGTTATCCCTACAAAATCATATAGTCTGGCTATGCTCCATCATCCCCACGCAACGAATTTAAATCATGCACAACCCCAGTATTGGCCAAGTAATTGTTTTCGCACTCTTACTTTCTCAAACCTTTTTCAACTCTCACGCAATACATGAGTGTGAGCCATGGATATAGTACTATAGGTGGAATAGAGTGTGGCGGAGGTTGTGAGGCAAAAAGGAGGAGATGGTCACATCGACTCGGCATATCAAAGGGCTATGAAGACGCCCATTAATAGATATCAATATGAATGAGTAGGGATTGCCATACAACGGATGCACTAGAGCTATAAGTATGTGAAAGCTCAAAAGGAGAACTAGTGGGTGTGCATCCAACTTGCTTGCTCACGAAGACCTAGGGCAATTTTGAGGAAGCCCATCATTGGAATATACAAGCCAAGTTAGATAATAAAGATTCCCACTAGCATATGGTGGTGACAAATTGAGAGGCTCTCAATCATGAAGAACATTGTGCTATTATGAAGCACAAGTGTGGAAAAAGATAGTAGCATTGTCCTTTCTCTCTTTTTCTCTCATTTTTTTTGTTTGGGCTCTTTGGCCTCTCTTTTTTATTTTTTTGGTGGGCATCTTTGGCCTCTTTTTTTATTCCCCACATGGGACAATGCTCTAATAATGATGATCATCACACTTTTATTTACTCACAACTCAAAGCTTAGAATGATGATGACTCTATATGAAATGCCTCCGATAGTGTACCGGGATGTGCAACGATCTAGCTTGGCGTATGACGTTTAAACATCTCGCTAGCTATCTTACGATCATGCAATGGCAATATGAGAGTGACGGCACAAGTCATGAGACGGAACGGTGGGAGTTGCATGGCAATATATCTCGGAATGGCTATGAAAATGCCATAGTAGGTAGGTATGGTGGTTGTTTTGAGGAAGGCATATGGTGGGTATGTGCGCCGGTGAAAATTGCGCGGTACTAGAGAGGCTAGCAATGGTGGAAGGTGAAAGTGCATCTATACCATGGACTCACATTAGTCATGAAGAACTCACATACTTATTGCGAAGGTTTTTATTAGTAATCGAAACAAAGTGCTAAATGCATACTCCTAGGGGAACGGTTGGTAGGTGTTAACCATCGCGCGATCCCGACCGCAACACAAAGGATGACAACCAATAGATCAATTATGCTCCGACTTCCTAACATAGCGGTTCACCATACATGCATGTTACGGGAATCACTAACTTCAACACAAGTATTTCTAGATTCACAACACCCTACTAACATTACTCTTAGTATCACCAAATCCATATCTCAAAAATAATTGAGAGGAATCAAACTTCTCTTTCTAATCAATGCACAAGAAGATGGAAGTTTCATTCTATCCTCTTTGGATTCCTATCACCTTTGGGACTACTTTCATAGCACAAGACAACTACCAAGTTACTGAGAGAGATCACTCTCAAAAAGATATAAGTGAAGATCGAGAGTTCTTATTTCTCCAAAATATGACACCGCCGTGCTCTAAAAGATCAAAGTGAAGCACATGTGAGCTAAATTGCCTAACTCAAAAGATATAAGCGAAGCTCAAAGAGTATTCTAGCAAAATCACGATGAGTGCATGTCTCTCTCAAAAGGTGTGCAGCAAGGATGATTGTGACCCAACAAAAAGAAAAGACTCCTACGATACAAGGTGCTCCAAGCAAAACACATATCATGTGGTGAATAAAAATATAGCTCGAAGTAATGCTACCGATGGATTGAAGACGAAAGAGGGGATGCCTTCCCGGGGCATCCCCAAGCTTAGGCTTTTTGGTGTCCTTTAATTTGGCTTGGGATGCCTTGGGCATCCCCAAGCTTGAGCTCTTTCCACTCTTTATCCCTTTGTCCATGAGAACATCACCCAAAACATGAAAACTTCACAACACAAAACTAAAACAGAAACTCGTGATATCATTAGCACAAGAAAACAAACTACCACCTCTTGAGGTACTGTAGAAATCTTGATTTCTATTTATATTGGTGTTAGATTACTGTATTCTCACTTTTCCATGGCTAGTACCCCCCCCCCCCCCCGATACTATCCATAGCTTCATCAAAACATGCAACCAACACAACAAAAACAGAATCTGTCAAAAACAGACAAGTCTGTAGCAATCTGTATACTTCGTATACTTCTGGTACCTCAAAAATTCTGAAAAATTACGGAATCCTGGGAAATTGGCATATAAACCAGAAGCAAAAAGAATCAACTCAAAATCTCTTTCTGGATAAAAATGCAAAATAATTTCGTGAGCGAAAAGTTTCTGCCTTTTTCCAGCAGGATCAAACAACCAACACCAAACTAGTCATAAAGGTTTTGTTTGGCTCAAACACAAAAAGAAACACAAAAGACACAATCATAACAGAATTATGATGGTGTGTACGCAACAAAATAGAAAGAAAAATATAAATTCATTGGGTTGCCTCCCAACAAGCGTTATTGTTTAACGCCCTTAGCTAGGCATAAGGTGATGGAATCACGTATCGTCGTCTTTGGTACTCAAACCATAAGTAGCCCTCATCATGGATTCATAAGGCAATCTTATTTTCTTTCTAGGAAAATGCTCCATGCCCTTCTTTAAAGGAAATTGAAGCCTAATATTCCCTTCCTTCATATCGATGATAGCACCAATTAAGGACAGTAAAACTGTACCACATCCCAGCCTTCTCACGCATCCTTATTTTATGGCCGTCAGATCATGTGTCTTGGTCGATTCTAGCCATACGATTGCTGCCCATTATCGTGATTAACAACTAAGTGGCCCTGCTGTCCTGGGGCACCTACTCTCATAGCCGAATCGGTGGCTTCTGGTTAATTTGGGCCCTTGCACCACACAAAGCCCACTGGTAATTTAGCTTCGATCACATTATGTGCTCGGAAGAGAAACCCACCATCGAAACACCCAACCCAGCCAAACCCTACTCTCTTTCTTCCTCGCCCTAGATTCCTTCGTCTCCCGAGTCCCACATCGATCGTTGCCGCCATCGTTGCTACCGTCTCCACATGACGACGACCTTGCTCCCGAAGTTGGTCTTCTCCCCAGCGCAGCCGCTCCCACTCCCACTCCCACCCCTCCCTCACATTCTCTTCCAAATCGAACAACAGTTCAGGTGGGGAATGCTTGCGCAACGAGGAATGGATCGATCAGGGTGCTCGATAAGATACAACAAACACGTGGTCTTCTGGTCGATCCAGCAGAGGAGCGCGAGGGAATTAGCAGGGGTGCGCAGATCACCCACCTTCTTCTCAGTAGCGCAACTCGGTGGTGTCCACAAAATTTAGAGTGTTTCTTGTCAGTAGAAAATTAGCAGCCATTTGAGATTGAACTTGTGCTTCTCATGTGTATTAGAAGTGATTTTAACTCATAAGAGGATTTGAGCCTGATGTTCTACTTATGATTACTCTTGCTGTCTTGTAAAGGATGGATTTGATATGCTCTCTGAGGATTTTTTGAATGTCTAAATGACTTGGGTGTGTCACGTACATTTACCTACCCAACTTTTTGTTTTTTCATATGATATAAATATCTGTGTTTTTGGAAAAATTCCACCCATCGGTTAACTATAGAACACCACAAATACAGTGCATTGCTATTTCAGTGGTGTGCTGTTAATTGTTCACAATATTACAAGGTTGTTTCATCACTACTTGGTTGGGGAGTTTACACAGCATTGTGTAAGTTTCTCTATTGACCGTGCTTTGTAAGTGTACATTGGTCAACGACTTAAATCATGGATTCTGTTGGTACTTGGTAAGCTCCCTAAAGTTGCAACCCTTTTAATATAGATTTGCTGCATTGACATATGCTCACTTAGGTGTTCTTTACAGTACTGGAGAAATGGTGCTTGCTTACATCAGCTGAATATATTTCTCGCAGATGGCTTTGTTGCTTATTTAGTTGGTAGTAAAATCATGTATCAAAGAATGGTATATAGCTTAATTGCGTCAGCAATCTGTGAATATTTCAGCAGCTCAAGGAGCCTTCTTTTGACAGGAAACCAGTTATCATGTGGCTCTCATCATAGTATGAGAGAAATATGTTTAGCCTTGAGAATATTTCACAGAGTTTTGTCGGTGTTCTTGCTAATTTCGACAGGTTCTATGCATAGATAATATGTTTACTCCTTGCGTCTACTTCTGATCATGATTTGACTTTTGCTTATATTTCTGCATCCATCTTCTTTCTAGGTTTAATCAATTTACTAATTCTATGCTCCTATCAGCAGGCGAGATGTTGTTCCTTGGAGCTTCAGCACAAGGACTTCTTTGTGAGTGGGCAATGCTATGTTTCTTCAAATAATACCCTTTATAGTGTGCCTGTTCTAAAACAAGTGAGTTTCCACAATTTTTTTAATATTTAATGAAGTTCAATGAATGTCACATGTGAGGATCAACCTCCTTGAGTTTGTTATGCAAAAATATAAGTTCCGCATGTTGCCAATAATGTTTATTAGGTCGATGAGGCAGCCATAGGATGCGTGCGGTGGCCTGCTACAGGAAAGGCGGGGCACTAGCCCAAGGATGAGTTGGTTGCAGGACAACGGTACTAGGATAGGGCAGTTTGATGTTCCCTCTCTCTCTCTCTACTCTCTCACCCATCGCTCCCACATTTCTCTGCAGTGAACATGGCCAACGGCTACATTCTCAAGGTTGAAGATTAATGCTCCAGTCAACTCTGCTGATGTCAACCGCATTATCGAAGGGATGTTTCAAGGATCCCCCCCCCGCCTCACTGCAGCATCAATCCGTTCACCATGCACGAGCTCTCCCGTCGTGCTCGATATGAACTAACCTGGAGGGACGAGCATACAAGAATTTCTAAGAAAGTCAGAGGAGCACCGACATCATATGAATGGGAGAACAGAGTAAGTTAATCTTGAGATTTGCATCTTTAGCTCTTCAATGTACTTCTAATTATCAGGCTCACATGTTATAGTCACCGATGCCGCTGCCTACTTACAGGAACTTTATAATCTTCATGTTATTTGTGGCGTCAACCATAATGTGTCTGGCCCTGTGTACTGTGTACTGCACTGATGCTGACAAACACATTTTCATATTCCATCACATTCATGTTAATTTTCTGGCAAGTCTAAGAGATGGAAATCCAAAACTCTTCTATATTTTTTTAGAGAAAGAGGATTACTCCAAAACTCTTCTATATATACTCATAAGATGCAAATCCCGTAAATGAACCCTGTGAAGAAACACTAACAACATAACTGATTTGACATGAGGTAAGATGCAGGCTTTGGATTTTGATAATAATTTTGTAAAGTAACTCCAGGACCAACGGAACTCCTTGTATAGTGGAATACATCTACTAATCAAATCTATCTACTACATGGCACGATCCATGCATGCTAACCACCAGTGCTGGAAGAAGATTCCCTGCTTCCTAATTTCCTCGTCGCTGGCTCGGCCTTGGTCGTTGTTGGCAATTGGTTATCTTGTCAGTACTTCACAATTAGGATGATGCATTCCCCTACTTCTCTTAATTTGGTGCTCATTCCCGTGCTATTTTATTTAACTAGACGGACGTGTTTCTTGTCCCTGTTCCGAATCTCTCTAATTCTTGGGTGTAAGTGGGCATGTATATGTTTTTTATATTTTATATCTATTAAAATATTCATTGGAGAAAAAATGATGCATACTTAGAAATTTAGTTTAGCTAGATTTTCCAAATTTAGTTCTTTAAATAGAAGTGTTCATCTCCTCATATCTCTTTATGTATGACGATCCAGTAATAGGATAGGTGGTTAGTCATCTATGCCTATTGTCGTAGCCGGTTGTGGCGCTCATGGCGCCTTGTATCTTTCGTTTTTTCAACTTGATGTATTTCGCTTGGACTGGTTTCACATTGCTTAAATAAAGGGTTGTATGCATCGCTTGATGCAGAGGCAGGGGCGTCCCCTTCTTTTCTAAAAAAATCTCCTCATATCTTTTTTTAGGCTGCAAAAATTGAAATTTATGGGGTAGTTGTGCAGCCAACCAAATGCGTGGATGTTGCCAGCGTCCACAAGGAAATCTAATTATGTCCATTTTGTTTGGATGGTTTGGCCAGTAAACCGTGGAAAACTTTGGGCACCCAGAGTAACGAACCAAATTCAAGATTCGAAAGCAGAGAAGATTTCGTTGAAGCACTATATATGTATATTGTATTATTTTTACATGTTTATTTCATATTTCTGGTGCTGCTTACTATCGGTCTTGATGATATTGATTAGCTATATTTACTAAGTGTACATTGTTTTATTGTCATACCAAAGCCCATTTGCAGATATGATATTTCTTTATGTTACCAACTAATAGTTGTTTGTGTTTGTGCAAAATTTCATACTATGTTTCATCCATTCATATATTTATTGTACAAATAGACGGGCGCGGCAACGCGCGCCATCAATGATCTAGTAGTCCTTAGGAAAGGTCTACCAAGAATGATAGGGCATGTAGGATTGCAATCAATATCAAGCACAATGAAATCCACGGGTACATAGTTCCTATTTGCAATAATAAGAACATCATTGATCATTCCGATGGGTTTCTTGACAGTAGAATACGCAAGATGCAAATTAAGAGAGCACTCCTCAATCTCGTTAAAGCCTAGAACATCACATAAAGACTTTGGAATCGCGGAAACACTAGCACCCCAATCACACAAAGCATTGCATTCATAGTTTTTGATTTTGATTTTGATAGTAGGTTCCCACTCATCATGAAGCTTTCTAGGAATAGAAACTTCCAACTCAAGTTTCTCTTCAAGAGATTTTATCATAGCATCGACGATATGATCGGTAAAGGCCTTGTTTTGGCAATAAGTGTGTGGAGAGTTTAGCATGGATTGCATCAAGGAAATACATTCAATCAAAGAGCAACTATCATAATTGAATTCCTTGAAATCCAAAGTAGTAGTTTCATTACTACTCAAAGTTTTGATATCTTCTACTCCACTTTCAATGCTTTTAGCATCAAGATAGATGGACTCCGAATCATTGGGGCGTTTTTCAACCAAAGTGCATTCATATCCAGCCCCATCATCATTAGGTTTGACACTAGAAAACAAGGATTCAATGGGAGTCACACCAAGCACTTTAAGATCTTCATGATTCTTATCACGAGAACACGCCTTTTTAAGCCCTTCATGTCTAGCACGAATTTCGGTGGTTCTTTCTTTGCTCTCATTCATGGAACACGCATAGCTTTCAAAGTTTCATCCATATTGGTCTTGGTAGGAGCACATCAAACTTTCAAAGCATCAATATCAATAGACATTCTATCAACGCTCCTATCCAAATCATCAATTTTGAGTAGTTTTTCCTCTATGGACGCATTGAAAATATTTTGCGAGTTCATAAACTCTTTGATATTACTCTCTAGATCAGAGGGTAATTTATTGTAATTTCCATGAGTATTGTTGTAGGAGTTGCCAAAGTTATTAGAGGGATTACTAGGAAAAGGCCTAGGAACGTAGTTTCCTCTAAAAGCATTGTTGTTGCCAAAATTATTCCTACCAACAAAAGTAATAGTAGTAGATGCAGAAAGTATGGGTCTACTTGTTTTGGATGTGATGCCTATAGATATAATCATTGCCATAGATAACGTCATGACTTTGCGCGGTTCTATCAATTGCTCGACAGTAATTCGTTCACCCACCGTCTACTTGCTTTCATGAGAGAAGCCACTAGTGAACACTACGGCCCCCGGGTCTATTCACACCTATCGTTTCCACTTTCGCTTTTACTTTGCTTTGTTTCTTTGTTGCTTTCAGTTCTCACTTGGCAAACAATCTATAAGGGATTGACAACCCCTTCATATCGTTGGGAGCAAGCTCTTTGTGTTTGTGCAGGTACTTGTGATATTCCTTCACTGGATCGATACCTTGGTTCTCAAAACTGAGGGAAATACTTACCGCCGCTGTGCTACATCACCCTTTCCGCTTCGAGGGAACACCAACGCAAGGCTCCAAGGCCACGGGGAAAATCCTTTGCATATTTGCCTAGGAAGTCCCTAAAGGCGTAGCCGTAGCAGAAGGATTCCTGGTGCCGTTGTTGAGGAGTATCAAGACAAGAATAGTCTCCCGTCAGCACGCTTGTTTCTGGCGCCGTTGGAAGGTCTTTTGTTGAAGTAGCAGAAGTATTTCTGGCCCCGTTGCCGGGGAAGGAGATCTATCCAAGTAGGTCTCACAAACTCATCTCTTGCATTTACTTTTTTCAAGTTGTCTCTCGTTTTCCTCTCCCCCACTTCACATTTGCCCTTTTCATTTGCCTTTCTCTTTTGCTTTTCTCCTTTGCCGTTTTCTTTTGCCTTTTGCCTTTTTGCTGTCTTCCTTTGCTGTTCTCTTTTGCCCGCTTCACTCGCTTACTCCTGCTCGTTTGTGTGTGGGATAGTCCATCAATGGCTAGACCCACTACTCCAAACGATACCCCTGAGAACGAAGTTCTCAATTTCAGGCAAAATGAGGAAGAAAATTTAAAGGACGCTTGGTACCGGATTTGCAATGCTCAGAGTAGATCTACTCGTAAGCAGTCCACTATCGTTCTTCTTCGCAGTTTTTATGTTGGAATATCTCCTTGGAATAGGTATATTCTGGATACCATCATAGGCGGGAATTTTTTTGGGAGCCATACTGTTGACTCCTATGGAGCTATCATGAATTTGGTAGGCTCACCCCCGCTCATGGTTAATGGAACTACCTTAACCTTGGAACACGCGATGCAAAGGCTTGACGCTATTGAAAACAAAATTGCCACAGTTGAACTTATTGAGGGTTTAGATAGAAAGATCCACAATCAAATTAATCAGTACGGATCCAAAGTGGGAAATGTTTTGAAAAAATTAAGGGAGAAGCAACCTATAGTTAATGATTCCTCTAGAATTGGCAAACTAGAGGATGTCATAACCAACTTGGGTTCCGCTTTTGCCGCTGTGCAAAATACTCCAAATCTCAATCTCCAAAAGACCGTCAAGTCTGTTTTTGTTCCTAAAGCTAGTGGTGAGTCATCCAATAAAGATGAAGATCTTAAGATGATAAATGATCACACTACTTATGGTTTGAGCACCAAGGATGACTATACGTGATTCCATCACCTTATGCCTAGCTAAGGGCGTTAAACAATAGCGCTTGTTGGGAGGCAACCCAACGAATCTATCATTTTTCTTTCTGTTTTGTGTTTTCCACACTTTCATAATTCTGTTATGATTGTGTTTTTTGTGTTTCTTTTTGCGTTTGTACCAAGCAAAACCGTAATGATTAGTCTTGGGGATGATCGTTTGGTCATGCTGGAAAAGACAGAAACTTTCTGCTCACGAAGAGAATTTTCCTTTTTTTCTGTAAGAGCCTTCGAGTTGATTCTTTTTGCTGCTGATTTCTACGAAAATTCTTCAGACTATATTAATTTTTCAGAATTTTTGAAGTACCATAAGTATACGAAGTATACAGATTGCTACAGACTGGTCTGCTGTTAACAGATTCTGTTTTTGTTGTGTTGGTTGCTTATTTTGATGAAACTATGGATAGTATCCGGGGGTATTAGCCATGGAAGATTGAAAATACAGTAACCCAACATCAACATAAGTAGAATTTAAGTTTGCTACAGTACCTAAGGAAGTGGTGGTTTGCTTTCTTATACTAATGTTATCACGAGTTTCTGTTTAAATTTCGTGTTGTGAAGTTTTCAAGTTTTGGGTGAAGTTCTTATGGACAAAAAGATAAAGATTGGCACGAGCTCAAGCTTGGGGATGCCCAAGGCACCCCAAGATGATTCAATTATGTCGTAAAAGCCTAAGCTTGGGGATGCCCCGGGAAGGCATCCCCTCTGTCGTCTTCAATCCATCGGTAACGTTACTTGGGGCTATATTTTTATTCACCACATGTTATGTGTTTTGCTTGGAGCGTCCTGTATCATAGGAGTCTTTTATTTTTGTTGTGTCACAATCATCCTTGATGCACACCTAGAGAGAGAGACATGCACTCACCGTGATTTTGTCGAGCTTCACTTATATCCTTTTGTTAGACAATTCAGCTCACATGTGCTTCACTTATATCTTTTGAGCTAGATGCTTTTGCTCTGTGTGCTTCACTTATACCTTTTATAGCACGGCGGTGCATGGCTTGGTAGTTGATCTATGCTTTGAAAGTAGTCTCAAAAGGGTAGTTATCCAAAGGGATACAAAAACTTCCACCTTCATGTGCATTGAATAGTTAGAGAAGTTTGATTCATCTCAACTAGTTTTGAGTTGTGGTTATGGTAATATTGAAGTTGTATTAGTAAGGTGTTGTGGATCTAGAAATACTTGTGTTGAAGTTAGTGATTCCCTTAGCATGCACGTAGTGTGAACCGCTATGTGATGAAGTTTGAGCATGATTAGTCTATTGATTGTCATCCTTTGTGTGGTGGTCGGGATCGCGCGATGGTTTATACCTACCAACCCTTCCCCTAGGAGTATGCATTGAATGCTTTGTTTCGATTACTAATAAAGCTTTTGCAACAAGTATATGAGTTATTCATGACTAATGTTGAGTCCATGGTTTAGATGCACTTTCACCTTCCACCATCACTATCTTCTTTAGTGTCGTGCAACTTTCGCCGGTACACAAAACCCACCATTAGCCTCCCTCAAAACAGCCACCATACCTACCTACTATGGCTTTTTCAAAGTCATTCCAAGATATATTGCCATGCAACTACCACCATGATATGTTCCACCACGTCTACATTTCCATTTCATGATCGTAAGATAGCTAGCATGATGTTCCCATTAATGTCCATGCCATGCTAGATCATTGTCACGGTACACTACCAAAGGCATTCCATATAGAGTCATCGTTGCTCTAAGTTTTGAGTTGTAAGTGTGATGATCATCATTGATGGAGCATTGTCCCATGTGAGGAAATAAAAGAGGCCAAAGATGCCCACCAAAAAAAAGAGGCCAAAGAGCCCATCCAAAAAAAATGAGAGAAAAAGAGAGAAGGGACAATGCTACCACCTTTGCACACTTGTGCATATTAAGCACCATGATCTTCATGATTGAGAGTCTCTCATTTTGTCACCACCATATAGCTAGTGGGAAATTTTCATTAACTTGGCTTGTACACTCCAATGATTTTCTTCCTCAAATTTGCCTTAGGTCTTCGTGAGCAAGCAAGTTGCATGCACACCCACTAGTTTTCTTTAAGAGCTTTCACATACTCTTAGCTCTAGTGCATCATTTGTATGGCAATCCCTACTCATTCACATTGATATCTATTGATGAGCATCTCCATAGCTCATTGATATGCCTAGTTAATGTGACCATCTTCTCCTTGTTTTTCTTGCAACCTCCACCACACTCCACACCATTTATAGTGCTAAAACTATGGCTCACGCTCATGTATTGCATGAGAGTTGAAAAGGTTTGAGAAAGTAAAGGTGTGAAAACAATTACTTGGCCAATACCAGGGTTGTGCATGATTTAAATTCGTTGTGCAATGATGATAGAGCATAGCCACACTATATGATTTTGTAGAGATAACTTTCTTTTGGCCTTGTTATTTTGAAAGTTCATGATTACCTTGCTAGTTTGCTTGAAGAATTATTGTTTCCACGTCAATAGCAAACTATTGTTTTGAAGCTAATGGATCTGAACATTCACGTCACATAAGAGGAGTTACAAAGGACATCTATGCTAGGTAGCATTAAAGCATCAAAAATTCATTCTTTATCATTTCCCTACTCGAGGACGAGCAGGAGTTAAGCTTGGGGATGCTTGATACGTGTCAAACGTATCTATAATTTTTGATGGTTTCATGCTGTTATCTTGTCAACTTTGGATGTTTTGTTTACCTTTTATATCTTTTTTGGGACTAACTTATTAACTCAGTGCCAAGTGCCAGTTCCTGTTTTTTCTGTGTTTTTGACTCTTTTCAGATCTGATTTTGGAACGGAGTCCAAACGGAATAAAATCCCCAAAATGATTTTTTCCAGAATGGAAGAAGATCGGGAGGCTTGAGGGCCAAGCAAGTGGGCCCACAGGGAGCCCACAAGCCGTGTTTCCGCGGCCAGGGGGGAGGACGCGGCAACCAAGCTTGTGGCCCCCTGGCGCTCCCCTGCCCTAGGTCTTTGGCCTATAAATTCCCTAAAATCCAGAAAAAATAAGGGCGTCCACGAAAACACTTTTCCGCCGCTGCAAGCTTCCGTTTCCGCGAGATCTCATCTGGAGACCCTTCCCGGTGCCCTGTCGGAGGGGACTTTGGAGTTGGAGGGCTTCTTCATCAACATCATCGCCCCTCCAATGACTCATGAGTAGTTCACTTCAGACCTACGGGTCCGTAATTAGTATCTAGATGGCTTCTTCTCTCTCTTGGATCTTCAATACCAAGTTCTCCATGATCTTCATGGAGATCTATCCGATGTAATCCTCTTTGGCGGTGTGTTTGTCGAGATCCGATGAATTGTGGATTTGTGATCAGATTATCTATGATATATATTTGAGTCTTTGATGATTTCTTATATGCATGATTTGATATCCTTGTAAGTCTCTCCTAGTCTTGGGTTTTGTTTGGCCAACTAGATCTATGATTCTTGCAATGGGAGAAGTGCTTGGTTATGGGTTCATACCGTGTGGTGACCTTTTCCAGTGACAGAAAGGGCGGCAAGGCACGCATCATGTTGTTGCCATCAGGGGTAACAAGATGGGATTTTATCGTAGATATGAGATTGTCCATCTACATCATGTCATCTTGCTTAAGGCGTTACTCTGTTCTCGTGAACTTAATACACTAGATGCATGCTGGATAGCGGTCGACGTGTGGAGTAATAGTAGTAGATGCAGAAAGTATCGGTCTACTTGTTTTGGATGTGATGCCTATAGATATAATCATTGCCATAGATAACGTCGCGACTTTGCGCGGTTCTATCAGTTGCTCGACAGTAATTCGTTCACCCACCGTCTACTAGCTTTCATGAGAGAAGCCACTAGTGAACACTACGGCCCCCGGGTCTATTCACACCTATCGTTTCCACTTTCGCTTTTACTTTGCTTTGTTTCTTTGTTGCTTTCAGTTCTCACTTGGCAAACAATCTATAAGGGATTGACAACCCCTTCATAGCGTTGGGAGCAAGCTCTTTGTGTTTGTGCACGTACTTGTGATATTCCTTCACTGGATCGATACCTTGGTTCTCAAAACTGAGGGAAATACTTACCGCCGTTGTGCTACATCACCCTTTCTGCTTCGAGGGAACACCAACGCAAGGCTCCAAGGCCACGGGGGAAATCCTTTGCATATTTGCCTAGGAAGTCCCTAAAGGCGTAGCCGTAGCAGAAGGATTCCTGGTGTCGTTGCTGAGGAGTATCAAGACAAGAATAGTCTCCCGTCAGCATGCTTGTTTCTGGCGCCGTTGGAAGGTCTTTTGTTGCAGTAGCAGGCCACAAGCCCACAGGCCGTGGCCACCCCCTATGGCCGTGCCGTGAGGGCTTGTGGGGCCCACGTGGCACCACCGCCCCCAATCTTAGTTCTATATCTTCCGTTTCGCCTGGAAAAAAATCAGAGAGAAGGTTTCATCGCGTTTTGCGATACGGAGGCGCCGCCACATCCTATTCTTCATCTGGAGGGCAGATCTGGAGTCCGTTTCGGGCTCCGGAGAGGGGAAATCGTCATCATCAACCTTTCTCCATCGACAATTCCATGATGCTCTTCATCGTTCGTGAGTAATCTCATCGTAGGCTTGCTGGACGGTGATGAGTTGGATGAGATCTATCATGTAATAGAGTTAGTTCTTGACGGGGATTGATCCCTAGTATCCACTATGTTCTAGATTGATGTTGCTACTACTTGGCTATGCTTAATGCTTGTCACTAGGGCCCGAGTGCCATGATTTCAGATCTGAACCTATTATGTTGTCGCCAATATATGTGTGTTTTAGATCCTATCTTGCAAGTTGTAGTCACCTACTATGTGTTATGACCCGGCAACCCCGGAGTGACAATAGCCGGAACCACTCCCGGAGATGACCATAGTATGAGGAGTTCATGTATTCACCGCGTGTTAATGCGTGGTCCGATTCTTTATTAAAAGGAGAACCTTAATATCCCGTAGTTTCCATTAGGACCCCGCTGCCACGTGAGGGATGGATAATAGATGTCATGCAAGTTCTTTTCCCTAAGCATGTATGACTACATACTGAATACATGCCTACATTAGATTGATGAACGGGAGCTAGCCACAAATCTCACCGTGTTATAGCAGTTACATGATGAATCACATCCGTCACACTCATCCATCACCGATCCACTGCCTATGAGTCTTTTACTACTGGTTCTCGCTACGTTACTTTGCCTAGGCTTGTCCCTTGCTACAAGAGGGATTGGGCCACTTTGCTGTTGTCACTTTGCTACTGACTCTACTGTTGTTACTTGTTACTTTGCTGTTGTTGCTGCTACTACTATTCCTTGCTACTCCGTTGTTACTTGTTGCAAGACTTTGTTGGCACCGACATCCCGTCAACAAGGCTTTTACTGGCGCCATTGGTACAACAGTTAGGAATAGTCTGCCTTGTCAACAGATCGTTTCTGGCTCCATTGCTATCATACTACTTTGCTACTGATACTTTGCTTGCAAACACTAATCTTTGAGTTGTGGTTGAATCCGACACATTCAGCTGCTAATACTTGAGAATATTCTTTCTCTTCCCATCGTGCGAACCAACAAATTTGGGTTGAATACTGCTGCGATCCCATACACTTTTGGGACATCAAGGCTTTTTTCTGGCTCCGTTGCCGGGGAGGCACAGCTATATTCTGTGAGTCACTTGGGATTGACGTCTGCTGATCCCTATGAGGAATCCGAAAGATCCAAGAACTAAAATCTAGCCTTCCACTACGAGGAGAGGTAAGGAACTGCCATCTAGCTCTGCACTTGATTTACCTTCAGTTTTGAGTAAGTTTGCGACATCGCCTCCTGATAGAAATATTGATATGTCGCATGTGCTTGATGATGCTACTTCTGCTGCTTATGATGCTATGCCTGATACTATGCCTTATGATGCTATGCTTGATACTATGCATGATGATGCTATGCTTGATACTATGCCTGATACTGCTTTGCCACTTGGTGCATTCCTTGATGCACAAATTGCTAGAATTGCTGCTAGACGTGATGATACTTCTGAAACTGCTGATACTATTGAAGTAGAACCTGCTACTATACCTGAATTGCCTGTTATGCCTGATACGCGCTATGTTATGGAGGGAGAGATAGCTGAGGATTTTCTTGCGTGTAAGGATAGCTATGATGTTGAGAAATTTCTGCGCAAGTGCAAAGAAAAATCTCTGAACGCTAAGATGAAATACGACCCGAAGTTTGCTACTTCGCTTATCTTTGTGACCGATAAGGATTATGAATTATCTCTCGACCCTGAGTTAATCACTCTAGTCGAATCTGATGCTTTTCACGGTTACGAGTCTGAAACGGTTGTAGCCCATCTTACCAAACTGCACGATATAGCCACCCTATTCACTAGTGAGGAAAAAGATCCGCCACTACTATATGCTCAAGTTGTTTCCATTCTCACTAAAGGATGATGCTAAGACTTGGTTCACTTCTCTTGCTCCTGGTTGTGTGCGTAGCCCCCAGGATATGGTCTACTACTTCTCTGAAAAATATTTCCCTGCCCATAAGAAGCAAGCTGCCTTGCAGGAAATATACAACTTTGCTCAAGACGAGGAAGAGAGTCTCCCACAAGCTTGGGGGAGGCTCATCCAGCTATTGAATGCTTTGCCTGATCACCCTCTTGAGAAGAATGAAATACTTGATATCTTCTATAATGGACTTACCGATGCTTCTAAAGACCACCTAGATAGTTGTGCCGGTAGTGTTTTTAGGGAACGGACCGTAGAACAAGCTGAGATTCTATTTAATAACATCTTGTGCAATGAGAATGCTTGGACTATTCCCGAACCACCTCCTAAGCCAACTCTGAAGAAAAGAGGTATTCTATTCCTCAGTCCCGAAGATATGCAAGAATCCAAGAAATCTATGTGAGAGAAAGGCATTAAATCTGAAGATGTCAAAAATCTACCACCTATCGAAGAGATCCATGGTCTCGATAACCCGATACAGGTAGTAGAAGTAAATTCTCTGCGTAGGTTTGATGAGAGTGATATTCCTTTCGATAAACCTACTAGCTTACGCGTGGATGAATTTGATAACTTCGTTGCCAAACAACAGAGTTTCAATGATTATGTTAGCAGAAAATTGGAAAAGAATGCTCGTGTGCTTAGTCATTTAAGTGCTTGTGTGGACAGAAATGTCAATGATCTTAAGCTTTTGAGTAAACATGCCTCTATGGTTACTACTCAGGTAGAACAAGTACTTAAAGCTCAGAATGACTTGCTCAACAAGTTGAATGACAATGCCGTCAGAGTCGTTACTAGAGGCGGTAGAATGACCTAGGAACCTTTGTATCCTGAGGGTCATCCGAAGAGAGTTGAACAAGAGTCTCAAGGAGTTAGCACTGATGCACCTAGTCATCCTAGAAAGAAGAAGAAAGATGATAGGAACCTGCACGCTAGCAACCCTGTTGCTGCTACCCCTGAGAGTCCAAACGATGCCTCTATCTCTAATGCTGAAACACAATGTGGTGATGAACATGAGCCTAATGATGATATCAATACTGATGTTCATGAAGATGCTCAGCCTAGCAATGAAAAGGATGTGGAGGTTGAACGTGTTGATCTTGATAAACCACAGCCTAAGACTAAGAGATACGATAAGAGTGACTTCACTGCTAGGAAGCACGGTAAAGAAAGGGAACCATGGATTCAGAAACCTATGCCCTTTCCTCCCAAGCCATCCAAGAAAAAGGATTATGAGGATTTTGAGCGATTCGTTGAAATGATCAGACCTGTCTTTCTGCAAATGCGTTTGACCGATATGCTCAAGATGTCTCTGTATGCTAAGTACATGAAAGATATTGTGACTAATAAGAGGACGATACCTGAGGTTGAGATTTCCACCATGCTTGCTAATTATACCTTCAAGGGTGGAACTCCTAAGAAACTAGGTGATCCCGGTGTGCCCACTATACCTTTCTCCATTAAAGGAAACTACGTTACAACTGCGTTATGCGACCTTAGAGCCGGTGTTAGTGTTATGCCTCTCTCTCTTTATCGTAGACTTGACCTGGATAAGTTGACACCCACTGAAATCTCTCTGCAAATGGCCGACAAATCAACTGCTTTCCCTATCGGTATTTGCGAGGATGTGCCTGTTGTGGTTGCTAACACCACTATCTTAACAGACTTGGTTATCTTGGATATTCCCGAGGACGATGCCATGGTTGTCATCCTCGGAAGACCCTTTTTAAACACTGCAGGGGCTGTTATAGATTGCAACAAAGGCAATGTCACTTTCCATGTCAACGGTAGTGAGCATACGGTGCACTTTCCGAAGAAACAATATCGAGTACATTGCATCAATGCTATCGAAACAACTTCATCGATTCTTATCGGGAGCTTTGAATGCCCTATTCCTCGTGTCAAGATGAAGTATGATTTGCTTGTTGGGGATATACACATCCCCATTGAGGTGGCCTAGTGACTATTCAAAAATTCTCCGTTCTCTTTTGCGATTCAAGAAAATTTTGTCGAGGGGATTTGATCAACGCCATTGACGGATTTCTTTCGATGACGATGAGACGGATGAACCGAGGAGTCACAAATCTCTGTTCCAAGCATTCAGTTTAGGTTGCTTAGAAGAAAAAATGATAGATTTAGTTTAGTTTTCCCTATTTTCTGTTTTAGCGTCCGGTAGAAAAATACCTCGAAAATAAAAGTTCTCCGAACGCTGTGAAAATCAAGTATGATTTTTTCTGGAATATTTGAAAAATACTGGGACAAAGACTCTGTCTGGGGGCCACACCACTGGGCCACAAGCCCTAGGGGCGCGGGCACCCCCCCTGGTCGCGCCACCCAGGATTGTGGGGCCCACAGGCACCCCCTCCACTCATTCTTGCTCCCATCTGCTTCTCCTACCTCCAGAAAAAATCGTTTCGCAGCTCAAACCCGTGTTCTTGCTCCTCTTGCTGGGATTTTCGATCTCTTTGCTCAAATCACCGCTCTCCGAACTGTTTTGGGGAAATTACTCCTTGGTAAGTGACTCCTCCATTGGTTCAACTAGTTTTTGCTCTAGTGCCTTATACTTCGCGTATTTTTGCTGCCTTGGTGACCATGTTCTTGAGCTTTGCATACTAATTCTAGCTGGTCCCAAGTAGTTTTGATGCGTAATATGGTCTCTAGGCACTTGTGGGAGTAGTTGCTACAAGTTTAGTTGAACCTCGTTCACCTTTCCTTTGGGTCAGTGAAAAATTCAGAAAAGGAAGATGTTCAAGAGAAACTATCATGGTGGTTCCTCAAGCAAGAGAGGTCCCCGTCTTGCGATTCAGGAGCCTGATCCTTACCAACCTAGGGACGCACAGGTACAACCATGTGAATGGCCTTCTGATGAATTTATGATTGAGGAAGGTTTCAAAGATGAGTTTGATGCATTTGCTCGCAACGTCGGACTCGAAGAATTCATCTCCGATAAATGTGAATAGTATGTTGCTCTCACTGCTTCATTTGTTCGTAGATTCAAATTCTCAGTTGGCCGTGAGCCATCGGTACTGTTTGATCTCTATGATAAATCGGATACCATTGATTTAGAGGATTCCAGTAGAATTTGCAAAATACCTATTTGGGGTAACCTCAATAATCCTCCTAAATCTTCGGTTAGAGATTTTTGCACTGGTATTACGGTTGGAGAAACTAGAGACATTACACAAGCTACCATGGGGAGTATTCATTTTCCTACCTTGCATTACTTTGCCCTCTTCATAGGCAGATGCATTAATGGCAAGATTCAGCATTGTCACCTCTGCGCACCCGACCTTGGTATCCTTAAGAGCGCAGTGACGGGTGACAAAAGCTTCAACATGGGAGCTATTATAGCAAGGAGGCTGAATAAGAATGCTATTCATGGGGATTTCTTTGGTGGGATCTATGCCACCCGCATAGCAAATTTTCTCGGAGTACCCATCCGCGAAGGAGATCCCCCGCTCCATACAGCTTTCCTTGACCGCATCGCTTTTACACGCTACCAGTTCCTTGAGAGGGATGATGAATCCCTCCTATACCGATTGATATTTACCCGGCAGCGTGTTTTCCATATTACCCTTCCTGCTCCTGCTTTCTTTGACTTTAAGGTAAAACAGAGATATTACATAACCATAGGAGAGGCAGAGGAGTATGAGAGGGAGGCGACGGCTGCTCGTCTCCGTGAGGCAGCTATTCAGGCAGTGGCTGCAGCGCTCCCGTATAACCCCCATTATGATTTTGGGTTTCGCCAGGACCATCATTGGGAGTAGACCAAGTTAGGCCAAAAGCCTAAGCTTGGGGGAGTATGTGTTCTCACCGACTTTACATTCTTGCTTATGCTTTCACTTTGTTAGCTGATGTTCACACTTTGCCACTGTATCATCCATGCTAGTTTAGTTTCTTTTTCTCGTTTACTTTTCGTGTGTCTGTCTATTTGAGAAAACCCAAAAAGATTTTATTTTCGTCTTTTTCTTGTTGGCAGCTTTCCCGTGTAAATAGTTTTCTTTTTCTTTGGGTCAAGGTAGAAGACCATGGTTACAATCTTTAGTGGCTCTTGCATGCATACCTGTTTAGCTTTCAAAGAGCCATATTACTTTGTCTTCTCCTTTGTGTTTTCCTGCAGATTCCAGCATAGTCCAATGCACGAGCACTCTTATTATTGTTCACACCGTTCGGTCGTGCAAGTGAAAGGCAATAATGACAATATATGATGAAGTGACTGAGCCTGTAAAAGCTGGTATGAACTCGATCTATTTTGTTTTTGTAAATATGACTAGCTCATCATGCCTGGTTCAGCCTTGTTGTGAGAGAAACATGTTTGCAATGACAACTTAGAGATCATAGTTGCTTATGCCTTGCTTATTTAACTAGGAGCTTATAATGGTTTGTCTTGGATGCCCATATGGATGTTGAGATGACTACGATGTAGTATGATAGGATGGTATCCTCCTTTGAATGAGTCAAGTGGCTTGACTTGGCGCATGTTCACGCATGTAGTTGAAACAAAATCAACATAGCCTCTATGATATTCATGTTCATGGTGATTTATGTCCTACTCATGCTTGCACTTAATGCTAGTTAATCTCAATGCATTTTGATGACTCTTGTCGCTCTCTAGTTGGTCGCTTCCCAGTCTTTTGCTAGCCTTCACTTGTACTAAGCGGGAATACTGCTTGTGCATCCACTTCCATAAACCCAAAGTTGTGTCATATGAGTCTACCATACCTACCTATGTGTGGTATCTACCTGTCGTTCCAAGTAAATTTGCATGTGCCACTCTCTAAACCTTCAAGAAATAATCTGCTTTGCACGCCCGAACTGCTCATGTGGTGACAGGGGGCTATTGGTATCTTCCATGCTAGGTGTGTTATCCTCGATATGTGTTTATTCACTATCATTCACGAGAAAGGGGCCGGTAGTTGGAATTCCCAGTTCCATACTCAAATAGAAAAGATAATTGCAAACAAAACTCCCCCAGGATTGATGTTGGTTTGGACAGTACCCGAGGATTCGGCTAGCCGTGGAGTGTGATTGATTGGTGGTGGGGGAGTCAAAACTTTACTTTTCTGTTTGGGAACCTCCTATAGCATGTGTAGCGTGGAAGATGTTGAGAACTCTTAGTCATTGCGTTGATAATGAAAGCATGCCACCCAAAATTATTATCTCTGTTTTCAAAGTTTGAGCTCTAGCACCTCTGCAAATCACTGCTTCCCTCTGCGAAGGGCCTGTCTATTTATGTTCCTGTTGAGTCATCCTCCTCTTACAAAAGCACCAATTAGAGAGCACATCTGTCATTTTTATGCTTTGCTTTTAACTGTGTTGAGTGTGACTCTGACTGGATCTTCATTGCCTTGAATTACAAAGTTTAGTTAGCCCTTGGTATTTTAAGGTGCTCTGCATTTATGTTTTGCAGTCTCAAAAAGAGCTAGCAAGATACCATCTATTCATACTGCTTCATGTTGTTTTGATTGAAGTGTTGACATTTGAGGCTTGTTATTATTTGCTCGCTAGTTGATTATGCCATTGATATGAGTTTACCGTGAGACCTAGATGTCATTTGCTTTTGTGGTTTGCTTGTGATGTTGCTGAAATTCTGGTTGTGAGTTAGACATAGTTGCAACAACAAGATCAAACAGAGTTCATCAAAGTTTTTCTTTTGTGTCTCTCAGTTTGTCAACTGACTTGCTTGAGGACAAGCAAGGCTTTAAGCTTGGGGGAGTTGATACGTCTCCGTCGTATCTACTTTTCCGAACTCTTTTGCCCTTGTTTTGGACTCTAATTTGCATGATTTGAATGGAACTAACCCGGACTGACGCTATTTTCAGCAGAATTGCCATGGTGTTGTTTTTGTGCAGAAATGAAAGTTCTCAGAACGTCCTGAAAATTTACGGAGATTTTTTGTGGAATAAATGAAAATTACCTGCGCAAAGATCCACCGGAGGGGGCGTGCCAGTGGGCCACAAGCCCACAGGCCGCGGCCACCCCCTATGGCCGCGCCGTGAGGGCTTGTGGGGCCCACGTGGCACCACCGCCCCCAATCTCAGTTCTATATCTTCCATTTCGCCTGGAAAAAAATCAGAGAGAAGGTTTCATCGCGTTTTGCGATACGGAGGCGCCGCCACGTCCTGTTCTTCATCTGGAGGGCAGATCTGGAGTCTGTTTCCGGCTCCGAAGAGGGGAAATCGTCGCCATCGTCATCATCAACCTTTCTCCATCGACAATTCCATGATGCTCTTCATCGTTCGTGAGTAATCTCATCGTAGGCTTGCTGGACGGTGATGAGTTGGATGAGATCTATCATGTAATCGAGTTAGTTCTTGACGGGGATTGATCCCTAGTATCCACTATGTTCTAGATTGATGTTGCTACTACTTGGCTATGCTTAATGCTTGTCACTAGGGCCCGAGTGCCATGATTTCAGATCTAAACCTATTATGTTGTCGCCAATATATGTGTGTTTTAGATCCTATCTTGCAAGTTGTAGTCACCTACTATTTGTTATGACCCGGCAACCCCACAGTGACAATAGCCGGAACCACTCCCGGAGATGACCATAGTATGAGGAGTTCATGTATTCACCGTGTGTTAATGCGTTGGTCTGGTTCTTTATTAAAAGGAGAACCTTAATATCCCGTAGTTTCCATTAGGACCCCGCTGCCACGGAAGGGATGGACAATAGATGCCATGCAAGTTCTTTTCCCTAAGCACGTATGACTACATACGGAATACATGCCTACATTAGATTGATGAACGGGAGCTAGCCACATATCTCTCCGTGTTACAGCTGTTACATGATGAATCACATCCGTCACACTCATCCATCACCGATCCGCTGCCTATGACTCTTTTACTACCGGTTCTCGCTACGTTACTTTGCCTAGGCTTGTCCCTTGCTACAAGAGGGATTGGGCCACTTTGCTGTTGTCACTTTGCTACTGACTCTACTGCTGTTACTTGTTACTTTGCTGCTGGTGCTACTATTGTTCCTTGCTACTCCGCTGTTACTTGTTGCAAGACTTTGTTGGCACCGACATCCCGTCAACAAGGCTTTTACTGGCGCCATAGATACAACAGTTAGGAATAGTCTGCCTTGTCAACAGATCATTTCTGGCTCCGTTGCTATCATACTACTTTGCTACTAATACTTTACTTGCAGACACTAATCTTTCAGGTGTTGTTGAATCTGACACATTCAACTACTAATACTTGAGAATATTCTTTCGCTTCTCATCGTGCGAACCAACAAATTTGGGTTGAATACTCTACCCTCGAAGACTGTTGTGATCCCATACGCTTGTGGGACATCAGTTGCCTATGGATTCCTCAAGATGCGTTGCATGAAAAGCGAGTGACGATGGTGATATGACATGCTTGGAAGTAATGATGTAGCTTTAGAGAAGCCATGAGAAGGCCAAAAAGCATATTTTCCACCCCAAAGTACCTTGACCTAGCCCCCTCCAAGAGAGAGATGAAAAAGTAGACTATTCCCTGCACCATCTTCTTCTTTTGCATGATTTGTTGTTCTGCTCCTTGTGTTGTACTTGTGTCATTGCCCCCCTGGCTTGCCGGAGTCGAATCTAGCTCACTGGTTGCCGACTCGGGGGTTGCCGCCTCCTCTTCCTCGGCTTCCCTTTCCTCGATGAGTGCAACACTAAGGAGTTGATTAGTTACCGCCAGATATAGCAACAATAGCTCTTGTTGTCTTCGTGCGACTAGTATTGATGCTGAGGGGAGGTACTTCTTCAGATCTTGCAGCGCTACTTTCGCTTCCGGAGTCCATTTCATTGGGCCTGCTTTTTCAGGATTTTGAAAAATGGCACGGCACGCTCTACAAACTTGGAAATGAACCTGCTTAGGGCAACGATGCAGCCCGCCAAGTGGCATACATCCTTGACGCGCTTTGGTGCCTCTATGTGCTTGATTGCCTCAATCTTGGCGGGGTTGGGTTCTATCCCGCACTATGATGCAAAGAACCCGAGGAGCTTGCTGGATGGAACTCCAAACAAGCACTTCTTAGGGTTGAGCTTCAAGTTGATCTTGCGCAAGCTTGCAAAGATTTCTTCTAAGTCTTGGATCAGCGTAGCCTTGTCTTTGGTTTTGACGACTATGTCATCCATCTATGCCTCCACATTTCTGTGTAGTTGTGGCCCAAACCAATCAGGATGACCCTTGCAAATGTTGAACCAACACTCTTCAACCCGAAAGGCATACACTTGAAGTAGCATGTGCACATGTGGTAATGGATGCGATTTTTTCGTCGTCCTCCTCGGCCATGAACATCTAGTGGTCGCCACAATAGGCGTCAAGGAATGACATCACATCACAGTGAGCAGTTGAATCCACTATTTGATTGATGTGCGACAAGGGGAAATGGTATTTTGAACAAGCATTGTTGACATCGGTGAAGTCGATGCAAAGCCTCCATTTCTCTCTCGCCTTCCGCACCACCACTAGGTTCGCTAGCCACATGGGGCGGATCACACCTCCAATCAGACCTGCTGCCTCCAACTTCTTGATTTCTTTGACAATGAACTCTATCCGCTCCAGGGCTTGCTTCTGGACCTTCTGGTTGATGGGACATGCATGGGGACAAACGACAAGGTGGTGCTTGATCATCTCCCTAGGGACACCGGGGATGTAAAATGGTTAACATGCAAACACATCCACATTCGCCTTCAAGAAGGCGATGAGCATGCTTTCCTAATTGTCGTCGAGGGTGGCACCCATGGTGAAAGTGCCACCCTCGTCGTCCACCCATGCAACCACTTGCTTCAACTTGTTTCTCTTACTCCTCGCGGCGCACGTCTTTGGTAAGTCATCGACGGGCGTGCTGCACTCTGCACTGTGCTTCCCGGAGTCCTCACTAGAGGCCTTGCCAGAACTCTTGTTCTTCTTCCCCTCAGAGCTTTGTCAGCACGAGAAAGTGCCTTGTCGGCACATGCCGCTACTGCCTCCCGGTAGAGCTTGTCGACGCAGAGGACTGCATTTTTGTTGTCGGCATGGACAGTGATGACACTCATCGGCCCTGGCTTCTTCAATGTATTGTAGGCATGGTGAGACACGGCCATGAATTTTGCCAGCATTGTTCGACCCAAGATACCATTGTACGACAACGACATCTTTGCAACATCGAGATGACCCTCTCTATCCTGAATTTGCTACGGAACATCGCCAACGGAGTGATCCTTCCCTTGGGATGAGATCTTCATCGGTTAACCCCTAGGAATGTGTTGGAAATATGCCCTAGAGGCAATAATAAAGTGGTTATTATTATATTTCCTAGTTCATGATAATTGTCTATTATTCATGCTATAATTGTATTAATCGGAAATCGTAATACATGTGTGAATATATAGATCACAATGTGTTCCTAGTGAGCCTCTTGTTGGCTAGCTCGTTGATCAATAGATGGTCATGGTTTCCTGATCATGGACATTGGATGTCATTGATAACGGGATCACATCATTAGGAGAACAATATGATGGACAAGACCCAATCCTAAGCATAGCACTAGATCATATTGTTCGACTGCTAAAGCTTTTCTAATGTCAAGTATCATTTCCTTAGACCATGAGATTGTGTAACTCCCGGATACCATAGGAGTGCTTTGAGTGTATCAAACGTCACAACGTAACTGGGTGATTATAAAGGTGCACTACAGGTATCTCCGAAAGTGTCTGTTTGGATGGTACGAATCGAGACTCGGATTTGTCACTCCGTGTGATGGAGAGGTACCTATGGGCCCACCCGGTAATGCATCATCATACTAAGCTCAATATGACTAAGGAGTTAGTCAAGAGATGATGTGTTACGGAACGAGTAAAGAGACTTGTTGGCAACGAAATTGAACAAGGTATAGGGATACGGACAATCGAATCTCGAGCAAGTATCATACCGGTAGAGAAAGGGGATTGCATAGGGATTGATTGAATCCCCGACACCGTGGTTCATCCGATGAGATCATCATGGAACATGCGGAAACCAACATGGATATCCAGACCCTGCTGTTGGTTATCAACCGGAGAGGTGTCTCGGTCATGTATGCATGGTTCCCGAACCCGTAGGGTCTACACACTTAAGGTTCAATGAAGCTAGAGTTGTAATGGGAATAGTATGTGGTTAACAAAGGTTGTTCGGAGTCCCGGATGAGATCCCGGACGTCACGAGGAGCTCTGGGATGGTTTGGAGGTAAATATTCATATATAGGAAGTGGAAATTTGATCGCCGAAAATGTTTCGGGAATCGCCGGTATTGAACTGGACCACCAGAATGTTGGGGAACGTCGCATGGGAAACAAAAATTTTCCTACGCGCACGAAGACCTATCATGGTGATGTCCATCTACGAGAGGGGATATTCGATCTACGTACCCTTATAGATCGCACAGCAGAAGCGTTAAGAAACGCGGTTGATGTAGTGGAACGTCCTCACGTCCCTCGATCCGCCCCGCGAACCGTTTCGCGATCCGTCCCACGATCTAGTGCCGAACGGACGGCACCTCCGCGTTCAGCACACGTACAGCTCGACGATGATCTCGGCCTTCTTGATCCAGCAAGAGATACGGAGAGGTAGACGAGTTCTCCGGCAGCGTGACGGCGCTCCGAGGTTGGTGGTGATCTAATCTCAGCAGGGCTCCGTCCGAGCTCCGCAGAAACGCGATCTAGAGGTAAAACCGTGGAGGTATGTGGTCGGGCTGCCGTGGCAAAGTTATCTCAAATCAGCCCTAAAACCTCCGTATATATAGGTGGGAGAGGGGGGCCTTGCCTTGGGGCTCAAGGAGCCCCAAGGTGTTCGGCCGAGCCAAAGGGGGGGGAGTCATCCCCTTCCAAACCGAATCCAACTAGGTTTGGAAGGTGGAGTCCTTCCCCTTTTTCCCACCTCCCCTTTTTTTTCTTTTTATCTTTGATTTTCTTCCTATGGCGCATAGGGCCTTCTTGGGCTGTCCCACCAGCCCACCAAGGGCTGGTGCGCCACCCCAAGGCCTATGGGCTTCCCCGGGGTGGGTTGCCCCCCCCCCCCCCCCCCGGTGAACACCCGGAACCCATTCGTCATTCCCGGTACATTCCCGGTAACTCCGAAAACCTTCCGGTAATCAAATGAGATCATCCTATATATCAATCTTTGTTTCCGGACCATTACGAAAACCCTCGTGACGTCCGTGTTCTCATCCGGGACTCTGAACAACATTCGGTAACCAACCATATAACTCAAATACGCATAAAACAACGTCTAACCTTAAGTGTGCAGACCCTGCGGGTTCGAGAACTATGCAGACATGACCCGAGTGACTCCTCGGTCAATATCCAATAGTGGGACCTGGATGCCCATATTCGATCCCACATATTCTACGAAGATCTTATCATTTGAACCTCAGTGCCAAGGATTCATATAATCCCGTATGTCATTCCCTTTGTCCTTCGGTATGTTACTTGCTCGAGATTCGATCGTCAGTATCCGCATACCTATTTCAATCTCGTTTACCGGCAAGTCTCTTTACTCGTTCTGTAATACAAGATCCCGCAACTTACACTAAGTCACTTTGCTTGCAAGGCTTGTGTGTGATGTTTTATTAACGAGTGGGCCCCGAGATACCTCTCCGTCACATGGAGTGACAAATCCCAGTCTCGATCCATATTAACTCAACGAACACCTTCGGAGATACCTGTAGAGCATCTTTATAGTCACCCAGTTACGTTGCGACGTTTGATACACACAAAGCATTCCTCCGGTGTCAGTGAGTTATATGATCTTATGGTCATAGGAACAAATACTTGACACGCAGAAAATAGTAGCAACAAAATGACACGATCAACATGCTACGTCTATTAGTTTGGGTCTAATCCATCACGTGATTCTCCTAATGACGTGATCCAGTTATCAAGCAACAACACCTTGTTCATAATCGGAAGACCCTGACTATCTTTGATCAACTGGCTAGCCAACTAGAGGCTTGCTAGGGATAGTGTTTTGTCTATGTATCCACACATGTAAAAAAGTCTTCATTCAATACAATTATAGCATGGATAATAAACGATTATCTTGATACAGGAATTATAATAATAACTATATTTATTATTGCCTCTAGGGCATAATTCCAACAGACTCCCACTTGCACTAGAGTCAATAATCTAGCCCTCACATCATCATGTGAATTACATTGTAATAAATCTAACACCCATACAGTTCTGGTGTTGATCATGCTTTGCCCGTGGAAGAGGTTTAGTAAGCGGGTCTGCTACATTCAGATCCGTGTGCACTTTGCATATATTTACGTCCTCCCCTTCGACGTAGTCGCGGATGAGGTTGAAGCGTCGTTCGATGTGTTTGGTCTTCTTGTGAAACCGTGGTTCCTTTGCTAAGGCAATGGCACCCGTGTTGTCACAGAACAAGGTTATTGGATTCAGTGCGCTCGGCACCACTCCAAGATCCGTCATGAACTGCTTCATCGAGACACCCTCCTTAGCCGCCTCCGAGGCAGCCATGTACTCGCTTCACATGTAGAATCTGCTACGACGCTTTGCTTGGAACTGCACCAGCTCACCGCATCCCCATTAAGAATAAATACGTATCCGGTCTGCGACTTAGAGTCGTCCGGATCTGTGTCAAAGCTTGCATCGACGTAACCCTTTACGGCGAGCTCTTCGTCATCTCCATACACGAGAAACATCTCCTTAGTCCTTTTCAGGTACTTCAGGATATTCTTGACCGCCGTCCAGTGATCCACTCCTGGATTACTCTGGAACCTGCCTGCCATACTTATGGCCAGGCTAACGTCCGGTCTAGTGCACAGCACTGCATACATGATAGAACCTATGGCTGAAGCATAGGGGACGGTGCTCATATGCTCTCTATCCTTATCAGTTGCTGGGCACTGAGTCTTACTCAATCTCGTACCTTATAAAACTGGCAAGAACCCTTTCTTGGACTGTTCCATTTTGAACCTCTTCAAAACTTTATCAAGGTATGTGCTTTGTGAAAGTCCTATCAGGCGTTTTGATCTATCCCTGTAGATCTTAATGCCTAGAATGTAAGCAGCTTCTCCTAGGTCCTTCATAGAGAAACTTTTATTCAAGTAATCCTTTATGCTCTCCAAAAACTCTACGTTGTTTCCAGTCAGCAATATGTCATCCACATATAATATTAGAAACGCCACAGAGCTCCCACTCACTTTCTTGTAAATACAAGATTCTCCAACCACTTGTATAAACCCAAATGCTTTGATCACCTCATCAAAGCGTTTGTTCCAACTCCGAGATGCTTGCACCAGTCCATAAATGGATCGCTGGAGCTTGCACACCTTGTTAGCATTCTTAGGATCGACAAAACCTTCGGGTTGCATCATATACAACTCTTCCTTAAGGAAACCGTTAAGGAACGCCGTTTTGACATCCATCTGCCAGATTTCATAATCGAAAAATGCAGCTATTGCTAACATGATTCTGACGGACTTAAGCATCGCTACGGGTGAGAATGTCTCATCGTAGTCAACTCCTTGAACTTGTGAAAAACCCTTTGCCACAAGTCGAGATTTATAAACGGTCACATTTCCGTCAGCGTCCGTCTTCTTCTTAAAGATCCATTTGTTCTGAATAGCCTTGCGGCCCTCAGGTAGTTCTTCCAAAGTCCACACTTTGTTCTCATACATGGATCCTATCTCGGACTTCATGGCCTCTAGCCATTTGTTGGAATCTGGGCCCACCATTGCTTCTTCATAATTTGCAGGTTCATTATTGTCTAACAACATGATTGACAAAACGGGATTACCGTACCACTCAGGAGCAGCACGTGGTCTCGTCGACCTGCGTGGTTCGACAGGAACTTGAACCGGAGTTTCATGATCATCATCATGAACTTCCTCCTCAACCGGCGTTGCAACGACAGAGGTTTCCCCTTGCCCTGCGCCACCATCTAGAGGGATGAGAGGTTCGACAACCTCATCAAGTTCTATCTTCCTCCCACTCAATTCTCTCGAGAGAAACTCCTTCTCGAGAAAAGCTCCGTTTTTAGCAACAAACACTTCGCCCTCGGATTTGAGATAGAAGGTGTACCCAACTGTGTCTTTTGGGTAACCTATGAAGATGCACTTTTCCGCTTTGGGTTCCAGCTTTTCAGGCTGAAGCTTTTTGACATAAGCATCACATCCCCAAACTTTAAGAAACGACAACTTTGGCCTTTTGCCATACCACAGTTCGTATGGTGTCGTCTCAACGGATTTTGATGGTGCCCTATTTAAAGTGAATGCAGCTGTGTCTAATGCATAACCCCAAAACGATAACAGAAAATCGGTAAGAGACATCATAGATGGCACCATCTCTAATAAAGTACGATTACGACGTTCGGACACACCATTACGTTGTGGTGTTCCACGCGGTGTCAACTGTGAAACAATTCCACATTGTCTTAAGTGAGCACAAAACTCGAAACTCAGATATTCACCCCCACGATCAGACCGTAGGAACTTGATCTTCTTGTTACGATGATTTTCAACTTCACTCTAAAATTGCTTGAACTTTTCAAATGTTTCAGACTTGTGCTTCATTAAGTAGACATAACCATATCTACTCAAATCGTCAGTGAAGGTGAGAAAATAACGATATACGCCGCGTGCCTCTACGCTCATCGGACCGCACACATCGGTATGTATGATTTCCAACAAGTCACTGGCATGCTCCATTGTTCCAAAGAACGGAGTTTTAGTCATCTTGCCCATGAGGCATGGTTCGCACGTGTCAAGTGTATCAAAGTCAAGTGACTCCAAAAGTCCATCGGCATGGAGTTTCTTCATGCGCTTTACACCAATATGACCTAAGCGGCAGTGCCACAAAAATATGGCGCTATCATTGTTAACTCTAACTCTTTTGGTCTCAATGTTATGTATATGTGTATCACTATCAAGATTCAATATGAACAATCATCTCACATTGGGTGCATGACCATAAAAGATGTTACTCATAGAAATAGAACAACCATTATTCTCTGACTTAAAAGAGTAACCGTCTCGCAATAAACAAGATCCAGATATAATGTTCATGCTCAACGCAGGCACTAAATAACAATTATTCAAGTTCATAACTAATCCTGATGGTAACTCAAGTGAAACTGTGCCGACGGCGATTGCATCAACCTTGGAACCATTTCCTACGCGCATCGTACTTCATCTTTTGCCAGCCTTCGTCTATTCCGCAGTTCCTGTTTCGAGTTGCAAATGTGAGCAACAGAACCGGTATCGAATACCCAGGCACTACTACGAGAGCCGGTTAAGTACACATCAATAACATGTATATCAAATATACCTGATTTTTCTTTGGCCGCCTTCTTATCAGCCAGATACTTGTGGCAGTTGCGCTTCCAGTGACCCATACCCTTGCAATAGTAGCACTCTCTTTCAGGCTTAGGTCCAGCTTTGGGTTTCTTCGTCGGATTGGCAACAGGCTTGCCGCTCTTCTTTGAATTACCCTTATTGCCTTTGCCGTTTCTCTTGAAACTAGTGGTCTTATTCACCATCAACACTTGATGCTCTTTACGGAGTTCAGACTCTGCGACTTTCAGCATCGCAAACAACTCGTCGGGTGACTTGTTCATCCCTTGCATGTTGTTGTTCAACACAAAGCCCTTATAGCTTGGCGGCAGTGATTGAAGGATTCTGTCAGTGATAGCCTCTTGCGGGAGTTCAATCCCCAGCTCAGCTAGATGGTTTGAGTACCCAGACATTTTGAGCACATGTTCACTGACAGACGAATTCTCCTCCATCTTGCAAGCATAGAATTTATCGGAGGTCTCATACCTCTCGATCCGGGCGTTCTTCTGAAAGATAAACTTCAACTCCTGGAACATCTCATATGCTCCATGATGCTCAAAGCGACGTTGAAGTCCCGGTTCTAAGCCATACAAGACTGCACATTGAACTACTGAGTAGTCCTCCTTACGTGTTAACCAAGCGTTCTTAACATCCTGGTCAGCCATAGCGGGTGGTTCATCTCCTAGCGCAGCATTAAGGACATAATCCTTCTTCCCAGCTTGTAAGAGTAGCATAAGATTACGAGCCCAGTCTACAAAGTTGCTTCCATCATCTTTCAACTTAGCTTTCTATAGGAACGTATTAAAATTCAGGGTGACTGTCGCGTGAGCCATGATCTACAACACAAATATATTCAAAGTGGACTTAGACTATGTTCAAGATAATTAGAGTTTAACTTAATCAAATTACTTGCTAAACTCCCACTCAAAAAGTACATCTCTCTAGTCATTTGAGTGGTTCATGACCCACTTACACTAGCTCAAGTCCGATCATCACGTGAGTTGAGTATAGTTTCAGTGGTAAGCATCCCTATGCTAATCATATCATCTATATGACTCATGATCGACCTTTCGGTCTCATGTGTTCCGAGTCCATGTCTACACATGCTAGGCTCGTCAAGCTTAACCCGAGTGTTCCGCGTGTGCAACTGTTTTGCACCCGTTGTATGTGAACGTTGAGTCTATCACACCCGATCATCACGTGGTGTCTCGAAACAACGAACTGTAGCAACGGTGCACACTCGGGGAGAACACAATTTCATCTTGAAATTTTAGTGAGAGATCACCTCATAATGTTGCCGTCGTTCTAAGCAAAATAAGGTGCATAAAAGGATTAACATCACATGCAATTCATAAGTGACATGATATGGCCATCATCACGTGCTCCTTGATCTCCATCACCAAAGCACCGGCACGATCTTCTTGTCACCGGCGCCACACCATGATCTCCATCAACTTCTCTCCATCGGGGTTGTCGTGCTACTCATGCTATTACTACTAAAGCTACATCCTAGCAAAATAGTAAACGCATCTGCAAGCACAAACGTTAGTTTAAAGACAACCCTATGGCTCCTGCCGGTTGCCGTACCATCGACATGCAAGTCGATATTATCTATTACAACATGATCATCTCATACATCCAATATATCACATCACATCATTGGCCATATCACATCACAAGCATACCCTGCAAAAACAAGTTAGACGTCCTCTAATTTTGTTGTTGCATGTTTTACGTGGTGACCATGGGTATCTAGTAGGATCGCATCTTACTTACGCAAACACCACAATGGAGATATATGAATTGCTATTTAACCTTATACAAGGACCTCCTCGGTCAAATCCGATTCAACTAAAGTTGGAGAAACCGACACTTTGAGCAAGGGGGTTACTCGTAGCGATGAAACCAGTCTCTCGTAAGCGTACGAGTAATGTCAGTCCAAGCCGCTTCAATCCAACAATACCGCGGAATCAAGAAAAGACTAAGGAGGGCAGCAAAACGCACATCACCGCCCACAAAAACTTTTGTGTTCTACTCGAGAAGACATCTACGCATGAACCTAGCTCATGATGCCACTGTTGTCTAACGTCGCATAGGAAACAAAAAACTTCCTACGCGCACGAAGACCTATCATGGTGATGTCCATCTACGAGAGGGGATATTCGATCTACGTACCCTTGTAGATCGCACAGCAGAAGCGTTAAGAAACGCGGTTGATGTAGTGGAACGTCCTCACGTCCCTCGATCCGCCCCGCGAACCGTTCCGCGATCCGTCCCACGATCTAGTGCCGAACGGACGGCACCTCCGCGTTCAGCACACGTACAGCTCGACGATGATCTCGGCCTTCTTGATCCAGCAAGAGAGACGGAGAGGTAGACGAGTTCTCCGGCAGCGTGACGGCGCTCCGAGGTTGGTGGTGATCTAATCTCAGCAGGGCTCCGTCCGAGCTCCGCAGAAACGCGATCTAGAGGTAAAACCGTGGAGGTATGTGGTCGGGCTGCCGTGGCAAAGTTATCTCAAATTAGCCCTAAAACCTCCGTATATATAGGTGGGAGAGGGGGGGCTTGCCTTGGGGATCAAGGAGCCCCAAGGTGTTCGGCCGAGCCAAGGGGGCGAGTCCTCCCCTTCCAAACTGAATCCAACTATGTTTGGAAGGTGGAGTCCTTCCCCTTTTTTTCTTTTTCTCTTTGATTTTCTTCCTATGGCGCATAGGGCCTTCTTGGGCTGTCCCACCACCCACCAAGGGCTGGTGCGCCACCCCCAAGGCCTATGGGCTTCCCCGGGGTGGGTTGCCCCCCCCCCCCTCGGTGAACACCCGGAACCCATTCGTCATTCCCGGTAACTCCGAAAACCTTCTGGTAATCAAATGAGGTCATCCTATATATCAATCTTCGTTTCCGGACCATTCCGGAAACCCTCGTGACGTCCGTGATCTCATCCGGGACTCCGAACAACATTCGGTAACCAACCATATAACTCAAATACGCATAAAACAACATCTAACCTTAAGTGTGCAAACCCTGCGGGTTCGAGAACTATGCAGACATGACCCGAGTGACTCCTCGGTCAATATCCAATAGCGGGACCTGGATGCCCATATTGGATCCCACATATTCTACGAAGATCTTATCGTTTGAACCTCAGTGCCAAGGATTCATATAATCCCGTATGTCATTCCCTTTGTCCTTCGGTATGTTACTTGCCCGAGATTCGATCGTCAGTATCCGCATACCTATTTCAATCTCGTTTACCGGCAAGTCTCTTTACTCGTTCCGTAATACAAGATCCCGCAACTTACACTAAGTCACTTTGCTTGCAAGGCTTGTGTGTGATGTTGTATTACCGAGTGAGCCCCGAGATACCTCTCCGTCACACGGAGTGACAAATCCCAGTCTCGATCCATACTAACTCAACGAACACCTTCGGAGATACCTGTAGAGCATATTTATAGTCACCCAGTTACGTTGCAACGTTTGATACACACAAAGCATTCCTCCGGTGTCAGTGAGTTATATGATCTCATGGTCATAGGAACAAATACTTGACACGCAGAAAACAGTAGCAACAAAATGACACGATCAACATGCTACGTCTATTAGTTTGGGTCTAGTCCATCACGTGATTCTCCTAATGACGTGATCCAGTTATCAAGCAACAACACCTTGTTCATAATCAGAAGACCCTGACTATCTTTGATCAACTGGCTAGCCAACTAGAGGCTTGCTAGGGATAGTGTTTTGTCTATGTATCCACACATGTAAAAAAGTCTTCATTCAATACAATTATAGCATGGATAATAAACGATTATCTTGATACAGGAATTATAATAATAACTATATTTATTATTGCCTCTAGGGCATAATTCCAACACAGAAGAGTTCCGGGGGTCCACCGGGAAGAGCCACGAGCCCCGGAGGGCTACGTGGAGCAAAAGTGGATGGGAACCAGCCCCTAGGTGGGCTGGTTGTAACGACTAAGATGCGGTCCTTTCCGATCTAGGGATCGAGGCCCCGAATTGGAAAGGAGCGCATCTAAGCGTCTCGCAAACATGGTATCATAGCACATACATAATAACAACAGATCGACAATCAGGGATTCAATTGCCATCTCATAAATATATCAGAGTACATCACGCATACAATCAAAGTAGTTCCGCTACGGACTACAAAACAAGGGAAATGGCTATGCTACCCCACCTGCTGGCCCATGATCACGACCACGCCTCAATCTTGTGGATAGTTCACGTGCATGCGGTCGTTCTCCTCGTCATACTGCCACGCCAGCTGCGTGCCGTCGGGATCACCTGTCTCTGGGTACCTGAACCTGTTGGTGTTGTGAAGGAATCTGTGAGCCACGGGGACTCAGCAATCTATAACCTCGGTTCCAGAACTAGTCAAGTTATTAGGTTGGTAAGGTGGAGTATTTAGGTTGCAGCATCCTAAGCTTGATTTGGTGGCTAACTTACGCAGATCATATTTGAAGGTGGTCTATACTAGCGGTGGATGAAACTTGATCACTAAGTGATCCTGAACACCTGCCTACGTCAATCATAACCCCACCGTGTTCCCGATCGAAGAGAGAACTTCGAAGGGGATAGTCACGGTTACGCACACAGTTGGCAATTTTATTAGCTTATGTTTAAGTTATCTATTACCGGATGTTAACAAAATATTCCAAGTTGCCACATAACCGCGGGCACGGCTTTCTGAAAGATTAAACCCTACAGGGGTGCTCCAACTAGTCCATCACAAACGTACATGGGCCGCAAAGTAATCTTCTATCACGAATCTCGTGTTCCCGTCGGATTCCTTAGAGTAAAACCTCAACTCTGGGGAGAACCAAAGCTTCACCGGGATTCCTATACGCAATATATATCGCTAAGGTAAGACAAGACTAGCAGGACCTCCCGTCGTGTCGACGACCCTGATAAGAGCCACGTATCTTAGTCTCAGGACACGACGGATGGAACTAGCTACGAGTGCCAAACCTCAAGTTTCCTTGTGGTGGCCCCGCAGGCAGACCAGTTTGGACCAACACTCATGAGGAGAACTGGCCCGGTTGTTGATTAAAGATCCTCGGGGTGATCATTCCCTATGCAGATTATTATTAAGTGATTAGCAAATTAACACCAATGTTGGGTCCTGCCAGACAAGTCTTAACACTACACGATTTATCGAGGGGGTCCCCATAACAACCCCGAACGTGTTAGGAGCGATCAGTATGGAATTAAACACCGGTAGCCGGTAACTAAGGCGACAATAACGGAACAAAGCACCCGGCAAAAGGCTAGGCCTTCCGTTATTTACCAAGTATATAGGTGCATTAATTAAATAATAGAATTTAAGATAATGATATCAACCTCATGTTATCACATGAGGCAAAGCACCTGCATCTAGCAACGCTAACATTAGTAGCTGAGCAAAGCCTACTTAGCCATTCAAGTTTTGCTAGGAAGGGATAAGTTTTTGGTTTCATGGCATATCAGGAGGCAATTTAATTCAGTGGTAGTCAGTGAGCATATGGCAAAGGAAACGTAATCTAGCATAACAAGTCTAGAGATGGAATCAAGGTCATATCATCTTGCCTGTGATATCCTCAGCTTGGAATGGTTCTTGTTCGTCCTGCACGTACTCTCCCGAATCCACGAACTCGTTCTCCGATCCCGGTGCTACCCAACATAATAATAACATCCAATGAACAACAGCACCTCAAGATGCAACAATCATATGATGCATGAGATGAATATGAGCATGCACCACTACTTCTATCACTAACACAAGCATAAGGAGTAAATACATGTTCCTGGACAGAACTGCATCCTAATCTATTTTGACATGCATGAGAATGACATTATCAGATGCGTCTCGTGAAAACGATGCAAAACCATATAAAGAACATTACAATCGGAGCTACGCATCAACGGGAATCAACGAAACAAGATATGAAGCCCTACGTGCCAAATTCATCACCACACACCCAAATGGCACAACTCTGTTATTTCCAGGTTGCCAAGACATAAAACAAACCAACATGGATGGGGTTGAGCAAGGAAGAACACCACATCATCAACTACGCACTCACAAACTGCAAAATGACAAAACTACACAATCTGCCATAAACTGCATCATAGCACTTTGTGAGCTACATGCAAAGCACCTACAGCCACCCAAATATAACAGATAATATATGTGGCTGTATATATCCAAGAGTACTACAAGCACAAGCAAGAATCACACAAAAATGAATTAAACACAGAAAGATACAAGGCTGCAAGTTTGCCCAAAAATATCAGATTTCAGGGACTTAGTGAAAATTCCAGTTTCTCACTTTCTGTCTTTGCTCTGAAACATTTTGACAGCAACCAAAACAATATCTACAGGACTCCAAATGGAATGCAAATTCACACAGATCTAGACAAACATATCAGCTTCAACTTTCCAGTTGAAAGCTAAGGCTAGATCACAACACATTGACCTGCACAACCTCATCAAGAGGAGAAGAAAATATAAACAGATTCTCAGACTTAGTGAAAATCTCAGATTTTCACTAATCTGGAATTTCAGTCACATGCCTACTTTGAGTGGGCATAACTTGCACATATGGAATCCTAATCATGAGATGAAACCAACATGAGGTAGAGGGGGTCACCCTCTACTACCACAACCAAGAAACAAACCCTTGTGCTCAACAAATCACATGGAACCAAGCTCTAAATATCGAACAAATCTAAAATATGCCATCTCCAGAAAATGTTCCAATAGAAAAACTAATCTCACCAATGGATTCCTGGGATGATTCTACCCCAAAATCATATAAAATACATATGCACTTGCTTGGAGCAAGTGTGCACAAACTAGGAAAGAAAATCTAAACATAATCCTATATAGTGTATAGTGCTACATCACATGTGCAAATCACTAGAGCAAACCCTACATAAGCATCTACACATGACACAAGGCACCACTTGGATGAGTGCCATCTCACACACACCATCTACACATGCTCTCTTGTCCACTACAACACATATACACAAGTTAAACTCCTACACATGGGCAACTACTCACATACTCTCACTACACAATCTACACCATCACATACATCACAACTACCACCACACTAGGCAACACAAGCTACACTTGAGAGGAGAATAAATATATTCCTCATGCTGCCCTAGTGCAAACTCACACAACCTCATGCACATCAACTTACAAGCTAACAAAACAACCTACTCATCTCCCCTATTAAGTATATCTACACAACCACACAAGTGCACCACCATGGAATGACATAGCTAGCAAAACTACAACTCTCCCTTGCATTAGCTAACACACACAACATCACACTTGTGCAACAAAAGGGGGGCCAAGCACCACAACACCACACATATCAAGCCTCTCATGCACACTTACCACTAGAACACCTATTCACAAGATTCAACTCCTATTCATAGGCATCTACTTGCAAACATCAATAAAATATACTAGGTACAAGATGCTGTTGTGAGGGAAGATAAATCACCCTCATGGTGTGATGCACACCACAGCATCAACTTCTCAAACCAAGGTGCAACCAGCACAAGAAAACAATGCATAGAAAAAAAAGGAGGGGGAAGAGGATTCGAACCGTGTCCCCCTGGTACTCAATCCTGCATCAAACCACTGGGCTGAGAAGCATATGCTCGACAGCAAAGTGCAAGAGTGCAGGGAATACTCTCTGATGGCTACTGTGTCGAAGGGAAATAACCCCAAAACGGGTGCTGAGGGGGATCGAACCCGCCACCTCCTGCTAGCACCAAAACCCACGCACCACTGCGCTACTACTTCGGAGACTAACAAGGTAGAGAAGGCAACTCTGAAGAGCACCTGCATCTACCACTACACACTATGCCAGCGACCGAACCAGAGGAGGACGGCGGTGACTACCACGGTGACCCACGAAGGCTACATGCTACTGGGGCAACGTAGGATCCACAGGGGAATCCATTCCCGCCCTGAAAACCACCCGAAGGCGCATCTAGCAACGAGCACAAGCTGCCCCTACTGCTGCGTTGCACTCTGCTACTGCAAGCTAACAGAGCACCATCGATGAGGGGCTCGAGCCTATGCCACGCTAGAGAGGGAAGAGAGGGGACGGCGGCTGCTCACCGAGGGGGAAGGAGAGGAGAGGACGACGGCGTCGTGGAAGAAGAGACATCGTCGATCTGCTGCAGGAAGAACTTGCCGGAGTCGAGGAAGAATGCGTTCGTCGTGGACGTCGAGGAGGAATCCCCTACTTCGGCTCCAAGCAAAAATGGAACCCCTCCTGGGTCCTCTTGCTTGCGCAGCTACGGGGAGGCGATGAGGTCGACGCTACGCCGGCGTCGAGCTCGACCCGGAGCTTCTCATGGCGATGGGGACGTCGAGGAGGTCTCTGGCGGCGTTGGAGGGAGAAGAGGAGGGGGAGGATGAACCCTAGCTGCAGGGGGAGACGAGGTGCGGCTTAAATCACCCTCGGGGGAAGCGCTGGAGCCGCAAGATCGAGGAAGGTGAGATCGGGAGGCTGAGGCTGGTTCGTACAGGGTGACGTCGGCGCAAGGAAGAAGAGGGACGGCGCATGGGCTGCGGTAGCGAAGGGTTATGGGCCTGGGAGATAATGGGCTACGGTAGTGTCGGTGAGAGGAGGAGGGAAACCTCTGGCCCTCTCTATTTAAAAACAACATCACAAGCAACTAATATTCCTAGGAAAAAACTAAGGGCATAAAAATAGAGATAAAATATCCCTGGGCATAAGGGAATTATGCCCCAAATAAATAAAATACCAAAATGACTATTTGGGCAACTAAAAATAATTGCCAATCAGATTTAATTAAATCTGAAATAAAGGAAAACTTCAATCAAAAGAGGGTTTAAAAACCCCTCTCCTACATGCCCACACTCCAACTAAAATGCACTAAAGGTGTAACTTTATTAAAAGAGCATAGGAGCAAATAGGATTTGAACTTGAGATGAAGAGAGAGAGAGAAGGGATTGAAAATAACAACCCCTCACAAACCACTACTACACCCCACATCATCACATGTGCATCATCACATGAAATCACAAGATCACATCCAACTCAAGACCACAAACACCACATGGAATCATATGACCACATTGCAACAACACATAACACATGAAATGATATGATATGCATGCAGCAAGGGAATAAATAAGGGACACATGAAATCATGCAAGCATAGGACACTCTGATAGCATTGACAATGTGGTCCCACATAGGAAGGTTTCCAAATAGGGAAGGTTTTACACTTGGGGCATTCCAAACTCTCCCACACTACAAAAAGATCTCGCCCTGAGATCTACGCCTGAAAGAACTCCGGAAATTCAGAACGGAGGTGGTCCTCGCGTTCCCAAGTAGCCTCTTTATCGGAATGGTGTGACCACTGCACTTTGAGAAATTTGACGGTATTGTTGCGGGTCTTGCGCTCCATCGCCTCGAGAATCGCAACTGGATGCTCACGATAAGAAAGGTCAGGCTGAAGGTCGATGTCTCGAAGATGAACAGTGCGCTCGGGGGTCTTGAAGCACCTCTGAAGCTGAGAAACATGGAACACATCAGGGACATTTGCAAAGTTTGTCGGAAGCTCGAGCTGTATGCAAGGTCGCCTCTCTTGCCAACCACTCTGAATGGACCAACGAAACGAGGCGCAAGCTTGCCTTTGATGCCAAAGTGCTGCATACCCTTCATAGGCGACACCTTGAGATAGACGAAGTCATCAAGCTCATAAGACATGTCACGGTCCTTGCTATCATAATAGCTCTTCTGACGGGACTGAGCTGCTCTAAGGTTGTCGTGAATGATCCGACACATCTCCTCAGCTTCTTCTATCAAATCATTCCCAAGGATCTGACGCTCGCCGGTCTTGGACCAGTTGAGCAGGGTACGACACTTACTGCCATAGAGAATTTCAAACGGAGCCTTGCCAGAACTAGCTTGATAACTGTTGTTATACGAGAACCCCGCAAAAGGCAGACAATCCTCCCACTTCATGCCAAAAGAGATAACATAGGCTCTCAGCATATCCTCAAGAACTTGATTCACTCTCACCACTTGACCACTAGTCTGAGGATGGAACGCTATGCTGAAGCGGATCTTCGTGCCCACAACAGACTGAAAGGAGTCCCAGAACATGGAAGTGAAGATACTTCCGCGATCCGAAGAGATCATCATAGGCACACCGTGCAAGGACACAATCCTGGGGGTGTACAACTCTGCCAACTGAGCTGCTGAAATGGATTCCTTGACTGGAAGAAAATGAGCCACTTTACTCAACTTGTCAATGACGACGAAGATGGCATCATTACCCTTCTTGGACTTCGGAAACCTCGTGACGAAATCCATCTTAATGTGATCGAACTTCCACTCGGAAATGGGCAATGGATGCAAAAGACCTTCTGGACGTTGATGCTCTGCTTTCACCCTTCGACATACATCACATTCATTTACGAACCGAGCAATCTCACGTTTCCTACGAGTCCACCAGAAGGTCTGTTTCAAGTCGTGGTACATCTTGGAGCTTCTAGGATGAATAGAGAGCAGAGAGTTATGAAATTCCTCCATGATTACCTTCCTGAGATCACCTTTCTGGACGACAAGGTGATCCTCGAAGAACAACGTGTCTTTGGCATCAACAGTGAAGCACTTATACTTGGGGAGACTCTTTCCCACGCCAATCTTCACCTTCTTCACCATAGCGTCAAGAAGCTGTGTTGCTCGGACCTGATCTTCCAAGGTAGGAGAGATCTGAAGGTTTGCAAGAAATCCCTGAGGTACTAGCTGAAGGTTGAGCTTCCTGAAAGACTCACAAAGACCAGGCTGGAGAGGTTGCAGAATCAAACTGTTGCAATATGCCTTCCTGCTCAAAGCATCCGCCAAAACATTAGATTTGCCTAGCGTGTACTCAACACTCGGATTAAAATCCTGGAGCATTTCCACCCAACGTGTTTGCTGAAGATTCAATTTAGGCTGAGAAAAGATGTACTTGAGACTCTTGTGATCGGTGAAGACTTCAACCTTACATTCCAACAAGAGGTGTCTCCAAGTCATCAGAGCGTGTACCACAGCTGCTAGCTCAAGATCATGCACAGGATAGTTCTTCTTCGCTGGCTTCAACTGCCTCGAGGTGTTAACAACCACCTTCTTATCTTGCATCAGGACTGCACCAAGACCCTGGAGAGAAGCGTCGCAGAAGACCTGGTAAGACTTGGAATCATCCGGAGGAACCAAGACTGGAGTGGAGGTAAGCTTCTCTTTGAGTGTGTCGAAGGCCAACTAACACTCTGGAGACCAAGCATACTTAACACCCTTCTGAAGAAGACTTGAGAGCGGCTTGGCGATCTTGGAGAAGTTCTCGACGAACCTTCTACAATAGCCAGCAAGCCCGAGAAAGCTTCGAAGCTGCTTCACATTCTGCGGAGGCTCCCATTCAACAATGGCCTGAACTTTGGACGGATCAACTTTAATGCCCTCGGCAGAGATAATGTGCCCAAGATAAACCACTTCTTTCAGCCAGAACTCACACTTGGAAAACTTGGCATACAGCATGTACTCTCTCAGCTTATCAAGCACCAATCTGAGATGTTCTTCATGTTCTTCCTCAGTTTCAGCAAAGACCAGAATGTCGTCGAGATAGAGCAAGACAAAGTCATTCTTGAACGGAGAGAATATGTAGTTCATCAATCGCCAGAATGTCGGAGGAGCATTAGCCAGACCAAAAGACATGACCGTATACTCATACGAGCCAAAACTAGTCCTGAAGGCAGTCTTCGGAATATCTTCCTCGCGAATGCGAATTTGATGATAGCCCATCCTGAGATCAAGCTTGTAGAAGACCTTAGCACCTTTCAACTGTTCGAACAACTCAGTTATGTTCGGAAGTGGATATTTGTTCCTGATTGTCTTTTGTTCAATGGACGGTAATCGACACACAGCCGGTCTGTGCCATCCTTCTTCTTGACAAACAGAACACCACAACCCCACCGAGACGAGCTCGGTCTGATCAAACCCAAACGCTCCTACTCATCGAGTTGCCTCTTAAGTTCCTTCAAATCTTTTGGACCCAGCTTGTACGGTCGTTTGCACACCGGCTCGGTGCCTGGCTCAAGCTCAATGACAAACTCAACTTCTCTGTGCGGAGGCATGCCTAGCAGCTCTTCAGGAAACACATCTTCATATTCGTAGACCACTGGGACTTGTGAAATAGGATTGATCTCACCCTTTTCATTCAAAGAGAACAGACGGATTGTATCATCGCGCGCCGCGAATATAATCACGTCCTCCGAAGAGTGGGTAAGCTTCACAATCAATCGACGCCTTGTTCATGGCCAGCCAGTCCATACCAAGAATCAAGTCAATGTTGGAATTGCCCAAGACAATAGGAGACGCGAGAAAAGCATAAGCACCCATCTTGACAGGAACATCCGGGACGAACAACTGCGAGCTCATCCGCATGCCTGGAGACACAACTTGCAATGACTTGGGAAGGAACTCGGTCGCAATATTATTACCAAATGCAAAGGGGTATGACATGAAGGAATGCGAAGCACCAGAATCGAATAACACTTTAGCAGGAATATCATTGACGAGGAGGTTACCCATGATCACATCTGACGAGTTTTCTGCCTCAGCCGCATTCACCATGTTGACTCGAGCTGATCTGGGGTTGAACTTGACAAGAGCGTTGCTTGGAGGTTTGCCTAGAGGAGGAGGTGGCAGTCGGAGCTGAGAAGTACACTTGTTGGCATAGTGACCCTTCTGCCCACACTTGTGACAAGTCACCTCTGCTGGCTGCCGGTACTGAGTCTGAGGAGGCCCTTGCTTCTGATGCTGGAATCTCTGCTGGAAGACAGGGTTGGGTGGGTGGGAAGAACCACGACCACCACAGTGCTTGAGCTGATGCGAGTGTCGAGGAGGAGGAGGAGACACCCAAAACTTCTGTTGCTTCTAAACCACCTGAGTCGAGGAAGAGCTGGAATCTCCGAAGTGCTTCTTAGAATTCTCCACCCTTAGCAAGGCTGTCTCTGCCCTGAGTGCTAGGTTGTAGAACTTGTCGAACTCTTCAGGATCGTGCAACGCAAGAGCTAACTGCAAATCTTCTTTCAAGCCACCTCTGAACTGATAAATCTTGCTCTTCTGATCCGGGATATCCTGCAAGGCGTAACGGGCTAGCTCGTGGAACTCAATGTTGTACTTGTACATGGAATTGCCACCCTGCTTCAAACGCCTAAACTTCTCACGCATTTCCTCCACAAAGCTGGAAGGAATGTAGTGGGACCTGAAGTCACAACAGAACTCATCCCAGGAGATCACCCTAGCGCTTCTGGAGTCCTTCAGCTGTTGCCACCAGATAGAAGCCTGCCCCTTCAACTGGAATGTTGCAAATTTGACAAAATCCTCAGGACGCACATTGCTACACTCGGAATGCTTGTTCATATCACGGATCCAGTCCTCTGCATCAAATGGTTGGTCGCACGAAGTGAAAGTCTTTGGCTGGTTCTACAGGAACTGACTCAGACTCGCAAACTAATTGCCACCATGCTGAAAATTGCCTTGCTACTGATTGGCTCTCTCTTGCAACAACTATAGCAGCATCTGGGTGTTTGCATTAGTAGCAGCCATCACCGCTTGCCATGCCTCTGCAGGAGGAGGCGGCGACGGCGGAGGATTCTCCGGAGGAGGTGGCGGCGGCACATCCTCACGCCCTGGGTTCTGAGGAGTTGGTGGAGCCATCCTGAAGACGGACAACATATTAGCCCACAGAATAAATCGAAGATATTGCTGAATCAAAAGACAGGAATATCTGAACAGGAATAAAGCAATTGCATTTGAACAAAATAGTAAGAATGCTTCCTCAAAGTGACGGACGACAAAATTCCGATTAAGACCACTACAAACAAGTATGAGCTAGAACTGCTCGGAACAAACATATGATCGAGATTTCATCCGATATCTTCGTGGAATAAACCCACTGAACATCGAATCCCAACCTTGATCATACATCTGTAGGAAGATAGTCCTATAAGATACTACTTGATATCCCACCTATGAATTCCCGAAATAACTGGTCATGCAATCTGGTACACGGATACAAGGAGCAATATCACACAGCTCCTATACTAACCCGTCACCTGTATCACATCCATCAACACACAACCAACATCTCGGACCTTCATCTACAAAACACCCTCGTGATCACAACGATACTAAGTATGGCAGTACTCCCAAACAATTTGCACGAGTATTGGCGACATCGGGGTTATCTCGCCACTACCAGTATTGAAGCAATTACGAACATCCTTCGTTCTTAGATACTCAGAAATCTGAATGATGACGATGTGCGCAAGAATCCCCTGGAGCTCAACTCCCTGGAAGAAATCAAAGCAGACAGGAGGCACCAAGACAGGACTCCGTCACATCGAAATCATATAGATTTCACAAATACCCGCGTGATCCTAAAAAAAAATTTGAGCGATAAGAGGAGTAGAATTTAAGATTTCCTAAATCAGGAACCTCACGAGAGCATGGAAGAGGAGAAAAAAGAATCCTACTCTCCGATATAACTAAGACTCAAAACATTTTACTAGACTCGACTCGGCCAAGTACGATCACACAAAGGCTCCTATGGTCGTAAGGCTCTGATTACCAACTTGTAACGACTAAGATGCGGTCCTTTCCAATCTGGGGATCGAGGCCCCGAATTGGAAAGGAGCGCATCTAAGCGTCTCGCAAACAAGGTATCATAGCACATACATAATAACAACAGATCGACAATCAAGGATTCAATTGCCATCTCATAAATATATCAGAGTACATCACGCATACAATCAAAGTAGTTCCGCTATGGACTACAAAACAAGGGAAATGGCTATGCTACCCCGCCTGCTGGCCCATGATCACAACCACGCCTCAATCTTCTGGATAGTTCACGTACACGCGGTCGTTCTCCTCGTCATACTGCCACGCCAGCTGCGTGCCGTCGGGATCACCTGTCTCTGGGGTACCTGAACCTGTTGGTGTTGTGAAGGAATCTGTGAGCCATGGGGACTCGGCAATCTATGACCTCGGTGCCAGAACTAGTCAAGTTATTAGGTTGGTAAGGTGGAGTATTTAGGTTGCGGCATCCTAAGCTTGATTTGGTGGCTAACTTACGCAGATCATATTTGAAGGTGGTCTATACTAGCGGTCGATGAAACTTGATCACTAAGTGATCCTGAACACCTGCCTACGTCAATCATAACCCCACCATGTCCCCGATCGAAGAGAGAACTTCGAAGGGGACAGTCACGGTTACGCACACAGTTGGCAATTTTATTAGCTTATGTCCAAGTTGCCACATAACCACGGGCATGGCTTTCCGAAAGATTAAACCCTGCAGGGGTGCTCCAACTAGTCCATCACAAACATACACGGGCCGCAAAGTAATCCTCTATCACGAATCTCGTGATCTCGTCGGATTCCTTAGAGGAAAACCTCAACTCTGGGGAGAACCAAAGCTTCACCGGGATTCCTATACGCAAGATATATCGCTAAGGTAAGACAAGACTAGCAGGACCTCCCGTCGTGTCGACAACCCTGATAAGAGCCGCGTATCTCAGTCTCAGGACACGACGGATGGAACTAGCTACGAGTGCCAAACCTCAAGTTTCCTTGTGGTGGCCCCGCAGGCAGACCAGTTTGGACCAACACTCATGAGGAGCACTGGCCCGGGTTGTTGATTAAAGATCCTCGGGGTGATCATTCCCTACGCAGATTATAATTAAGTGACTAGCAAATTAACACCAATGTTGGGTCCTGCCGGACAAGTCTTAACACTACGCGATTTATCGAGGAGGTCCCCATAACAACCCCGAACGTGTTAGGAGCGATCAATATGGAATCAAACACCGGTAGCCGGTAACTAAGGCGGCAATAATGGAACAAAGCACCCGGCAAAAGGCTAGGCCATCCGTTATTTACCAAGTATACAGGTGCATTAATTCAATAACAGAATTTAAGATAATGATATCAAGCTCATGTTATCACATGAGGCAAAGCACCTACATCTAGCAACGCTAACATTAGTAGCTGAGCAAAGCCTACTTAGCCATTCAAGTTTTGCTAGGAAGGGATAAGTTTTTGGTTTCATGGCATATCAGGAGGCAATTTAATTCAGTGGTAATCAGCGAGCATATGGCAAAGGAAACGTAATCTAGCATAACAAGTCTAGAGATGGAATCAAGGTCATATCATCTTGCCTGTGATATCCTCAGCTTGGAATGGTTCTTGTTCGTCCTGCACGTACTCTCCCGAATCCACAAACTCGTTTTCCGATCCCGGTGCTACCCAACATAAGAATAGCATCCAATGAACAACAGCACCTCAAGATGCAACAATCATATGATGCATGAGATGAATATGAGCATGCACCACTACTTCTATCACTAACACAAGCATAAGGAGTAAATACATGTTCCTGGACAGAAATGCATCATAATCTATTTTTACATGCATGAGAACGACATGATCAGATGCGTCTCGTGAAAACAATGCAAAACCATATAAAGAACATTACAATCGGAGCTACGGATCAACGGGAATCAACGAAACAAGATATGAAGCCCTACGTGCCAAATTCATCACCACACACCCAAATGGCACAACTCTGGTATTTCCAGGTTGCCAAGAGATAAAACAAACCAACATGGATGGGGTGGAGCAAGGAAGAACACCACATCATGAACTAAGCACTCACAAACTTCAAAATGACAAAACTACACAATCTGCCATAAACAGCATCATAGCACTTTGTGAGCTACATGCAAAGCACCTACAGCCACCCAAATATGACAGATAATATATGTGGCTGTAGATATCCAAGATTACTACAAGCACAAGCAAGAATCACACAAAAAGGAATTAAACACAGAAAGATACAAGGCTGCAAACTTGCCCAAAAATATCAGATTTCAGGGACTTAGTAAAAATTCCAGTTTCTCACTTTTTTTCTTTGCTCTGAAGCATTTTGACAGCAGCCAAAACAATATCTTCAGGACTCCAAATGGAATGAAAATTTACAAGGAGCTAGACAAACATATCAGCTTCAACTTTCCAGTTGAAAGCTAAGGCTAGATCACAACACATTGACCTGCACAACCTCATCAACGGGAGAAGAAAATATAAACCGATTCTCAGACTGTGAAAATCTCAGATTTTCACTAATCTGGAATTTCAGTCACATGCCTACTTTGAGTGGGCATAACTTGCACATATGGAATCCTAATCATGAGATGAAACCAACGTGAGGTAGAGGGGGTCACCCTCTACTACCACAACCAAGAAACAAACCCTTGTGCTCAACAAATCACATGGAACCAAGCTCTAAACATGGAACAAATCTAAAACATGTCATCTCCAGAAAATGTTCCAATGGAAAAACTAATCTCTCCTGGGATGATTCTACCCCAAAAGCATATAAAATACATATGCACTTGCTTGGAGCAATTGTGCACAAACTAGGAAAGAAAATCTACATAGAATCCTATATAGTGAATAGTGCTACATCACATGTGCAAATCACTAGAGCAAACCCTACATAAGCATATACACATGACACAAGGCACCACTTGGATGAGTTCCATCTCACACACACCATCTACACATGCTCTCTTGTCCACTACAACACATATACACAAGTTAAACTCCTACACATGGGCAACTACTCACATACTCTCACTACACAATCTACACCATCACATACATCACAACTACCACCACACTAGGCATCACAAGATAACCTTGAGAGGAGAAGAAATATATTCCTCATGCTTCCTAGTGCAAACTCACACAACCTCATGCACATCAACTTACAAGCTAACAAAACAACCTACTCATCTCGCCTATTAAGTATATCTACACAACCACACAAGTGCACCACCATGGAATCACATAGCTAGCAAAACTACAACTCTCCCTTGCATCAGCTAACACACACAACATCACACTTGTGCAACAAAAGGGGGCCCAAGCACTACAACACCACACATATCAAGCCTCTCATGCACACTTACCACTAGAACACCTATTCACAAGATTCAACTCCTATTCATAGGCATCTACTTGCAAACATCAAAAAATATACTAGGCACTAGATGCTGTTGTGAGGGAGATAAATCACCCTCATGGTGTGATACACACCAGAGCATCAACTTCTCAAACCAAGGTGCAACCAGCACAAGAAAACAATGCATAGAAAAAAAGGAGGGGGAAGAGGATTCGAACCGTGTCCCCCTGGTACTCAATCCTGCATCAAACCACTGGGCTGAGAAGCATCTGCTCGACAGCAAAGTGCAAGAGAGCAGGGAATACTCTTTGATGGCTACTGTGTCGAAGGGAAATAACCCCAAAAAGGGTGCTGAGGGGGATCGATCATGTCACCTCCTCCTAGCACCAAAACACACACACCATTGCGCTACTACTTCGGAGATTAACAAGGTAGAGAAGGCAACTCTGAAGAGCACCTGCATCTACCACTACACACTATGCCGGTGACCGAACTAGAGGAAGACGGCGGCGACTACCACGGCGACCCACGAAGGCTACATGCTACTGGGGCGACGTAGGATCCACACGGGAATCCATTCCCGCCCTGAAATCCACCCGAAGGTGCATCTAGCAACGAGCACAAGCTACCCCTACTGCTGCATTGCACTCTGCTACTGCAACCGAATAGAGCACCATCGACGAGGGGCTCGAGCCTACGCCGTGCTAGAGAGGGAAGAGAGGGGACGACGGCTGCTCACCGAGGGCCGAAGGAGAGGAGAGGACGACGGCCTCGTGGAAGAAGAGACGTCGTCGATCTGCTGCAGGAAGAAGTTGTCGGGGTCGAGGAAGAAGGCGTTCGTCATGGACATCAAGGAGGAAGGCCATGCTTTGGCTCCGCGCAAAAATGGAACCCCTCCTGGGTCCTCTTGCTTGCGCAGCTATGGGGAGGCGACGAGGTCGACGCTACGCCAGCGTCGAGCTCGACCCGGAGCTTCTCATGGCGATGGGGGCGTCGAGGAGGTCTCTGGCGGCGCTGGAGGGAGAAGAGGAGGGGGAGGATGAACCCTAGTTGTAGGGGGAGACGAGGTGCGGCTTAAATCACCCTCGGGGGAAGCGCTGGAGGGCAAACCCTAGGCATGAGGGCTGCCTTGGGTGGCAAGCCACCCTAGGGCGCCACCTCCTCCTCCACTTGGGCCGCTGCCCCTCCCATCTAGGGCTGCCGTACCACCTAGGGAAACCCCAGGGGTGGCGCACCCTCTGTCGGATTTCGGGCTCCGCAAAACCCTAAGGATTCAAACACACGGGCGTGTACGAAGATCTCTCCCTACTCGGCCTCGCCTAGCCCGCTACTGGATGGAAACGACGAAGGACTCACTCGATGGTGAGGGAAACACAGAACACAACAGTTTACCCAGGTTCGGGCTGCTGCGAAGCGTAAAACCCTACTCCTACTTTTGGTGGATTGCCTCTCTCGGAGGTGGGTGGATGAACTAGTACAGTGCCCTCGAGCCTCCGGAGGCTAAGTGGCTTGGTGTGTTGCTCTTTGTTGAGAATGAACTCCCCCTTCTACCAAGTGTTCTACCCTTTCTATTTATAGCGGAGGCCCGGGTCCTCTTCCCTCATAGCTTCGACGGGAAGGGATCCCACAGCGGCCAATTTTGAAGGGGAACAGGGGAACATGCTCTCCTGCCCAAAGGTGGTCTTCGTCTGCAAAGTAACTGCCTGCGCTGCAGGGACGGGCCCGAAGATGACGTTTGCCCTACTAGCGAGCAGCGGCGGCTTCATTGCACCAGAAGGGAAACCTTTGGAAGATGCCTTTGGAACCCCGGTATGCTTCCGCCCCCTTTGCACTAAAGATGAAACTGCTCCATCCTGCCATCTCGTGATCGTCTGTCCTTTCCTGGCGTCACCGTTGACTCCTGAGGCCCAGCCTTGCCTCAGAATATTCGCCGCTCCGGAGGGGTCCTGAGTAGGCCCCCTGCGGGTCTTAACGCTACTCCTCCTCGTGAGGCCTGGCCCCTCATGAGGGGCTTGCCTTGAACGGTGTCGGGCTCGTCGGTTTGTTTCGGTGAGGCGAGCCTGCCCTGGGCCACAGGCTCGCAGGTCTGGGTATCCCCATTCCCAGAACGCCGACGGTAGCCCCCGGGCCCGCTGCGTGCTCGGGTTGGCTTCGTGGCGGAGTCTCGGGGGGCAGCCTGTGGTGTCGTGGGCCCCCAAATGCCTGTGGGCCACGCGGGCGCGCTTCACGCGGCTCGTGTTGGGTCCTCCATGTCTTCTATCTCTGCCCAAATTAATAGTTGACCTGCTTATTGCTTCGATGCCTTATTGCTCTCGTTCTTCCCCACTCGCTCCTCCTCTTTGGTCTCCAACTCCATCTGTCGCCCCCCAGATCCAGCGCTGCGTCATTCCCTGCTAGTTCAGCAATGCCTCCCGCCGGCAAGCAGAAGCCAAAGGTGCATGGCCCGGCCCCGGCTTCCCCGCTCCTGGAGTGTGCCCTTTCTTAGGACGCAGATCTCGTCCCCGTGCTTCCATGGACCGCGACCGAGTCCAGCGAGCACTGGTGAAGCCTGATCTGGCCTGGTGTCGTAGAGGAGCAGCCTGCGTCGGAAGCGGTATACCCCTTCTTCCTTCACGGTATTTTATGCCGGGCTGGTGCCACCTTTCTCCCAGTTTTTCACCGCCGTCTTGGACCACTATGGGATCCAAGCCCTTCATCTCCAGCCGAACTCCATCCTGCTTTTCTCCGTCTTTGCTTTCTACTGCGAGGCTTTCGTTGGCGTGCAGCCTTCGGTTGCCCTCCTCCATCATTTCTTCAACATGCGCCTACACGACGACGCTCATTTGTTGGTGTGTGTCTCCTTTGTGGCGGCCCAGAGCGGCAATGTGCTCTTGAAGGTCGGGAAGAAGGTGGAGCACTTCAGGCACCACTCGGTCCTCTGAGCCTCAAGGAAGCCAACCCTCGGCTGCAGGAGCCGAAGGAGTTACCGGAGCAGACTTCCGTGTGGATCACGGCAAAGCTCTCCCACCCTCGGGCTGCGCTCGTGCTGGAGCGCTTTTCCCGCGACATCAGCGCCAAGAGGCTGACCAGGAGCATGATAGTGAAGGATTTCCTGGCACAGTGCATGGCGCCTCTCCAGGCCCATTCCAGGCCCCTGTGGGGGTACCGGGCTGGTGACGACGGGCTTCGGCTCCGGTCCCGGGACCTCCCCACTGAGGACCTGAGCAGGGCCGTGGCGACCTTGCTGGGCGCCGACCCCATTGACCTTCCTGAGGCCCTCGGTCTGTTATACCGTCGCGACGACCGGGCCAACCTGGTCGCTGCGATGCGTGCCTTCAACGAGCCAGGGCTCCTCCCAGCTGAGGGCTCCGATCCGGTGGAGGTGTCATCCGGGGACACCTATGGTGAAAGGGACTCGGAGAAGACTGTCAACGACTGTCCGGCGAGCGTTCCTCTCCTGTTGCAATCCATCCTTTTGCGTGATCTTGAAGATGATGATCCCACCAGCGTTACCCCCGCCGGGACCTCCTCGCGCATGGACAGGGCCTCAAGGGGGGCCGCGTTTACTCCACACGCCACGCGGTCTGAGTGCGCGCTCGCCTCCTAGGAGCTCGGGGCTGAGCCGTCCCCAACGCATCCCGCTTCTGCCGGCGGGAGGTCCAAGGCGCAGAGCTCGCCCCCCTCCGTGGGGGCCCTGTCACCTCTGTTGTCGCCGAGGCGGAGAGGAGGAAGAGGTGGCGCGATGTCGAAGAGTAAGTTACTTGCTTGGGCACGCCTTGTGTGTCTATTGTCCACGCTTGGCTGATCCCTCCTTTTACTTGACGTCCAGGGATGTTGTCTCCCCGGGGGCGAAAAGGAAGAAGATGGTCGTCAAGCCGAAGGCGACTCCCGACGCCCCGTCTGCCCTCATTGGCGCGTCGTCGCCTGCATGTGGGGAAGTGGAGGCTCGTGGGGCAGCCCCCTAGCCTTGGTCGCTGAGCCCCTGAGCCCCCGAAGCGTCCTGAAGGGACCGTGGAGATGCCGCTGCCCAGGGGGCTGGCCCGCGAGGGCCCTCAGGCTCCTGAGGCGTCAATGCTCGCGATCATTGAGAGGTCTTAGGGGGGCCCTATTCTTCCTAGTGCTGCCCCTCTGGCGACACCACCCGCGTCTGCGCTGAAAGCTCTTTAGGAGGAGGCCCAGAAGACCCCGACGTTCACCCAAGGTGTCTTGAATGCGGCCTTCACCGCCCTGAGTAATGTCGCAGTCGAGATGGGGAAGGCCGAGAGGGAGGCTGTGGCCGCCCGTGCCGTGCGCGAGAAGGCGCTAAAGGAAGCCAATGCGGGTGTCGAACGCTGTGAAGAGGTGGAAGCCCACATGAGCATCCTCCAAGGAGAACAAGGCAAGCTGGACGAGCTGTGTCGCATGTAGGGGGAAGAACTTAAGGCCCGCGAGACAAAACTCACCGCTAGGGAGGGAGAGTTGTCCGAGGAGGCGAGTTGCCTGGGCACGGAGCAAGCGCGCTTGGAAGAGCAGGAGAAGGAGGCCTCCTCGTGGAAGGCCCTCCTTGACGCCCAAGAGAAAACTCTCGCCGCGGCCGAGGAGAGGAAAACCGCGGAGCTGGCCTGCTTCCCTTACGTTGAGCTCAGGCTTCACACGACGCTTCGCTCCCTCTGTCGGGATGGGTTTGATGAGCCTCTGTCCACCCCAGATGACGGCTTCACCGCACTCGCGAAGGGGCTCGTCGCGGCGCTGGAGGTTCCCGTTGTGCAGGTGCACAAGATCCTGGACAGTGGGTGCCGCGATCTCTTCTTCACGGCTGCGACTCGTGTCTTCAGCCATCTTCATCTCCGCGAGCCGGGATTTGATTTCAGCTTCGTGATCCTGTCGGTCCCTGCCGAGGCCCGCGACCATGCCGCGGAGGCGGTGAAGGGCCCCGTGGAGGCGTTGGTGAGGAGGTTCTTACGCGTCGCACCTCCTTCGTCTCCAGGTGCCGCTGAAGCCGAGCTCCTATACGGCACTTCACGCGCCGGTTCGTGCTTGTGGCACCTGCAGCGCCCCCTGGCCGGCCCATAAAACATCTCCTCACGCCCCACTGCACGTCCTGAAAAAATCATTGATTTTTTAAAACAAGAATTACAAAACGTACGTTAAATTTTTATTGAATTAAAAATCGTTGAATCAGATTTGCACAAAGTTCAATGATTATGCAAAAAATCACAAATTTTTAGAATATGTTCATGGATTTTTAAAGAGTTTACAAAATTCAAAAAAAAAACGTTGAATTTGGTAAAACAATTCATAAATTTTTAAAAATAGTTCAAAAAAAATTTAGAAAGTTCACGAATTTTAAAATATGTTCACCGATTTTCAAAAAAGTTCAGAGATTTAAAAAAAGTTTATCAATTTTAAAAAATAGTTCATTGATTTTGAAAAAAGTTCACGAATTTTAAAATATGTTCACCGATTTTCAAAAGAAGTTCAATGTTTTCACAAAAAAAGTATGTAAATTTTTCAAAATTGTTTATTGATTTTGAAAAAAATCATGAATTTTAAAATATGTTCACCAGTTTTCAAAAGACGATCACCGATTTCAAAAAAATGTTCATCAATTTAAGAAAATAGTTCATCAATTTTGAAAAAAGTTCACGAATTTGGAAATTTGTTCACCAATTTTCAAAAAAAGTTCATCGATTTAGAAAAACTTTCACAAATTTTAAATTATGTTCACGGATTTTCATAAATGCCCACCGATTTTTTTTTAAAGTTCATCGATTTGGAAAAAAGTTCACCAATTAAAAACGGATTCCACCGAATTCCCTAAAATAATCGGTTTGAAAGTAAATTTACATATTTCCAAAAAGAATTCAACCAACCAGGATGAAAAGGAAACAAGGAAAACGACTAAGAAAAAAATAAAAAGGGAAAATAAAGAATAAAGGAAGTAAAAAAGTTCATTTCTATCACATATCACTCGGGTGGCGGAGTGGTTGCAACACTAGAATATCTGTGAGAGGTCGTTGGCTCGAATATCACTAGCGCTCTTTTATTATTAGAAAAAACACCTAGATGGGACGGCCCATGACCGAGCGGTGCACGCGCCGGTTAAGAAAAATGCACTTTAACCGGCGCGTGCCCCGCCAAATAGGATTTGCCTTGGGAGGACTCCTCCTTCCTTTCCTTTTAAAGGACTTTTGCCTTTTATCTCCACTCCTAGTCGCATGGGCCTTTGAGAGAGGCTTCGGCCAGCCCACCAGGGGATGGTCCACCTCCACTCACAGCCCATATGGCTCTTAGGTCGTCACACCCCTCCCGATGGTCCCCCGGCACCCTCCCGGCACTCTCGGTACACTACCGATGAGCCTGAAACTTTTTTAATGACCAAAACAGGGCTTCCTATATATATATCAATATTTACCTCCGGACCATTCCGGAGCTCCTCTTGATGTCCGGGGTCTCATCCGGGACTCCTAACAACCATCAGTCACCAACACCTATAACTCAACTATATTGAAACGTCACCGAATCTTAAGAGTGCAGACCGTGCAGATCGAGAACTATGCAGACATGACCTGAGACACTCTCCGGTCAATAACCAATAGCGGGACCTGGATGTCCATATTGGCTCCTACATATTCTACGAAGATCTTTATCGGTTGAACCTCTATGTCAAGGATTGACTTAATCCCGTATGATGTTCCCTTTGTCCTTCGGTATGCTACTTGCCCGAGATTCAATCGTTGGTATCTCTATACCTAGTTCAATCTCGTCACCGACAAGTATTTACTCGTTCTGTAATACAAGATCACGTGACTAACTCCTTAGTCACATTGCTTGCAAGTCTTTTTGTGATGTTGTATTACCGAGTGGGCCCCGAGATACCTCTCCGTCACATGGAGTGACAAATCCTAGTCTTGATCCATGCCAACCCAACAGACACCTTCGGAGATACCTGTAGAGCACCTTTATAGTCGCCCAGTTACGTTGCGATGTTTGATACACACAAGGTATTCCTCGGTGTCCGGGAGTTGCATGATCTCATGGTCATAGGAACAGATACATTGACATGCAGAAAATAGTAGCAATAAACTGACACGATCATATGCTATGTTCACAGTTTGGGTCTTTTCCATCACATCATTCTCCTAATGATGTGATCCCGTTATCAAGTGACAACACTTGTCTATGGCCACGAAACCTTGACCATCTTTTTTCAACGAGCTAGTCAACAAGAGGCTCACTAGGGACAGTGTATTGTCTATGTATCCACACATGTATTTGAGTTTCCAATCAATACAATTCTAGCATGGATAATAAACGATTATCATGAACAAGGAAATATAATAATAACCAATTTATTATTTCCTCTAGGGCATATTTCGAACAGTCTCCCACTTGCACTAGAGTTAATAATCTAGTTCACATCACTATGTGATTGTAATGAATCTAACACCCATGCAGTTATGGGGTTTGATCATATCTTGCTTGTGAGAGAGGTTTTTAGTTGACGGGTTTGAATCTTTCAGATCCGTGTGTGCTTTACAAATCTCTATGTCATCCTATAGATGCTTCTACTACACGCAATTTGGGACTATTCCAAATGACTGCTCCACTATACATATCCGGTTTACTACTCAGAGTTATCCAGATTAGTGTCAAATCTTGCGTCGACGTAACCCTTTACGACGAACTCTTTAATCACCTCCATAATCGAGAAGAATTCCTTAGTCCACCAGTTACTAAGGATAACTTTGCCCGATGTTCAGTGATTCAATCATGGATCACTCTTTGTACCCCTTGACAGACTCATGGCAAGGCACACATCAGGTGCAGTACACAACATGGCATACTTTAGAGCCTACGTCTAAGGCATAGGGGACGACCGTCGTCCTTTCTTTTTCTTCTGACGTGGTCATGCTTTTGAGTCTTACTCAAAATCACACCTTACAATACAGTTAAGAACTCCTTCTTTAACTGATCCATTTTGAACTCCTTCCAAAATCTTGTTACAGTATGTATTCATTTGAAAGTTCTATTAAGCGTTTTTAATCTATCTCTATAGGTCTTGATGCTCAATGTTCAAGTAGCTTAATCCAGGTTTTCTTTGAAAAATACTTTTCAAATAACCCTATATGCTTTCCAGAAATTCTACATTATTTCTGATTAACAATATGTCAATCACATATTCTAACCGGAAATTTTATAGTGCTCCCACTCACTTCTTTGGAAATACAAGTTTCTCATAAACCTCGTATAAACCCAAAAACTTTGATCATCTCATCAAAGCTTATATTCCAACTCCGAGATGTTTGCTCCAGTCCATAGAAGGATCGCTAGAGCTTGCATACTTGTTAGCATCCTTAGGATCGACAAATCCTTTTGGTTGTATCACATACAACCTTTCCTCAAGGAAACCGTCGAGGAAACAATGTTTTGACATCCTATCTACAAGATTTCATAAATAATGCAGCAACTGCCAGCATAATTCCAACAAACTCTTAGCATTTCTACGAGTGACAAAGTCTTATCATAGTCAACTCCTTGAACTTGTCGGAGACATCTTTGCGACAAGTCGAGCTTTCTTAATGGTGACTTTTCACCATCATCGTCTGTCTTCCTTTTAAAGATCCATCTGTACCTAACAGCCTTACGACCATCAAGTAGTTCTTCCAAAGTCTGCACTTTGTTTTCATACATGGATCCTACCTCGGATTTCATGGCCTTCGGCCATTCGTCGAAATCCGGCCCACCATCGCTTCTCCATAGCTCGTAGGTTCATTGTTGTCCAACAACATGACCTCCAAGACAGGATTACCGTACCACTCTGGAGTAGTATGTTTCCTTGTCGACCTACGAGGTTTGATAGTAACTTGATCCGAAGCTTCATGATCACTATCATCAGCTTCCACTTCAATTGGTATAGGCGCCATAGGAACAACTTCCTACGCCCTGCTACACACCGGTTGAAGTGACGGTTCAACAACCTCATCAACTTCCACCATCCTCCCACTCAATTCTTTTGACAACCCGTTTCCTGAAACAAACACTTTGCTTTTGGATCCGAGATAGGAGGTATACCCAACTGTTTTGGGCATCCTATGAAGATGAATTTATCCGCTTTGGGTTCGAGCTTATCAGACTGAAACTTTTTCACATAAGCGTCGCAGCCCCAAACTTTTAAGAAATGGCAGCTTAGGTTTCTCCAAACCATAGTTCATACGGTGTCATCTCAACGGGATTACGTGGTGCGTTATTTAAAGTGAATGCAGTTGTCTCTAATGCCTAACCCAAAATGATAGTGGTAATTCGATTAGAGACATCATAGTATGCACCATATCCAATAGGGCGCGCCTATGACGTTCGGACACACCATCACACTATGGTGCTCCAGGTGGCATGAGTTGTGAAACAATTTCCACATTGTCTTAAATGTGTACCAAACTCGCAACTCAGATGTTCATCTCTATGATCATATTGTAGACATTTCATCCTCTTGTCACGACGATCTTCAACTTCACTCTAAAATTACTTGAACCTTTCAATAATTCAGACTTGTGTTTCATTAAGTAAATAGACCAGTATTTACTCAAATCATCAATTAAGTAAGAACATAACGATATCCACAGCGTGCCTCAACACTCAATGGACTGCATACATCAAAATGTATTACTTCCAGTAAGTTACTTTCTTGTTCCATCTCACTTGAAAACGAGGCCTTAAGTCATCTTGCCCATGTGGCATGATTTGCATGTCTCAAGTGATTCAAAATCAAGTGAGTCCAAATGATCCATCTGCATGGAGTTTCTTCATGTATTTACACCAATAGGCATGGTTCGCATGTCTCAAACGATTCAAAAATGAGTGAGTCCAAAGATCCATCAATGTGGAGCTTCTTCATGTGTTTTACACCAATATGACTCAAGCGACAGTGCCACAAATAAGTGGTATTACAATTACTACTTTGTATCTTTTGGCATCAAATATTATGAACATGTGTATCACTACGATCGAGATTCAATAAACCATTGAAGGTGTTTATTCAAGCAAATAGAATAACCATTATTCTCTTCAAATGAATAACGGTATTGCAATAAACACGATCTAATCATGTTCATGCTCAACACAAACACCAAATAACATTTATTTAGGTTCAACACTAATCTTGAAAGTAGAGGGAGCGTGCGATGATGATCACATCAACTTTGGAAACACTTCCAACACACATCGTCACCTCGCCTTCAGCTAGTCTCCGTTTATTCTGTAGCTTTTATTTGGAGTTACTAACACTTAGCAACCGAACCGGTATCTAATACCCAGTGCTACTAGGATTACTAATAAAGTACACATCAATATCATGTATATCCAATATACTTTTGTCGACTTTGCCAGCCTTCTCATCTACCAGGTAACTAGGGTAGTTCCGCTCAAGTGACCTTTCCCCTCATTATAGAAGCACGTAGTCCCGGGTTTGGGGTTTAACCTTGGGTTTCTTCACTAGAGCGGCAACTAGTTTGACTTTCATGGCGTATACCTTATTGCCCTTGCCCTTCTCGAAACCAGACGTTTTACTAACCATCAACACTTGATGCTCCTACTTGATTTCTACCTTCGTGGTGTCAAACATTGCGAATACCTCAAGGATCATCAAATATATCCCTGATATGTTATAGTTCATCACGAAGCTCTGTAGCTTGGTGGCAGTGACTTTGGAGAACCATGTTAATCACTATCTTATCTGGAAGATCAACTCCCACTCGATTCAAGCGATTGTAGTACTCAAACAAGAGTGCATGCTCGACGATTGAGCTTTTCTCCCTTACTTCGCAGGCCAAGAAACTTGTCGGAGGTCTCATACCTCTTGACGTGGGCATGAGCCTGAAATCCCAATTTCAGCTCTTGGAACATATCATATGTTCTGTGACGTTCAAAACGTCTTCGGCGCCTCAATTCTAAGTCGTTAAGTATTATGCACTGAACTTCATGTAGTCATAAAAAACGTGTATGTCATATGTTCGGAACATCCACAGACGATGTCTGGGGTTTAGCACACCGAGCGGTGCATTAAGGACATAAGCCTTATGTGCAACAATGAGGACAATCCTCAGTTTATGGACCCACTCCGCATAATTGCTACTAGCAACTTTCAACTAAATTTTCTGTAGGAACATATCTAAAACAGTAGAGCTACAACGCAAGCTACAACATAATTTGCAAAGACCTTTTAACTATGTTCATGATAATGAGTTCAATTAATCATATTACTTAAGAACTCCCACTCAAATAGACATCCCTCTAGTCATTCGAGTGGCGCATGATCCAAATCCACTAATTCAAGTCCGGTCATCACGTGAGCTGAGATTAGTTCCAATGGTGAACATCTCCATGTTGATCATATCAACTATATGATTCATGCTCGACCTTTCGATCTCTTGTGTTCGGAGGCCATGTCTGTACATGCTAGGCTCGTCAAGTTTAACCCGAGTGTTCCGCGTGTGCAACTCTTTTGCACCCGTTGTATGTGAACGTTGAGTCTATCACACCCGATCATCACGTGGTATCTCGAAACGACGAACTGTCACAACGGTGCACAGTCGGGGAGAACACAATTTTATCTTGAAATTTTAGTGAGGGATCACCTTATAATGCTACCGTTGTCCTGAGAAAAATAAGGTGCATAAAAGGATTAACATCACATGCAAATCAAAAGTGACATGATATGGCCATGAACTTGTGCTTCTTGATCTCCATCACCAAAGCACTGGCATGATCTCCATCGTCACCGGCGCTGCACCATGATCTCCATAATCGTGCTGCCATCGAGGTTGTCGCGCTATCTATGATGTTACTACTAAAGCTATTGCTTAGCGATATAGCAAGAGCATCTGCAAGCACAAAATAGATTTAAAGACAACCCTATGGCTCCTGCCGGTTATCGTAGCATTGACGTGCAAGTCGATATTTAACTATTACAACATGATCATCTCATACATCCAATATATCATATCATGCCATTGTCCATATCACATCATAAGCATACCCTGCAAAAACAAGTTAGACGTCCTCTAATTTGTTGTTGCATGTTTTACGTGGCTGATATGGGTATCTAGTATGACCACATCTTACTTACGCAAAGCCACAACAGTGATATGCAAATTGCTATTTAACCTTCTCCAAGGACCACCTGGGTCAAATCCGATTCAACTAAAGTTGAAGAAACAGACACCCGCCAGACATCTTTATGCAACAAGTTCCATGTCAGTCGATAAAACCGGTCTCTCGTAAGCATACGAGTAAAGTTGGTCCGTGCCGCTTCAATCCAACAATGCCACCGAATCAAGAAAATACTAAGGATGGCAGCAAATTGAACATCAACGCCCACAAACTCTTTTGTGTTCTACTCGAGATATCATTTACGCATGAATCTAGCTCTGATACCACTGTTGGGGAACATTGCATGGGAAACAAAAAATTCCTACGCACACGCAATACCTATCCATGGTGATGATCATCTACGAGAGGGGAGAGTGAATCTACATACCCTTGTAGATCGCTAAGCGGAAGCATATATAACGCGGTTGATGTAGTGGAACATCTTCGTAATCCAAATCGCCGCCGTCCCACGATCCGTCCCGACCTAGCGCCGAATGGATGGCACCTCCACGTTTAGCACACATACAGCTCGACGATGATCTCCCCTCCTTGATCCAGCAAGAGGGGGCGTAGAGTTAGATGAGTTCTCCGGCAGCGCGATGGCATGACGACAATGGTGGTAGAGCTAGTCCAGGAGGGCTTCGCCTAAGCGTCGGTGAAACTAGACTAGAGGATAAACGAATCTAGAGAGAGGGCATCACGTGGCTGATTTCTGTGTATCAAAACCCTCAAAACCTCTACTATATATAGGAGGAGGGAGATGAGGCAGCCTTGGCCCCTACTCCAAGGAGAAGGGGTCGGCCGAACCCTAAGGAAGAGTCCACCTTCCCACAAGGGAGGTGGACTACTTTGGAAGGACTCCTCCTTCCTTTCCTTTTAAAGGACGTTTGCCTTTTATCTCCACTCCTAGTCGCATGGGCCTTTGAGAGAGGCTTCGTCCAGCTCACTAGGGGCTGGTCCACCTCCTCTCACATCCCATATGGCTCTTGGGTTGTCACACTGACTGACACTCTCTCGCAATAGCTAGACGAATGATGATTCTGTGACAACAAACCTTCCCCGGCAACGGCGCCAGAAAAATGCTACTAGCACTCCCCAGCAATGAAACTAGAAGAATGTTGTTGACGGCCCACCAGCGCGTGGGTTCGCAGCAGTTTTTGAGGGTAGAGTATTCAAGCCAAATTTGTTGGTATGCCAGACAGGAGGTGAGAGAATACTCTCGAGTATTAACAGCTGAATTTGTCTGATTCAGCCGCACCTGAAAGATTAGTATCTACAAGCAAAGTAGTAACAAAAAAGTAGCATGATAACAACGGTGTCAGAAACGATCTGTTGACATGACAGACTATTTCTAACGATTGTATCAATGGCGCCAAGTTGCCCGTTGATGGAAATTGTCAGTTCCCGTCAACGTCGAGCGAATCAAGATTGTAGCAGGTAGCACAGTGTAACGAGTAATAGCAGTGGCAAGGAACAACACTAGTGACAGCAGTAGCAAGTAGCAACAGTAGCAAGCGATAGTAGTAGCAACAGTAGCAGCAGAACAAGACAAGTAACAGCAGCAGCAACAGTAGTAACAGCAGAGCAAGACAAGTAACAACAGCAGTAGGACAAACTCGTAGGCAATGGGTAGGTGATTTGATTGGATGATATTCATCATGCAATAGTTATAACACGGAGAGATATGTGGCTAGCTCCCGTTTGTCAATGTGATGTAGGCATGCATTCCGTGTGTCGCCATACATGCTTAGGGAAAAGAACTTGCATGACATCTATTGTCCATCCCTCCCGTGGCAGCGGGGTCCAAAAGGAAACTACGAGATATTAAGGTTCTCCTTTTAATAAAGAACCGGACCAACGCATTAGCACTTGGTGAACACATGAACTCCTCAAACTATGGTCATCACCGGGAGTGGTTCCGGTTATTATCACTCCGGGGTTGCCGGATCATAACACATAGTAGGTAACTACAACTTGCAAGATCGGATCTAAAACACACATATATTAGTGACAACATAATAATTTCAGATCTGAAATCATGGCACTCGGGCCTTAGTGACAAGCATTAAGCATGGCAAAGTAGTAGCAACATCAATCTCAGAACATAGTGGATACTAGGGATCAATCCCCATCAAAACTAACTCGATTACATGATAGATCTCATCCTACTCATCACCGCCCAGCGAGCCTACGAATAGATTACTCACGAACGACGAAGAGCTTCATGGAATTGGAGAGGGAAGAAGGTTGATGATGACGATGGCAACGATTTCCCCTCTCCGGAGCCCAAAACAGACTCCAGATCTGCCCTCCAGATGAAGAACAGGTTGTGGCGGCGCCTCCGTATCGCAAACGCGACGAAATCTTCTCTTTTTATTTTTTCTGGGACGAAAGTGAACTTGTAGAACTGAGATTGGGGCGGCAGAGCCGTGTGGGCCCCACAAGCTTGCCCACCGCTGCCAGGGGGTGGCGGAGGCAGGGCTTGTGGCCCACTGGCCCACCCCCTTAGGTGGATCTTGGCGCAGGTATTGCTCATATTTTCCAAAAATGCTCCCCGTAAATTTTCAGGACGTTTGAAGAACTTTGATTTCTGCACAAAAATAACAGCAAGGCAATTCTGCTGAAAACAGTGTCAGTCCACGTTAGTTCCATCCAAATCATGCAAATTAGAGTCCAAAACAAGGGCAAAAGAGTTTGGAAAAGTAGATACGATGGAGACGTATCAACTCCCCCAAGCTTAAAACCTTGCTTGTCCTCAAGAAACTCAGTTGACAAACTGAGAGAGAAAGAAAAACTTTGACAAACTCTGTTTGATCTTGTTGTTGCAACTATGTCTAACTCATAACCAGAATTTCTGCAAGATCACAAGTTAACCTCATAAGCAAGTGACACAAAGGTCTCACGGTAAACTAATATCAATGGCATAATCAGCTAACGAGCAAATAATAATGAGTTTCAAATACCAACACTTCAATCAAAACAAGCATGAAGCAATATGAATAGGTGGTATCTCGCTAGCTCTTTCTGAGACCGCAAAACATAAATGCAGAGCACTTTCAAAGATCAAGGGCTGACTAAACAATGTAATTCATAGCAACGAAGATCCAGTCATAGTCATACTCAATATCAATCAAAAGCAAAGCATAAAATGAAAAAGGTGCTCTCTAATTGGTGCTTATATAAGAGGAGGATGACTCGACAGGAAAATAAATAGACAGACCCTTCGCAGAGGGAAGCATTGATTTGCATAGGTGCTAGAGCTCAAGCTTTGAAAACAGAGATAATAATTTTGGGTGGCATGCTTTCATTGTCAACGCAATGACTAAGAGTTCTCAATATCTTCCATGCTACTCATGCTATAGGCGGTTCCCAAACAGAAAAGTAAAGTTTTAACTCCCCCACCACCAATCAATCACACTCCACGGCTAGCCGAATCCTCGGATACCGTCCATACTAACATCAATCCGGGGGGAGTCTTGTTTCACAGTTATGTTTTCGATTTAAGCGTGGAACTGGGCATTTCAATTACCGGCCCCTTTCTCGTGAATGACAGTGAATAAACACATGTCGAGGATAACACTCCTAGCATGGAAGATGCCAATAGCCCTCTGTCACCACATGAGCGGTTCGGGCATGCAAAACAGATTATTTCTTCAAGATTTAGAAAATGGCACATGCAAATTTACTTGGAACGGCAGGTAGATACCGCAAAATAGGTAGGTATGGTGGACTCTCGTGGAAAAACTTTTGGGTTTATGGAAGTGGATGCACAAGCAGTATTCCGCTTAGTACAAGTGAAGGCTAGCAAAAGACTGGGAAGCGACCAACTAGAGAGCGACAACATTGAATGCAATGAGTTTGACTAACATTGAATGCAAGCATGAACAGGATATAAATCACCATGAACACGAACATCATAGAGGCTATGTTGATTTTGTTTCAACTACATGCATGAACATGCGCCAAGTCAGACCACTTGAATCATTCAAATGAGAATACCATCCTATCATACTACATCATAGTCATCTCAAAATCTATGTTGGCAATCAAGACAAACCATTATAAGCTCCTAGCTAAATAAGCATGGCATCAGAATCAATGATCTCTAAGTTGTCATTGCAAACATGGTTTTTTTCACAACAAAGCTGAATCTGGGTCGACAAGCTAGTCATATTTACAAAAACAAAATAGATAGAGTTCATACCAGCTTTTCAGTCTCAATCACTTCATCATATATCATCATTATTGCCTTTCATTTGCACGATCGAACAATGTGAACAATAATAAGAGCATTGGACTAAGCTGAATCTGCAGGCAAACACAAAGGAGAAGACAAAGTAATATGGCTCTTTGAAAGCTAAACAGGTATGCATGCAAGAACCACTAAACATTGTAACCAATATCTTCTACCTTGACCCAAAGAAAAAGAAAACTATTTACACGGGAAAGCTCCCAACAAGCAAAAAAAGAAAGAAAAATCTTTTGGGGTTTTCTCAAAAGGACACAAAACAAGAAAACAAGAAAACAAAAATAAACTAGCATGGATAATACAGTGGCAAAGTGTAAACACCGACTAACAAAGTGAAAGCATAAGCATGAATGTAAAGTCGGTGAGAACACATACTCCCCCAAGCTTAGGCTTTTGGCCTAGCTTGGTCTACTCCCATGGATGGTCCTCGCGAAACCCAAAATCATAATGGGTGTTATATGGGAGTGCTGCAGCCACTACCTGAATAGTTGTCTCGCGAAGTCGAGCAGACATCGCCTCCCTCTCATACTCCTCTGCCTCTCCTATGGTTATGTAGTATCTTTGTTTTACCTGGAAGTCAAAGAAAGCAGGAGCAGGAAGGGTAATATGGAAAACATGCTGCCGGTTAAATATCAAGCGGTAAAGGAGGGATCCATGATCTCTCTCAAGGAACTGGTAGCGTGTTAAAGCGACATGATCAAGGTAGGATGTACGGAGAGGAGGGTCTTCTGAATGTATGGATATTCCAAGAAAATTTGCTAAGCGTGTAGCATAAACTCCACCAAAGAAATCCCCCTCACTCGCATTTTTATTCAGCCTCCTTGCTATTATAGCTCCCATATTGAAGCTCCTGTCACCTGTTACTGCGCTCTTAAGGATACTAAGGTCGGAAGCGCATAGGTGACAATGTGCACCCTTGCCGTAAATGCACCTACCTATGAAGAGGGCAAAGTAGTGCAAGGCAGGGAAATGGATGCTTCCTATGGTGGCTTGTGTGATATCTCTGGTTTCTCCAACAGTTATACTGGAGACAAAGTCTTTGACCGAAGACTTAGAAGGATCATTAATACTACCCCCATCGGGTATCTTGCAAATCCTATTGAAATCCTCCAAATCCATGGTATAGGATTTATCGTACAGATCAAACAGTATGGATGAGTCACGACAAACTGAAAATTTAAATCTACGCACGAAAGAGGCAGTGAGCATAGCATAATGTTCACATTTATCTGAGAGGAATTCTTCTAACCCGGCATTGCGTACAAGTGTATCAAACTCATCCTTGAAACCTGCTTCGATCATAAACTCATCGGAAGGCCATTCACATGGGTTCACCGGTGCGTCCCTTAGTTGAAAAGGTTCGGGCTCCCAAAAGAAAGACGGGGACCCTTCTTACTTGAGGAACCACCATGAAACTTCCTCCTAAACATAATTCCCTTTTGAAAGGAGTAATTTCCCCAAAACGGTTCGGAGAATGGTGCTTTGAACAAGGAGATCGAAAATCACAGCCAAATGAGCAAGAACACGGGTTTGAGCTGTGAAACAGTTTTTTTCTGGAGGTGGAAGAAGAGGCTGGGAGCTGGAAAGAGTGGAGGGGGTCCCTGTGGGCCCCACAAGCTCACCCTCCGTCACCAGGGGGTGGCGGTGGCAGGGCTTGTGGCCCACTGGTCTGGCCCCCAGGCCAGCTCTCAGGCCGAGTAATTTTCAAAAATTCCAGAAAAAATCATACTAGATTTTCAGGACCATGGGAGAACTTTTATTTTCAAGGTATTTTTCTCCAGGATGCTAAAACAGAAAACAGGAAAAGCTAAACTAATTCCATCATTTTTCTTCTAAGCAAAAGAAAATGAAATCTCAAAACAGAGGTAGGTGACTCTTTGATTCATCCATTTCATGGTCATTGAAAGAAATCCGTCAATAGGATTGATCAAGTCCTCATGACAAAACCTTCTCGAATTGCAAGAGAGAACGGAGAATTTTTGAATAGCCACCAAGTCACCTCAATGGGGATATGTATCTCCCCAACAAGAAAATCATACTTCATCTTGACACGAGGAATAGGGCATTCAAAGCTCCCAATAAGAATCGATGAAGTCTTTTCGATAGCACTGATGCAATGTACTTGATATCGTTTCTTCGGAAAGTGCACTGTGTGCTCATTACCGTTGACATGGAAAGTGACATTGCCTTTCTTGCAATCTATAACAGCCCCTGCAGTGTTTAAAAAGGGTCTTCCGAGGATGACAGCCATGGCATCGTCCTCGGGAATATCCAAGATAACAAAGTCTGTTAAGATAGTGGTGTTAGCAACCACAACAGGCACATCCTCGCAAATGCCGATAGGGAAAGCAGTTGATTTGTCGGCCATTTGCAGAGAAATTTCAGTGGGTGTCAACTTATCCAATTCAAGTCTACGATAAAGAGAGAGCGGCATAACACTAACACCGGCTCCAAGGTCACATAAGGCAGTTCTTACGTAGTTTCCTTTAATGGAGCAAGGTATAGTGCGCACTCCGAGATCACCAAGTTTCTTAGGAGTTCCACCCTTGAATGTGTAGTTGGCAAGCATGGTGGAGATCTCAAGATTTGGTATCTTCCGTTTATTAGTCACGATATCTTTCATGTACTTGGCATACGGAGACATCTTCAGCATATCAGTTAACCACATCTGCAGAAAGATGGGTCTTATCATCTCGACGAAGCGCTCAAAATCCTCATCATCCTTTTTCTTGGATGGCTTAGGAGGAAAGAGCATAGATCTCTGAACCCATGGCTCCCTTTCTTTACCATGCTTCCTAGCAGTAAGGTCATTCTTATCGTATCTCTTAGGTTGTGGATTATCAGGATTAACCGTAGGTTCAATCTCCACATCCTCATCATTGCTAGGTTGAGCATTATTATGAACATCACTGTCCATATTGTCACCAGGTTCATGTTCATCACCAGATTGTGTTTCCGCATCAGACGCAGAAATATCATTAGGTTCTTCAGGTGTGACAATATTTGGTGAACTGGCATGTAGGTTTCTATCATCCTTCTTCTTCTCCTTAGGATGACTGGGTGTATCAGCATTGATTCCTTGAGAATCTTGATCAATTCTCTTAGGATGACCCTCAGGATACAAAGGTTCCTAAGTCATTTTGCCTCCTCTAGTAATGACTCTAACAGAGTTGTCATTTAATTCATTGAGCAGGTCATTCTGAGCTTTAAGTACTTGTTCTACGTGAGTAGTAATCATAGAGGCATGTTTACTCAGAAGCTTCAGATCATTGACATTTCTGTCTACACAAGCACTTAAATGGCTAAGCATACGAGTACTTTGTTCCAAATGTCTGCTAACATAATCATTGAAACTCTGTTGTTTGGCAACAAAGTTGTCAAATTCATCAAGGCATAGGCTAGCAGGTTTGTCAAAAGGAATATCACTCTCATCAAACCTACGCAGAGAATTCACTTCTACTACCTATATCGGGTTATCGAGACCATGGATCTCTTCGATAGGTGGTAGATTTTTGACATCTTCATATCTAATGCCTTTCTCTTCCATAGAGTTCTTGGCTTCTTGCATATCTTCGGGACTGAGTAATAGAATACCTCTTTTCTTAGGAGTTGGCTTAGGAGGTGGTCCGGGAATAGTCCAAGCATTATCGTTGATCAAGATGTTATTCAGTAGGGTCTCAGCTTGTTCTACAATTCGTTCCCTAAAAACACAACCGGCACAACTATCTAGGTGGTCTCTAGAGGCATCGGTAAGTCCGTTATAGAGGATATCAAGTATCTCGTTCTTCTTAAGAGGGTGATCAAGCAAAGCATTCTGTAGCTGGACGAGCCTCCCCCAAGCTTGTGGGAGACTCTCTTCTTGGAGTTGAGTAAAGATGTATATTTCCTCCAAGGCAACTTGCTTCTTATGGGCAGGGAAATATTTCTCGCAGAAGTAATAGACCATATCCTGGGGACTACTCACACATCCAGGAGCAAGAGAGGTGAACCAGGCTTTAGCGTCATCCTTTAGAGAGAAAGGAAACATCTTAAGGATATAGTAGTGGCGGATCTTCTCCTCATTAGTGAAAAGGGTGGCTATATCGTGTAGTTTGGCAAGATGGGTTATGACCGTCTCAGACTCATAACCGTGAAAAGGATCAGATTCGACTAGAGAGATTATCTCAGGGTCGACAGAGAATTCATAATCCTTATCGGTGATAAAGATAGGTGAAGTGGCAAACTTCAGGTCGTATTTCATCCTAGATTTTAGATATTTCCTTCCACTTGAGAAGTAATTTCTCAGTGTCATAGGCATCCTTACACGCAAGAAAATCCTCAGCTATCTCTCCCTCCATAATGTAACCCTCAGGTATATCAGGCAATTCATATCTAGGAGAGCCAGATCTAAGAGGAGCAAAAGCAGGTTCTATCTCAATAGTATCGGCAGTTTCAGAAGCATCACGAGCATTGGCAGTAACTCTAGCAATATGAGCATCAAGGAATACCCCTAGTGGAACATCAAGCAAAGTAGTATCTCTAGCAGTATCAAGCATAGCATCATCAGGAAAAATAGCATCTCTAGCAGTATCAAGCATAGTATCATCAGGCAAAATAGCATCTCTAGCATCATCTGGCAAAGCAGTATCAGGCATAGTATCAAGCATAGGCGACATATCAAGATTTCTAGCAGGAGGTGATGTCGCAAACTTACTCATAACTGAAGGTGAATCAAGTGCAGAGCTAGATGGCAATTCCTTACCTCCCCTCGTAGTTGAGGGCAAGACTTTGGTTTTTGGATCCTTCGGATTCTTAATAGTGATCAGCAGATATAAATCCCAAGTAACTCAGAGAATATAGCAATACCTCCCCGGCAACGGCGCCAGAAAAATGCTGACTGGCACTCTCTGGCAATAGCTAGACGAATGCTGATTTTGTGACAACAAACCTTCCCCGACAACGGCGCCAGAAAAATGCTACTAGCACTCCCAGTAATGAAACTAGAAGAATGTTGTTGACGGCCTACCAGCGCGTGGGTTCGCAGCAGTTTTCGAGGGTAGAGTATTCAACCCAAATTTGTTGGTACGTCACACAGGAGGTAAGAGAATACTCTCGAGTATTAACAGCTGAATTTATCTGATTCAACCGCACCTGAAAGATTAGTATCTGCAAGCAAAGTAGTAACAACAAAGTAGTATGATAACAACGGTGTCAGAAACGTTCTATTGACACGGCAGACTATTTCTAACGATTGTATAAATGGCGCCAAAGTTGCCCGTTGACGGAAATTGTCAGTTCCCGTCAACGTCGAGCGAATCAAGATCGTAGTAGGTAGCACAGTGTAACGAGTAATAGCATTGGCAAGGAACAGCAGTAGTGACAACAGTAGCAAGTAGCAACAGTAGCAAGCGACAGTAGTAGCAACAGTAGCAACAGAGCAAGACAAGTAACAGCAGCAGAGCAAGACAAGTAGCAGCAACAACAACAGTAGTAACAGCAGAGCAAGACAAGTAACAGCAGCATCAGCAGTAGTAACAGCAGCAGTAGGACAAACTCATATGCAATGGGTCGGTGATTTGTTTGGATGATATTCATCATGCAACAGTTATAACACGGAGAGATATGTGGCTAGCTCCCGTTCGTCAATGTGATGTAGGCATGCATTCCGTGTGTCGTCATACGTGTTTAGAGAAAAGAACTTGCATGACATCTATTGTCCATCCCTCCCGTGGCAGCGGGGTCCAAAAGGAAACTACGGGATATTAAGGTTCTCCTTTTAATAAAGAACCGGACCAACGCATTAGCACTTGGTGAACACATGAACTCCTCAAACTATGGTCATTACCGGGAGTGGTTCTGGTTATTGTCACTCTAGGGTTACCGGATCATAACACATAGTAGGTAACTACAACTTGCAAGATCGGATCTAAAACACACATATATTGGTGACAACATAATAATTTCAGATCTGAAATCATGGCACTCGGGCCCTAGTGACAAGCATTAAGCATGGCAAAGTAGTAGCAACATCAATCTCAGAACATAGTGGATACTAGGGATCAATCCCCATCAAAACTAACTCGATTACATGATAGATCTCATCCTACTCATCACCGCCCAGCGAGCCTACGAATAGATTATTCACGAACGACGAAGAGCTTCATGGAATTGGAGAGGGAAGAAGGTTGATGATGACGATGGCGACGATTTCCCCTCTCCGGAGCCCAAAACGGACTCCAGATCTGCCCTCCAGATGAAGAGCAGGTTGTGGCAGTGTCTCCATATCGCAAACGCGACGAAATCTTCTCTTTTTTATTTTTTGGGACGAAAGTGAACTTATAGAGCTGAGATTGGGGGCGGTAGAGCCATGTGGGCCCCACAAGCTTGCCCACCGCCACCAGGGGGGTGGCGGAGGCAGGGCTTGTGGTCCACTGGCCCACCCCCTCAGGTGGATCTTAGCGCATGTATTTTTCATATTTTCCAAAAATGCTCCCCGTAAATTTTCAGGACGTTTGGAGAACTTTGATTTCTGCACAAAAATAACACCAAGGCAATTCTGCTGAAAACAGCGTCAGTCCATGTTAGTTCCATTCAAATCATGCAAATTGGAGTCCAAAACAAGGGCAAAAGAGTTTGGAAAAAGTAGATACGATGGAGACGTATCACACACCCCTCTCGGTGGTCCCCGGGCACCCTCCCAACACTCCCGGTACACTACCGATGAGATCGAAGCTTTTCTGGTGACCAAAACAGGACTTCCTATATATCAATCTTTACCTCCGAACCATTCCATCGCTCCTCGTGACATACAAGATCTCATCCGGGACTCCGAACAACCTTCAGTCACCAACACCTATAACTCAACTATACCGAAACGTCACCGAACCTTAAGTGTGCAGACTATGCGGGTTCGAGAACTATGCAGACATGACCCGAGACACTCTCCGGTCAATAACTAATAGCGGGACCTGGATGTCCATATTGGATCCTACATATTCTACGAAGATCTTTCTCGATTGAACCTCTATGTCAAGGATTCAGTTAATCCCGTATGTTGTTCCCTTTGTCCTTCGGTATGTTACTTGCCCGAGATTCGATCGTGGTATCTCTATACCTAGTTCAATCTCGTTACCGGCAAGTCTCTTTACTCGTCCCGTAATACAAGATCCCGTGACTAACTCCTTAGTCACATTGCTTGCAAGGCTTGTTGTGATGTTGTATTACCGAGTGGGCCCCGAGATACATCTTCGTCACATGGAGTGACAAATCCCAGTCTTGATCCATGCCAACCCAACAGACACCTTCGGAGGTACGTGTAGAGCACCTTTATAGTCACCCAGTTACGTTGCGACGTTTGATACACATGTATTTGAGTTTCCAGTTCACAGTTGGGGAGTTGCATGATCTCATGGTCATAGGTACAGATACATTGACATGCAGAAAACAATAGCAATAAACTAACACGATCATATGCCACGTTCACAGTTTGGGTCTTGTCCATCACATCATTCTCCTAATGATGTGATCCCGTTATCAAGTGACACCACTTGTCTATGGCGAGGAAACCTTGACCATCTTTTTCCAACGAGCTAGTCAACAAGAGGCTCACTAGGGACAGTGTGTTGTCTATGTAGCGACACATGTATTTGAGTTTCCAATCAATACAATTCTAGCATGGATAATAAACGATTATCATGAACAAGGAAATATAATAATAACCAATTTATTATTGCCTCTAGGGCATATTTCTAACACTAAGCACATACTAGGTTGATTCAGATATTGTAGAGCTCTACATTTTATTACATAAAATTATTTATGTTGTTCTTCAGCTTAGTGGAGAAGTTCATTCGAATCTTTGACTAACATCCAACCCGAGGAATAAAGGTTAGAAGTCATACAAATTTAAAAGTGTGACAAGGGTAGGGAGTTTGTTTTTCTGGTAACACGGTACTTGGTCAGGTTTTAGAGTGTAGCCCCTGGTCTCTTAGTTGTGAAAGCTTTGCTATATGTTGAACAAATTATATAGCTGGTGTCTTGGTGAAACTTTCGATGACCCTGTTCGATAGCTCTTCTCTCTGCAGCTCTCCGCTCTGCAGCTCTCCTCCTGGAACGGCCGGAGGAACACCAAACAAGTCAGCTCCGCGCTTTCTTTGTCCTGGAGCGGAGCGGCTCGCATGCCATTTTCTTGGAGTTTCCAAAGTGCTGCTCCGTGTGCTCCCATATTTCACGGAGCTGGTGGATTGCCGAACAGACTATTTATGGTTAATAAATCATGCTATTGCTACTTTGTTAAGTGTTCAAGCATTCATACTATGATCATGCACTTCTTACTCTTTGTGTATGGCTTGCTGTCGAAACACCAAACTTAACATGTGCTTGATTAATTCAGTCCAGCCTTTGTTTTGTTTTTAACTAACTATCATATGGTTTTCTTGTTTTGCTTGGATAATTAGAGTATTCTAAATTGAAATTATCCTGGCTTTTGTATGTAATTCACTTGCATGGAAGGATCTATACAACACTTATGTTCATCACAAAGTATATCACTGATCACTTCTCACAACAAGATTACACCAAAATGAATTAGCATTATTGGGTTTTAATAAACTAAAACAATTTAGCATTGTATCAATACTGTTCCACTTTCCTAACTTAATAGCAATCTATCATGTTCATGGGACATTTGTTACTTATGAATTCGAATGATGTAGACAATGTCTCTAATTTGAATTATGCATACATGTTTCAAGTGGAAATAGTAACTTAGAATGATAAGTATGCAGTGATTTATGCCTTTCAACGTGTGTATAATGTTGTCAGATACTACTTTAGATAAATAACCAATGTATTCTATTCTATGTGTACTTGAAATGTTCGCATGTTTTTAACCATCTAGCAAAGAGGCTCACTGGATGATTCTTATTATATTCTATCCGTAATAGACATGTATGCATGTATTTAACCATCAAGTAAAGAGGTTCATTGGATGTTTCAAAATTTACGTTTCTCGAACATTATTTCTTTTCTTCTGAATTGAGAGGTTTCAAGTCAATATGTTGCCAAACCATTCGCTCTGTGTTCGTGGGCAAACTTTTACTTTCGAAGGATGCACTGACTATTGCGACTCCTAACCTTCAGTTTGCAAACAATTGTTGAAGGAAACCATGCAACCTAGCTGTGCCATCCGCGTGTGTTAAATTAGTTAATTTCTCCCCTGGCTGGATCGTGCCGAACTTCGCAAGTAAAACATTTTCTGTCTAATACATTTTGCACAGAACTCACATACACAGTTATAAGAAACATGATATCGATGTATCTGAAGTTGTATTAATTTGTGCAAGAGGACAATATATATGTGCTTTCTGAATGTCTGCCTACACACAATATATTTGTGCAGATGAGTGTGTGCAGAACACTACAATCTGAAGAATTAGCTCCTGCAAAATAGATCATCCACGTGCTTTTTGTGAATGTTTGTGGCACAATCCAAAATTCATAATGCACCAAAGTTATTGGGCTGATGATCTGATCTAAAGCTTTTAAATAATGAATTGTATAAATCAACAGTTTAATTTGTACTCAAGGTCGTGATTCATCCCGAGGGATGCACCGTGTATACTTGCACAATATTGTCTTTCATTTCTCTTTTCTTAGTATTGCACAAGCCTAATAGTGTATCTCATTTTGCTTTTCTGAATATTGTCTTTCATTTAGGCTGCACAAGCCCAAGCTTTGAATTTAGCATGCTGGAGGCGGTCGAGGCATGCGTGGATGGGACAACGTCGGGTACGCACTAGCACAAGAGCTTGGAGGTAAGACGGGTGACAAGAGGTGGTCGTCGGTGAGTGAAGATGCTTGCCATGGCGAAGCGGAGGTTGTTGAGGACGTCCGCAATGACGGGCGTGGCTACTCACTTTAGGGACCCGACAGTAGGTAGGCAGGGCCGCGGGAGCCAGTGAGGTCGACGGAAAAGGACGATGAAGAAATGAGAAGAGGTGGGGAAGGGAACTAGCAGAAGCGATAAGGAGGAGGTCGACCTAGGCTGGGCCTTGGCTGTCGGCCGTTTGATGGACTCTTACCCACTCTTGGGCTTTGATTAGGCGGTCAGTTTGGGGTAGACGTGAGAGGTTGGCTAATTTGCCTAAAAAATGAAAGACTGGCTAATAAAGGCAAAAATTCAATGCGCCCAACAGAACTTGAACCATGCATGATTGCACTTCTGATGATTGCTTGTACAACTAACATCATAGTTCCACCTTACTCCCGTAAAACAATCCCACCTGTTTATATACGCTCACATGCACCGTGGAGGCAAGCCAAGTCCGAAATCGACAAGAGGGAGCACCGTTGTTTGATACGAAGATATACGTGCCTAATTAGCCTGTGTGTATACGATGGATGGTGTGAGCTTCTCCCTCCGTTCGAAGATACTTGTCCTGGAATGGGTATATCTAGATGTATTTTAGTTCTAGATACATTCAATTTATATATTTATGCGACAAAGTAATTTTGGACGGAGGAAGTATATAACTAAACCATAGAGAATTTGGGCCATAATCCTGAAAGAAAGCTACTCCCTCCTTTTCGGTTTATAGGGCTCATCTTAAAATTTCCAGATTTCTACTATATTAGGCTCATTTTGAGTCTAAGTGAGTTAAAGTGCTTTGAGTCTCACACCATATTTAATTCATAGAGTTTAGAAAAAGGAGATGAGTGGCTATGCATGCATCGTTTTCTACATCCATCATGCAAGTCCAATGAAAGAAAGGATGCTACATTTGTTGCCTTGGAAATTGAATATGTGAGAAATATTTCATTGACTAGTTTAAACTAGTGTCATTCACTTACAATTCACCTTGGTTGATGAGATTTCAGATTTGAGCCCTATAAACCGAAAAGGAGGGAGTACATGCGTAATACTATGTCCATTAAAAAGAAGAGTTAGACATGGATAGATAGTAAGATAAATTCACAATTTATCATACATGTCCAGTGTTAGCTTATTTTGATTCACAATTTATCATACATGTCCAGTGTTAGCTTATTTTGTGGGCTGTTACATCATTTTCTATCTCCACGGGTATGATTACTAGTGTTATGCTAATAAACGTTGCATTGGTACAGACCTAATGCAGCTTGAGGAGCCCTCACGGTTGTGGGCTTTCGGCATCCTGGTCACCTCTCTCGCTCCATCGAAGCGGGGCATCCTCTGGCACCTTCGTCTAGGTTTAGGTTAATACAAAACCGCCTCCCCGAAGCTTCCTGAACATTTTGGGAGGAGGGGGTGCGATGTGGCACGAGGCGCGGCGGTCGGAGCGGAAGGTCCACGACCTCATGGACGGTGCGCGGCGCCGGGCCCAGCGGCGCTACGCCTACCTCGCCCGCCGCCGCGGCGATCCGCACCAGTCCCTCCAGGTCTCCGGCGCCCGGTGCCGCGTCCACCGCGACGACTCACTATACCAGGCCACAGAGGACCAGCGGGGATTGTACGTACCGCCGCTCTCTCACGCACACTCCGTCTGTCCAGTTGATATAACGTGATGGGCTGTGTTGTTTGTTATGACATCAGCATGCTGGATTTAGTCGAATTAGCTGTCCATCTGATGGATCGGCAGTGCCGTCTAATAGATGCAGATTATGTTTCATGATATTGTGCAACGAATAGATTCCTCTTGCAAGTGTTTGTAGTAAACCAGTATCTGTACACCGGTTTGGATTGTCGTTTTGGAGAGCTACACGACCTGTAAAATATACAGCCCTTCATCCGTCGTTTCTTTTGTAGGTGGAAATCAAACTGTGACCGGTAATATACAGGCGTAAAATAAATACAGGTGTATCTGTTACGTTAATATACACCGATTCCAAGCAGGGATCGTATCTGTTACATTTCTGTGACCGGTAATATACACCGATTCCAAGCAGGGATGGTAACTGTGACCGGTAATATACACCGATTCCAAGCAGGGATTATATCTGTTACGTTTCTGTAATTCCTCTCTTCTATGAATAGTTAGTACCCTGACTATTGGTGCATAGGATTTCGTTTCTGTTTCCAAGGAGTTGACTGGGCCGGTTTGATGGTGTGCAGAAGTTGACAAAATATTTTTTTCGTAATAGATTGGATTCAGCCATGTGTTGAGGCATAGCTTGATCAGTTTCTAGCTGTGATTGGTTTAGTAGGTGCTCAGATTTTATATTGTGTAAATATTTAGTTTTGGCCATGTGTTGCAGGAAACCAGGAATTTGGTTTTGCACATGCTGATAATAATGTTGGAGCTTACTGAATTTCCATGCTTGCTCTAGAAAATTAGCTAAATTTTATTCTTCTGGCATAGTTGTAGAAGCTCATTGATAGCAAAACTCTCATTTTTCAGAGTATTTCATCTCGTTTGAACTGTAGCCGCTTTTATGTTATGACTGAAATATGTTCATCCAAATGAGCTTAAATCTAGGCAGCATTAGCGCATACACAAAGAATCGTATTGTAAACATATTTAGGAAAACATGTACATGAGCCAACCATAGCAGCTGTTTTTGTTTTAGATTATTATTAGTATGGCTGAAAGTGGACATGTTTGTGAGTTCTGATATATATGTCTAATGTGTTACATGACCCTAAAAACTCATTTCACATGTGTTGGAGTACTACCAAAGTAGGTTCAGTTCGAATTTTGTTTAACATGACAATGACATGGCTAACATGTAGCTCCGACAGAAGTTTTGGATATATCAATTACATTATGTATGTTTCTGTTTCTGGTTGAGTTATCTTGAAAGAGAAAATAGCTACATGTCTTCTTGAATAACATTTGAACTACTGATTTACTGTACTCATTGTACTGCAGGATACCATGGAACGGGAAACAAGATATTCTGATTGACAGGTATGTATTGTCTGAGTTGTTAAACCATGTTAAGAGCAAGAAAATTTATATCCATTCTCTTAATGTGCAGATTTGATGGTCGTGCACTACTTGACTTCATCCGTGACTCTAGCTCTCGGTCTTTTCAAACTCAGGAAAAATCTGAAGAAGAGGAGGAGCTAGAGGATTTTGTTACTTTTGAACGTTACCGGGACTTGATTAAGCATCGTCGTAGAGGATGTCGGTACCTTTTTGGTTTCTCAATTTTGTTGCCGTTGTTGTATGATTTGCTGTCACTCTTCCATTTGCTTACTTACGGGTTCATCCTGATGTAAAGGATCCTACTTTTCCATCCGCCTGGTCTTTTCACTTTCTAATGCTACCTACCCAGACAGTTATTTGCTTTCCTGTGCAGTTTCTGATGAGACGGGTTTACAACATGTTGCGCAAGAGTTGGAAGCAAAAGCTATTCTTCCTTTTAGCTTTGAGAAGTAAGTCTACTCATCAATTTTTGTTTATCTGTTAGCCTTATCTACTTAAATGGATATCTTAAGTGCCACTCATAAGAGTTGAAGTGGAGTCTTCTGTGCTTGACCAAATGGAACATGCACAAATAAATCATATGGTTTACTTTAGTGGTTACTAATGGGTGATGCATATGACAAAGATTGCCCCCACTCCTGATTCTGTTAATATGTGAAAAAGCGCTAGGCTTTAATTGTGTGTTTTGCCACCGCCTTGCGCTTTTCTGACCAAAGCGCATGCTTATGCGCAGTTATGCGCTAGGCGTTTTGCTATTGCCTAGAGCTTAGGTGCACTTAAGTGTTCGCTTAGGCGCGCCTTTTTTACATATGGCATTTATGTCTATCGAGCATAGGAGCACTTTCTTAAATTGAAATAAGTTAACCCATTTGGTCATATTGACAGGTCATATATTGACATAATGTAGAGTTTACTTCTTGGAAAGACCACACCAATATTGAAGGATTATATAATGTCTTGTCCTTACAAATGTTGTCAGAGGAAAAGCCATATATGAATTTAAAATTATTCATCTTGCGTGGATATGCCAATATGAGCATCGTACTTTCAGATTCGCGGATAAGCCAGCTCAGAGAAACACAGTTGCCTTTATTGCAAGCTTAATCAAATTAATTAGCTTAATTGTCCGCAGGTCAAAAGTTTATTAAGCCAGCCTATAAGACAAGCTAAATACTAAACCCTTTGTCGGACCAGCCACTTGAAAGCAGAACAAGATTTAGATTTACCAATGGAAAACCAGTTATAATGTTTTTCCATTGCACTGAAGTAAACCAGAGTTATGTATCGAGGTCTATTACATTGTTACTGAATATATAACCCACTGAGCTCGTGTTTGTCTGTTTCTAGTGTAAATTCAAAAAACTACAATTCTTGGAAAAACTATCACAAAGCTACAGGTTGTATCTTGTATGCCAGGTTTTAGAAAAAAATTGTGAGATGAAAATTTCAGTTGTAGTATTATGACAATATTCGATTGTATGTTATTCTGCGGAAGTTACTCTTGTTTTATTATTATTCGATGTAATTAACAGTGTTACTATGATGAAAATATGCCTATGTTAGTTAGACTTGATTTTTATTAGGTTTGCCAGTTCCTTTCATTGGACCCAGTTTATTGTTTCATTTATTTTCTTGTTTCCAACAGATCTCAATCATCACAGGCTCCAGTTAGCAAAGGTGCTTATTCACAGGTTGGATACTCATATAAAGGGGATGGAAATGAAGATTCTGATGATCTGTCCAGTGATGATGAAGATGAAGAGGATGGCAAGGACTTTAGTAGTGATGATAGCAGTGATGAGCAAATGGAAAACTTAGCAAAGGAATTTGGCATAAAAAGATATAACTGGCTTGTTTACATGGACAAAAAGGTCAAAGAAGAGGAGAAGCGGCAGAAAGAAATTATTAAAGGCGACCCATCCATTGTCAGTACTTAAATAGCTTCAGATAGGTGTCTTTATTTGCATTTTGTAGGAAATAACATGAGAAATTATACAGAAAAAAATGAGTCGGAGAGATAGAAGGAAGGCTTCTCAATCTGAGAGGGAACGAGAGAGGGAGGCAGTACGTTCTGTCGGAAGGGTATCTTACCGTGATCCTTATAGGTAACAGTGTCTGTCAGCTTTTGAATGGGTAAATCGAAATGACAGTGACAGTCTTACTGACTACCATGTTTGAATCTTTTAACATCATATATATTATAATTAAGGGAACAAAGGAGAAGCCCATCATATGAAGCATATTCAAGGGGCATAAGGTATGCCACTATCCTTTATGTTGGTTGGATTATTTCTACCATAAGCTCTTTGCTTTGCCTGACTGCATAATATCTTGTTTGACAGATCAAGGTCGCGGTCAAGATCTCGTTCACCTTCATCCAGACGTCATACCCGTGATACACATGCTGAAAGTAATTACCGAAGCAAGGCTAAGCCTCCAAGAGTTGAATACATCACTGAATTTGGAGGTTCAGAAGACGCCAGTGATCTGAAAGTTACAGGGATCTCTCCGCCTTCGTCTCCAATACGAGCTGACGTACCTAACCGGTTGGAAACTTGACCTTTAATATTTGCAAGAAGATTCAATGGCTGTCATTTATCCAGTGCAGCTTAGTGTGACGGTCTTATTATTATCTTAAAAGCCAAATATGTCAGGACTAGGATAGGTGAAGACAACGTTAAGAGGGTACTTTTGGCATAAAACTATGCTCCCTCCATCCGAGTTATCCAGGGTTGTTTGGTTAGGAAGGCCTGTTAATCTTGTCTTAAGTCAAATCATTTTAAATTTGACTGAGTTTATAGAGAAAAAAAAGCAGCATCCATGCTACCAAAGTGGTGTTTGGTTAGGCTTAACTTGTGGCTTATAGTTTTTGGCTTAAAAGCACCTATTTATTTGCTCTTTGGCTTTGGTTTCAAATAGGTGCTTTTTGGCTTATAACTAAAGCCACATTAAGCCTAACTAAACAACTCCCAAATCAATATCACAAGATTTAGCTATGTTTTCATAATTTTTTATTGGACATTGTATATATATTGATATTGTTTTGGATAAATTTGGTCAAAATTAAACAACTTGGACTTGAGACAAGAATAATGTCTTATAAACCTGGATGGATGGAGTTACTGATTTGTAGATAGACATGATATGTGAAAGCCTGTATTATGTTGTTTACTCAGAAGATATAAGATCTATACCATCAGCTGTGGAGCTTCTGACCTAAGTATCTCAACTCCTACTTTTTTTTTGCCTATAACACCCCTTCATTTTTGCAGGTCATCAGGCCTCCATATTCTGGAGGCACTTCACAGTGATCCTGCATCTTCCTTATCCATGGAACAGGAAAAAAGTGCAAATTTTTTGAAACCACCTGCCAGGTTTGCCAACATGATTACATAGCTGTATGTGCAACCAAGCTGTTTGCGATTGATATGCTATATTTGTCTACAAGAGTTTAAACTTATTTTGCAGTCATGATATACTATATACTTTGAGCATTTATCTGTTGAGGATGCTATGTCTATTTGCGGTCTTAAACCATATGTCCTGGCGGACGGTCCGGTCACTGCCCGATCATGAATTTGCCACCCAACCGGATCCCCATACCCAGCCCAAACGTCCAGGCCGTCCGGCACCACCCATTTGGGGAGGCCCGGACATGTCCCCCACGTGACTGACGGGCGGGACCCATGCGGAAAGCCATGCATTTGCCGGGAGGTCACCTGTTCACATTCATGCGGCCGCTCCGGTGCACTGCTCTAGGGGCCAAGCCCGGCTATTTTAATCCGGACGACGGAGCTCAAGCCTAGCCCAACTTCCTCCCTCTCCCTCCCGTATGCCCCACCATTGGGACCTCGCTTCCCTCTCCCTTTGCGCTCCGACCTCTTTGTCCGCCAATCGCCATGATTCGACGCAAGATTACGCACTACAAAATGCTAACCCCGCTGATCCAGGCCGCTCGCATTGTGGCGGGCCTGCCTTCGAACTCTCTAGAGTTTGAGTAGGCGGCGGTGCCGGAGCAGCTGGAGGAGGTGACGAAGTAGGAGATGGAGGAGGCGTCGGACAAGGAGATGGAGGAGCCGCCGGACAAGGAGATGGAGGAAGAGGCGGGGTGCCAGAGCAGTCCGGGATTGTCATGGAGGACGTGCAAGTGGAGGAGGCGGCAGATGTGAAGCGTGAGGAGGTCTTCGCAGATGATGACGAAGAAGAGGGGGGCGCGTTGGAGATTCGCCCCGCTGCCAATGACAATGAGGCCAGCAAGTGCAAGTAGGTCATCGACCAACATCCAATGATGAGTAGCTAGTTTGCTAGTTTGTTTATGTACGTAGATCAAATGGTTATTGTGAAAATGGGGAGTGTGGTTGCAATGTGTGAGAATGAGGGATGATTGGATGCTGTCTGCAGACGCATCCGCGGATGTTTAGGGGTTCATTTTTCCTAGGTCTGGTTGTAGATGCTGTTTGTAGGCATGTAATAACCTTGTGATGCATTTATGGTCAACAGCACATCATCAGCACTAGCGAAACTAAAGGGTGCTTCTGGAGGACTTGGTAAAACTCCCCAGGCCGAAAAGAAAGAAACACCACAGGAACGCCTTAAAAGGATAATGAGCAAACAGCTTAACAAACAAAGTATGTCTTTATTACTTTTCTTTTTCATTCTTATCTGCATTAGTGATCCTGGGAAATCCTGATCATTTATCTCCATATGCAATTTATACAAAGTTTCTGTTTGTGCTACAGTTCGAAAAGACACTGCAGCTGAGACCGCAAAGAAACGAGAACAGGAACGGCAAAGGCATGAAAAACTTGCAGAAGTAGGTCGATACAGGCTCCGTAGCAGGAGTAGAAGCCTTAGCCATTCTCCACCAAGGTACTTGAATCAATCCTATTAATTGATGACTTTAATAGAAGTTGCTGCATTTTCTATGCGTTGCAAATGGTTGCATGATTGAAGGTCATTTCCAGCCCAATATATATTCTTACCATGATACTATGATTTTGTTGAGAGCACCAGATGTTTACTGTTCCTGTGCAGAAAGCGGCATTACAGCAGAAGCCGTAGTAGGAGCCGGAGCCCAAGAAGAAACCATTCACGTCCACTGTCTCGTTCAAGGTCACCCTTTTACTCTCCAAGGTAATTCATGGTGGATAGGTATGTTCCAGAAGATTTAAAGATGCATACCATCTGAAGAGCAGTAATACTGCAGGTACAGAAGCAGATCAAGGCACTGAAAGTATCTCAGAGTTCTTTGGTTGTCTATGGCGCGTCGTGCTTCATTTTTATTTACTTAGGCTTCTTGGTGCTCTGTTATTTATGTACCAATCAAGTCCTGGATCCCATCATTGTTGGTAGCGTATAGAGTTAGTGTATTTGTGATTATGATATTTACCAGCAGAATTTTGTCCAAGAGGTGCGTTACTCTCTTGTTTATTTTTAACACGTGGGCTGTATTCTTGATGGATTAGGTTGTGCCAGTTGCTCTAGGGTATTAGGGCTCCTCCAATGCTTATCCCCAAATAGCACACCGTATTCGCCCGTGGACTCGTGAGGACTAGTCTGTGGACAGTGATGTGGGGGTCCAGCCATTCAAAGTTGACACATAAGCTCCTGCTTTTTTAGTGCGCAAGCTCAAAATAACAACATATCCAAATCATAGATTCAAAATGTTCAATGCAACGGTAGTTCTGATTTGAAATAACAAATCCAGAACTTAAATTCAACTACATAAGTTCCAATTGTCCCCTTTAACCCTTCATATAGGTGTTTAATCAAATCTTTCTTCAGATCATGTTGGCATCTCGGGCTACCTTCCCAGTAAAATATCTTGCTTGCCTCTCTCTGTCTGGCAACTTACGAGGGGGGATTTCCAATACCTCAAAGACGAGGGGGGATTTCCAGTACCTCGAAGACAAGGTGTCTCATAAGTTGGTAACTTGGGACGGTCAAAATATCACCACTATCGGTTGCACGGCTCTTGTCAAGTTGGTCATCTCCTTGCAAGCAATCTATTCGATGACGCCCCTCATTGTGCCTCCAAGCACGCTCAACAGCTTTAATTCTTTGGAGAGGGCGTTTCTGTGGTTCGGCACAGACAAGACAACATGAGCCAAATGCAAAATGAATTGGAAAATCATTTGCAAACCAAAGGAGTACGGGGGTCTAGGGGTGCTCAACACTGATAAGTTTTCGTTGGCTTTGGTTTGAACGGAAGGCCACCCACAAGCCTTGGGTGGGGTTTGGAAACCCTTGCACCGTTGGTGACTGCGAGTTCTTCTACGCCTCTACAACTATCACTATCGGGAAGGTGCAAGGACGCCATTCTGGGACGCCCCTTGGCTGCTTGGGCGGAAACCCAAGGATATTGCATCCATAATCTTCGAGGCATCAAGAATAAAGAGCTGGAACATGCAGGAGGCACTCAAAGAAAATGCTTGGATCCTCAGAATAAATCCCGACATCACTGTCACCATTGACCACATTCGTGAATTCTTCACTCTCTGGATGCTTGTCCATGACTTTCACTTTGATGAGCAAGTCGAAGATGATATCATTTGGAAGCACACTAATGATGGGGTCTACTCGACGTCCACTGCGTACAAGGCTCAATTCCTTTGGTTGATTCTATCGCCCATGGACCACATGGTCTGGAAGGCTTGGGCACCCTCGAAGTTAAATTCTTCGCTTGGTTGGCCATTCAAGACAGTATTTGGATGGTTGACCGTTTGGAGAGGCGCGAGTCGGAAAACCGTGGCTCATGCCAGCTCTGCAACAAAGAACAAGAAATGGGGCCTCACCTCTTCTTCAAGTGTCGTTTCACTCAGGCTTTGGAGATCCATCATCGAGAAGCTGGGGCTAGCTCACATCAACATCCGACTCGCATCTTGATGAATCCGTCAACGAGTGGTGGGATAAACGGACCGACAATCAGATGCCAAACTGGTATGCCATGGCCTCCCTCACCATGCTCATCTCATGGACCGTGTGGAACGAACGAAATGCTAGGGTGTTTCATAAAAAATTTGCGCCACCGCCTGTCCTTCTGGTATCCACTCTTGACGAAGCAAAGCTTTGGGTTACCGTTGGTGCAAAACAACTTGGGTATGTAATAATTTGGGAGTAATTGTCATGCCGTTCATCACGGGTGTCGTGTAAAACTCAAAACTCTATCCTCCTCTTATTTAATGGATGAGGCAAATCTTATGCCTCCATTTTGGAAAAAATAATCTTTCTTGAGTTGCTTGCTGCTGAATTTGTTGATGCATTCAAACAAAACTCATCAAATGATGCTAAATTTGTTGATGCATTTAAACAAACTCATTAAATGTGGTTGGATTATAATCTGGAAGTTTGACATGATCATCCATGTTTCTCAAATTCATGAGGTGTGGTATCATCTTCATATTTATTTTTCATGATCATGTTGTGTCGTGACCTTTGTATCCTATTGTTTAGCAGGTCGATGAACAACTACAAAATTGGCCTGGAGCACATCAAATGCTCTCTCCACATCTTTTCTAGCTGCTCTACTAGAGCCGCAACACTTTTATATGCCCCCACATCTTTTCTAGCTGCTTTATTTTTTGGGGGCAAAGTGATACATTTTTTTTGACAAAGATAGCTCATGTTATATTCATTCCTATTGCAAGGAGGATCTTTCCTGTCAGTCACCTAGCAAATAACGGAGACGATTGCAGCACGTTGATCCGGGCATGCTAAAGAAAGTGTGCCAAATATAAAGATCTTATTATGCAACTGCTTCAAAAATGATGATGGACTACTTAACATGGCCTTAATATTGCCCTTGCAGAGTTTTTTGACAGTTCTTCCACCTTCAGTGCACGGAGCAAGAAATCTGAGCAAACCTAGACACCATCTTACTTCGAACATTGTGAAGAGGCTCTCGATGTCTCTGATAGTTGGTTCTCTCAAGTACTTAGGTTAAAACACCTTGACCATGGACATGGCGTCTTCATATGTGCTCTTAGACATTTAGAGGTACTCATCCCATGGATCTGCGGACGTGCCATTAGCACGCATTCGCAATGCGACGTTTATATCTGGTAACCAGAGAATTCAATCCTTTATATGACACCCTTCTTCAAGATGAAGTAGTCATCAAAGGACGGGACACCATGTTAGAGGAGATTGAAGACATTTTTTTACATCTGCAAGAGTCAACATCAGCGAGTAGGGCCTTCAGGGGCGAAGTAGTCGTCCATAGGCGTCAAATAGTCACGTGCCCTATTTTGATTGAGCACTTGGTGACCCTTGATTGACCCCTTGAAATTGAGAACATGCTCTTGTGCATGCCCCGCATATACAAGGACCGCCTATGTAACAACTCGGAACCGACGCTCCAGAAGATTCCCCTTTTATTCCATTGTCGTCGTGTGAGTCGTTTGGTTGTCGCATTCATCATCACATCATTCACATTATGTGCATAGAATCAACACTTCGTTGCCGTCATTTTACAAAACTTGCATCCGTTGTTGGTTGTCGGTTCTCTTCGTTTTTGTCGTTGACCGTTCCGAGACCAACCACACTCGCACGCGCCCGCGGCATTGATAAAATCTTATTTCTAAAAGCGTGTATGAAACTTTCTCAGATTGGGTTCAAAGTTGGCGTGCGGTCTAGTTTTAATGTAGGTAGACCGCCTTCCAAATTTCGTCGCAATTGAAGGTCGTTTGATATCCGAACGGTCGATCGTAGTGACACCGTCATAGGTTTATTATCGGACGTTCCAGTGTTTTTAAAACGCGTGCCACGGGCCAGAAACTCCCTCTCATCTCAGCCCACTACCACTCTACACAGCCCGTAGCCCACCTAACCTAACCCCACGATCGGAGCCGTCCGATCACGATCGAACGACTCGAATCGGGCTAAAAATAGCTAACCTTAGACCCCTCCTATAAATAGCAAGCCTCCCCTCCTAGAAATGGCCTTCTCCCACCTCCTTCCTCGAAACACCTCCCCAGCCTGCCGCTGACACTTGGCATGCCAGCCAACCACCTATCCGCCGCAGCCGTCGATCCTGGCCCCTCCCAACCTGCCACGTCGTCCATGTGTCGCCCCCAGCAGCGGCGGCCCGCGCAACCCATGTTTGGCCCGCTCCGGGTCGAGCCAGGGCCTGAGCCGATCACGTCCCTGCCCCCGCTCCTCCCAAGCGCCCGTCCTCATGCCTGAAACCCCATAGCGTAGGTCGCCGGACCACGCCGGTCACCGGAGCCCTGACCCCACCGAAGCAGCCGCCGTCGTCGGGCAGGTTGACACCGACACGCCCCTCCTCCATTTCTGTGACAGCCCGAGACCTACGCTCCAGAAGATTCCCCCCTTTATTCTGTTTCCATCGTGTGGCTATTTTATTTTGTTGGGTGCATCATCATGTAGTTTGCATCATGGCATTATGCATGGCATCATGTCATCTGTGTTTTCTCGGTGTTGCTTGTTGCCGTGTTGTTGGGTGTTAGTGCCTTGTGAGTGGCGTTGTTTTGTTGGAGTGTTGAGGGAGGGTGCGTGAGAGCCACCGCTAAACCCTGTTGCACCGCGAACCACTCCCCTCCTCTCTTCTCTTTGATTTTGTTTTGGGGTTATGTAAAAGTTTCCGTTTTAACCCTTTTAAAAAAAGATTCGTCTTCTTTTAAAGAAAGTCATTTTATTAAATGTGGGGGCAACCCCTCTGGTTTTTCGTTATTTTTCCTTTTGTTTATTTTTTAAAACAAGAGACCCATTTTATTTATAAAAGGGGGTATTTTATTATTTTGTAAAAAAAGGGTTTTGTTTTATTCTTCAAAAAGGTTTTATTTTTATTCGTTTAAAAAAAATGCCCAACTATTTCTTATAGTTGGGGTGTGGTTTTTAAAGGAGCCAAAGGGTATTTTTTTGTATTTGTTAAATCCTTTTATTTTACTTTGTGTGTTTTTTTTTTCTGTTTTTAAAGAGGAAAAAAACAGAAGAGAGAGCCTGGCCAAGGCCCAGGCCAGCCCCAGCCCCACACTCCCCTGCCCTAGCGCACGCGCTCCCCAGCGTCGTCCTCCCCTCGCGCTGTCGGCTCCTCCCCTGCTATCCCCTTCTCTCCCTCTCTATTCCCCTCTTCCTGCCAGCGCCGTGCCCTCCTCCCGTACGAGGTCGCCACCCCAGCCCCATGCCGTCGCCGCCATGCTACAACCCCGTTGCCCGAGCAGCCGCGCCACCTCCCCGTTCCCGCGCGACCGCGCCATGGCTATCGCCTCCCTGCCGTTCCTCCCTCGAACCAAGCGCGCCGCCGGCCACCGTCTGCTGTAGGAGACCTGCCGTCGCCGATCCTCCCTCGGCCGCGCCGCGTCCCCAGCCCCGCGTGCCGGACCTTGCCATGGCATCAACTCGCCGTGCCTAGGCCTCAGCCGCGTCTCCCCCGCGGGTTTGCATCCTGCTGCTTCTGCCATGGCCGACCTCCTCCACCCCATGGAGCCGAGGAGCTGTGTCTCGCCGGTGCGCGCTCCTGCTGCCGTCGCCGTGCCGCCGACCCATGCTGGCCTCCTCCTCCTCATGTGCATGCTATTGCCACTGTTCTGCTGCTCCTGCTGTCGAGTGGTGTTGCGTTAGCATGCCTGTAGCTGCTGTTGCTGTGTGCTTGCCTTGCCGCTGCTGCCTTGTTGCTGCTTGCGTTTATTGCTGCTTTGCTTGCTGACCCATGTCGTGATGCATTTTGCTGCCGAATGTTGCTAGCTATCTGATGCGTGTTGCTGCTGCTTGTAGTTTGCTACTAGGTTTTTAGTAGATGTTGCTTGCTAGCTGCTGTGCCGAGTGTTGCTACTAGTGCTAGACGCCGTAGCTCGATATTAGTTGCTGCCGTTTGTAGCCATGGCCTCTGTCGCTTGCTTATGCTGCTGTTTGCCGCCGCCGCGTGCGCCATTCCCTCCTTCATGGTTCCGACAAGACCCGAGTACCACGACGACAACTACGTCCTCGACGACCCCGGAAACGAGTTCGACTACCGACGCCGAAGACCGTGAACCACGACGCCGAGCGAACGACTACCGTCGACGAGACCCGAGTACAACGACTTCCACGACTTCCACGACGATCGTTGATCTCCTTCACCGCTACGAACCGATCCTCTCCGATTCACACGCTTCGAAGGTATACCGATGGGACATGTCGTGTACCGTGTACAAGTGATGTATGAATGTATGTATGTATGCACCGTATGTTGTCCGTTGCACGTTGTCCCTCTTATGTTGTGTCCCGACACGTGGGAACCCGGTAGCGGGATCACCCCATCTTTATTTACCATTCCCGCACGCGCTCCCTATTCGTTCGCTCCGATACCCCGTTGAGTTTTCGGGATAGGAACGTTGCCGTGGCATTGTTTTTGTTTTACCGCCATGTTTCCCTCTCGCTCGCCGTGGCGACACCTGTTTCTTCCCCTTCTTGCCCGTGTTTGAACTTGCAAGCATGTCACATTCATGGCATATTGTCATGTGTTGCATGTCTCTTGTGCCGTAGCTCCGTTCTAAGTCCCGCGTGCTATCGACTAGTATGAGAGGTAGAATCATCGCTTCACCCCTTGCCATGTTAACAACATTTAATATTTCGTGTTAAATAATCGGGAGTGAAATAAATAATTAATCGTGGAGTTTCGTCGATATGCAAGCCGTTGCATATCGAGCTTCAGTTAATGTGTAGAGTTTGCGTGAGGTGAATTTCCATGCCATCCCTTGCATCATTGAACTGATCATCCATCATATTAGGTTGTGCATCATGTTGTGCATCATGTGGTGAATATCTGTGTTGATGTTTGTTTCCGGTTTGCTCCGTCTCGATAGAGTTCCGCAAGCGTGTCGGAATGTGAGGACCCGTTCGACTACGTTGGTTTGCCGACTCCATCGAGTTGTTCTTCTTCCAAGCGGGATCTCAGGCAAGATGACCATTTCCCCAGATACCATTACTATCATTGCCATGCTAGTTTTACGTTTCTACCGTTTACGTCTCGTTGCCTACCACTTGTTATATATGAGCCTCTCAACAATGCCATGATAACCTTCAACTGTTCAACCTAGCAAACCACTGTTTGGCTATGTTACTGCTTGCTTGACCCTGTTGATAGCGTTGCTAGTTGCAGGTGAAGTTGCTTCCATGTGATAACATGGGTTCCTTGTTATATCACCCTATTTAAATGCTATTTAATTTTATGCACCTATATACTTGGTAAAAGGTGGAAGGCTCGGCCTTTCTAGCCTGGTGTTTTGTTCCACCTTTGCCCCTTAGTTTTCGGCTACTGGTGTTATGTTCCATAATTGAGCGCTCCTAACACGATCGGGGTTCTTATGGGGACCCCCTTGATAATTCGTTTTAGATTATAGCTGGTCTGGCAGGGCCCAACTTTGGTACTACATTTGCCTAACAACTAATGAACTGTATAGGGAGTAATTAACCTGAGGATAATTTAATCCACCCCCGGGCCAGTGCTCCTCATGAGTGTTGGTCCAAAATGGACAGACCGCGGGGCCACCACGTGGCAACTCGAGGTTTGGTACCTGTAGGCTTTTCCATCCGCCGTGTCCTGAGAATGAGGTACAGGACTCCTATCGGGATCGTCAACACGTCGGGCGGCCTTGCTGGATTAGTTTTACCTTTGACGGAATATCCTGTGCATCGGGATTCCGGTGATGCTTTGGGTAATCTCAGAGTTGAGGTTTTCCACTAGGAAATCCGACGAGATCGCGAGCTTCGTGATTGAGGATTTCTATGCGGCTTGTGGTAATTTGTGATGGACTAGTTGGAGCACCCCTGCAGGGTTAAATCTTTTCAGAAAGCCGTGCCCGCGGTTATGTGGCAACGTGGAAACATTGTTTAACACTAGTTCTAGATAACTTGAAGTTAATTAATTAAAATATGCCAACTGTGTGTGTAACCGTGACTGTCTCTTTCATGAGTTCTTACTCCGATCGAGGACACGGTGGGGTTATGTCTGACGTAGGTAGGTGTTCAGGATCATTCATTTGATCATCAGTAGACACGTCCGTTATGCGTAGATCTTCCCCCTCTTATTTCTTGTACTCGTAAGATAGCCACCAAATATATGCTTAGCCGCTGCTACAACCTCACCACTTAACCATGCCTCACCCATTAAGCTTTGCTAGTCTTGATACCTTTGGAAATGAGATTGTTGAGTCCCCTGTGGCTCATAGATTACTACAACACCAGTTGCAGGTACAGGTAAAGGTTACTTGACGCGAGCGCGTTGATTGTTCATTTGGAGTTGCTTCTTCTTCTTCTTCTTCATCGATCTAGGATGGGTTCCAGGCCGGCAGCCTGGGATAGCAAGGATGGACGTCGTTCTTCTTTTCTCGTTTGTTTTCGTCCGTAGTCGGGCCCTGATCTTACTCTTGATGATTATGTAATGTACTAATGTGTCTCTGATGTAGCTTGTGGCGAGTGTAAGCCAATTCTCTTATATATCTCTTCTTTTCAGTACATGTACTTGTAACGATATCCATTCTTGCGACACGACGAGATGTGCTTCTATCCCTGACAAGGCCCTCGTGCCAAATTGAGGATAGGATCGCATCTTGGACGTGACAAGTTGGTATCAGAGCAGTACCGACCTAGGAGCCCCCTTGATTGATCGAACTTGGTCGAGTCGAGTCTAGTAAAAAATACTTGAGGCTAGTTATATATCGGAGAGTAGGATTCTTTTTTCTCCTCTTCTATGCTCTGGTGAGGAATCTTGACGTAATAATTTATTATACTCCTCTTCTCACTCAATTTTTTTTAGGATCACGCGGATATGTTTGAGGTCTATATGATGTCGATGTGACGGAGTTCTGTCTTGGTGCCTCCTATCTGCTTTGAGTTTCAGGGGAGTTGAGCTCCAGGGGATTCTTGAGCACATCGTTATCATTCATATTTCTTAGTATCTCAGAACGAAGGATGTTAGTAATTGCTTCAATACTAGTAGTGGCGAGATAACCTCGATGTCCCCAGTACTGGTGCAGATTGTTCGAGAGTACTGCCATACTTTGTATCGTTGTGATCACGAGGGTCTGTTGTAGATGAAGGTCCGAGATTCTGGTTGTGTGTTGACGGATGTGATACACGTGACGGGTTAGTATAGGAGTTGTGTGATATTACTCCTTGTATCCGTATACCAGATTGCATGACCAGATATTTCGGGAATTCTTAGGTGGGAATTCAAGTAGTTACTTATAGGACGATCTTCCAACAAATTCGTGTTGCTTCGATGTCAAGTGGTGATTTCAGATCTTTCCTAAGTGGTGTTCTCATATTTTTCATGAGAGTATTAATTCTGTTGCTCAAATCAATTGTCTTATCAATTCTTGACAACCGGAGTCGTCATGTTAATTCTTTTCCAACCGGTGTGCTTCTCTTTAAGTAATTCTATCCTCTCCAATTTTGCAAGATCATTCTCTCAATTCTTACCGGAGTTCATCTCATTTGTCTCAAGTTGTCTTTGTTTTTCCCCGCCCTCCCACCCCTTGTCTTCGCTGATTGATTTTCATCCAAGAGTTTTCTTTTTGTTGTGCTTCCACTATCTTTTCTTCCGTGTCCTATCCGGTGATTCATTGTGAAGATTCTTAGGAGCTTCGTGTTCATCTTTATTCAACTTGTTTATCTTTTTCCGGTGAATTAATTCAGTTGTCCGTGTTCATCATATCCTATTTATCCTTGTAATTCTTTCCCATGTTGGAAATTTTTATGAGCCTATCTTGGTATTTATTTCTCTCTTTTCGATCCAGAGCGTTGAAGTTATCTCTGTAGTTCTTCTTTCCAGTATTTTCAATTATTTCGAGGTTCTCAACCTCATCTAGTTCTCTTCATACCGGTGCAATATCTCTTTTCTAAGCAATCCTTTCTAACGGTGGTTCTTTGAGTGGGCCCACAGGTTTTCCCAGGATCTTTCCTGACTCTTTTAATTTTTTTCCGGAGATCTCTAAATCTTTTCAACTATGACATAAGTATGAATTTTATCAGTCATACTCCTTCTTCAAGATCAATTTGAATTAATTCTCATATTAGTTCAACCTTGCATTCTTCATTATTCCGGAGTGTCTCATTATTCTTGGTGTTGTTCTCGTCATCATTCTCAGCTTGCAGTCTGAAGGAGTGTTTTCTCGAATCTTGGTCCGTTCTCTTGAAGATTTCTTTTCAGCTTGGTGTTGTCATCTTATTTGTTCCTAATCATGAGAATCCATTTCTCGCTATCCGGTGCGTTTCTGAGTTATTTTCATGCTCGATCCTCCGAAGGCCATCATTTTAGAAGATTATTCATTCTCAGCTTTCAGCTTTCATCCTCAATTCTTCTCAATTGTTGTCTATTCGTTCGTCTCTCGATTGTCCGGTGCCTTGTTTAAGTTGTCTTCTCTCAGGTGGCTTATGATCTCTTCATTCTCATGTATCTCCATTAATTCGTGGTGTTCCCATTCATTTGTGAATCTTACCGGTGCTTCCTTCAATTTTGCCTCAAATGGTGCTTATCTCTGTGCCTCTTCAAGATTCTTTCAAGAGGAATAAGTGGTACGCTAATCCGTTGCTTGTCATCAATTAAACTTGATGAAGGATAAGCATAACATAATTCTTATTCCTGTTTCATAGTGATTTCAATCTTTCTTCCGGAGTGGCTCATGATATCAATTCCTTTTTTTCTCAAGTGTTCTTATCTTTTCTTCCCGGAGTTCCAAGTTTTATCAGGTGTCTCTTTGTGAAGCTTCATCTAAGTCTTGGCAAGGTCATAATCTTATTCTTTTCTACCTTGATATCTTTGCATCATTCATTCGTATACGGAGGTCCTTCTTGGTGGTTCTTCAAGGATGTGATTTTTCTCAAAGTGTTCTTCAACATTCCTCTTGGAGTACCTCAAGTATCCTTTCTCTTGCATCTCCAGTGCATTTGTTCTTCCGTTATCCTTTGAGGTGGTATTATAGCATTCTTGTTAGTGTAGGAGCCTCGAAGAGTTTTCCTTTCAAGAATGAGATAATTAAACCCACCAATTCTATGATCATGAGATATTTTCAACCCATGATTTCTTCATTGAGCTATCTTGGTTTGGACTTCACCTAAAGCTTTTCCTATGGATTGTGCTATCATGGTGCTTGTCATTAATCCCAGTTCTCAATGTATCCTCTTGGTGTAAGAAGATTTGCTTTCTTGTTTCTCCCAATCTATCCTTGTTTCTTTAGTGGTTGGTTGTCACCTCATAGATGTTGAGATGATTTTCGTAAATCCACTACTATCTTGTTATTTTTCGTTGTTGGTTTTCCAACTACTACGTCCAATTCTATTATGATGATAGTTGTCATTCTTTTCTTCATTCTCTTCTTCCGCTTGAGCTAGTTCATATTCTCTTGTTCCGGAGGCATTGTGGTGTTGCTCTTTGGGTCTATTATCTTGTTCTATTTAGTTGTTTGTTATGTATATTGTCTAATTCTCTCTTCTTACCGAATTTTTTGTCCCATTTTCCTACCGAAGTGTTGCCGAAATTTTTCGTGAATTCTTGCTTCTTTCTCATATCAGTCCTCATCTCTTTGCAACCTTCAAGGATCGTTGGTTTCACTCGTTTGTCAAAGAAGCGACTAAGTTTTTACCTCTTGTTCTTTCTCATCCTCTCCCCCTTTCATTGTTGGATCTCGGGGCGAGATCCTCTTGTAGCGTAGGAGAGTTGTGACAGCCCGAGACCGACGCTCCAGAAGATTCCCCCCTTTATTCCGTTTCCGTCGTGTGGCTATTTTATTTTGTTGGCTGCATCATCATGTAGTTTGCATCATGGAATTATGCATGGCATCATGTCATCTGCGTTTTGTCGGTGTTGCTTGTTGCCGTGTTGTTGGGTGTTAGTGCCTTGAGAGTGGCGTTGTTTTGTTGGAGTGTTGAGAGAGGGTGCATGAGAGCCACCGCTAAACCCTGTTGCACCGCGAACCACTCCCCTCCTCTCTTCTTTTTGAATTTGTTTTAGGGTTGTGTAAAAGTTTCCGTTTTAACCCTTTTCAAAAAAGATTCGTCTTCTTTTAAAGAAATTCATTTTATTAAATGTGGGGGCAACCCCTATGTTTTTCGCTATTTTTCCTTTTGTTTATTTTTTAAAACAAGAGACCCATTTTATTTATAAAAGGGGGTATTTTATTCTTTTGTAAAAAAAGGGTTTTGTTTTATTCTTCAAAAAGGTTTTATTTTTATTTGTTTAAAAAAGTGACCAACTATTTCTTATAGTTGGGGTGTGGTTTTTAAAGGAGCCAAAGGGTATTTTTTTTGTATTTGTTAAATCCTTTTATTTTATTTTGTGTGTGTTTTTTTTCTATTTTTAAAGAGGGAAAAAAACAGAAGAGAGAACCTCGCCAAGGCCCAGGCCAGCCGCAGGCCCAGACTCCCCTGCCCTAGCGCACGCACTCCCCCAGCGTCCTCCTCCCCTCGCGCCGTCGGCTCCTCCCGTGCGATCCCCTTCTCTCCCTCTCGATTCCCCTCTTCCTGCCAGCGTCGTGCCCTCCTCCCTTACCAGGTCGCCACCCCAGCCCCATGCCGTCGCCGCCATGCTACAGCCCCGTCGCCCGAGCAGCCGCACCACCTCCTCGTCCCCGCGCGACCGTGCCATGGCTGTCGCCTCCCTGCCTTTCCTCCCTCGAACCGAGCGCCCCGCCGGCCGCCGTCTGCTGCAGGAGACCTGCCGTCGCCGATCCTCCCTCGGCCGCACCGTGTCCCCAGCCCCGCGTGTCCGACCTCGCCATGGCCTCAACTCGCCGCGCCTAGGCCTCGGCCGCGCCTCCCCGACCGGTTTGCATCCAGCTACCTCTGCCATGGCCGTCCTCCTCCTTCCCATGGAGCCGAGGAGCTGCGTCTCGTCGGTGCGCGCCCCTGCTGCCGTCGCTGTGCCGCCGACCCATGCCGGCCTCCTCCTCCTACTGTGCATGCTGTTGCCGCTGTTCTGCTGCTCCTGCTGTCGAGTGGTGTTGCGTTAGCGTGCGTGTAGCTGCTGTTGCCGTGTGCTTGCCTTGCCGCTGCTGCCTTGTTGCTGCTTGCGTTTGCTGCTACTTTGCTTGCTGACCCATGTCGCGATGCATTTTGCTGCTGAATGTTGCTAGCTATCTGATGCGTGTTGCTGCTACTTGTAGTTTGCTACTAGGTTTTTAGTAGATGTTGCTTGCTAGCTGCTGTGCCGAGTGTTGCTACTAGTGCTAGACGCCGTAGCTCGATATTAGTTGCTGCCTCTTGTAGACATGGCCTCAGTCGCTTGCTTGTGCTGCTGCTTGCCGCTGCCGCGTGCGCCATTCCCTCCATGGTTCCGACGAGACCCGAGTACCACGACGACAACTACGTCCTCGACAACCCCGAAAACGAGTTCGACTACCGACGCCGAAGATCGTGAACCACGACGCCGAGCGAACGACTACCGTCGACGAGACCCGAGTACCTCGACTTCCACGACTTCCACGATGATCGTTGATCTCCTTCACCGCTACGAACCGATCCTCTCCGATTCGCACGCTTCGAAGGTATACCGATGGGACATGTTGTGTACTGTGTACAAGTGATGTATGAATGTATGTATGTATGCACTGTATGTTGTCCGTTGCACGTTGTCCCTCTTATGTTGTGTCCCGACACGTGGGAACCCGGTAGCGGGATCACCCCATCTTTATTTACCGTTCCCGCACGCGCTCCCTATTCGTTGCCTCCGATACCCCGTTGAGTTATCGGGATAGGAACGTTGCCGTGGCAACGTTTTCGTTTTGCCGCCATGTTTCCCTGTCGCTCGCCATGGCGACACCTGTTTCTTCCCCTTCTTTCCCGTGTTTGAACTTGCAAGCATGTCGCATTCATGGCATATTATCGTGTGTTGCATGTCTCTTGTGCCGTAACTGCGTTCTAAGTCCCGCGTGCTATCGACTAGTATGACCGGTAGAATCATCGCTTCACCCCTTGCCATGTTAACAACATTTAATATTGCGTGTTAAATAATCGGGAGTGAAATAAATAATTAATCGTGGAGTTTCGTCGATATGCAACCCGTTGCATATCGAGCTTCACTTAATGTGTAGAGTTTGCGTGAGGTGAATTGTCATGCCATACCTTGCATCATTGAACTGATCATGCATCATATTAGGTTGTGCATCATGTTGTGCATCGTGTGGTGAATATCTGTGTTGATGTTTGTTTCCGGTTTGCTCCGTCTCGAGAGAGTTCCGCAAGCGTGTCGGAATGTGAGGACCCGTTTGACTACGTTGGTTTGCCGACTCCACCGAGTTGTTCTTCTTCCAAGCGGGATCTCAAGTAAGATGACCATTTCCCCAGATACCATTACTATCATTGCCATGCTAGTTTTACCGTTTCTACCGTTTACGTCTCGTTGCCTACCACTTGTTATATATGAGCCTCTCAACAATGCCATGATAACCTTCAACTGTTCAACCTAGCAAACCAGTGTTTGGCTATGTTACTGCTTGCTTGACCCTGTTGATAGCGTTGCTAGTTGCAGGTGAAGTTGCTTCCATGTGATAACATGGGTTCCTTGTTATATCACCCTATTTAAATGCTATTTAATTTTATGCACCTATATACTTGGTAAAAGGTGGAAGGCTCGGCCTTTCTAGCCTGGTGTTTTGTTCCACCTTTGCCCCTTAGTTTTCGGCTACTGGTGTTATGTTCCATAATTGAGCGCTCCTAACACGATCGGGGTTCTTATGGGGACCCCCTTGATAACTCGTTTTAGATTAAAGCTGGTCTGACAGGGCCCAACTTTGGTACTACATTTGCCTAACAACTAATGAACTGCATAGGGAGTAATTAACCCAAGGATAATTTAATCAACCCCCGGGCTAGTGCTCCTCATGAGTGTGGGTCCAAAATGGACAGACTGCGGGGCCACCACAGGGCAACTCGAGGTTTGGTACCTGTAGGCTTTTCCATCCACCGAGTCCTGAGAACGAGGTACGCGACTCCTATCGGGATCGTCGACACGTCGGGCGGCCTTGCTGGATTAGTTTTACCTTTGATGGAATATCTTGTGCATTGGGATTCCGGTGATGCTTTGGGTAATCTCAGAGTTGAGGTTTTCCACTAGGGAATCCGACGAGATCGCGAGCTTCGTGATTGAGGATTTCTATGCAGCTTGTGGTAATTTGTGATGGGCCAGTTGGAGCACCCCTGCAGGGTTAAATCTTTTGGGAAAGCTGTGCCCGCGGTTATGTGGCAACGTGGAAACTTTGTTTAACACTGGTTCTAGATAACTTGAAGTTAATTAATTAAAATATGCCAACTGTGTGCGTAACCGTGACTGTCTCTTTCGCGAGTTCTTACTCCGATCGAGGACACGGTGGGGTTATGTCTGACGTAGGTAGGTGTTCAGGATCATTCATTTGATCATCAGTAGACACGTCCGTTATGCGTAGATCTTCCCCCTCTTATTTCTTGTACTCGTAAGATAGCCACCAAATATATGCTTAGCCAGTTGCCACCTCACCACTTAACCATGCCTCACCCATTAAGCTTTGCTAGTCTTGATACCTTTGGAAATGAGATTGCTGAGTCCCCTATGGCTCACCGATTACTACAACACCAGTTGCAGGTACAGGTAAAGGTTACTTGACGGAAGCGCGTTGATTGTTCATTTGGAGTTGCTTCGTCTTCTTCTTCATCGATCTAGGATGGGTTCCAGGCCGACAACCTGGGATAGCAAGGGTGGACGTTGTTCTTCTTTTCTCGTTTGTTTTCGTCCGTAGTCGGACCCTGTTCTTACTCTTGATGATTATGTAATGTACTGATGTGTCTGTGATGTAGCTTGTGGTGAGTGTAAGCCAATTCTACTATATATCTCTTCTTTTCAGTACATGTAGTTGTAACGATATCCATTCTTGCGACACGACGAGATGCGCTTCTATCCCTGACGAGGCCTCATGCCAAATTGAGGATAGGGTCGCATCTTGGGCGTGACAATTTCCCCCCTCTAGTTTCTCCTCTCTCACCTCGTTTTCTCCCTCTCCGCATGTCCTTCTCATAGAACCGCCATGGAGGGAGCTCCTCATCGACGTGTCGCCGTCTCTACTGTGCCAGATCCGGCCAGATCCCCCTCAGATCCGTTGAGATCCGTCGCGCTCGCCATCACGTGGTCGCCGGACTTGCCGTCTTGTCAGGATCTATAGCGCCGCCGTCGCCCTATTGCTGAGGTGCACGAGGCGAGGGATGGCCCCGATGCCTATCGCTGACAGCGCCCGCGTGGGCTAGTTGGGCCTGACCTTGACCCCCTTTGGCCCAGCCGGATCAGCCTCGCATCTAGCCGCATGTGGGCCTCGCCATGCCCAAGCCCAATGTGAGCACATAACCCTCTATCGAGTGCCCATGCAATGGATTGTATGCTGCGCCATGTGCCAATGTTGGGCTGTTCCAAATTCGGCCCACCCCATGGTTTTTTTACTCGGAGCGAATTTGCCTAAATGCCGAGGATTTTATTAATTACCAAAAATTGCATATTTGTAAAATGATAATAGTTAACTAATCGTGCATTGGATTTAAAAACTTCATACATGAAAAATTCTTAGAATTTTGTGTAGTTTCACAATATCCAACCTTTATCCATGTTTAAAATGTTTAACCTGTTGTTTGTATTTAATTAGTGTAGATGCCATGTTAAAATGATTTATTTTAGAACTAATTGTAACAACCAAGAACCGAAACTCGAGAAGATTCCCTATTTATTTCGTTATCACAGTTATGATTTATTTGTTTATTGCATTCATCATGTCATCATGCCATCATGTCATTAAATTTTTTGCAACTGAAATAAATAAATGGTATGGATCCTTGATCCATTTAAATCAAGGGAATTCACATGGTGATTTCTCTATAATCCTCTCAATACTTAGGGGGCTATAATAAAATATTCTAATCATAAGAGACTTGCAATTTAGCTCCATACTTTTCTATGTTAATTCTTGCCTTCAAACTTTGCCCATAATTCTTGTGCTTTATGTCGAGCTACCCTCTCAAATTCTCCCATCCATAGTTCATTTAAAAGGGAGTTTGAATTCGAATATAACAAATTTAATTCATTATGTTTGGTTTTCTACTTCCTTCATAAATGTTCATCTTGTATCCATAAATCATATTTATAATGTAGGCGACCCTCCAAAATTTCACTCCATTTGGCACTGGTTTGGTTTGGTTTTAAATTCAGGAAAGCTTGAATTAAATTCAAACTTGTTTAAATTTATGTCTTGTAAAAACTCCCAATTTGTTTATATAAAATCGAGTAAATATTTCTCCAACTCTATTTCCCCCTCTACCTCTCTCTTTCTTATTTTCCGAATCTGATTATTTAATTAAGAGATAAGGGAAGATAAATCAGATAAGAGAGTAAAGCCCACATGCAGTCACCTTCTAGCCTAGCCAGCCCAACTCCTTTGTTTCCCCTGTTCTTCCTCTTCCTGTTGTATGACACCTCATCAGCTGTAGCCACATCGGCAGCTCGGATGATTTCACGGCTGAGACAACCCCTGCTCGCCCTATAAGACCACCCTCGAGCTAGCCCTAGTCCCCCTCCCTCCATTTCTTCCCTCTCTCGCCTTTGCCGCCGCCAAGGTGAGATCCACTCCAGCATAGCCGACGCCTTGGACAGGAGCCCTTTGAGCTCAGCCCCCGTGGCCCGTGGTGGACGGCATCCCCATCCTGTGTGGGAGGCCGCGGATCGGTCGTGGTCCGCATCGTCATCGTCATCTTCCCCATCTCGCGCGCGACCTCGTCGGTGCCTTCTTCCTAGCTTCGTCGCCATCGCGAATCCGAGCACCACCACCATGTTTAGCGCGTTCTACAGTAGTCTCCGATCATCATCGCCGATGTCGTATGACTCTAGCAGCACCCCGACGGTGAAGATCCCCCCCGTATATTTTCCTCGAGGAACTGCCGTTTTAGCCATATCTTTGACCGGTCTCCAGGCCGACGGCCATAGCCCATGAACAAGCTCGGGCTCGGCTTGTACGCATGCACACGCCTCACAGGATCGATAGATTGTGTAGGCTAGGATTCCAGTAGTGTAGATGGTGGGATTACCTTGTCCTGCACTTGAGGAGCTCCCGTCAGCGTCCATCGGTGAGGTGGTGACGGCGACGGCGACAGAGAGAGATGTGGTGGCGGTAGTGCTTCCCATGAGCACCGCGCTAACCCTAGATCGGTAGGGCGTGTAGGTGGGGAAAGTGGCGGCGGTCAACCTTGTGGCTCGTGCCCCGGCCCCCACCCCTGTTAATATAGCGCGGGTCACAGGGGCCCACCAACCATAATGGGTTGTGCGCCCCCGATCAGGGCGCATGGATCAAGGGTCCGGTGGGCCGTTGGGCCCACGCGGGAGAGATCAACCTAACATTCTCCCCCTTGATCTCAACTTTTACTTTAATTTTATACTTTCTAGTTTATTCATTTCGTCACATATTGGTACATAGAGCATGTCTCATCGTCACAGCTTAATTGCCGATAGAATCATACAGCTACAACATACGTTCTGTTTAGAAACAAAATTTGTTTCTTTTGGGCCTCTTATGATCCAGGAATCATAGGCTTTCCCTTAAAACCATGCCGGCTAAGTGTTCCTTGAACACATTGGGTGGTATGCCTTTCGTTAGCGGATCCGCAAACATATCCTTTGTCCTTATATGCTCGAGACTTATAGTGTGATCCTGGATTTTACCTTTCACAACATAATACTTTATATCTATCGTCTTGGTAGCATTACTCGACTTGTTGTTGTGAGCATAAAATACTGTGGGCTGGTTGTCACAATACATCTTTAGTGGTTTGTGAATACAATCTACCACTTTCAAGTCGGGTATAAATTTCTTTAGCCATATCACCTGCCCGGTGGCTTCAAAACATGCTATAAACTCTTCTTGCATCGTGGACGGTGCAACTACGGTCTGTTTGGAGCTTTTCCATGAAATAGCCCCTCTAGCGAGAGTGAACACGTATCCTAATGTGGATTTTCTATCATCTCTATCTCCCACAAAATCTGCGTCTGAATACCCTTTTATCTCTAGGGAATCAGATCTCCTGTATGTTAGCATGATATCCTTTGTGCCTCGTGCATAGCGCAATGCTTTATTTACCATCTTCTAGTGCTCTAGGCCTGGATTCTCTTGATATCTACCGAGCACCCCGGTGATAAAAGCTAAGTCAGGGCGGGTGCACACTTGTGCATACTATAAACTTCCAACAGCCGAAGTATATGGCACTGCTTTCATCTCATCGAGCTCGTACTGGTTCTTTCGACATTGTAATTTCCCAAAAATGTCGCCCTTGACTACAGGAGCAGGTGTGGCCTTACTCACATGCATATTGTACCTTTTTAGAACCTTCTCTAAATATGCTTTCTGCGATAGTCCTAAGGCTCCATTTTTCCTATCTCGGTGAATTTCAATGCCCAAAACATATAAGCATCACCAAGATATTTCATATCAAAATTTGAGGATGAAAACTTCTTTGTTTCTTGCAGTAGACTCACATCATTGCTTGCAAGCAAGATATCATCCACATACAAGATTAAGAAAATGTATTTCCCATTTTTGAACTTTGCATAAACACATTTATCCTTAACATTTTCTTTAAATCCAAATCTTTTAATTGTATCGTTAAACTTTAGATACCGCTGTCTAGAGGCTTGCCTTAGTCCATAAATAGATTTCTTTAGGCGCCATCCCATATCTTCCTTGTCTTCCATGATAAAACCCTTGGGTTGTTTCATGTAGACATTCTCTTCTAAACCTCCATTTAGAAATGTTGTCTTTACATCCGTTTGATGCAACTCTAAATCAAAATGTGCAACTAATGCCATTATGATTCTGAAGGAATCCTTACATGAGACTGGGGAAAAAGTCTCATTGTAGTCTATCCCTTCTCTTTGTGTAAATCTTTTTGCCACGAGTCGTGGTTGATGCTTTTCTATATTCCCATTAGAGTCATACTTTGTTTTGAAGACCCATTTACAGCCTACTGTTTTGGCTCCTTTAGGAATAATTTCTAAGTCCCAAACATCGTTGGAACTCATCGAGTTCATCTCGTCTTCCATTGCCTCCAGCCACTTTGAAAAGACCTCGATGACGCCTAGAGGGGGGGGGGGGTGAATAGGCTATTTAAAAACTACTTCAGATTTGGCTTGAACCTAATGTGGAAATAAACTAAGAGGGTACTTGTCAAGCACAAATCCTAAATGCACTAGGCACTGCAACGTGTATCAACAACACGATCTACAAAGATGGACACAAAAGTTACTAACAAGCACAAGTAAGTTACACAAACTTACTTGAGCTATATCACACGACAAGTAGGTGAACAACACACGATACTAGATCACACTATATCACACGATATATCAAGGGCTGCAAGTATGAACGTGTGGATATAGAGGGTATGCTTGAATGATTAATCTTGTACAAGAAATAGCCAACACAATATAATGAGCACAAACAATATGCAATGTATGTATGCTCAAGTAACACAAGTAAACCACAAGTAAGGAGTTAGGGTTAAGGATAACCAAGGTCACTGAGACGAAGATGTATCCCGATGTTCACTTCCTTGGAGGGAAGCTAGTCACCGTTAGAGAGGTGGATGTTACCACGAAGGCACACCAACGCCACGAAGGCTCACCATATTCTCCCTTTGAGATAACACCACGAAGGCGTTTCTCAACCACTAGTGGTAAGCCTTTGAGGTGGCTTCCAAACCCTCACAAACTTTTCCGGGGGGTAATCACACGGATTGATTCCTCTCCGAAGAACTCCTACCGCCTAGGAGTCTCCAAACTCCAAGAGTAACAAGATCACGGGGAAAGCTCAAAACTTGCTCAAATCTCAAATAGCTTGGGTTGAGAGGAGGAGAGGGAGACGATCTATCTTTTGATTGGAACAACTCTCAAAGGGGCTCACAAATGCTCTTGGGATCTAAGATTTGGTGTGAGCAAATGTGTGTGAGGTAGAAGTGTGTTCTTATGAGGATAAGGCTGTGTTGGGCAACCCTCTCACGAAGTGGGAGGGGGGTATTTATAGTGGGGAGAGAAAAACAGCCGTTGGGGACACTTTAAGTCACACAGGGTCTGGACGTCCGAAAGTTGCCGGAAGTCCGGGCGTCCGCGAGGGGTCGGACGTCCGACAAGGGTCGGTCGTCCGAGGCCTGTAGATATCACTGAAAATACTGTGAATTGAACAGCGACCGGACGTCCGGAGAATGCCGGAAATCCGAATTATTCGACTCAACTTCTTCTGGTGGGAGGTTCCGGATTTCCGAAAGGGGACGGACGTCCGGCCCTCGGACGTCCGGAGGGAGCCGGAAATCCGAGTTATAGAGCTCATGTTCTTCTGGTGCAGGGCTCCGGATTTCCGAAGCTGGTCGGTCGCCAGACCCTTGACCGGCCCTTGGACGTCCGGAGGGAGCCGGAAGTCCGAGTTATATGGCTCAAGTTTCTCTGGTATAGGATTCCGGATTTCCGAAGCAGTTGGTCGTCCGGCCCTCGGACATCCGGAGGAAGCCGGATGTCCAAGGCACTGGTTCTGTTTTCAGATAACAGCTGAGCAGTGGAGATGTGGTCTGAGCAGAACAGTGGAGATGTAGTTTGAGCAAGTTCATCGCAAAACCTGTGATCCCCTCTTAATAGTGCGGTATCCCTAAAGACTCAAGAATCATAAAAAGGGGTACTGATGATCCATACTTGAGTGTATACTTTTATTCGCTGATCATCACTCCGCACAACTAACGTCAAAGGAACTGATACCTTTGAGTTAGCCCTTTCACTTGAGCTTGATGTTGTTGTTCCTTCTTGGCTCAAGTTGAAAGCAAGACATGATGAAGTCTTCAAGTAGCTCTCCCATACACAATGTGGAAAGCCTAGCTTATGTATTCATCTTCATTTGTCCACCATGTGAACATCCACAAGAATCAAGCATGTAGTGCTCAGGAATGCTTATCTTGATCTTGTCCTTGTTAGCACATGACCTTGTCCTTATCAACACATGATCATTAACAATAGTTTCAATGATATATTCGTGCTGATCCACTTGAACTTGCACATCACAATCTTGATGACGATCGCCACTTGACGTCATCCTTCATGGGTTGTATGAGATCTTCCTTTTGACGCAAGCCCATGGAAGCACACCTAACCCCCACATAGGACTCTCACAAAGACCATGGGTTAGTACACAAACACGTAATGGACAATGCTTACCATACCATGGGATCACTTGATCCCTCTCGGTACATCTTATACGCTTTGTGTGTTGATCATCTTGATTTACTCTTTGTCTAAGATCTTGATCAAACTAGTGTCTCTATGACCATTCTTTGGATAATACCTTGAATACTATCTTGGTCATCATATAAACTCCTTGAACCCAACAGATGGACTTCAAGAAGTGCCTATGGACAAATCCTATAAATATAACTTAAGGCAACCATTAGTCCATAGGAATTGTCATCAATTACCAAAACCACATATGGAGATATATGTTCTAACACACTTCGATGAGTGAGGGCTTCTCATGGCTTCTTCATATGAAGCGGGATCACCTTCCATATGAACCAATTCTGTGTTATAAACTTTATAATCAGCAGAAATAGCTGATCTTCTAGTTCTGTTAGACCTTCTAAGTGCCTCATTCTCTGGCACATCCTCTAAAATTGGGTGTTGTAGTTCCCTTTCATGTTCAACAACAGGTTCAGTCGGATCCTAAAGGACATGTTCCGGATCTTCTCCCATAGTTGTCATGGTTGGAGTTACAACGGGTAGTGAGAAAAATGGCTCTTGAATCATCGGATTAGGTGCATGCACCCTCTTCTCATCAAGATCAATTTCCGAGCTACCATGCCCCCTCATCATTTCGTCCGCTAAGAAGACCGCATGTCTTGTTTCTACAAACTTTGTGTATCTTTCTGGACAATAGACACGAAAACCCTTTGATCTATCAGGATACCCAATGAAGTGGCAACTCGCTGTTTTGGGATCTACTTTGCAATATTTGGATTAAACATCTTGGCTTCAGCTGGGAACCCCCACACTCTGAAGTGTTGCAAGGATGGTACTTTTCCTGTCCACACCTCGTACGGTGTTTTGGGCACCGACTTGCTTGGAACTCTATTGAGAATGTGAATGGCGGTTTTAAGCGCCTCCATCCATAATCCCAATGGCAGGTTGGAGTAACTCATCATGTTGTGCACCATATCCATAAGGGTACGGTTACACCTTCAGCTACCCCATTTTTCTGAGGCTCGCCCGACATTAAATACTGGGCTACTATGCCAGTCTCCTGCAATAACTTTTCAAAAGGTCCACGGACTTGGCCATATGGAGTGTGTCGGCCGTAGTACTCCCCCACGGTCAGATCTTACTATCTTTATTCTTTTGTCAAGCTAATTTTCAACTTCAGCTTTGAAAATTTTGAATTTATCCAATTTTCATTTCTTTCTTTGATTGGATAAATATAAACGAAACGAGACTAATCATCTGTGAATGTTATGAACGAGTCATAGCCATCCACGCTTTTCATAGGAAATGGTCCACAAATGTTAGTGTGGATGATTTCTAGTGTTCCGGTGCTTCGGTTTGCACCCTATTTAATTTGTTTTACATACTTTCCATTAACGCAATCAATGCAGTGTTCTAAATCTGAGAACTCTAGTGGAGGAAGTATCTCGCTTTTAATTAGTCTTTCTATCCCCCCTTTCGAAATATGGCCCAAACGAAAGTGCCATAACTTCGATGAGTCGTGAGTTTTCTTTCTTTTCTTTTGTTCTTTGTTCGACGAGGAATCTTGCTCATTCACATTACACACGTGATGCACTTTTTCACGAAGTGATAATAAATAAAGCTCATTGTGAAGTAATGCAACACCAACATAAGCATTATTATACCATATGGAACATTTGCCATGTCCAAAATAACATTCGTAATTGTCTTTATCTAAGCAAGAAACACTTATTAAATTTCTATGACATGAAGGAACAAATAAGATGTCTCTAAGCAAAAGATTGAATCCTTCAGCCAACTCCAAGGAGATGTTGCCGACAGCTTCAACTTCTGCTTGGACGCCATTTGCGACTTCAATACTTATTTCTCTTCTTTGCATAGTCCTCATCGAATGGAATCCGTGTAATGAGTTTGCAACATGAATAGTTGGACCTGAGTCAATCCACCAAGTAGATTTTGAAAACTATGAATACATGGATTCATTAACAAAGGAAATGATGTCGTTACGTCTCTTTGCCATGATGGTCTTTAGCCAGTTGGGGCAATCCTTTTTGCAGTGCCCTGTCTTCTTGCAGTAGAGACAAGTGTCTCTGTCCACTGGAAGATGCTTTTGCTGATGCTTAAATTGCGAGGGGCCTTTACCATGTGGCTTTGAAGGAGAACCTTTGCTGTTGTAACTGAAATTCTTTTTTCTTATTGTCCTTCACATAGTTGAGTGAACCACCATGTGAGGCTTTCAGCATGTCCTCTTCTTGAACACACATTGCAATTGTCTTTTCAATGTCCCATGTTTCACGTGACATGTTATAGTTTACAAAAAAAGTTTCAAACTCCTTTGGCAGTGAAGCCATGACCAAGTGGACGAGGAGTGCTGGTTTGATTTCCATATCTGCGTCCATTAGCTTGAGCTTTGCTGCCATATTGCTCATCCGAAGGATGAGCTCTCTAATGCCATGGACACCGCGAGTGTAGTTCCGTGTAACCAGTTGTTTTATCAACTGGGTAACACATGTCTCTGAAGAACCAGTGAACTGGTTCTTTATCTTTGTAAGCATCTCCCGTGCGGAACTGCACTCTGCAATTGAGCCCACAATGACGTTCTCAATTGTATTCTTTATAAATGCCAGACACTTTTTGTTGGCGTTGATCCACTTTTGATTGCTGAGGGTGTAGGACATCTCCACTCGAGCATGACCCTTCTGCTTTTTCTCCCATGCAACATCATCGTCTTTTTCATCTCTGACTGGTTCTGTAGGTTTAGCGGGGTGTGGTTCCTCCAGAACCCAGTCCTCCTCAGCACAGACAAATGCCATGTCAACTTTCTTCCTCCACTTAGTGTAGTTGTCACCTCTGAGTGTCGGAACATCTTTTAGGCAACTCATCAAGGAGAAGCCTCTTGAAATCACAATTGAAGTGAGATCAGTATAACAATCACATGCATTAATCTAACGTTGGTCAAATTAAACATACAACTGTCTATGCAATTAAAACTATATTACCGTTGGGCAAAAAATAGAAATAAATGCACCTTTAGTTCTAATAGTGATAAAACATGATTATGTTATTAACAACGTTGTTCAGAAAATAACAAAATCATATTCTCTTTTAATAGACACGCTAATATGCTCCTTTTAATATGTTATTTTCTTTGTGAAAGGAGCACTAAAAAATTACTTTGCAGCAGAAAATGTGAATATAAAATTCATGTACTTTTTTTACTTTACAAATTTTTTTCTATTACTAAATAAAAATTCATGAAATTTATTATCCTCTTTATGAACTTTTCTTTTTGTGAAAAAATCTCTATTTTTATTTTCAGAAACTTTTATTTTTCTTTGCAGAAAAATTTCCATTTACTTTTCTACTTTCTAAACAATTTTTCGTTGGAAAAGTTGCATACAAGAGTAAAAAATAAAACTGTTTGAAATTTGCCTATTTTTCTTTAGACAAAATCAAGCTTTAATAAAAAAAAATCGGCGAGGGCCTCTCTGGGCCAAAAACGAAACTGGTCCGAGTAGCTGGCCAGCGCAGCTCCCTGCCCGGGGCCTGGGCCGGCCCTCCTTCCCCTTTAGCCCGATGCGGCCTGTGGGCAGCTACTTTCGGCCCAACTGGCCCGGACGGGGCTATGGTTTCCTTCCCAGTCCATCCTGGTCGTCCATCAAATCGGCCGGCCGGCCACACACCTAGCTGGGTCAAAACCAATCTGCCGAGGCTGAGGCTGGGAGACCCTCGGTCATTCCTCCACCTGCGCGTCGCTCTCGTCCTGGTTGCTCTCCGCAGCGGCGGCCGATCTGCCCCGCCGACGAGCTCTAGGGCTGGCCGCCGGCAACGGCGACCAAGGGCCACCGCGATGCGCGCGCCACCCTCTTCTCTTTTCCATTTTCTTTCTTCCTCACTTTCACCAGCCATCGTGTCGTTCCTTTCTGTGTCACCGACTACGTGAAGCAGCGGCCCTCTCTGCCCCCTTGCCGGTGCGCGCGAGCTCACGAGGGAGAGCTTGCCGCCATCAAGTGGTGCGGTGGGGTGACCTTTTGGCCCTTTTCTGTTACACACAGAGAGAGATACACACCCTCATGTGCTCTGTCGGCCTTCGCCGGTGGCTGAGTTGTGGCACCGTTGCCTCCCCTTCGTTGGTGGCGCGTTTCCCTGAGTGGAAGCGTGCCGCCGTCGAACGGCGTGGCTGCGGTGCCCTTTGCCTTTGCAGGTGACGTTCTTCGCCTCCGGAGGGGCGGTCTTTCTTCTTCTGCTTTTTTGTTTGTGTTTTCGAATTCGATCCGATCTGTCCCCCTTGCCCGACGTGTCCGGTGAACTTTTCTGTGCCCCATGAGGGGTTGTACCTTCTTCCGACGCCTTGGATTGCCGATGCGCGTCGAGATCGAGAGGGTTGGCGCGGCCTTGCGGCGGCACTCTTTGCCGGCGAGGCCCGAGGCCCTCTCCGGTTTTCTTTGCCCCTCTAGGGTTCTTTGATGATTGGAGGTTCTTTCTTTTGCTACCGGAAATCCAATACACCTACCTGGGCTGATACCATTGATAGGATCGGTAGATCGTGTAGGCTAGGATTCCGGCAGTATAGATGGTGGGATTACCTTGTCCTCCACTTGAGGAGCTCCCGCCGGCGTCCATCGGTGAGGTGGTGACGACGGCGGCGACACAGAGAGATGTGGTGGCGGTAGTGCTTTCCGTGAGCACCGCGCTAATTCTAGATTGGTAAGGCGTGTAGGTAGAAAAACGACGGCGGTCAACCTCGTTGCTCGTGCCCCGGCCCCACCTCTATTAATATAGCCCGGGTCACGGGGGCCCACCAATCATAATGGATTGAGCATCCCCGATCAGGACGAATAGATAAGGGTAGTGGACGTGTTGGTCCACGGAGAGATCAACCTAACGGCGCCCTCTCTACTGCACTCATGCCATCCCTTGCCGCACCGTCGCCTCCACATCTGCACGCACGCACGCTACATCTTGTGCAGGAACACACACTCCGTTTGCTGCTGTAGCCCTTGCCTCGCCGTGCGCGTCGTTATGGCAGCAAGCTAGGCGAGCTCCTACCCACACACACCCGCACATGCATGCGCGCATGCAAGCACGCGTCCATGGTAGGGACCAGCATCCATTTCCGCACGCCCGCCGGTGCTCTGTAGCCGCGCTTGCCGCTGCATTTGCTCGCCGGCAACATCTCCGAGCACCTCCGTGTTCGAGCAGGAGGCGAGTCCTTCTTGTTTCATTAGGGGGAGCGCCCACCTATAGTTCAACGATCTGCTATAGCGCAGTGGTTGAAGAGAGTAAGATCGACCCTGCAGGTCACTGGTTTTGATTCCCAGAGCGCCTCCATTTTTTGTTGTATCTTCTTTTATTTTACACAGCCACACTGCCCCGCTATATGTGTCATGTACTAGGCTAAATCCTTTGCAACATCGCAGACCGATTCGAACCTGGTGGTTAGTGCTCTCGTTCGCAACACAGAGGTCTTGTGTTCCATCCCAGGAATCCAACTTTGTCCCATGTTTTTCCTTTTATTGTGCACACACACCACTTGGACCTATTCCTTTTATTATACACACACCACTTGGACCTAATCCTTCCCTGGGCATTGTTCCCATGTTTTTCCTTTTATTATGCACACACACCACTTGGACCTATTCCTTTTATTATACACACACACCACTCGGACCTAATCCTTCCCTGGGCATTGTTCCCAGGTTATTTCCTTTTATTACCCACACACACACCACTTGGACCTAATCCTTCCCTGGTCAGTTACACTGCTGCTGCTGCACACTCCCCCATTTATGTTTTTTTTCTCTGTTTGCCCAATCCACCAACCCCGCGCGTCTGCACCGTTGGATCTCCATGCAACATTTTTTCTTCCGATGCAGCAAAATTCATCGCGATGTAGCAATTTTTTCAACGTTGCAAAAAAAAAAAACAAAATTTGTAGCAAAAAAGTATCTACGTGATCGTAGAAAAAAAACCGAATCTGATGGTGCGTGGTAGCAAAAGTCAAACGCCGGTTGTAACAAATATCTACGTAAACGTGTATGCAACTTTTTTAGTGAACGGTTGCAACAAAAAATGATGCCGGTTGTAGCAAAAATTAACACGGTTGTAGTAAAAGTAAAAACATCGATTGTAACGAAAAATTCGACGAACTGGAGTTGCAACCAAACGTATATGCAACTTTTTACTGGACAAATGTAACAAATTTACACGAGAAAAAAAGTTGCATGGAAAACGTTTCTATCAAAAAATAAACGGTTGCAACAAATTTGACAAAAAATGCTGCAAGCATCTGCCAGCGAGGCGCGCGACCGGCCAAACGAACGATTCGACCGGCGCGCCGGGTGGAAACGTTTCCCTTTATTCAATGCCAAATTCTTCCGTGGGTAGTTGCAGTGCTGCTGCTGCACACTCCCCCATCTATGTTTTTTCTCTCTGTTTGTTACGATTTGGCATTTATTCAATGCATGCATATTACACATTAGGCCATACTTTTTGCATTGCTAATAACTATTTATCCGTGCATTGTATGAAAATAATGTACATATGTAATATGTCTAGAATTTTATGTAGATTAATAATATGCCATTCTCATGCATGTTAAAAATACTTGTTCCTATGTTTTTCCTTTTATTATGCACACACACCACTTGGGCCTAATCCTTCCCTCGGCAGTTGCAGTGCTGCTGCTGCACACTCCCCCGGCCCATCTATGTTTTTTTCTCTCTGTTTGCTACGATTTGGCATTTATTCAATGCATGCATATTACACATTAGGTCATACTTTTGCATTGCTAATAACTATTTATCCGCACATAGTATGAAAATAATGTACATATATAACATGTTTAGAATTTTGTGTAGATTAATAATATGCCATTCTCATGCATGTAAAAATATATTTAAATGTGCTGTTTAATTAATTTGCATTAGGCGATGTTAAAAATGATTTATTTCATAACTAATTAACTATAGCCCCGATTAAAATATTCCACATATGTAACTTGGCTAAATGAATGTGTAGAATAACATGGTAACATTTATTTTCCTGTTTAACAACTATAAAAATATTTTAGTTCAGGTCTGGACCAATTTTAAAATTAACATATGGGGTCGTTTCGGAAATACTATATGATGTTTCCGACGTCATTTAAAATTTCTAGATAGGTAGTTTATTTTTGCTTCACCTCTTGCCATGTTTAATAACATTTAATATTGCCGTGTACCTAAACGGGAGTGAACTAAGTAATTCAAGTGTGGAGTTTCACCAATATGCAACTCGTTGCATATTGAGCTTCACTTAATGTGTAGTGTTTGATTGTTGAGAATTGCCATGTCGTGCCTTGCATAATTAAACCGGACATGCATCATATTGCTTGCACATCATGTGGTGAATGTGTTATGGTGTTTATTGTGTGTTGATTGTTGTTTCAGATTGTTTCTTCTCGATAGAGTTCCGAACCACTTCGGAGTGTGAGGATCCGTTCGACAACGTGGCTCGTCTACTTCACGAATTCGTTCTTCTTCCAAGCGGGATCACATGCAAGATGATCATTTCCCTAGATACCATTACTATCATTGCCATGCTAGTTGTATCGTTTGTTTTCTATGTCTCGCTGCCTACCACCTGATTAATAAGCCTCCCAACATTGCCATAAAAACCCTCTAACCTTTCCACAACCCAGCAAACCACTGTTTGGCTATGTTACGTGTAGGATCGAAAGTATGTTTAGGGGGGGGGGGATGAGACTACTTGACAAGATAAAAACTTAGCATTTTTCCAATTTTAGTTGTGGGCGAGTTTTAGCAATTATGGCAAGTCAAATACACCCTACACATGAAGTTCCAAGAGTATAGCAGCGGAATGTAAAACATGCAAGTGTAAAGTAAAGGAGTAAGGTACGGAGATCAAACACATGAGGTTGACACGGCGGTTTTTGGCATGGTTCCGATAGGTGGCGCTATCGTACGTCCATGTTAGTGGAGACTTCAACCCACAGAGGGTAACGGATGCGAGAGTCCACAAAGGGCTCCACCCACAAAGGGTCCACAAAGAAGCGGCCTTGTCTATTTCACCACGGCTTTCGTCCACGAAGGACTAGCCTCACTCATGGTAGATCTTCACGAAGTAGGCGATCTCCTTGCCCTTACAAACATCTTGGTTCAACTCCGCAATACGAAGTAGGAGGCTCCCAAGCAACACCTAACCAATCTAGGAGGCATCACCCTCCAAAAGGTAATATATGTGGTAGAACGATGAACTCCTTGCTCTTGTGCTTTTAAAGATAGTCTCCTCAACACACAATCACTCTCTCATAATAGGCATGGATATGAGAGATTGATTTGGTGGAAAGCAACTTGGGGAGGCTAGAGATCAAGTTTCAAATGATTGGATTGGAATATCTTGGTCTCAACGCATGAGTAGGTGGCTCTCTCTCAGAAAAATGGATCTGGCAATGAAGTGTGTGTTCTGAGTGCTTCTCCCTCGAATGAGAAATGGGTGGAGGGCTATATATAGGCAGCCCCCAAAATCCAACCGTTACACCTAAAGTGACCAACTCGGTGACACCGAAGTCATGAACTCGGTGGTACCCACTTGCAGTAAAGGCAACAACTTTTGAATCTTGCCGGAACCGATATACACAACTAGGTGACACTGAAAAGGTGGCTAATGGTCAGCTGACCAACTCGGTGACACCGATAACAAAACTTGAAAATTCCGATTTTGTGTACTGAGGCAACAGAAAGTTGGTCATCTCAACTCGGAAGCACCGACACGGTTTCGGTTGCACCAATTTGGTGGCTTTGGCTAGGGTTTTGTCTGTGATGAAAATTGGTAGGGCCGAATTGAGAAACTTGGTGGCACCAATTTTGTGTATGAGGCTTTGGACATAATGGTTATGTGGGAAATGACTGAGTATTTTTGGTGGCTATCTCTGAGCACTTGAGCAACAAGTTCATTTTAATACCTCACCCCTTTTAATAGTATTGACTTTCCTATGGACTCAAAAGTGATTTCTCACAAATATAAAAGGAAGAGTCTTCTAGTTTGAAGCTCGGGAAAATCTTATTCCTTTCTTGCATCAAGGGGCATCTCCACATAAGCCTTTAACCAATGCATCTTTTGAACTTTTCTGAAATATACTTGGATAAACATATTAGTTCAATGATGCATATGGTGTGATCAATACCAAAACCACCCTAGCGAGCAACTGTGCTTTCAATCTCCCCCTTTTGGTAATTGATGACAACATATAGATCAAAGCTTCGACAAAAGATATAATCAATGATTAGCATTGACGGTTTGGGAAGCATGTGAAAAGCAAGAGCTCCTCCTAAATTTGTGCATTATTTATAATTTGCGTTTGAATGCAAATGCACAATCAATTAGGATCACGGGTTACTCTTCCATGTCACATACATCTTGGTGGTGCACATACATAATAAGAATGAATAGTAATGAACAAGATACCAAAAAGATAAGTGAATGATCATCACATAGATAGCTAAAAGATAATAATGTAGCATCAAACAAGCAAAGCGTATGATCAAACATAGGAATAAGTATAAGGTCATCCAAAAGACCAAAGTTTTGTAAAACCAAAATGAGAGCAAATATAGTCAAAAGCTCTCTCTCTCTCGAAGCCCTATGATTTATACATTTCTCCCCCTTTGGGAACAAGTTACCAAAAAGTTCAAAAGTACAGAGCTAATCATCTCTCTGGGCAGATGATGAAGGAGTGGATAGAAGAGCATCCACGAAGGCTTTTGATGAATGTCCTGTAGCTGGAGGAGTGGATACTAGAGGTGCTGGAGCTGGGGCTGAAGCTGAAGGTGCAAATGCCTGAGCTGATGAAGTTGGTCTTTCTTTCTACACTCGCACAACTGCTGACCTAGGCTTGGTACTGAACTGAGTGGTAGTGCGAGGAGGCGACTCTTCATCATCACTAGTTGAACTGGGTGCCCTCACAACATCAACTTCATACTTGAGCTGATCAACACTAGCAGATATCTCAGTGACTTTGACATCCAAAGCATGGAACTTTGTTTCCACATTCTCTCCAAACTCTTCTGATTTTGCAGAATCTCCGATATGTTCTTCTCCATTCCTTGGACATGGCTTAATAGAAAAGCCATTTGCTCAGCTTGAGTTCTGAGTTGTGGAACTGGTGGTGGCACATTTCTAGCAGCCTCAGTTTCTGCTGCCTCAGCTGCCATTCTAGCTGTAGATTAGTCGGGATCATTGTCATCCATCACCACTTCATTGTCTTCATATTCTGGCTGAAGGGGTAAATGGGGACGATCAATTAGATAAGCATGCTTGCCTAGCTTGGCATTGATAAGCATCTGAATGTATGAGGCATATCCACAAGATCTTTTTTGATGAGCAGCAATCCTTCTGATAGTCTCTACTATCAAGTCCATCACTTTGAATTTAGTGTGAGTGTCCAAATGGTGCAACAAGGTGATGGAGTGACCTCTAATCATTTTCTCATCACCTCATTTAGGCATCAAGGTGTATCTCAGAATGGTATTGGTTGTAGGTATCTCTACTTGCAAGAAGTACACTAAGCCAAACTTGTGAGTTTCCAAGAACTTGTGAGGAATTGACTTGTACATGTTGGCCATGGAGTTGTGAGTCATCTTCAGTTGAGAGTATACATCCACATCACCTTATTTATCCTTCCGGGCACCAATGATAGTGACCCGCTCATCAACAGTGGATTCATACTTGTGACCATCAGTCATCCAGACAATAGAGCCATCACCATAGAAATGAACAATTGAATAGAATTGCATAATCAATTCATCATTCCATGGGGTCATCTCTCTCCCAACAAACTCTTCAAAGTCCACAGACTTGAGATTATCTTGCACATGGGGAAGGAAATTTTCATTGGCTTTGATGTAAGCCCAGTCGACATATCTCATATCACTAACAGCTGGACTTTTGTCATAAAGAACAGTCTCACAGAAGTCTTATTGTTCCTTGGTGTGGAACCTTGGATAAACATCAGTTCTTCTCCTTATGGCACATAGATCTGCAACTCTCCATTTCCTCAATCCTGGATCTTTCCTCTTCTTCATATCTTCAACTACTGGATGAGCAACATTGTGCAGTAGCAGATTATGTCTGAGCTTTGCGAGAATGGGTGCATTCTCTACTTCGTCCTCTGCAGCAAATGTACTAGAAGCACAGGCTTTCTTCTTGGCAGCTGCAGGAATATTCTTTATAGTCCTTTTGGAAGCTACAACATTTTTAGCCTTAGAAGCAGGCTTAGGAGCAGATTTCCTTGGCATGGCATCAACCATGAGCTTCTTCTTCTTCTTCTTCTTCTTAGGAGCATTGGCTGGGATCTCTTCTTCTCCAGCAACATCTTCTGGGTCCTCATACATGGAAGTGGGTCTTGCTGTGACATGGATCACCCTCTTCCTGGCTCCCTTCACACCAACCTTCTTAGGAGTATTGTCAAGGGAAAGTGTCATTCATTGTCTTGCAGATTCAGGGGATCTAAAATCAGCAGGCTTTGCATACTCTTTCCTGATAGTCTTCTTGACATGAGCTTTCTCTTTCAGCTTCTGAGGTGCTGAAGTTTCCTCTGGCACAAAATCTGAGTCCTCTTCATCTGAGTTAAGCTTCTTTCTCTGCATGGTGGCTGCCTTGGGCAAGCCATGAGAGCTGTAAGAACTAGGGTCAGAGTCTGTCTTCTCAGAACTTGTGCCCGAGTCCATCTCAGGACTATCTTCCCTGAAGTTCTTCTGGCTGTCCTCTAAATCATAAATATGGGCAGACAATCAAGAACTCACCAGCAAACCAGCAAACAGCAACCCTATGAAATAGATATAGAAGAGCGGAAGGGTTGAGCATCACAAAACACAACTGATTTTTCAAAGTTTGATTTCAGAAACTCTGGTTGTGATTTACTACATAATGCAATTCGATGGAACCGGGTTTATTGTTTCGGAGTCACCGAGATTGTCCACTTGAGTAACAGAAACTTGGCAGTCTTTTCGGTGTCACCAAAAAGAGCTACTTGGTCTCACCGAGATGGTTCTCAGAAACCCTAAACACGAAATCGTTGGAACCGATTTCACAAACTCGGTGTCACCGAGATGCATGCTACGGGAAATCAGATCAAGAATTTTGTCAAACTCTATTCTACGACAATTTTCTGGTGGATAGAAGTACTTGCACATGGTGGATTTTAGATAAAAGCAACTATTATGCATGGGTTGGATAAGGGAGCACAAAAGAAGAGCGGATCCGTACCCTAACATGGCGGCGGTCCTACTACGGTGGCAACGATAGTGTAGATTCCGTCAACGGCGGCGAATCCCAGCGGTGGACGAGATCAGGGATGCAAAGGCGATGACCAGGGTTCCTTGGAGGCAGATTAGAGTTTGGGGACAAAGGGTTTTGAGGAAGTGTTTAAAAAACCCCTGCCGGCCAGGTTATATACCCGTCACTCTCGGTGTCACCGAGATGACAAAATCGGTGTCATCGAGTTCCTCTGCTGTGAGCTAACAGGGAAACTCGGTGTTCCCGAGTTAGTGATTTCGGTGGTACCGAGATGGAACATTCTGATCAGCTTTGTAATTTGGTGGAACCAATTTTGTGGGATTGGTTTCACCAAGATTCACAAAGGGGTTTTGGAAGGCAACCTTTCACGATACAGAAATCTGAGTGCTCCTTCACACAGAGGGATCGAGAAGTGCCTGTTCAAATTTTGTGATGAAGCATGAATAGAACTTGAGATGAGAAAGTATAAATAGCTATAGGAGGGTCCTATGCATTCTTGTCCATCCAATTGGCAAAATATAACTCAAGAGCCAAATAACAACAATTGGATGTCGTCGACTGAGCAAAAATATGCAGACCAACATGCTCACACAATAAGATGATGGATAAAACATGGTAAAGATGCTCAAACATTCTAGCATCTATCAAGCACTTTGGCGATGACAAAGTCATCTATATATGAGTATACTCACTTAGGATCCAAGTAAGAATACTTGATCATAGGTCATACTCAACGTTTAAGCACAAGTGGGGTTACCACTTTGACATAAAGCATTAATGTGTTCATATCTTTAGGAGATGCTTTTACTCAAAGTTTTAGAGTAAAGCTCCCCCTTGATATGACATCCCCCTAAGAGGGATATGGACCTTCTTTCCAAACATCTCCGTTGATGTTTAAGTAGCCAATACATTGTTTCTTTCGATGTCCTCCTTGCTTGCGCACAATTTCCTCAAATTGCTTAATTTCGGCAAGACTCTTGAAGACACCTCTCTCTATCATCCATTTCAATACACCATTTTCTTGCTCAAGTGTAACTTGGATAATAGAATCATTAGTGGAATCAAGCGAGCTACTAGCAACAACATCATTAGATTTAGCTTTAGTGTTGTTGTTACTAGATGAAGAAACTTTCTTGCCTTTGTTACTAGTGTTCTTAGGTTTAACTTGTGGAACAAAAGTAGAAAAGAGTAATCGTTTGGCTAGATAAGAAGAACTCTTCTTTTGAAGATCATCATTGATTGTTTTAGGAACTCATGCTGTTGCTCTGAATTGAGCTTCTCGAAGTGTAGCCTCTCATAAGTTCTTGCAAGCTCTCTATGATCTTCTAGAGTAGTTTCATGAGCTAACTTAAGAGTGTTCAATTCTTTAGTTAGTCATTCTATCTCTTTCTTATCATCATCACTCGACTTCTCTTGACTAGCATGATAATTAGCAAGTTCATTTTCAGTGCAATCACTAGTTTTATCAAAGAGCAAGTCATCTTCTCCTAGCAAGTCATCCTCATCACTTTTAAAATCAAGATACTAGGGGTGTGATACCTTAGGGACTTTAGCCATGAAGCAGTTTCCGAACCCCTCATTTGGTGAATCAAATAAGTCATATGAGTTTGAGGAAACGAGTGCAATTCGGCAACACCTTCATATTGACTATAGTCGGAGTTGGAGTGATAGCTTCTCTCGGATTGGTTGTGAGACTCGGAGCGAGAAACCCATTCACCAACATGCACTTGATGTATTCTTCTAGAGCTGCTCTTGGTGTATTTGTCCTTCTTTTATGATTCCTTGCCTCTCCGTGAGTGTCTTCATTCATAACGATCTTCTCTACTCCTTCTTTCTCCGCGAGGTGACTCATCCCTTGAGCTTCTTCTTCGAGGTGACTCTTCTCTTTGTTTGTAAGGAGCCAAGCACACATTGAAGTAGTGTCCAGGCTTCCCACAGTTGTAGCAGTTTCGGTCAGGACTGGACGAACGCTTCTCAATATGTCTTGAGCTTGAGCTTCTCTCTTTGCCTCTACTCTTGTAGAACTTGTTGAATTTTTTTGACCACGAGGCTTATCTCTTCATCAGTGACAAGATTGTCCGTTGAAGTAGCAGTAGCATCGCTTGAAGCTTTGTAAGCACCGCTTGACTTGTTGTGCAGCTCATCTTTGTCCTTGAGTGACATCTCATGAGCAACAATCCTACCAATGACTTCAGTTGGCTTGAGATCTTTGTAGTTTGGCATCCTTTGGATCAATGCGCACATGGTGTCATAGTTTCCGTCAAGAGCTCTAAGTATCTTCTTGATGATGAATTTGTCGGTCATCTCTTTGCTTCCTAAGCTGGCAATCTCATTTGTGATGAGAGCTAGCCTAGAGTACGTTTCAGCGACACCTTCACCATCCTTCATCTTGAACTTGTCAAGCTGACTTTGGAGCACATCCAACTTAGATTCTCTGACAGAATCAGTACCTTCGTGCATATCGATGAAAGTGTCCCAAATTTCTTTTGCATTCTCAAGGAGGCTAATTTTGTTGAATTCTTGGAGGCATAGACAGTTGAAGATGATGTCGCAGACTTGTGCATTGAGTTGCAACATATTCAGTTCATCCGCTGTCGCATCATGATCCGGTTCACGCCCTTCTCTGAAGAAATCACCTTGCACACCAACACGAATAACAACCCATACAAAAGGATTAAAACCAAGAATATGGATTTTCATCTTATGCTTCGAACTAGCGAAATTAGTGCCATCGAAGTATGCACCTCTGCGGTGATAATTTCCCTCATTAGACGCCATATTCTCCTAGGTTGTGAAACCAATGCAATGGAGACCGAAGCTCTGATACCACTTGTAGGATCAAAAGTATGTCTAGAGGGGGGGGGGTGATTACACTACTTGACAAGATCAAAACTTATCCTTTTCCCGATTTTAGTTGTCCGCCAGTTTTAGCAATTATGGAAAGTCAAGTACACCCTACACATGCAGTTCTAAGAGTATAGCAGTGGAATGTAAAACATGCAAGTGTAAAGTAAATGAGTAAGGTAGGGAGATCAAACACATGAGGTTGACACAACGATTTTTGGCATGGTTCCGATAGGTGGCGCTATCGTACGTCCATGTTATTGGAGACTTCAACCCACGAAGGGTAATGGCTCCGAGAGTCCACGCAGGGCTCCACCCACAAAGGGTCCACGAAGAAGCGGCCTTGTCTATTCCACCACGGCTTCCGTCCACGAAGGACTAGCCTCACTCACGGTAGATCTTCATGAAGTAGGCGATCTCCTTGCCCTAACAAACATCTTGGTTCAACTCCACAACATGAAGTAGGAGGCTCCCAAGCGACACCTAACCGGTCTAGGAGGCACCACCCTCGAAAAGGTAATAGATGTGGTAGAATGATGAACTCTTTGCTCTTGTGCTTCTAAAGATAGCCTGCTCAACACACAATCACTCTCTCACAGAATATGCATGGGTATGAGAGATTGATTTGGTGGAAAGCAACTTGGGAGGCTAGTGATCAAGTTTCAAATGATTGGATTGGAATATCTTGGTGTCAACACATGAGTAGGTGGCTCTCTCTGAGGAAAATGGATCTGGCACTGAAGTGTGTGTTCTGAGTGCTTCTCCCTCGAATGAGAGATGGGTGGAGGGGTATATAAAGGCAGCCCCCAAAATCCAACCGTTACACCTAAAGTGATCAACTCGGCGACACCGAAGTCATGAACTCGGTTCTTCTGACTTGCACTAAAGGCAACAACTTTTGAATCTCGGGGGAACCGATATGCACAACTCGGTGACACAGAAAAGCTGGCTAATGGTGAGATGACACAACTCGGTGACACCGATACTCAAACTCAGAAATTCCGATTTTGTGTACCGAGGCAACATAAAGTTGGTCACCTTAACTTTGTAGCACCGACACGGTTTCGGTTGCACCAATTTGGTGGATTTGGCTAGGGTTCTGTCTCGGATGAAAATCGGTAGGGCCGAATTGAGAAACTTGGTGGCACCGATTTTGTGTACGAGGCTTTGGACAAAATGGTTATGTGGGAAAAGGTTGAGTATTTTTGGTGGCTATCTCTGAGCACTTGAGATACCAATTGATTTTAATACCTCACCCCCTTTTAATAGTATTGGCTTTCCTATGGACTCAAAAGTGATTTCTCACAAATATAAATGAAGAGTCTTCTAGTTTGAAGCTTGGGCTAATATTATTCCTTTCTTGCATCAGGGGCATCTCCACATAAGCCTTTAGACAATGCATCTTCTGAATTTTCCTAAAATATACTTGGATAAACATATTAGTCCAATGATGCATATGTTGTGATCAATTATCAAAACCACCCTAGGGAGCAATTGTGCTTTCATTACCGCTTTCTCAACCTTTTGATAGCGTTGCTAGTTGGAGGTGCAGTTGTTTCCATGGGAAAACATGAGCTCCTTGTTATATCACCATCTTAATGTTATTTAATTTAATGCACCTATATACTTGGTAAAAGGTGAAAGGCCTGGCCTTCTAGCCTGGTGTTTTGTTCCACCTTTGTCGCCTTAGTTTCAGCTACCGGAGTTATGTTCCATAATTGAGCGCTCCTAACATGATGGGCTTGTTATGGGGACCCCTTGATAATTCTTCTTAGTTTTAAACTGGTGTGGCAAGGCCCAACATTGGTACTACATTTGCCTAATAACTAATGAAATGCATAGGGAGTAATTATCCCGTGGATAATTAATCACCCCCGGGCCAGTGCTCCTCATGAGTGTTGGGCCAACCTGTCAACCGCCAGTGCCTACCAGGGGCAACTCTGTGATTGGCCTACCGGAAGTTTGGACAATCCGTTGTGTCATGAGAAAGAGATACACGACTCCTATTAGGATCGTCGACACACCGGGCGACCTTGCTGGATTTGTTTTACCTTTTATAAAATATCTTGTGCAAGGGATTCCGAGGATACTTTGGGATTTCTCGAGGTTGAGGTTTTCCAACAGGAACCCGAGGAGATCACGTATTTTCCGTGGTTGAGGTCAGTCCGGCGCAGCATGTGGCAATTTGTGATGGACTAGTTAGAGCACCCTTGCATGGTTAAATCTTTCGGAAAGCCGTGCCCTATGTTATGTGGCAAACTTGCAAACTTTGTTTAACATCTGGTTCTACATAACTTGAAGTAAACTTAATTAAAATTTGCCAACTGTGTGCGTAACCGTGACTGTATCTTCTCGTGAGTTATGTATCCGGAAGAGGACACAGTGGGGTTATGTCTTACGTAAGTAGGTGTTCAGGACTATTCATTGAGAATTCTACTTGACGTCCATTTATGCGTAGATCACCCCCTCTATTTCTTGTACTCGTAAGTTAGCCACTCAAATAAATGCTTAGTTGCTTGCTGCAGCCTCACCACTTAACCATACCTCACCCATTAAGCTTTGCTAGTCTTGATACCTTTGGCAATGAGCTGGTGAGTCCTTGTGGCTCACAGATTACTACAACAAAAGTTGCAGGTACAGGTAAAGAGTTACTTTGACGTGAGCGCGACGATTGTTCTGTTTGGAGTTTCTTCTTCTTCTTCTTCATCGAGCTAGGATGGGTTCCAGGCCGGCAGCCTGGGATAGCAAGGATGGATGTTGTTCTTCTATCATTTGTTTTCGTCCGTAGTCATACCCTGCTCTTCTTCATGGTGATTCAATATATATGTTGCATGTGTTGTTCATGATGTACCTTGTGGCGAGTGCAAGCCCATTCCATATACTCATCTCTCCTGTACATGTACTTGTAACGATATCCATTCTTGCAAAACGATGAGATGCACTTCTATCCCTGTTGAGACCCTCGTGCCAAAATAAGGATATGATCGCATCTTGGGCGTTACAAGTTGGTATTAGAGTAGTACCGACCTAGGAGCCCCCTTCATTAATCGAACTTGGCCGATTTGAGTCTAGTGAAAACTGCTTTGAGTCTAGTTATATATCGGAGAGTAGGATTCTTTTTCTCCTCTTCTATGTTCTGGTGAGGAATCTTGATGTAGGAATTTTAATTCTACTCCTCTACTCACTCAATTTTTTAGGATCACACGGGTATTTTGGAATCTATATGATGTCGATGTGTTGGAGTTCTGTCTTGGTGCCTCCCATCTGACTTGATTTCTTCCGGGGATAGAGCTCGAGGGGATTCTTGAGCTCATCGTTATCATCCAGGTTTCTTAGTATCTCAGGACGGAGGATGTTCGAAATTGCTTGAATACTAGTAGTGGCGGGAGGAGTCTGGCATCCCATGTAATGGTGGAGAGCGTCCGAATGTACTGCCATACTTGGTATCATTGTGATTACAAGGGTCTGAAGTAGATGAGTTTCCGAGATCTCTAGTTATGTGTTGACGAATGTGTTACACTCGACGCTCTTGCAAAACGACGAGATACACTTTTATGTGTTGCCGGATGTGATACAATGCAAGAAGGATCACATCTTGGGTGTTACACTAATTAACCGTAGCTCCGGTTAAAAGGATCCACATATGTAACTTGGCTAGAAAAATACGTAGAATAACATGGTAGCATTTGTTTTGCTATTTAACAACTCTAAAATTGTGTATAGGTAGAACAATACCGAATCTTAATTTGCATATGGGGAATTTATGAAATTGTTATTCGTTGTTCCGGCCTCATTTAAACTTGCCTAGATTTTCATGTAGCTTCATGATATCTTGTGCATCCATGTTTTAACACGCTTATAGTTGTCATTTGCATACATTTTGCATTCATGACATATTATGTGTGTTGGCCATATCTTTTAGACCGTAGCTCCGTTTCAAATGATCTATATATGTAAATCGACTAGAATGACGGGTAGAATCACATGGTCCACTTTATTTTGCTGTTTAATAAATATAAAATGTATTTAGGACAGATCTGTACCAATTTCAAAATTAACACATGGGGTCATTTCAGAAATGCTATATGTTGTTTCCGACCTCATTTAAAATGCCTATATAGTGTAGTTTATTTATGCTTCACCTCTTGCCATGTTTAAAAACATTTAATATTGATTAGTCCCTAAACGGGAGTGAGCTAAATATATGAACGTGGAGTTTTGTCAATATGCAACTCGTTGCATATTGAGCTTCACTTAATGTGTAGTATTCGATTTTTGTGATGTGCCATGCCTTGCATAATTAAATCGGACATGCATCATATGTGTTTGTGCATCATGTCATGCATATGTTATGGTGAAAATTGTGTGTTGATTCTTGTTTCCGTATTGCTTCTTAATGATAGAGTTCCACAAGCGTGTCAGAATGCGAGGATTCGTTCAACTACGTTGGTTCGTCTGCTTCACGGATTCGTTCTTCTTCCAAGAGGGATCACAGGAAAGATGACTATTTCCCTAGATACCATCACTATCATTGCCATGCTAGTTGTCTCATTTCTTCGCTATGTATTGCTGCCTACCACCTGCTTAATAAGCCTCCCAACATTGCCATGAAAAGCCTCTAACCCTTCCACTACCCAGCAAACCCTTGTTTGGCTATGTTACCGCTTGCTCAGCCCTTCTTATAGCGTTGCTAGTTGCAGGTGCAGTTGCTTTTCATGTGACAACATGGGTTCCTTGTTACATCATCATATTATTGCTAATTAATTTAATGTACCTATATATTTGGTAAAATGTGGAAGGCTTGGCCTTTTGGCCCGGTGTTTTGTTCCATCTTTGCCGCCTTAGTTTAGGCTGCCGGTGTTAAGTTCCATATTGAGCGCTCGTAACATGCTTGGGGTTGTTATGGGGACCCCCTTGAATTTCGTTTTGGAATAAAACTGTTTTGACAAGGCCCAACATTGGTACTACATTTGCCTAATATCTAATGAACAACATAGGGAGTAATTAACCCGTGGATAATTAACCAACCCCCGGGCTAGTGCTCCTGATGAGTGTTGGTCAAACATAGCACTTTGCGGGCCAACAAAGGGCAACTTGTGTGATTTCTATTAGGCCACTGTACACTAGCTTATTCGTTGTGTCCTGAAACGAGATAAGTGGCTCCTACCGGGATCGTCGACACGTCGGGCGGCCTTGCTGGATTTGTTTTACCTTTCTTGAACGTCTTGTGCGAGGGATTCCGAGAATACTTTGGGATATCCTAAAGTTGAGGTTTTCCACCAGGAATCCGAGGAGATCATGGGTTTTCCACGGTCGAGGTTTCTGACACAACGTGTGGTAGTTTGTGATGGACTAGTTGGAGCATCCCTGCAGGGTTAAATCTTTCTAAGAGCTGTGCCCGTGGTTATGTGGCAACTTGGAAACTTTGTTTAACATCCCGTTATAGATAACTTGAAGTAAATTTAATTAAAATATGCCAACTGTGTACATAAGAGTTCTGCACCCGGAAGAGGACACAGTGGGGCTATGTTTGACGTAAGTAGGTGTTCAGGATCATTCATTCGATCATCATTGGTTCACGTCCATTATGCGTAGATAACCCCCCCTCTTTTTCTTGTACTCGTAAGTTAACCACTCAAATAAATGCTTAGTTGCTTGCTGCAGCCTCACCTCTTAACCATACCTCACCCGTTAAGCTTTGCTAGTCTTGATACGTTTCTAAATGAGATTGCTCAGTTCGTGTGGCTCACAGTTTATTATAACAATAGTTGCACGTACAGGTAAAGTGATACTTTGACGTGAGCGTGATGATTGTGCTATTTGGAGTTTTCTTCTTCTTCTTCTTCTTCATCGATCTAGAATGGGTTCTAGGCTGGTAGCGTGATGCGCTTTTATATTTGTTGAGGCCCTCGTGCCAAAATAAGGATATGGTTGCATCTTGGGCGTTACAACCTATATCGCCATCGTTTGATCCGTGTAGTCCTTATCGAATGACTCAACTTGGTGCTCATATATGTATCCCATGTATGGATCCATTCTCCAAAGAAGAGGCAAGAAATTTAGCACGAGCATTTCACTAAATGCTTCCCCGACATGGTGACTACCGTCAGTGCGGATGGTACCTGCCCGACGGACATATGAGAGGTGTGGACTGATACGTCTCCAACGTATTACAATTTTTGATCATTTCATGTTGTTATATTATCAGTCTAGGATACTTTCTACACATTTATTTGATGTTTCATATTATTTTTGAGCACTAACCTATTAACTGACTGCCAAGTGTCAGTTGTCATTTTCTTCATGTTTTTAGCCTTTTAGGAATACTGTACCAAACGAAATGTAAATACCCCTGTTTGAAGTAGAACGAGAGACGAGGCAAAGAGATGTAAAGTGAATCATTCTCTGTATTGATGATTGAGTACAAGTATATATAGTCCCGAAGGGATGCGTCCAACATACGCGATCGTCCGGAGAGACATGAGCGAACAATCGCGTCCCTCATGCATGGCGGTTAGGGATAGTGGAGATTCTCCTTAATTAACACATGGGTTAATTAAATCTCAACACTCCCCCTAATCCCCTAATCTACGCTATCCTTGTAGACATTATCATCTTAAAAGGTCCTCCAAACCCCTGTGGGAAAATGTGAGTAGTATAATATTTGATATGTTTTCAAAACTCCTTCAAACCCAGTGGAAAATAAGGAGAAAATGCTGAACATATAATAGTTGTTGTCTCCCTTAACTAAATATGTGAGAACCATAGAGTTTAGAGGACAATAAATATGTCATATATACTTTCTTAAAAACCCCGGTGGGCAAAACAGAAAGTAGGACATATGATCTTGTGTTGATATTACCTCATTAAAAAACTTTTGTGAGAACCTGTATAGTAAACTCATGAAAGAAAAAATAGTATAATATGATGCATTGAACATGAATAATCCAGGACGATATTCCCCCCAATTCTTGCAAATTTTTAAGCCTTCACATATCAATTCCATGAACATATTCATGGAATGTAGAAGTTGGTAGGCAGTTCATGAGAAAATCAGTCACGCGATTTGATTTGCAAGATATCCATATAACGATGTTGCTTATTGCATAACCTATTTGCATCCGAGCAACACAAGAAACATTATCATTGAGATAATGGTTGGTGGATGTAGCCATGAGATCTGTTTCGAAGACTCTTCATGAGAGGGCCACCACACCTAATAGGAACACTAAGATTTTCTATGATCTGACATTGTGGGGATCTGATCAATGTATCCAATGGTATTGGTTTTCAGATTTTCCGAAACTTAAAAAACCAGGATAATATGGTTGACGCCTTTGCCGATATCGATAGATATTCTTGAGTCCCAACCAATTATGTTTGGTGGATCCAATGACATTATGGAACGTAGAGTCCCAATATCTCGTTTCCATCATCTCTTGGTCTAAATAGATCTTTCTCTACGTCTAGTGAATGAACTACCATGAGAGTTATGGATGGATAAGATTTGTCCACAATGAATTTCTCCAATATATTTTGGATATAGCCAGCATTGTATACCATAATGTATGAATGAAGGTTCTCAAGTTGTAATAATGAGCGATATTTTGGTTTACCCAAATCCTTCATTTTAAACTCCGTCATTAAGATGATAACATGTGTCATCATTGCAGACACACAAACATGGATAATCATCATTATAGGAGTAATCCTTGTGCATAAGGAACTCACTACGTCGGTTGTACCAAATGTACCGATGATAATAGTAAGTCGTATGGTGACTTATTGATTTTACACAATGTATGTTGCATTTTGCATTTCAATTCAGAAGCGAGTTTCCAATGGGAACCATATATGCCTGAATTTAGTGGTCCGCATGGATATGTAGTCACTACATCTATCAACTTCAGAGATAGATGATTTTATACTGCCAATGATATAAGTTATCGGAAAGAGATTCCACCTCTAGAGAATAGTTGGGTATCTGCGCGAACCTTTGTGCTAAAATACTTGCTCTTTGTTTCACAACCTCGTTGTTCTCAATTCTGTTTCCATAAGAAACTGGTTTAGGTATTTATTATGAATACTTTTCCATTATTGAGCAATATTATTTCTACCTAGATTATAACCTTTGCTTGAGTTCAGTCCGAGTATTGTTCACACTATGCCATGGCCATGATATTTGGATCTGAATCATTTGAAAGGATTTTGCAATCTAGTTGAGAAATATGTGTCGACAATTGTAGACTTCTTGTTATATGTTTCTCCAGAATCTATATGTTAATATAGAGTTGATAGAAATATCATTACCCATGGTCACTGCTCGCGATTTCCCAATGCGGTCGAGTCGGGTATTTCGATGTCCCGGTCATTGTGTGCACTATGACCTGGGTTGGTGGAGGTTGCCCATTCACTGGGTTTATACTACCCATTAGGTGTATGTCAACATGAAGTTGACTTGCATTTACTGATTCATAGGCCTTGATACTCTTGCTTGCAAGAAGCTAAATCCCGATGCACTTTTTTCGTATATCCCCCCTGTTGTATCGAACGGGGAGTGGAGTGGTTTTTGTTGGTACACTTACTCTTCCACGCATTTTTTTGCAGGATGTAGGATTGTGTGACACCCTTATACTAAGTAAATGCATCTCGCAGGTTATTGGCAATGTGTTGCTAATCTTTTAAACACATGGTTTAGATCTTTGAGAACGTGGATTTGAGGCAGAAATGTGTTTAACATTCCACTAATTTCCTGGCATTCTCCATGGTACTTGAATTCTTCCCCTAATGCTTGGAAATATTCCTCATTGAATCAACATATTGGCCTTGAATAACTCCCCATGCGAGGGGCAGAATATTTTGGGAGACAAAATTAGTTTTAGCAAAAAATTTGAGGGGCAGAAATCTTCTCTAGGGGAAGAAATCCTCAGTGATCCCATACAATATAAGAGGGAGAGACATCCAGGATCCCTAACATAGGAGGAGATAGTTCAAGGAACTCTTATCTACTCTTAAGGGGGAGAAAAGACAAATTCAAGGAACCCTTATCAAAGAGAGAAGAATCAAGGATCCCTTTCTCTCAATGAACCCTTACCCTCTGACCTTTTTGGAGATTAATGCCATAGGGGGAGAAATATCAAAGCTTCCAAGAAGGCTACATAAAGGGGGATAAATATCACTAATAAGCTTACATAAGGAGGGGAGATACATGTTCGTAAAGGAAGGTCTACCTAAGGGGAGATCCACCTAAGGGGAGACATATCAAATCTTATACACTCAGGGGAGTAATACAATTAAGGGGGAGAGAGATAAAATTGTTTCCGATATATTTGTTTTTCACTATCTTTCGATTGAACTTGTCTCATCGTACCTACTCCCAATATCTACATGCTATGCTTCACGGAGAGAGTAAATTCTTACATATTTTTCCTTAGGGGAGAAAGTTCTAAATTCTCTTGGATACATATCTATCATAAAATCCTATTTTCAATATGTTCTCCACATCTTGGTACTTTTGAAGCTCTTTGCATCTTTACAATAGAGTACTATTGTGTTATATAACATTTGTTTTCCCAAGTGTACTTCTACAGCTAAGATGCTCAAGAACCTCAAGGTAAGTATATGCATCATATCCTTGTTCATGATGATCTCTTGTCTCTTGCACATATTGTTTGCAAAAGTGAGCTTTGAAAAAGGAAGTTATTCATTCACATATGTTTGATGCCTATGGCTAAGATTTATATTACTTGTCTTGTCCTTCTACCATGTGTGTACACATGCAGTCCAAAGCAACTGGATACATCTGTATCCTTAACATACTGGAACGATTGCCATTATTCGTATCAAACCAATGCTTTAAAAGGGATTGCACACATTTAGGGGGAGCTTGTACAAGTTGTGTATCTTTCAAAGTTGTCATATTCTAATGCTTATATTTATTTGAAGCTTTGATTGCACATATGCTCCCTTGGTGATTTTGATAATTCATGACAACATACATTGTCTCTTGGAATGACACTTTTACCTATTATATTTCACGTATAGTCCATAGAGAGCCTTGTCTATAGGATTGTGAGGAGATGCCCCTTGATGCATGCAAAGGAATTGGATTTTCTCAAGCTTCAAGCAAGAAGAATCTACATTTTACGTTTGTGAGAAATCACTTTGAGTCCATAGGTAAGCCAATACTATTAAAAGGGAGTGAGGTATTATGATGAATTGGTTGCTCAAGTACTCACATGTAGCCACCAAAAATACTCAGCCATTCTCGCACAAAATATCACTTTCCACACCCGAACCTGCAAAATCGCTTCTACCAACTATTTACATTCGGCCCTACCGGTTTTACACTTGACATATCTTATGCCAAATGCTACCATCTCGGTACCACCGAGATTCAGTGACCAACTTTTTGTTGACAAGATTCCAAGAATGGAATTTCCGAGTTTGAAATAGGTCTCACTGATATTTAGAAATTGGTCTAGGTCATCGTATCGGTACTACCGAGATTACTATATCGGTCTCACCGAGAATTCAAAAGTTGCCACATTTAGTGCAAGTCGGTACCACCAAGATTCATTTCGGTGTCATCGAGTTGGGAAACAATGTTGTAATAGTTGGATTTTGGGAGATGCCTATATATACCCCTCCACTTACCTTTCATACGTAGAGGAAGCACTCATAACACAGTTACACTTGCCAGATCCATTTTTCTAAGAGAGAGCCACCTAATCATGTGTTGAGACCAAGAGATTCCATTCCAACCATTTGCACCTTGATTTCTAGCCTCCCCAAGTTGCTTTCCATAAGATCAAACTGTCCTACCCCTACCAAATCTGAGAGGGAGTGATTGAGTGTTGAGGAGACTATCTTCAGAACCACAAGAGCAAGGAGTTCATCGCTCTACCACATATATTACCTTTTGGAGGGTGGTGCCTCCTAGATTGGTTAGGTGTCGCTTGGGAGCCTCCTACTTCGTGTTGTGGAGTTGAATCAAGAAGTTTGTACTGGTAAGGAGATTGCCTACTTCGTGAAGATCTACTGTGAGTGAGGCTAGTCCTTTGTGGATGGAAGCCGTGGCCGGATAGAGAAGGCCGTTTCTTTGTGGACCCCTTGTGGGTGGAGTCCTTCATGAACTGTTGCAACCGTTACCCTCCGTGGGTTGAAGTCTCCACTAACATAGACGTACGATAGCGCCACCTATCAAAACCATGCCAAAAATCGTTGTGTCAACTTCTTAGCATTTGATGTTCCAAAACTCTACTCCTTTCTACATGTGCAAAGTCTTTACTGTCCACTGCCATATTTGTTGACTAGCATGTGTAGGGTGCAAGACTTGTTAGAATCCCTAAAATCTGCCAACCATTAAATTGGGAAAAGGCTAGGAATTTAATTTATGCAAGTAGTCTATTGACCCCCCTCTAGACACCTCTTCTGTCGATCTCGCATGGCTGCTTGTGTTGTGCTCTCGTGCACGTTATATCTTTTGATCAATCTCAACTTGCTTTTGTTTTTGAATTAGAATTTGTGAAACCTGTTGCTTGTACGTGTGTTTGATAAACCACCTGGTAGCACTATTAAAGCCAAAAATAGCATACCTGCAAGACAAATTCCGCTCAAGAAATCTTTGAAGTGCAAAGATCCCACGAGTCATTGACCGGCGACTTATAGTCATTTATGATATTTCTTAGATAATATGGTGACTCGTAGTCGAAAAGTCTCAAGGATGAGCAAGGATAACCCAGAAAGTTCCTTGACCCCGTGACTACAAATTAGAGAATTTTTGTAAATAAACAATATCTCCATATGGAATGAATTATAAGTCGGCTTTTGTGAAGCTCAAATATTAGTTCGATGAAACTTGCATGATAGCCACTGGTTTATCCTCGCTTTGTCTAAGTCGACCGTCACATGACCCAATTGATGTTTTAACCTGATAAGTTCGGATGCAACTTATCGAGAGTACACGAGGTCGGAGTAGTAGCTTGCGAACATGCAGGTTTAACCAAGTTTTGAAGAAGGCGGCTCATAAGGCCATGGAGTATCCCCGCTTTCTGTTTTGGTGGCTCACACGTGAGACATACGTGTTTTAACGTGATAAGGTGAGGGTCCCAAATGATTGACTTATCCAGAGTACACGGGATCACCTTTTTGGAGAAGCATCTTGCAAACACGCAGGTTTAACCATAAATGTGGCACTCCACCGGCTCAAGAGGGTAAGCAAGCTAAACTTGATGAGTCGGAAGCCCCCAAGTGAACCATGTATTTGTGGCATTGCGTCGGGTAAAGAGGGTAGGAAAGCTGAACTCGATGAGTTTGAAGCCCCCACGTGATGACGAGTTGATGTATATACTTCTCGCCCCTCGTTGGACCCCAAGTGGAAGGTGGAGATGTAGTCAACAACAAATTTCCCTTACATGGACACTGTAAGTTTTATCAAAACAGGAGGACTCCTAGGCTCAACAAGTAGGTGTCTTCCACCCTGGCACTAGCAGAAGATGTGGACCTGCACACACAACAAATAACTTTGCTCCCAACGAGTACAAAGAGGTTGTCAATCTCTCCGGCATTGTAGTTTGCAAAGGATCAAAACACAAGCGGGAAGGTAATACTGATTGCAATGGAAAAGTAAAGAAAGTGATAATAATGGAGGTGTAAGCAATGATGGTGGTATGGACCGGAGTCACATGATGTTCACTAGTGATGTCTCTCTCCCAAAAGACGATAAACAACTATGCTAGGGTAAACAAATCACAGTTGGGCAATTGACAGAATTATGATCGCACCGCAATGCTAATTATGCTCCTTGATAGTATGAGGTTCAATAGTAATGGGCAATACGCCAAGACAAGCAGACCCATCAGCATCTACTTACTAATCATCCACCTTGAGATATCTATGTAGAACATCTCTCCGGTATTAAGTTGCGAGCCCCATACAAAGTGTAAACTCAAAGCAACGGACAACTGCATTAATGAACTATGCATAAGGTAAACAATTCTTGCAACCGTGGTCACAAGCACCATTGTTTTCTCCCTGGTGGCAACAAGCACATCCCCTAGCCTCATGTTTCTGTCACTCAAGGTAGACATCGAGGGGACCAAACCCACAATCATGCATAACACTCCCTCTTGGAGTTACGATCTACTACTTGGCCAAAGAAATAAAAAGCAACGGTGAACATGCAAGAATCACTAGGGAACATAATATAAAAGGATAATCAAATATATAACTCATAACAATCTGAACATAATCTAATAATCCATCGGATCCCAACAAGCCGAGCATAGCAATAGCAAGAGAATTACATAGATGCCTTGATCATGTAGGGCAGCTCACAAGGACTAACCATTGAAGCACAAGATTGGAGAGAAGACATCACACAACTACTAGTCATGGACTCATGGTCCAAGGAGGACTACTCATAGCACATCCGGGAAGGGTCCATGGCAGTGGAGAAGCTCTCGGAGGTCAATCCTCCCTCCGGCAAGGTGCCGGGAAGAGGTCTCCTGACGCTCCCGATCTTGGAAGCGCTGTGGCGGCGGAACGATGGAGAAATTCGCGATTCCAGAAAGTCTGCGAGGGTTTCCTCACAGAACACTAAATATAGGCCAAAGGAGGGCACCAGAGGAGGTGGGGCCAATCCAGGCGACCTCCTGGCGCGGCCTGGGCCCTGCCCGCGCGAGTAGGCCGCCTGGGAGGCCCCTGGCCCCCCTCTGGCCCTCCTTTGGTGATCCCGAAGCATCTGTTTTGCTGTTTTTTATATATTTTTCTGGATTTTTTCGGGCTTCGGAAAATTGGGTAAAAGCCCGTGCAATAAAGACATCAACAGACAGAAACTGGCACTGGGTGTACCGAGTTAGTAGGTTAGTCCAAATATGTGTAAAATGATATAAAAGTGTAGCAAAACATGTAACAATGTCACCCAAAAGATCATGGAAGAAGCAGAAATTATAGATACGTTTGGGACGTATCACCACGTGAACCATGTATTTGGGGCATTGCACCGGGTCAAGAGGGTAAGAAAGCTAAGCTCAATGAGCTAGAAGTCCCCAAGTGACCAATGTATTGTGGCATTGCGCCGAGTCAAGAGGGTAAAAAGCTAAGCTCAATGAGCTGTAAGCCCCCAAGTGACCAATGTAGTATGGCATTGAGCTGGGTCAAGAGGGTAAGAAAGCTAAGCTCAATGAGCTGGAAGCCCCGAAGTGACCAATGTATTATGTCATTGCACTGAGTCAAGAGGGTAGGAAAGGTAGGCTCAATGATCTGGAAGCCCTCAAGTGACCCATGATCAATAAAAGTAGAACTCAATGTACAATTTCTGAAATGAAACGACAGAGGCACCGAGTTGCGGGGATGCCAACTTTATTATTGCTTGATCATAAAAGGCACATGCTGTAGGTATGTACAATGAGTGAAGCCAATGGCTTTTAAGCGTAGTATGGCTGAAGATGAGCAATGACCCAAGATGTGCTGATCTCCACCTCAGAGGTACGTGATTTGCGATGTTCAGGTATGTCGATCAGATAATATGACCCATTATGGAGATTCTTGCATACCACAAAGGCCCCTTCCCAAGGAGGTGAGAGCTTATGCATGCATGTCTGGTCTTGAATCAAACGAAGCACTAAGTCACCCTCTTGGAAACCGCGGCTACGAATTCTTCGACTGTGATAACAACAAAGATCTTGCTGATAAATTGCAAACCGAGCCGCCGCTAGAGCATGTTCCTCCTCCAAGGCATCAATTGAATTTTGTCGAGCCGTCTCATTGTCCGTCTAAACGTAAGCTACCACTCGTGGCGAGTCATGATGGATGTCACTTGGAAGAACTGCATCTGCACCATACACCATGGAGAACAGCGTATAGCCTATTGACCTCTTAGGGGTAGTCCCTATCCTCCATAGGATGTCAGGGAGCTCTTCAGCCCAGCAACCCAAAGTACGAGCCAAAGGAACCATGAGCCGAGGTTTTATCCCTCACAATATTTCCTATTTAGCACACTCATCCTAGCCATTAGACTATGGATGAGCTACTGCTGATACATCAAGCCGGATATGCTCCTGTTGATAGAACTTCTTCATACCACCTTTAGACAGATTTGTGTCATTATCAGTGATAATACTATGAGGATAACCAAAACGAAAGATCATATTTTTCACAAACTGAACCGTTGTTGCCGCCTCACAGTTGCTTACTGGTTCTACCTTAACCCACTTGGTAAATTTATCAACTGCTACCAGAAGGTGAGTCTTTTTATCTTTGGACCTCTAGAACAACCCAACCATATCAAGCCACCAGACCACAAACTGCCAAGTTATTGGAATCATCCATAACTCTTGAGCCGACACATGAGCTTGTCGTGCAAATTTCTGACAACCCGCACTTGCGAACAATGAGCCAACAACCAGTAGAAACCATGTCGAAAAGCCTTGGCCACCAAAGATCTTGACCCAACATGATGACCACAATCTCCTGCATGAATTTCATGCAAAATATCCCTACCCTCGTCATGGGAAACATAGCATTGAAACACAACATTTACATTGCACCGATTTAACTCGCCATTGATGATAGTCATGGATTTAGACTGCCGAATGATCTGTCGGGCCAGTAGCTCTTCCTGTGGGAGCTCACCCGGGGTTAAATATGCCAGATCAGGCAATGTCCAATCTGGAGTTGCTCATAGAGCCATCACCAACTGCCATTCTGGATTTGGGATAGCTAGATCCTCTTCTGAAGGAATCTCGACAGTAGGATGATGCAACACATCGAGGAACACACTGGGAGGAACCGGCTTACGATGTGAACATAGCCGGGACAATGTGCCCGCCGCCTCATTAAGCCACTGGTCAATGTGATCCACTTGATATCCTTTAAAGTGACGAGCAATATTAGTCACCGCTTGTTGATAAGCCGCCATGAGCAGGTCTTTAGAATGCCACGTCCCCTAAACTTGCCGTGCAACAAGGTCTGAGTCACCCAGACATCTGACTCGGCTTAAGTTCATTTCCTTAGCCATGCGGAGCCCATGTAATAAATTCTCATACTCAGATGGATTGTTAGTACAAGGAAACATAAGCCATAGGACATAGAAAAATGTGTCACCTCATGGGGAAGATAAAATAACCCCAGCCCCCGAGCCTTCCAATTGCCTGGATCCATCAAAGTGTATTGTACAATATGTATTATCTGGTCTCTCTTCAGTTGCTTGTAACTCTATCCAGTCATTGATGAAATCAACGAATGCTTGAGATTTGATAGCAGCCCGAGGCACATGTTTCGAATGATGAGGCTCAAGCTCAATTGCCCACTTAGCAATCTCGCGTGTAGCTTCTCTGTTCCGGATGATATCACCCAGAGGAGCCGAACTGACCACCATGATTGGATGCCCAAGGAAGTATTGTTTCAACTTGCGACTAGCAATGAACACTCCAAACACTAATTTCTGCCAATGTGGGCACCTTTGCTTGACTGGGATGAAACTTCGCTCACGTAATAAACTGGCCATTTGTTTGGATGCTCCTTTCCCACCTCCTTGCATTCCACGACAACTTGCATGCTGACGACCCAATTATTAGGCATCACGTACAGGAGCATAGGCTCTTTGTTGGTTGGAGCCACCAAGATCAGTAGCTCATCCAACTACCTCTTAAGCTCTTTGAAAGCCTCATTAGCAGCTGTAGTGCATCTAGTGCCCCTTAGTGATTTTGGTGGTTCGAAGACTTATAGGTTAAGTATCTAATGTGTTCATAAGTGTACACATGATCTATAAGTCGCTGAGGAGTTTGAAATATTCGATGAATATCAACCCCTAAAAATGTATATCTTTGGCTGAAGAAATTGGTTTGAAGCTGAAGAATTGAATCGCGAAGAAGTTGCGATGAAATTGATATTCCTCATGAAGAAATTGAAGATGAGGAATTCGGTGTGTCCTGAAGAAAAACAATCTAAAGATTTTGAAGCATGATGATTTATTCTGTCTGTTTTATTTTCTTCATTTTGAGTCATAGGAACACCGTACTGTTAAAGGGGGTCAAAGTAACACGTTGGAATGAATTTCCTCATGATGCTCAACCCAAGCCTAATTCTACCAAAAGCCTCAAGTGAGGAATATGAGAGACATGAGGACTCTCACAGTTGAGGGTCCCGACCGTTACCGCAAGTCGCGCCACATCATTGGTCTTATCCACACCAACGGTCATATTAGTTAAGGGCATTAATCTCAAATCATGCCGGGAGGCTCCGAGTCTATAAATAGCCGCCCCCACAACCATTAGCTGGTTGGCTGCTCCGTTAGAAACTATCACTTGTCATAAGAGCAACCCAAAATTCCTCAGAGTCTTCGAGAGTAATTCATCAGTGGGGAAATACCCCAAAGACCAAACCACAATCCAAAACCAAGTGATTGAGCATCACTGAAGAAGTTGTTCCTGTGTGGGACTGAATCCTTTTACCTTTGAAGACTGTGCATCCTCCAGACGGTTAGGCGTCATGGTCTAGAGCAATCCAGCAGTCAATTGTGGATCGCCGGGTGACCAAGTTTGTGAGGGTTTGGAAGTCTGCCCTAAAGACTTACCAAGAGTGTTGTGCGAGGACTGTGTGTTCTTAGCCCAAGGAGAATACGGTAGGGACTGTGTGTCCCGGGACTGTGTGTCCTTTGGTTTCAATACCAAGCCGCTCCAAACCACATGTACAACTGTCACAACAGTTGGAACTGGGTCATCAACCACCATCTTCACAGTGAAACGGGTTCTATTTCTTCAACTCTTTATATTCCTCAGATTGTGTGTTGATGATTTTCGCTGTCACTGTTTGAAGAATTTGTTGAAGACTTTCTCTGAAATTCCTCAACCCCATATTCTTCAGGCGAGTTAATCCTCATCTGTTTTCTCCATGCCTAGATACTGTTTTTCATATTCTTCATCCTGAAAAACTGCTGTAGTGATACTTTGCACTCCTGATCCTTTGCTGTTTCCACAACAAGTTAGTCATCAGTGAGGAATTTCCTCAAAATGAATTTCCTCAGTCATGAAATTCCAAAAATCTCCTATTCACCCCCTCTAGTCGATATAACACACTTTCAATTGGTATCAGAGCTAGGTACTCCCTTGTTCTGTGTGATTTTGGTTTAACCACCATGAGTTTTAGTTATGTCGACTGCAGGCATGATCAAGGTTACTGCAACATGTCCTACTTTCGAAGGAAAGGACTTTCCCTTCTAGAAGACCAAGATGCAGATGCATCTACAAGCTATTGACAACGATCTCTGGTATATTGTGGAACATGGCGTCCCTATCATCACTGCTACTGTCTCTGCTGCTGATGTGAAGAAATTCAAGCAACTTGACTCTCAAGCGAAGAATATCATCTGTGGCCATCTGAGCAAAGGTCAGTATGGCAGAGTGAGTGCTTTGAGCTCATCCAAACTTATCTGGGAAAGGCTGTCCATAATTAATGAAGGAGTATCAACCCAACGTGATTCTCGTGTTGATGTTCTTTGCAATCTCTTCAATCGCTTCAAGAGGCTTGATAATGAAAGATGCCAAGATACCTTTGATCGCCTCACTGACATATCAAACGAACTGCAAGCACTGGGAGCTCGAGACATTACCGATCACGAAGTTGTGAAGAAACTGCTAAGATCTTTGGATTCTTCATTTGATACTTTAGTTCTGATGATTCAAGAAAGACCAGACTACAAGATGCTCGATCCAGCTGATATACTCGAAAGACTCAATACTCATGAATTCCAACAAGAAGAAAAGAGAGATCTTTATGGACCAAGCTATTCTAGACCACGTGCACTGAAGGCCAAAACAATTTCCTCATCTGAAGAAGAAGACTCGGATGGTAGCATTGGTGATCCTGAAGAATTTGAACAAGAGCTTGCAATACTCGTGAGGAAATTCCAGAAGTTTACACGACGTGGCCAGTTTGGTAAATCTTCAAGAAGAGATATGAGGAAATCAGAATCTTCATCTGAGGACTACAAGAAAAGAACCTGCCACAAATGCAAGAAATCAGGTCACTACATTGCTGATTGTCCTCGTTGGGGAAAGGAATCAAAGAAGAAGAAATACAAGGATGAAAGTTCTGATGACTCGAAGAAAAAGAAGAAATCTTCAAAATCCTCATCGCACAAGAAGACTAGTTTCAGAAAGGCTCGGGCACTTATTGGCAAGGAAATGGATTCCGAGGCAGAATCCGAGGAATGTGATGAAGAGGAGGGTTCTGATGAAGACTCAGAATCTGGACAGGCTAGCCTTGCACTTGCAACCACATTCGTCAGCAAGTCTATCTTCAACCTTGAAGAAAATGATAACACCATCCACACTGATGACTATGCTGATGACTTCGCTCCAACCTATTGCTTCATGGCAAAAGGTTCAAAGGTACGGAATGATGCTTCCTCCTCTGATTCAAGTGACTGTGAACCTGATGATTATAAAAATCCAAGTTACAGTAAACTTGCTATCATTGCCACTAAACAACAAACTGCCCTGGAAAATCTTAAAAAACTGCTAGATAGAAGTGATGATATGTTGAATGATGAAATGAATCTTACCCAAATCGATCCTCACTGAAGATATGAAAAGTCTTCAGTCCAGATTTGATAATCTTCAAGATAGTCATGTTACACTCCTCGCTGATCATGAGAAACTTTCCTACGAATTTCTTCAAAGGAAGCTTGATCTTGAGAAGCTGAGGATTTCTCATGATGATCTTCATATGGAAAATGGTTCATTACTAGCTCAACAGATCAGTACCGCTCAAGCTGAATTCATTCATCCATGTCTTAAATGCATCGAACGTGAAACTGCTAAGTCTTCACCAGAATCATCAAATGCTTCTATTGCTACAAATTCTTCAACTGCTCCTGTAGTGTCAAATTCCTCACTTGACGAAAACACAAATGTCACTGATGAAAATGCAGGGCTGAAGGAATTGTATGTGAGAGGCATATAAAAAAGTCTCAAAGGACACCAAACCCTTTGTGATGTATTCAAAAAGCAGATCTTGAATAGGAACCCGAGGAAAGAAGGAATTGCCTTTGAGAGGAAATTGAATGCTGATGGATCTTATTGGAAATGTGAGCAGTATCCCAAAACCTCATGGGTTGCTGCTACTGGGCCTCATTTTGATCCATCCAATATAACAGGCTTTTTATGTGAATTATCCTATTCCTCAGATGATTCATTTGACTCCAACTATAAACTATTCAAAAATCAATCTCGTGAAGTATTTGCTCGATATGTTGGAACTAACAGCAGGAATGGGCCTCCCCTGAGGAAAATCTGGGTTCCCAAAAGTTGCCTTGAAAATCTTCAGGTGAATGTCCTCATGACACCACCTATGAAGAATTTGAATCCCAGATCAAATTCCTCAGGAGGACCAAAGTCTTCAAGAGGATCAAAATCCTCAACTGGTCAAAACTATGCTCGTACCCGTGCTAATGCTTCTAACATGAAGGGAGATTACAAGGAATATGAATATGAGCGTTATTCTTCAAATCATTATGTTCATAAATCCTCAAATAAGTTCTGTGCATATTCATTTGAGTACTTTAATCCCCCTACTGTTAAAAGAAGTGCATTAGCTTCAATGCCCCCTTCCCATATGGTGCTCGCAGGAGGATGAATGCTTTACCACCCCTTCAGATGTGGGTGGTGAAGATATTGAACTAATCACTTCTGTAGGTCAGGTCTCCAGATGAAAATCATCATCTGAAGAATTTGCTGGAGACCTAAGGAAAATGCTTGATGGGACGCAAGCTAATATTGATGAAATAGAAATATTTCACACGTCCTTATAATTCTGTTTATGATGAAATTCCTATCTGATGAAATTGATATCATATTCTTCAAGTCTGAAGCATATGAGATGGTAAGCTGTACTAATTCTTCTGCAGGATGACAAACCCAAGAGTACTGAGTGGGTTCTTGATAGTGGCTGCACACACCACATGACTGGTGACAAAAGCTTGCTGATGAATATGCCACTAACTCCATCACCCGTGAAGCAAATCACATATGCTGACAAAGGTAAAAGCAAGGTATTGGGACTTGGCAAAGTGGCTATTTCCAAGGATAGGCACATGGACAAAGTATTGCTTGCTGAATATCTTGGATTTAACCTCATGTCAGTCTCAATGCTTTGTGATCTTGATATGATTGTTATCTTTGGAAGATATAGATGTGTTGTCATCATGGAATCTGACAGATCCAAAGTCTTCGAAGGTGTTAGAAGAGGGGATTTGTACATTGTTGATTTCTCTACAGGTCGTCAACCAGCCACTTTCCTACTAGCAAAAACCTCAGAAGGATGGCTATGGCATCGAAGACTTGGTCATGCAGGTATGAGGAATTTGCACACGCTCGCAAATAAGAAGCATGTCATCGGCATCGAATCAGTGAAATTCCTCAAGGACCACCTCTGCGGTGCTTGTGAGTCTAGGAAGATGACCAGATGCAAGCACCCCTCGAAGACCATCATGACTACTATTCATCCATTTGAATTGCTTCACATGGATCTATTTGGACCTACTCATTATGCCACACTAACAAATGCATCATCTTTATATGGCTTTGTCATAGTTGATGATTATTCCAGATACTCATGGGTGCATATCATTTTATATAAAACTGAAGTGCAGGAAGTCTTCAAACGATTTTCCTCAAGGGCCTCGACGAACTTTGGTGTCAAGATCAAACACATCAGGAGTGATAATGGAACAGAGTTCAAAAACATTGGTCTTGATAATTATCTTGATGAACTTGGTATTACTCACGAATTGTCTGCTACTTATACTCCTCAACAGAATGGTGTCGTTGAAAGGAAGAACAAGACTCTGGCTGAGATGGCAAGAACCATGATTGAAGAATATCACACTCCTCGTGGCCTGAAGCAATCAACACTGCATGCCATATCATCAACATGGTATATCTTCACAAATTCCTCAAGAAAACCTCATATGAACTCCTCACAGACAAGAAACCCAATGTAAGTTATTTCAAAGTCTTCGGTGCAAAATGCTGGATTAGAGATCCTCACCATAGCTCAAAGTTTCCACCTAAGGCACATGAGGGTTTTATGCTCGGTTATGGAAAGGACTCGCACACCTACAGATTCTTCAACAACTATCACAACAAGGTTGTTGAGACTGTAGATGTGTGGTTCGATGAAACTAATGGCTCGCAAAGAGAGCAATTGCCTCCTGATCCAGAAAAGCTGTCTCCCGAGGAAGCAATAAAGCTCAAAGCTACTGAAGAAATTGTTCCCACTGAGGAAATTGATGAAGAAATCATTCCCAACACTGATGAAAATCAAGAAGATGCTCTTGAGGAAATTGCTCCAGAACCAATTCCTCAACAAAGACAAAATCCTCAACCAACTCATCCGAGGATTGCAAATGAAGTGGAACTTGACAAAATCCTCAATGACGTCAACGCGCCAGGTCCTCTCACTCGCTCAAAAGCTTCACACTTAGTTAACTTTTGTGGGCATTTCTCCTTTGTGTCTATCACAGAACCTTGAAAAGTTGCTGAGGCTTTCTTGGAACCGGAGTGGATCCAAGCCATGCAAGACGAACTTTTTCAGTTCAAGCTGACTGACGTATGGGAGCTCGTCAAACGACCAGATCCTCGCAAGCACAATATCATCGGCACCAAGTGGATTTTCCGAAACAAGCAAGATGAGGATGGTCAAGTGGTGAGGAATAAGGCACGACTTGTAGCCCAAGGCTACACATAGGTTGAAGGAATAGATTTCGATGAAACTTTTGCACCTGTTGCTAGACTTGAAGCTATTCGAATACTTCTTGCTTATGCTAATCATCATAACATCATATTAAATCAAATGGATGTGAAAAGTGCATTCCTCAATGGTAAGCTTGAGGAAGAAGTATATGTTGCTCAGCCCCCAGGTTTTGAGGATCCAAAGAATCCAGACAAAGTCTTCAGACTCAAAAAGGCGCTCTATGGTCTCAAGCAAGCCCCTCGGGCATGGTATGATACATTGAAGGAATTCCTCATGAAGAAAGGCTTCAAACCTGGTTCACTCGATCCAACTCTTTTCACTAAATCCTATGATAATGAACTATTTGTGTGCCAGATATATGTCGATGATATCATATTTGGCTGTACTGACAAACGTTACGGTGATGAATTTGCTTACATGATGAGTGAAGAATATCAGATGTCTATGATGGGGGAGCTGAAATTCTTCTTAGGTCTTCAAATTCGTGAACAACGTAATGGAATCTTCATATCACAGGAGAAATACCTCAAGGATGTTTTGAGGAAATTCGACATGCATGAATGCAAAGGTGCCAAGACTCCAATGCCTACCAACGGCTACCTCTGCACTGACGAAAATGGTAAAGAATTCGATCAGCAGGTATATCTCCCCATGATTGGCTCTTTAGTGTACTTTTGTGCATCTAGGCCAGATATAATGCTTATTGTTTGCACGTGTGCACGTTTTCAAGCAAAACCGAAAGAATCACACCATAAGGCTGTGAAGCATATTCTTCGATACTTAGCTCACACACCAACACTAGGATTATGGTACCCCAAGGGCTCAAATCTTCATCTTCTGGGATATTCTAATTCTGACTATGCTGGTGACTGTGTGGATCGCAAGTCAACCTATGGCACATGTCATTTCCTCAGAAGATCATTAGTCTGCTGGTCCTCAAAGAAGCAGAACTGTGTTTCACTCTCCACTGCCGAAGCTGAGTACATTGCTGCTGGTTCATGCTATGCTCAATTGCTATGGATGAAGCAAACCCTCATGGACTACGGCATCAACATGAAGAATGTGCCTCTCTACTGCGACCATGTCCTCAAGGGCAATATCCTCATCGACCATGTGAAGACTGATGATCAACTGGCAGATATCTTCACTAAGCCCTTGGATGAGAAAAGGTTTTGCAAGTTGCGGTGTGAGCTAAATATCTTAGAATCTTCAAATGTTTTGTAAAACATGCACACATCCTAACACTTATGAAAAATTGGTGACTTAGATGTGCAACACACGATGAATCGATTTTCTTCAAACAATGAAGAATATCACTCTCAGTGTGAGGAAATTAACAAAGAAATTGATTGTCAGGGCCCTACGACAATTGTACGCGGCGTCTGAAATCAACATTCTTATATGGTGGGTCAGGCCACCACCCAACTTGAAATTTCTCAAGTTGAATTTCTTCAAAGCTAAATTTCTTCAAAAGTTGATTTTCTTCAAAACAGTTGTTCTTCAAATTTGTTTTTCTTCAAAACTGAAATTCATCATCATGACGCATTGTCACAAAATCCTCAAGTTAATAAAAAATCTTCAAAAAACACCTGATGATTTTCGTTTACCTCGATAGACTGTGATTTCAAAGTCCTCAACAACATTCACTTATAGCTATTTCTTCAATTTGATATTTCATCTAAGTGAATGTGATCGGACCCTACTTTCCCTCTATGCTACTCTCACCCAGTCTATTCAATTCTTCATATGCATTCTACTTGAAGCTTTGTTCAAAATCCTCACTGCGTCCTTGTCAGCTGATGATTTTGTAACAAAATCCTCAAATCTTCAATTTTTTTTTGCTGTTACATAGTAACTGAACCCCACTTTCTCCGTTCGGATAACCACGATCTGCACCGCTTAGGTCGTGGGCTACACGTGTCTTGCAGAGACGTAGAGACATGGGCTATTTGGTCCGATACTTTCGCGCCAACGGTTACCACCTGGCAATAAATATGTCCCCATCTCCCTTCGGTAAAATCTTCTTCGTCCTATCGCCCTCCCGCTACAGCAAAGCTCAAAAGCCCTAGCGCCACTACTAGAAGTCTCGACGCCGGCAAGGAAAAGCTTGACTACCTCGACCTCTCCATTGCCAAAACCACGCCAGAACCAGACCATCTTCGTCCGCCACCGCCGTAGCTGTCCTCTGTTGCCGAGTTAGGGCACAGTGGACTCGCACTGAAGAGCATCTACTGCTACTTCCTTCTGTGTTCTTCGTGCGCGCTATCTAGGGTAAATAAAAACCCTATTTTTACAGCTCTTTTGATCTACTATTTTACCTTAGAGATGTGAAATCTGTTTTTCCTCAAGTATCCAACACTTTCTTTTCCTCATACACTGCTTATTCCTAAACTATTGATGAACTTCACTAAGCATCTAAAATCTTCACGAGATTCCTTAATTGTGCAAATTTTCGAATTTGTACAACTCTGGAACCGAAGAACAGTGTGCTTAGATGAATTCCTCATCCACTGGTAAAATTCATCAACTTTAAATTTTTTCATTTCATCAAATTTGAGAACGCATATGACCTCTCCAAATTCCTCGCAACTATACTCTGTTCACAGGTACAAAAAGGTCAGTGGATGAGTCTCTAGGTTCTCATCAACTTAACTCATTTGCAGCGTTTCTTGAAGAAAATCTGCAAGTTTCATCAGAATTCTCAAGAGTTCAATTTCCTCAGCAAAAGCCTCAGCTGAAGAAAATGGAAGATGAAAGGAAGCAAAAGGGTGGCAAGAAGCTCGAGCAGAACACTGCCATAGATATCCCTGAGGATATATACTTGGAATACTGCACTCCTGATGAGCAAGAGACTATGCCCAAGAGAAAGATAAGGCTTCAAAAGATAGAACGCTGATGGGCTAAGGAGTGGAAATCATACAGATTCGTCACTCCCAAGTATGCGAAGAAATTCGCTCTGAAGCGTCCTGGAAAACAGCCTCCTCTTGAGGATTATCAGGATGCACACCCCTCAAGCCTCAAGACAATTGATAAATATCTTGAAGAAAAGTCAAAACATTTGTCAAAGCTTCAAAAGCAAGTAGAAGCCTGTGTGAGGAAATTCAATGAAGAATCTGCTGGTACTGCAACTGCCGCCACCTCCTCTGCAGCTGAAACTTCTTGTACGGCCATTCCTCAAATAAAGTCTATGCCACCAAAACAAAAGGCTTCAAAGCCTCAGGATAAAATGGCTCAGAAAGCTGCACCAGCATGAGCACCAAAACTCTCAGCACCACCAAAGGCTTCAAAGCCTGAACAGAAGCAGATTGTGAAGCAACTGCCTAATGTCTCCAGCTCCTCTGTTCCATCTGCAACAAGCTCCGAGACAAAGTCTTCACCAACTCCACTGAAGACTAAGGTGACTGCTGGGAGAGGAACCAGACCAAGCCCAAGCAAAATCATCAAAGTCCCTTCTGCATCAGAAGGTAGTAATGAATATGATGATGAGACTCTGCAAGCCATCATCAGAAACAAGCAGGAGAGGGTAGCACAAGCTTCAGGCAGCTCCATTCCTCTGGCCATGGACCCAAAAGTCCTCCTGGATTACATCAACATCTGGTATGAGGACCCCAACACTCCAATCGATGATTTGAAGCTTCCCCCAGGCATCAGCCACATGGTGGCCACATTCATCAACGAGGCCAAGTGGAAAGAGCAGCAAGCCAAACAAGCTAAGGTTGCAAAGCTCAAAAATAGAAATTCCTTAGACAGAATCTCCTCAACCTGACGCCTGATGCACTTGTGTCCACACAGGCTGAATTGAAGACTTTGACTGACAAGTACACTAAGCTCTCTGATCGTCAAAGTCTCAAAAACAATTTCATCAAATTTGCCACTGACGCAGTTGATGATTACAACAAGAAGGCTGCCCCTCCAGCAACAACACCTCAACTCTGATTGAGGAACCAGCTGATGAAACTGCTCATGTTGAGGAAATCCCTCAAGAAAGCCGTGCTGATGAACCGGCTATTGAGGAAATTACCAAGGAAACTCCACGTGATGACTGTGCTAGAACTGATGAAACTGCTCTAGCTGATGCTTCTAAGCCAGCTGATGACTCTGCTCCAGCTGATGAAAGTGCTTCAGCTGAGAAAACGCCTTCACCAAAAGCTTCAAAGGTGAAGAAAATGACTCCGCCTGCATCATATGTGAAGAAGACCAGAGCTGCTGAAAAGGAAGCCAAGAAGAGAAAAGCTTTATGTGCAGAAGAATCAACTGAGGCCAAGCGCCTCAAATCTCTTGATGAAAATGCACCTATGGACCCTGTGCCTCTCAACGTTGCTCCATCTTATGAGATGACTCCCTTCGACATCGAAGACAAAGAGCACTTGGCCGATGAGGAAATGAAGAATGTTGCGTCTGAAGAACACACTGATGAGGAAATTCGAATTGAGGACAGTCCTCAGACCTTCATTCCTCCTAAACAAACTGCTCAAGGATTAGCTGCACCAGCTGATGAATCTGGCTCCTCCACCAAGCAAGCTCCTCAAGGTGAGGAAAACAAAGCGAAAATCCTCAGCCTGACGAAATTCAAAATCCTGAGCAAAATCCTCAACCCGAGGCTTAGGATGACCCAATTCCTCCTCCTGAGCAAAATCCTCAACCTGAGGCTCAGGGTGAACCAATTCCTCCTCGAGAGCAAAATCCTCAACCAGAAGCTCCCGTTGATGACATTCCTCAACCAGAGCAAGCTCCTCAGCCTGAAGCACAAGCAGATGAAATTCCTCATCCTGAGGAACATGCCGAGGAAAATGCACCAGGTCCAGAGAATGCTCTTGTTGTCATCAATCCAGAAACTGTGATGATTGTCTCTCCTCAAGGCAAGAAGCAAAATCTTTAGCCGATGCAGCGTCAGCCGTTCACCAAGCGACCAAATTTTCAAAAGGAATCCTTCTTTGAAGAACACATGTACTTCATCGGAGAAAATCCCTATGACAAGCCTCGCATCAGGCATCTGAAGTTTTGGACCAGGACACAACTCAACTACTATGCATATGTGCTGTGTGGAAGAAACAAGATTTTCCAGCACATGCATATTCCTCATGTTGAGGTTGAAGAAATTCCTTGCTTTGCTCCAATCCTCAACGTTCTTCATGAAGCAGCACTGCTCCCAATGTGCTCTGATATCTGCAATTGGAACATCGATATTGTTCTTCAATTCTATGCAACACTGCACATCTCTGGAGATCCAACAGACATCCAATGCAACACACACACTTCAAGGCTCCTGCCAATGAGCTGCTGCAAGAACTTCCCGTGTCAATTCCCTGAGAGCAGGCAGTAAAGTTGTATGATGAACGGGAGCTGGCTACAAGCTGATGGAAGTCCTCATGAAGCCTTTGGCCAAGGGGCAACCACCAAGAACAAACTTCCTGGTCCATGAGCTGAAGTACAAACCCAAGACGGTTTGCAGAATCCTCTGCAGTGTTCTTGCGCCTATCAAGGGTCATGATGATGAAGAAGATGTCGTAGGCATCATGAAGAATATCCTCTTCAACATCATCCATGGAATTCCCATCAACATCCATGATTTCTTCTTGAGGACTCTGGCGGAAAATGCTATGTCCCCTTTTGACCTGAAGATTTACGCTCCATGGATCATGAGATTCATCATACGCAGGTCAGACATCAACTATCACGCTGATTTCAACAATCATGAAGGTTATAAGCCTCCCCTAAGGGTCAACAAGAAGACTTTCGAGCCTATTGAAGGAAAAGGCAAGTCTGTTATTGATGAAGGCAGTCGGCCACTTGATGGCCAGTTCAGAGAGCCAGATGCATATTCCTCATGGGATGACACTGAAACCCATCCTCCAAGTCCTGTTCCTCCAAGGGTGATGAATACCAGAGAGCTTCTTCTAAGTCTTCACCAAAAGGTTGATCGGAATCACAAGTGGGTCAAACGCCAGTTCGGTGCCATTGTGAAAACCCTCAATGAAATGCAGAATGCTGTGAAGCTTATGTTGGGTAACGTAGCATAAATTCAAAATTTTCCTACGCATATTCAGATCTTCCCATGGAGAGACCAGCAACGAGAGAGGGGTAAGAGCATCTTCATACCTTTGAAGATCGCTAAGCGGAAGCGTTGCTAGAACGCGGTTGATGGAGTCGTACTCGCAGCGATTCCGATCTAGTGCCGAACTACGGAACCTCCGCGTTCAACACACGTGCAGCCCGGTGACGTCTCCCGCACCTTGATCCAGCAAGGAGGAGGGAGAGGTTGGGGAAGAACTTCACCAGCACGACGGCGTGGTGTCGATGGAGAGACGAGGTCTCCCGGCAGGGCTTTGCCAAGCACCGACAGAGAGGAGGAGAAAGAAGGGCAGGGCTGCGCCGAGGGAGAGGGAGAAGTCTGTCTCCCAAGGGCCAAAACCCCTCTCTATTTATAGGAGGAGGGGGAGGGGCTGCGCCACCCCTAGGTTTCCCTCCCTAGGTGGTGCGGCAGCCAGCAGATGGGAAAGGAGGTGGCGGCTAGGGTGGGAGCGGGTGGCGCACCACCTGGTGGGTCTAAGGCCCACCCGTGCCTAGGGTTTGCCCCCCTTCCCTCTCCCGTGCGCATTGGGATGAGTGGGGAGGCGCACCAGCCCACCTAGGGGCTGGTTCCCTCCCCCACTTGGACCACCTTACCTCCCGGGGTCATTGCCCCCCTTCGGTGGACCCCCGGGGCCATCTCCGGTGGTTCCGGTGGTCCCAGTACGTTACGGGTGATGCCCGAAACACTTCCGGTGTCCGAAACCATCCGTCCTATTTATCAATCTTTACCTCCGGACCATTCCGGAGCTCCTCGTGACGTCCGGGATCTCATCCGGGACTCCGAATAACTTTCGGTAACCTCATATAACAATTCCCTATAACCCTAGCGTCATCGAACCTTAAGTGTGTAGACCCTACGGGTTCGGGAGACATGCAGACATGACCGAGACACCTCTCTGGTCAATAACCATCATCAGGGTCTGGATACCCATGGTGGCTCCCACTTGCTCCACGATGATCTCATCGGATGAACCACGATGTCAAGGATTCAATCAATCCCGTATACAATTCCCTTTTTCTGTCGGTATAGAACTTGCCCGAGATTCGATCGTCGGTATACCTATACCTTGTTCAATCTCGTTACCGGTAAGTCTCTTTACTCGCTCCGTAGCACATCATCGTGTGACTAACTCCTTAGTCACATTGAGCTCATGATGATGTTCTACCGAGTGGGCCCAGAGATACCTCTCTGTCACACAGAGTGACAAATCCCGATCTCGATTCGTACCAACCCAACAGACACTTTCGGAGGTACCCGTAGCGCACCTTTATAGTCACCAGTTACGTTGTGACGTTTGATACACCCAAAGCACTCCAACGGTATCCGGGAGTTGCACAATCTCACGTTCGAAGGAAAAGATACTTGACATTAGAAAAGCTTTAGCATACGAACAATACGATCTAGTGCTATGCTTAGGATTGGGTCTTGTCCATCACATCATTCTCCCAATGATGTGATCCCGTTATCAATGACAACTAATGCCCATGATAAGGAAACCATGATCATCTATTGACTAACGAGCTAGCCAACTAGAGGCTTGCTAGGGACACTTTGTGATCTATTTATTCACACATGTATTACTGTTTCCTGTTAATACAATTATAGCATGAACAATAGACGATTATCATGAACAAGGAAATATGATAATAACCATTTTATTATTGCCTCTAGGGCATATTTCCAACAGTCTCCCACTTACACTAGAGCCAATAATCTAGTTACATTGTGATGTATCGAACACCCATAGCATTGTGGTGTTGATCATGTTTTGCTCGTGGAAGAGGTTTAGTCAACGGGTCTGCAATATTCAGATCCGTGTGTACTTTACAAATATCTATCTCTCCACTCTGGACATGGTCCTGGATGGAGTTGTAGCGGCATTTGATGTGCTTCGTCTTCCGGTGAAACCTGGGATCCTCGGCTATGGCAATGGCCCCAGTGTTATCACAGAAGAGTGTCATTGGACCCGACGCGCTTGGAACCACTCCAAGGTCGGTGATGAGCTCCTTCATCCAAATTCCTTCATGAGCCGCTTCTCAAGCAGCTATGTACTTCGCTTCACATGTAGATGCTGCCACGACTTCTTGCTTGCTGCTGCACCAGCTCACTGCCCCACCATTCATCACATATGCATATCCGGTCTGTGACTTAGAGTCATCCGGATCTGTGTCGAAGCTAGCATCGACGTAACCCTTTACGACGAGCTCTTCGTCACCTCCATAAACGAGAAACATTTCCTTAGTCCTTTTCAGGTACTTAAGGATATTCTTGACCGTTGTCCAGTGTTCCATACCGGGATCACTTTGGTACCTCCCTACCAAACTTATGGCAAGGTTTATATCAGGTCTGGTACACAACATGGCATACATTAGAGAGCCCACGGCTGAAGCGTAGTGGACAAAACTCATCTTCTCTCTATCTGCTGCCATGGTCGGCGACTGAGTCTTACTCAATCTCATACCTTGCAAAACTGGCAAGAACCCTTTCTTTGAGTTTTCCATATTGAACTTCTTCAATATCTTGTCAAGATATGTACTTTGCGAAAGACCTATGAGGCATCTTGATCTATCTCTATAGATCTTGATGCCTAATATGTATGCAGCTTCTCCAGGGTCCTTCATTGAAAAACTTTTGTTCAAATAGGCCTTTATGCTCTCCAACATCTCTATATTATTCCCCATCAATAATATGTCATCCACATACAGTATGAGGAAGGCTACAGAGCTCCCACTCACTTTCTTGTACAGACAGGCTTCTCCGTAAACCTATATGAACCCAAACGCTTTAATCACCTCATTAAAGCGAATGTTCCAACTCCGAGATGCTTGCACCAACCCATAGATGGAGCGCTGGAGCTTGCACACTTTGTTAGCACCCTTAGGGTCGACAAAACCTTCTGGTTGCATCATATACAACTCTTCCTTAAGGTTCCCGTTAAGGAACACTGTTTTGACGTCCATTTGCCAAATTTCATAATCATAAAAGGCGGCAATTTCTAAGATGATTCAGACTGATTTCAGCTTCGCTACAGGAGAGAAAGTCTCTTTGTAGTCAACTCCTTGAATTTTTCAAAAACCCTTTGCGACAAGTCGAGCTTTATAAACGGTTACATTACCGTTTGGATCAGTCTTCTTCTTGAAGATCGATTTATTTTCTATGGCTCGCCGGTCATCGGGCAAGTCCACCAAAGTCCATACTTTGTTCTCATACATGGATCCTATCTTGGATTTCATAGCCTCAAGCCATTTGTTGGAATCCGGTCCCGCCATCGCTTCTTATAGTTCGAAGGTTCACCGTTGTCTAACAACATGATTTCCATCACAGGGTTGCCGTACCACTCTGGTGCGGAGCGTGCCCTTGTGGACCTTCGTGGTTCAGTAGTAACTTGATCCGAAGCTTCATGATCATCATCATTAACTTCCTCTTTAGTTGGTGTAGGCGCCACATGAACACCTTCCCGCGCTACGCTACTATCCTGTTCGAGAGGGGGTGTAATTACCTCATCAAGTTCTACTTTCCTCCCACTTACTTCTTTCGAGAGAAACTCTTTCTCTAGAAAGGATCCATTCTTGGCAACAAAGGTTTTACCTTCGGATCTAAGATAGAAGGTATACCCAATAGTTTCCTTAGGGTACCCTATGAATACGCATTTCTCCGCTTTGGGTTCGAGCTTTTCTGGTTGAAGTTTCTTCACATAAGCATCGCAGCCCCAAACTTTAAGAAACGACAACTTAGGTTTCTTGTCAAACCATAGTTCATACGGTGTCGTCTCAACGGATTTAGACGGTGCCCTATTTAAAGTGAATGCTGCAGTTTCTAATGCGTATCCCCAAAATGATAGCGGTAAGTCGGTAAGAGACATCATAGATCGTACCATATCTAATAAAGTGCGATTACGACGTTCAGACACTCCGTTGCGTTGCGGTGTGCCAGGCGGCGTCAGTTGTGAAACGATTCCACACTTCCTTAGGTGTGTGCCAAACTCGTGACTCAAATATTCTCCTCCACGATCAGATCGTAGACACTTAATTTTTCTATCACGTTGATTCTCGACTTCACTCTGAAATTCCTTGAACTTTTCAAAAGTCTCAGATTTGTGGTTCATCAAGTAGATATACCCATACCTACTCAAATCATCGGTGAGAGTGAGAACATAACGATAGCCACCGCAAGCTTCAACGTTCATTGGACCACACACATCAGTATGTGTTATTTCCAATAAGTCGGTTGCTCTCTCCATTATTCCTGAGAATGGAGTCTTAGTCATCTTGCCCATGAGGCACGGTTCGCATGTGTCAAATGATTCAAAGTCAAGAGACTCTAATAGTCCATCAGTATGGAGCTTCTTCATGCGCTTAACGCCAATATGACCAAGGCGGCAGTGCCACAGGTATGTGGGACTATCATTATCAACTTTACATCTTTTGGTACTCACACTATGAATATGTGTAATATCACGATCGAGATTCATCAAGAATAAACCATTCACCAGCGGAGCATGACCATAAAACATATCACTCATATAAATAGAACAACCATTATTCTGTGACTTAAATGAGTAGCCGTCTCGCATTAAGCAAGACACTGATACAATGTTCATGCTTAAAGCTGGTACTAGATAACAATTCTTAAGGTTTAAAACTAATCCCGATGGTAGATGTAGAGGTAGCGTGCCGACGGCGATCACATCGACCTTTGAACCATTCCCGACGCGCATCGTCACCTCGTCCTTGGCCAGTCTCCGCTTATTCCGCAGTTCCTGCTTTGAGTTGCAAATGTGAGCAACAGCACCGGTATCAAATACCCAGGAGCTACTACGAGCGCTGGTAAGGTACACATCAATAACATGTATATCACATATACCTTTGACGTTGCCGGCCTTCTTGTCCGCTAAGTATTTGGGGCAGTTCCGCTTCCAGTGACCCTTTCCCTTGCAATAGAAGCACTCAGTCTCAGGCTTGGGTCCATTCTTTTTCTTCTTCCCGGCATGTGGCTTACCGGGCGCGGCAACAACTTTGCCGTATTTCTTGAAGTTCTTCTTACCCTTGCCTTTCTTGAAACTAGTGGTCTTGTTGACCATCAACACTTGATGCTCTTTCTTGATTTCTACTTCTGCAGACTTGAGCATCGAGTACAACTCGGGAATGGTCTTCTCCATCCCTTGCATGTTGTAGTTAAGCACAAAGCCTTTGTAGCTTGCTGGGAGAGACTGGAGGATTCTGTCAATTATAGCATCATCCGGAAGTTCGACTCCAAGTGAAGTCAGACGACCATGTAACCCAGACATTTTGAGTATGTGCTCACTGACAGAACTGTTCTCCTCCATCTTACAGCTAACGAACTTGTCGGAGACTTCATATCTCTCGACACGGGCATGAGCTTGAAAAACTAGCTTCAGCTCCTGGAACATCTCATATGCTCCGTGTTGCTCAAAACGCCTTTGGAGCCCCGTTTCTAAACTGTATAACATGCCACACCTAACCAGAGAGTAGTCATCACTCCGCATTTGCCAGACGTTCAGAATGTCCTGGGCTGCTGTGGGAGCGGGAGGGTCACCTAGCGGTGCATCAAGGACATAAGCCTTTTTAGCTGCTTCAAGGATGAGCTTCAAGTTGCGAACCCAGTCTGCATAGTTTCTACCATCATCTTTCAACTTGTTTTTCTCTAGGAATGCGTTGAAATTGAGGTTGGCGTTGGCCATCTACAATATTTAAAGACAACTTTTAAACTAAGTTCATGACAATTAAGTTCATTTAATCAAATTAAGTATGAACTCCCACTTAAATCGACATCGCTCTAGTCATCTAAGTGATACATGATCCATGTTGACTAACCCGTGTCCGATCATCACGTGAGACGGACTAGTCACCATGGTGAGCAACTTCATGCTGATCGTATTCAACCATACGACTCATGTTCGACCTTTCTGTCTCTTGTATTCGAGGTCATGTCTGTACATGCTAAGCTCGTCTAGTCAACCTAGGTGTTTCGCGTGTGTAAATCTGGCTTACACCCGTTGTATGCGAACGTTAGAATCTATCACACCCGATCATCACGTGGTGCTTCGAGACAACGAACCTTCGCAACGGTGCACACATAGGGGAATACGTTCTCGAAATTTTAAGAGGGATCATCTTATTATGCTACCGTCTTTCTAAGCAATAAGATGAAAAACATGATAAACATCACAATGCAATCATATAGTGACATGATATGGCCATTATCATCTTTGCCTTTTGGATCTCCATCTTCAGGCATCGCATGATCATCATCGTCACCGGCGTGACTCCATGATCTCCATCATCGTGTCTCCGTGAAGTCGTCACGCCAACTACTACTATCACTACTACTATAGCTAACCGTTAGCAATGAAGTAAAAGTAGTAAGCACATGGCGTTGCATCTCGTACAATAAATTAAGACAACTCCTATGGCTCCTGCCGGTTGTCATACTCATCGACATGCAAGTCGTGAAACCTATTACAATAACATGATCATCTCATACATCATACATGCAACATCACAACATTGGCCATATCACATCACATGTCAAACCCTGCAGAAACAAGTTAGACGTCCTCTAATTGTTGTTGCAAGTTTTACGTGGCTGATTTGGGTTTCTAGCAAGAATGCCTTCTTACCTACGTGACAGCCACAATGATGATATGCCAAAGCTATTTACCCTTCGTAAGGACCCTTTTCATCAAATCCAATCCGACTAGAGTAGGAGAGATAGACACCCGCTAGCCACCTTTATGCACGGTGTGCATGTCTGTCGGTGGAACCAGTCTCACATAAGCGTACATGTAAAGTCGGTCCGGGCCGCTTCATCCCACAATACCGCCGGAAAAGAATAAGACAAGTAGCGGCAAGCAAATTGACAAATCATCGCCCACAACTTTTGTGTTCTACTCGTACGTAGAATCTACACATAGAAAACCTGGCTCGGATGCCACTGTTGGGTAACGTAGCATAAATTCAAAATTTTCCTACGCATATTCAGATCTTCCCATGGAGAGACCAGCAACGAGAGAGGGGTAAGAGCATCTTCATACCTTTGAAGATCGCTAAGCAGAAGCGTTGCTAGAACGCGGTTGATGGAGTCGTACTCGCAGCGATTCCGATCTAGTGCCGAACTACGGCACCTCCGCGTTCAACACACGTGCAGCCCGGTGACGTCTCCCGCACCTTGATCCAACAAGGAGGAGGGAGAGGTTGGGGAACAACTTCAGCAGCACGACGGCGTGGTGTCGATGGAGAGACGAGGTCTCCTGGCAGGGCTTTGCCAAGCACCGACAGAGAGGAGGAGAAAGAAGGGCAGGGCTGCGCCGAGGGAGAGGGAGAAGTCTGTCTCCCAAGGGCCAAAACCCCTCTCTATTTATAGGAGGAGGGGGAGGGGCTGCGCCACCCCTAGGTTTCCCTCCCTAGGTGGTGCGGCAGCCAGCAGATGGGAAAGGAGGTGGAGGCTAGGGTGGGAGCGGGTGGCGCACCACCTGGTGGGTCTAAGGCCCACCCGTGCCTAGGGTTTGCCCCCCTTCCCTCTCCCGTGCGCATTGGGATGAGTGGGGAGGCGCACCAGCCCACCTAGGGGCTGGTTCCCTCCCCCACTTGGACCACCTTACCTCCCGGGGTCGTTGCCCCCCTTCGGTGGACCCCCGGGGCCATCTCCGGTGGTTCCGGTGGTCCCAGTATGTTACGGGTGATGCCCGAAACACTTCCGGTGTCCGAAACCATCCGTCCTATTTATCAATCTTTACCTCCGGACCATTCCGGAGCTCCTCGTGACGTCCGGGATCTCATCCGGGACTCCGAATAACTTTCGGTAACCTCATATAACAATTCCCTATAACCCTAGCGTCATCGAACCTTAAGTGTGTAGACCCTACGGGTTCGGGAGACATGCAGACATGACCGAGACACCTCTCTGGTCAATAACCATCATCAGGGTCTGGATACCCATGGTGGCTCCCACTTGCTCCACGATGATCTCATCGGATGAACCACGATGTCAAGGATTCAATCAATCCCGTATACAATTCCCTTTGTCTGTCGGTATAGAACTTGCCCGAGATTCGATCGTCGGTATACCTATACCTTGTTCAATCTCGTTACCGGTAAGTCTCTTTACTCGTTCCGTAGCATGTCATCGTGTGACTAACTCCTTAGTCACATTGAGCTCATGATGATGTTCTACCGAGTGGGCCCAGAGATACGTCTCCGTCACACGGAGTGACAAATCCCGATCTCGATTCGTACCAACCCAACAGACACTTTCAGAGGTACCCGTAGCGCACCTTTATAGTCACCAGTTACGTTGTGACGTTTGATACACCCAAAGCACTCGAACGGTATCCGGGAGTTGCACAATCTCACGGTCGAAGGAAAAGATACTTGACATTAGAAAAGCTTTAGCATACGAACAATACGATCTAGTGCTATGCTTAGGATTGGGTCTTGTCCATCACATCATTCTCCCAATGATGTGATCCCGTTATCAATGAGAACTAATGCCCATGATCAGGAAACCATGATCATGTGTTAACTAACGAGCTAGCCAACTAGAGGCTTGCTAGGGACACTTTGTGATCTATTTGTTCACACATGTATTACTGTTTCCTGTTAATACAATTATAGCATGAACAATAGACGATTATCATGAACAAGGAAATATGACAATAACCATTTATTATTGCCTCTAGGGCATATTTCCAACAGCTTAACCATCATTATATTCATGAGGTTATTGATCGCACCTGGGCCACACTGGCTCATTTGAAGACTCCAGCATAACTTCAAGAATTGGAGTTTGCACAGGACTTCGACTGGTCGTGGCCACCAAAGAAGAAATTCAGGCCAGTTCCAGTTCCAGACCTTGCGGACAGTTCGTTTTCTTCATTCCGCACTGTTGAATCAGATGAAGATCAACAAGATACTGCCACTGGTCCAAGGAGGAAATCAGCTCCCAAGAATCCTCACGCGTCTTCCTCAACTGCCAAGAAGTGAAAGTTTTCAAGGGCGTTAGTCCTCAGTTTGTCCCTTTTTGTCACTTGATGACAAAGGGGGAGAAATCTGAGAGTTAGTCTTCACGCGGGATTTATTTTGGGGGCTTATGAACTTCATTTAAGTTACAAACTCTTGGCTCTTCTGAAGTGTTATATGTAATGAGTTGTAACTTAAGCCCGATGGTACTATGACGCTTTTGAATGTTTTTCTTCGCATGCTTATTCCTCAAAATTTTAATGCACGCATGCTGGAATTCATCAGATACCATTTGTCATCATGCATCCTCAATTTCTTCATACTATAAGTCGTATGTATGCATGATTTCCAAGACTCAGGGGGAGATCTCCATGATATAAATCATCAATGTGCATTTTCTATGAAAAGCAAAATCCTCAAGATATGCACATCTTCAGGGGGAGTCTCTCTGAATCTTGATTTCAAATTCCTCAAATGAGTATTTACAATTCATATTTTTATCCCCGTTGAAGACTTAACCTAATTGTCATCAACCACCAAAAAGGGGGAGATTGTAAGTGCATCTAGTGCCCCTTAGTGATTTTGGTAGTTTGAAGACTTATAGGTGAAGTATCTAATGTGTTCATAAGTGTACACATGCTCTATAAGTCGTTGAGGAGTTTGAAATATTCGATGAATATCGACCCCTAAAAATGTATATCTTCGGCTCAAGAAATTGGTCTGAAGCTGAAGAATTGAATTGCGAAGAAGTTGCGATGAAATTGATATTCCTCATGAAGAAATTGAAGATGAGGAATTCAGTGTGTCCTGAAGAACAACAATACGAAGATTTTGAAGCATGAAGATTTATTCTGTCTGTTTTATTTTCTTCACTTTTGAGTCATAGGAACACCATAATGTTAAAGGGGATAAAGTAACACGTTGGAACGAATTTCCTCATGATGCTCAACCCAAGCCTAATCCTACCAAAAGCCTCAAGTGAGGAATATGAAAGACATGAGGACTCTCACAGTTGAGGGTCTCGACCGTTACTGCAAGTTGCGCCACATAATTGGTCTTATCCACATCAACGGTCATATTAGTTAAGGGAATTAATGTCAAATCATGTCGGGATGCTCCCAGGCTATAAATAGCCGCCCCCAACACCATTAGCTGGTTGGATGCTCCGTTAGAAACTAACGCTTGTCATAAGAGCAACCCAAAATTCCTCAGAGTCTTCGAGAGTAATTCATAAGTGAGGAAATACCCCAAACACCAAACCACAAACCAAAACCAAGTGATTGAGCATGACTGAAGAAGTTGTTCCTCTGTGGGACTGAAGCCTTTTACCTTTGAGGACTGTGCATCCACCAGATGGTTAGGCGTCATAGTCTAGAGCAATCCAACAGTCAATTGTGGATCGCCAGGTGACCAAGTTTGTGAGGGTTTGGAAGTCTGCCCTGAAGACTTACCACGAGTATTGGGCGAGGACTGTGTGTTCTTAGCCCAAGGAGAATACGGTAGGGACTGTGTGTCCCGAGACTGTGTGTCCTTTGGTTTCAATACCAAGCCACTCCAAACCAGATGTACAACTGTCACAACAGTTGGAACTGGGTCATCAACTAGTGTCTTCACTGTGAAACGGGTTCTATTTCTTCAACTCTTTATAATCCTCAGATTGTGTGTTGATGATTTTCACTATCACTGTTTGAAGAATTTGCTGAAGACTTTGTCTGAAATTCCTCAACCCCAAATACTTCACGTGAGTTAATCCTCATATGTTTTCTCCGTGCCTGCATACTGTGCAAACTCCTATTCACCGCCCTGTAGTCGATATAACGCACTTTCAGCAGCATTACTCCAGACGAAGTTGTTAGTCTTTTTCATCATCTGGTAAAGTGGAATCGCCTTTTCGCCCACGCGGCTTATAAACCAGCTCAGAGCTGCAGTGCGGCCCACCAGGCGCTGCACATCATTGATGCAGGTCGGCTTAGATGAGGAAGTAATAGCCTTAATCTTCTCTGATTTAGCTTCAGTGCCCTTCTCTCAGACCAGAAAACCTAGTAGTTTTCCTGCAGGTACTCCAAAAACACACTTGGCCGGGTTAAGAACCATTTTGTAGACCCATAGATTGTCAAAGGTTTCCTTCAGATCTTCAAACAAGGTCTCCATCTTCCTTATTTTTACACAATGTCATCAACATAAGTATGAACATTGCGCCCAATTTTTCCATGGAGGCAATTCTGCACACAACGCTAGTAAGTTGCGTGAGCACTTGTGAGCCCAAAAAAGCATAGACACATAGTAGAATACTCCAAAGGGCGTGATAAAAGCTTTTTTTTCCTGGTCCTCAACCACCATCTTTATTTGATGATAACCAGAATATGCATCCAGGAAACACAGACTCTCACAACCCGCTATTGCATCAAGATTCGGTCAATACATGGGAGGGAAAAGGGATCAGCTGGGCAAGCCTTATTAAGATCCGTATAATCCACACACATAAGACACGTGCCATTTTTATTTAGCACAAGCACCAGGTTAGCCAACCACTTAGGATGAAAAACCTCCACGATGAACCCGACAGCTAAGAGCCGGGACACCTCTTCTCCAATGGCCTTGATTATCCCCTCATTAAAATGATGGGGGAATTGCTTGATTAGCTTCATCTTAGGATCCAAAATAAGGTGGTGCTTAGCGAGTTCTCTCGGTACACCCGGCATGTTAGAAAGTTTCCATGCAAAGATGTCCCAATTATCACGGATGAACTCGATGAGCGCACTTTCCTATTTGGGATCCATGCCTATCCTAATGGTGAACTCCTGGGAAGAGTCGCCAGGAACAAAATCAACTTGCTTTGTATCTTTAGCAGGCTAGAACTTGAGGAGAGGGTCCTTCTCAGTGGTTGGTTTCTTGAGCGGGGTCATATCGGCTGGGTCAATAGTATCCTTGTAAAACTTCATCTCCACTACATCACAAGCACTTTATGCATAAGCAACATCTCCTTCTTCACATTCCAAGGCAACTTGACGATCTCCATGCATCGTGATCGTTCCCTTGGGTCCTGGCATTATGAGTTGTAAGTACACGTAATAGGGGCGAGCCATGAATTTGGCGTAAGCCGGTCGTCCGAATAGCGCATGATATGGACTTTTAATTTTGACCACTTCAAACCATAATGTCTCTGCCCTGTAGTTATGTTTATTACCAAAGGCCACCTCCAAGTGAAAGCACATTTGCTCCCTTGGTGGTTTTGATAGTTCATGACAACATACATTGTCTCTTGTAATAACACTTTTACCTAGTATATTTCAGGTTTAGTCCATAGAGAGCATTGGCTAAAGGTTTATGTGGAGATGCCCCTTGATGCAAGAAAGGAATAAGATTGGCTCAACCCTCAAGCTAGAAGACTCTTCATTTTATATTTGTGAGAAATCACTTTTGAGTCCATAGGAAAGCCAATACTATCAAAAGGGGGTGAGGTATTAAAATTAATTGGTTGCTCAAGTGCTCACAGGTAGCCACCAAAAACAATCAATCATTTTCCACATAACACTTGTGTCCAAAGCCAAATATTCAAAATCGGTGTCACCAAGTTTTCAGATTTGGCCTTACCGATTTTCAATCCAGACATAACCCTAGCCATACCTACCATTTCGGTACAACCGATTCTGCATCGGTGCTACAGAGTTCACGTGACCAACCTTATGTTGCCTTTGGTACACAAAATCGGAATTTGCAAGTATCGGTGTCACCGAGTTGGGCCATTTGACGGTTAGCCACCTTTTCGGTTCTACCGATTTGTGTATATCGGTCTCAGAAAGATTCAAAAGTTGCTGCCTTTTGTGCAAGTCGGTACCACCGAGTTTATGACTTCAGTGCCACCGAGTTTATCATTCTACCATATCCATTACCTTTTGGAGGGTGGTGCCTCCTAGGTTGGTTAGGTGTCGCTTGGGATCCTCCTACTTCGTGTTGTGGAGTTGAAACAAGATGTTTGTAAGAGCAAGGAGATCGCCTACTTCGTGAAGATCTACCGTGAGTTAGGCTAGACCTTCGTGGACAAAAGCCGTGGTGGAATAGACAAGGCCGCTTCTTCGTGGAACCTTGTGGGTGGAGCCCTTCGTGGAATCTCGCAGCTGTTACCCTCCGTGGGTTGAAGTCTCCACTAACATGGATGTATGATACCATGTATCGGAACCATGCCAAAAATCATCGTGTCAACTTCTTTGTGTTTGATCTTCCTAAACTACACTCCTTACTACATGTGCAAAGTCTTTTACTTTCCTCTTCCATATATGTTAACTTGCATGTGTAGGGTGCACTAGACTTGTTAGAATCTCTAGAATCTGCCAACCATAAAATTGGGAAAAGGCTTGGATTTTAATCTGGTCAAGTAGTCTATTCACCCCCCCTCTAGACACCTCTTCTATTGATCACTCAATTGGTATCAGAGCAAGGTCTCCAAAACCTTGGTTTAATCACCGTTGGAGGAAGATGAATGTGACTAGTTCTGAGATTTTTAGTTGTAGAGTGCCCGTTCTCAGTGGTGAGTTTGATAGACAATGGAAAGATGAAATGCTTGATATATTTTATGAATTGCATTTGTGCACGTATGTTGAATATCCCTATACGCCTCCCATTGATCACGTACATCCTTCTCATGATGATGAAATTGATATGCTTGGTAATCTTAAGACTATTAATGTAATCATTAGAGGACTACCAAGAAATATGCTTAATCAAATGCAAAACTTTGAGTGTGATCATACTTTGTGGAAAGACTTAGAGAAAATATATCCAAATTATTCCTTGAAAAATCTTGATATCATTGTCCACAAATGCATTGCCTTTCACAAAATGAAGCCAAATGATCCTAATTTTGATCAATGTCTATTTGAGATTCGTGACCTCATGCGTGCTAAAGGAGATGTCACTACTGTTAACAATATCATTGTTGAAGCCATTCGCATGCATGAATTTGAACATTTTCACACTCAAACTTCTGATGAAATTCTTGTTTCTTATGATGAGGGAATTTTGTCCGATGATGATTATGTGGAGCATGGATACTAAGATGAAGATGAAGAGTTCGACATAAAGTATGAGAAGACCATGAGGAACCTTAGTCTTATGGTGAACCTTAGAGACTACATGGCCGGAGGAAAGAACTGGGTTCGCGATAGTGGACGCACTGATCACATGAACAGAGATAAAGACATGTTCCATGAGCTCACACCAAACCGTTTACCTCGAAGGTATGTGACCTTTGGAGATAACTCCAAGGGTATGGTACTTGGTCTTGGTAAGGCGGTCGTATCTCATGATAGCTCAATTCGAAATGTCATTCTTGTTGATTCCCTTGGCTACCATCTTCTTTCTGTATCTAGACTAGCAGACTTTGGTTTTGATGTGCTATTTAAGAAAGTTGACTTTCGAGGGTTTTGTAGTGACAACCATAACATTGTATTTACTAGTTTCCATAGAGGTGATCTATACATTGTCGATTTCACTAAAAAATCCAAACCACGTACATGTCTTATTCCATAATCTTCTAAAGGTTGGTTATGGCATAGAAGATTAGGGCACGTTGGTATGCGTAATCTTGACAAACTTATCAAAAGTGATCATATTCTTGGAGTAAAAGATGCTTTCTTTGACAAAGATAGACTTTGTAGTGCTTGTCAAGCAGGAAAGCAAGTTGGTGGAAGTCATCACATGAAGAACATTATGACTACAAGAAGGCCACTTGAGCTGCTTCACATGGATCTTTTTAGTCCCAATGCTTACAAGAGCCTCGGTGGAAATTCTTATTGTCTAGTCATTGTTGATGATTTTTCCAGATTTATGTGGGTATTCTTTCTTGATGATAAGTCACAGGTACAAACGACCTTCAAGAACTTCGCTCGGAAAGCACAAAATCAGTTTGACGTGAAGATCAAGAAAGTTCGGAGCGATAATGGAACGACGTTCAAGAACACTAATGTGGATACTTTTCTTGACGAAGAAGGTATCTCACATGAGTTCTCAGCGACGTACACACCTCAAGAAAATAGAGTTGTTGAGAGGAAGAATTGGACTCTCATAGAGATGGCCATAACAATGTTTGACGAATACAAGACTCCAAGACACTTTTGGGAAAAAGCCATGGAAACAGCTTATCATGCCATAAATCGACTTTACCTACACAAGCTTCTTGGTAAAATGGTATACGAGCTACTCACCGGTAACAAACCCGAAGTTGCATACTTTCGAGTATTCGGTTCTAAGTGCTACATTATTGATAAGCATCGTCAGTTTAAATTTTCTCCTAAATCTTATGAAGGTTTCCTACTTGGTTACAGATCGAACTCTCACACTTATCGTGTCTACAACAACTTCACTCAAAAAGTTGAAGAGACGATAGATGTGATGTTTGATGAGACTAATGGTTCACAAGTCGAACAATTGCCAAATGATGAAGGAGATAAGGAACCTTTGGGAGCCATCCAAGATTTATGTATTGGCAAGATTTGTCCCATGGAGGTGAAGGAGACTACTTCATCAACTCAAGTGGAAGCCCCTACTTCGCGTCAAGGCGAACCACAGAACAACATGGAGGCATCCACAAGCGGTACACGACATGATGAAAAATAAGAAGAAGTACATCATGATGATCCACCTCAACTTTCCTCACCACCACCTCAAGGAGATGACACCATCAACAACAACGAGCAAGAAGATGATGATGAAGAAGCTCCACCATCCAATAAGAAGAAGCTACCAAGAGTTAGAGCAAGAGTGGATAGAGATCATCCGCTGAATCAAATCTATGGTGACATAAAAACTGGTAGAATCACTCGCTCTAAATCTCGTTTAGCTAAATTATACGAGCATTATTCTTTCATCTCTAGCATTGAGCCTTCGAAGGTTGAAGAAGCCCTTCATGACACGGATTGGGTGACTGCCACGCACGAAGAGCTACACAACTTCGAGAGGAATCAAGTGTGGACACTTGTTGAAACCCCGAAAATGAGCAAAACATAATTGGTACAAGTTGGGTGTTTTGGAACAAGCAAGATGAAGATGGAAAAGTTGTACGCAACAAGGAGCATCTCGTAGCCTAAGGATACACGAAAGTCGAAGGTATGGACTATGGTGAGACTTATGCGCCCATTGCTAGACTTGAATCCATTCACATTCTTCTCGCTTATGCCAATCACCCTGATATTACTCTTTACCAAATGGATATCAAAAGAGCTTTTCTAAATGGTAAAATTGAGGAGGAAGTTTATGTTAAACTACCTCTTGGCTTTGTGACCCCAAGAAACCTAATCATGTTTACAAACTTTGTAAAGCTTTATATGGTCTTAAACAAGCCCCTAGAGCTTGGTACAAATGTCTAACAAAGTTTCTCATTCAAAAGGGTTTTGAAATTGGTAAAATTGATGCTACCTTATTCACTAAAAGAGCTAGTGGCGAACAATTTGTGTATCAAATATATGTGGATGATATTATCTTTGGTTCTACTAACCCACATTTTAAATGTCAGAGAAGTATGAGATGTCTATGATGTGTGAGCTAAAATTCTTCCTTGGATTGCAAATCAAACAATCACGAGAAGGTACGTCCAAGTACACCAAGGACTTGATCAAGAAGTTCAACATGCAAGAGTGCAAATGTATGAGAACCCCCATGCCTACTAGTGGACATGTTGACCTCACTTAGGAGGATAAACTAGTTGATCAAAAGGTTTATCACTAAGTGATTGGTTCATTGCTATATCTATGTGCCTCCCATCTTAACATCATGTTGAGTGTTTGCATGTGTGCCCGATACCAAGCAGCACCTAAAGAGTGTCATCTATTGTTTGTTAAAAGAATAGTGAAATACCTGATACATACACCAACTTTTGCCATATGATATCCCAAGGGATCCTATTTTAATCTTGTTGGCTATTCCGATTCGGACTATGCCGGTGACAAGGTTGATAGGAAATCCACCTCGGGTACATGTCAATTTCTTGGGAGATCTCTTGTGCCTTGGTCATCCAAGAAACAAAACTCGGTATCTTTATCTACTGCCGAAGCGGAATACATTGCCACTGGATCATGTTGTGCACAATTACTATGGATGACTCAAACTCTTAAGGGTTATGGCATTCATTTAGAATAGTTCCATTGTTATGGGACAATGAACATGCTATTAAAATTGCCTATAACCCATGCAACAATCTCAAACAAAACATATTCAAGTGCGACATCATTTCATTTGTGATCATGTTGGTAAAGGAGTCATACATCTAAAGCATGTTCGTACCGACAAACAATTAGCTGATACATTTACCAAACCATATGATGAGAAAGTGTTCTGTCATTTGAGAAGTGAATTGAAAATCATTGATGCTTCAAACTTAAGCTAGACTCACTCAGATGCATGCATGGACATGAGCTTGATTGCCTATTCCATGATGCTTTTAATTTGACACCATCTCATATCTTGGAAAACTATGCTCCCTTGTATTTCCTCTAACCTTTTGTAGGTACTTGGAAGAACTAAGTCCACAAGATTGCCATCAACTCTCATCAAAAGCAATCTTGACATAGCCAAGTATCAACAACCCCTTCGTCGTAGATGGAGGAAGAAGGCAACAAAATCATATCCTTGACGATCATATGATAATGAAATTGACTCATGTCATTTGGATATATTATGTTCTTCCTTGCATGACTAACCATTAGAGTTGAAAAGTGAACCAAAACGACAAGGATATCTCCCAACTCAAGATGATCTTCATCAACTTTGAGCACCCACAACAAGTTCACCTACATGCCATGTCATCAACATCATTCAAAGGTATGTACTCATATTCTTGATAAAGATTTACACCAAGTCATGAGGTAAAGCAACTCAAGTGATATGAAGACATCAATGTGCTTAATCGAAAAATGGTAACCCAATTTTGTGCTTACTGATGAGTATGACCTATGATCAAGCATTCTTGCTTGACTCCTCAAGTCAAATACTCTAATATAGGTGACCTAGTCACCACCCCACATCTAGATGGAGATTCTTGTATGGTTCATATTTGTCATTTCATACTTCTTTGGAACCATTGAACTCTCATCTATTTGTATGTATATTGTTTAAAAAAAACATCAAAATTTTTGAAAAAATGTTTTGTCTTTTTTCTTTCTCAATTGGTATATTATAACAATCTTTAGTTCATTATCTTCCTATTTTTAGTTAAGGAGTTGATTTTCATTGCAACTCGGTTTCACCAATTTGGGAAACTCGGTCCAACCTATTTCTCCGAGAGGCCTGACTTTCATTCTCGTTTCTACCGAACCATATTGCCTCGGTTACTCCGATATTCTCTGCATTTGATTTTCAGATATTTTTTGTACTTTTGTCTTAGGGGGAGAAAGAGCTCTCAGTGATCCCACAATGTAAGAGGGAGAAGCATGTAGGATCCCTAACAAACAGGGGGAGATCTTTATAGGAACTCTTATCCATATTAAAGGGGGAGAACATATAATGAACTCTTACCAATACCTAAGGGGGAGATGAATCAATGAAATCATATCCATATCTAAGTGAGAGAAATATTTCATGGAACCCTTATCAGAAGGAGATGAATCCAGGATCCCTTTCTCTCAATGAGCCCATACCCTCTAACCTTTTTGGCAATTAATGCCAAAGGGGGAGAAATATCAAACCTTCCAATGAACCTATATAAAGGGGAGATACATCACCAATAAGCTTACACAAAAAGAGGGAGAAATATCAATAGGGGGAGATATATGTTCCTAAGGGAAGGTTTGACTACGGGGAGATCTATCTTAAAGGAGATGTACCAAACCTTACATATTAAGGGGGGGGGAGAGATAAAATTGTTTCTATCATTGCATTACATCTTTTCTCAATCAAAAGATAAAAATGTTGAGTGATTGAACTTGTCTTGCCTTACCTACTCCCAATATATACATGCTATGATTCAGGGGGAGAGGTAATCTTACTTATTCATCCTTAGGGGAGAAGTTCTTATTTCTTTTGGAGACATATATATATATATCATCGAATCATATTTTCTCATATGTTCTCCATATCTTGGTGCTGATTGAAGCTCTTTGCATGTTTACAATAGTATAGTCTTGTGTTATATAACAACTATTTTCTCAAGTGTACTCCTACTGCTAAGATGCTCAAAATCCTCAAGGTAAGTATATGCATCATATCCTTGTTGATGATGATATCTTGTTTCTTGCACATTTTGTTTGAAAGAGGGAGTCTTGAATTTGGAAGTTCTTCATTCACATATGTTTGATGCATATAGACAAGATTTATATGGCTTGTCTTGTCCTTCTACCATCTGTGTGCCCATGCAGTCCAAAGAAACTATCCTTAAAAAGGGATTGCACACATTTAGGGGGATCTTGTACTAGTCATGTATCATTCAAAGCTGTCATATTCTAATACCTATTTTTATTTGAAGCTTGGATTGTATGTTGTCATCAATTACCAAAAAGGAGGAACATGTGCTCCCTTGGTGGTTTTGATAATTCATGACAACATACATTGTCTCTTGGACTAACACTTTTACCTAGTATATTTCACGTGTAGTCCATAGAGAGCATTGGCTAAAGGTTTATGTGGAGATGCCCCTTGATGCAAGAAAGGAATAAGATTGGCTCAAGCCTCAAGGTAGAAGACTCTTAATTTATATTTGTGAGAAATCACTTTTGAGTCCATAGGAAATCCAATACTATTAAAAGGGGGTGAGGTATTAAAATGAACTCGTTGCTCAAGTGATCAGAGATAGCCACCAAAAACACAAAGTCATTTTTCATCTAACACTTATGTCCAAAGCCAAATATTCAAAATTGGTGCCACCACTTGTTCAGATTCGGCGCTACTGATTTTCAACCCGGATAGAACCCTAGCCAAACCTACCATTTCGGTACAACCGATTCAGCAACGGTGCTACAAAGTTCAGGTGACCTACCTTCTATTGCCTCGGTACAAAAATCAGAATTTCTGAGTTTGGGTATCGGTGTCCCCGATTTGGGCCATCTAACCGTTAGCCACCTTTTCGGTTCTACCGAGTTGTGTATATCAGTCTCACCGAGATTCGAAAGTTGTTGCCTTTTGTGCAAGTCGGTACCACCGAGTTTATGACTTTGGTGTCACCGAGTTGGTCATTTTAGGTGTAACGGTTGGATTTTGGGTGCTGCATATATATAGCCCTCCACCAACCACTCATTAACATAGGAAGCACTCATAACACACACTTCATTTCCACATCCATTTTTCAGAGAGAGAGCCACCTACTCATGTGTTAAGACCAATATATTCCAATCCATCCATTTGAAACTTGATCTCTAGACTCCCCAAGTTGCTTTCCACCAAATAAATCTCTCCTACCCATGCCTATTCTGTGAGGGAGTGATTGAGTGTTGAGGAGACTATCTTTAGGAGCACAAGAGCAAGGAGTTCATCGTTCTACCACATCTATTACCTTTTGGAGGGTGGTGCGTCCTAGATTGGTTAGGTTTCGCTTGGATGCCTCCTACTTCATGTTGTGGAGTTGAACCAAGATGTTTGTAAGGGCAAGGAGATGGCCTACTTCATGAAGATCTACTGTGAGTGAGGCTAGTCCTTTGTGGACGGAAGCCGTGGTGGAATAGACAAGGCCGCTTCTTCCTCGACCCCTTGTGGGTGGAGCCCTCCATGGACTCTCGCAACCATTACCCTCCGTGGGTTGAATTCTCCACTAACATGGACATACGATAGCACCACCTATCGGAACCATGCCAAAAATTGCCATGCCAACATCTTCACATTTGATCTTCCTAAACTCTACTCCTTACTACATGTGCAACGTATTTTACTTTCCGCTGCCATATATTTTGACTAGCATGTGTAGGGTGCACTAGACTTCTTAGAATCGCTAAAATCTGCCAACCATTAAATTGGGAAAATCCAAGATTTTAATCATGCTAAGTAGTCTATTCACCCCCTCTAGACACCTCTTCTATCGATCCCTCACTAAGGTAATCCTTCCTATAGGATAAGCCGACTTGCCGGGAAGGACGCCATGAAAAATAGTAGAGTATGGCTTAAGATCCTTCTATGTTAGATTTATCCGTGAAAAAGTATCATAGTACAATTGTTGATACTACTGCCACCATCCATAAGTACCTTAGTAAGCTTATAACCACCCACTTGAGGGGCTACCACCAATTCCAGGTGAACTGGATAATCAATCCAGGGCATGTGATTTGTGTGGCTCCAAGTAATCGTGTGCTCCAACCACCTTCAATATTGTGGCACGCCCGACTCAACCATGTGAACCACCCTTTTTCAGACTTTCTAGTCCTGCTTGCACGTGCGTGTAGTAAATACATCGTACGGGCCGCCACTCAACTGCTTAGGATTACTCTGCTATCCTGATTTATTGTTCTGTCGTTGACTGCTTTGATCAGACTTCTGACTATGAACCCCATGGCTCCCTTGGCCCTGATAGCCAGAATTTGAGCCACCATTGCCAAAACCGGATCCATGGAAACCTCCAGAACCTGACCCGCCCGGCGACTCACTGTCGTTGTCGTGACGCTGCTAGAACATCTGGTTAAGGGCTTCCTCCATGAAAATACAATCCTTCCAAGCATGAGTAGATGGCTTGTCATGGTAATTGTGATTTGGACACGTCGCATTAAGAGCCGCGTCACAATTTTTGGGCATCCCTCTAGTATATGGCGGTTTGCCGTTACGACACTCGTTTTTAAACCCCACATTGGTGTTAGCCACAAATCCTGATCCGTCATTTGGGCACTTGCATTTTCCACCATTAACCTGGTTATTACCATTGTGCACTAGGGCATTCTGCTGATGACCTTACCACCACCATTTTTGTTTCCCTTTCCAGACTTGTCATCATCTGAGTTAGGGTCCTTCGTGCCGCCAGAGTCGGCATATCTGATGAGCGCGTCCATGAGATTGCCCGTATCCTCACACTTACACTTAAGCCCCCCTAATTTTTGCTTCAAAGGCTCGAACTGTCAGTTTTGCTCTAGAATAAGAACAGCTTGAGCCGCCGCAATATTATTTGAAGAGTGTATAATGGTAGTGACTCGGCGGGCCCAATGGTGGGCCGACTCATCGTCACACTACACACAATGCTCCAAATCCACAATGGTCATGGGCTGCTTACAAGTCCCCTGAAAGTTCTATATGAAGCACTCCTTCAATTCTAGCCAGGAGTTGATATAATTTGGTGGCTCGTTCTTAACCCAGGTACAAGCCGACCCTTCCAATATCATGGGGAAGTACTTGGCAAGACTGCATCACTGATGTCTAACATGCCCATAGCTAGCTCATAGCTTCCAATCCAAGACGTCGGCTCAAGATCTGTCATGTAATTCAATACCTTACTTGGTCCCTTAAAATCCTTAGGACTGCATTTGTTACGTAGAGCCGACACTAAGCACGGAACTCCGATCTTTCTAGTATTTAATCTGCCAGCCACTTTAGGTGAAGGAGCCACTCTAGGCAGCTGATAAGCCCCCTCGTTTTCTGCCTCTGCTTCTCGATGGGCCCTTGCCTCATCCGCAAATGCCTGAGCATCATTGGACTGCTTAATCTGGGGCGGGTTTTGATGTCGCTCGCTCCTAGAAATGGCTAGCGACTCCATGTGCCGGCTATAGATAGGACTTGGCAGAGGGGTTGAATGGATGTGTTGCTGACTATATGAATATTGAGCTTGCTGAGCCATCATTGTTTGCAACAGTTCAATGGCATTCCAGGCTTCCATCACGATCGGTGAATCACCAACAATAAGGAGCGCGGTAAGCCTGGTTGCTGTTCCGACCATATTATCCATCGGGTTGGAAAAAGTGTCCTCGCGGCGTCACAAAGCATTGCGTCATCTGGACTAGGGGCGGGTCTAAGGCCGACTCTTCTCTCTATGTCGGGTGTGGCCGGTTAGGTTGAGTAGCCACCCTGCCCCCGGGGATCTCAGGACTTAATTGTAGTATACTCGCCGCTGCGGGAGTTCTTGGGCCTTTCCATGGAGAGTTGAACAAACGCATCGGCTCATAGATCGGGGGTGAATGAATCTGGTGCCTCATCAAAAGGACTGCATTGGATGCGTTTTGATTAAGATTGAGCCGCCACCCCTCTGCCTTCACATGTTCCGCTTCTGCGTTCACTTGGGCTTGCAACGCAGCTGTCCGGGTGTTCTTGGCGTTAATGTCCTCCCGGGCTTTGGGTATTTGTGTTTGGATCCTTGCAATCTCTACATTGAGCTCTGCCTAGTTTTCCACAGTGATCTCAGTCCCGAGTAAGGTTGTCAGGGTAGTCATAAGCTCAACCAGCACTTGACTCGGCGGCCTATACCAAACCATACTCCCAAGGAGACTGGGCCAAAAGGTCAACCGCCGCTGCTCCTCCAACCATCGCAGAATTGAGAGCCGGCACCGTACCGGCCATGAATATGGAGGTTTGGTACGACGACTCATACGGGTACAAAATATTGTTGCCATCAGAAAATCCCCCGAGCCCGTCATTTTTGAGTTGATAAACTGAATCTATCTCTCGGTCGAGTATTCATCATCTGAATAAACGAGAGTCTCTCCTCCAGACATGGAGTTTTCCTACAGCCATGCGCCATGCACAAACCCAATAAAAACATGCTTTTGTCCGGCTTGAGGATGGGCGGGTTGCGCGCGCCGAGACGACTCGACGAGGTCGGTACAGTGGTCCGGCTTGTGTCGTGACCAGTTTATCTTACCGATGAATACATGAATCTTGTCGAAGGGAACCTAGTACTCTTACTCGATTGAGTTGGCCTCGGGTCCCCAGCCAACATCGTCGAGATCTTTCCGCTAGGGCTCTTCGTCATCCTTCCAATGACGTATCCCTCGAGCCCTAGGAAAGAGCCCTTCAAGACCTCGAAACCACCACATGCAGGCCCCATGGAGGGCACCAACTATCGCAGTTTTGTCATTGCAGATGTCCTAGGGTGAGGACTTAGACGTGAGGCCATTGCAATGAGGTGGTTAGCTTGTCGGGGTTGATCGAAATCGAGAGACATGGATTACCCAGGTTCGGCCCCTCATGATCGAGGTAAAAGCCTACAACCTGCTTTGTGTTTTTTGCTTGGAAACCAATTATAAGGGAGCGGATTCACTTGACCTAGCTATTGATCAATTGTAACTTAAGTCTATTGGCCTGAGGGACTCGCCTTTATATACAGTCTAGGCTCTGGGCTTACAAGGATCCGAGTCATGATATGATTTATGACCGGTTATGTTTTTAACTCGTCTTACCTCCCGAGCAAGGAAACTCTGGCGGTATTCCACCTCTTGGGCCTTGACTCACCGCCTTCAGATATTGGGCCGTCGGGCGGCTTAATGGATAAGTTGTCCTGCTGGCCTTGTCTCTTCACGTATGTCTCTTCACAGATGGATAAGTTGTCTTGCCGCCATCTGGTGACCTGACCCCGTAGGGAGGGTTATATCGTGGGGTTATGTCGGCGATGCTAGGTCGACACCTATGGGAATCAACATGAAACCCTTGTGGTCGTAGGGCGGGGAAAGATGACGTCAAGAGTAGAGCTAACGATCAATGCCCGGCAAGCCTTTTTTACCCAGGTTCGGTCCGCTTACGCGTAAAACCCTACGTCCTGCTTGTCCGATCATATTAAGCATTCTGTTGTTCATTAGAGTGATTGATGATAACTGTCTTCTGGCCAATGTTCAAAGAGTCTAACCCCTTGTGAATGAGCTAAATGCCCTCTTTTATAAGAAAAGGGGTCACCTACAGTGCTTGGTGGTAGGTTCACGAGAAGTTATAGCGAACCTAGAGCGGTGCTTATCCATCTACCGCTGTCAGGTGCATTAAATGCACGTCTTGTCGTTGTCAGCAATGTGCTGGTGAAGACACGTGTCCAGGCGTTTGGACACCTGGACCCCTGCGCTGGCGCATGCGGAATGTGCTGGAACTTGGGGGCAGCAACTCTGTGGCAAGGGAGGTTACCCTCCAGTGCCTAGCCCGTCATCCCGACAAGGGAGTTTGCCGGGGCCTTGGGTCTTCGTCCCGACAAGGAAGCTTGTCGGGGGGGGGGGGGAGGGCTTCGGTTGTCGTCCTGGAAAGGGGGGCTTGCCGAGGTTTTGTGCTTGGTGAGTTCATCGCGCCCACTAAATGGGATTGGCCTTGGTTATCTTCCCGGCAAGGCAGGCTTGCCGGGGCCTTGGTAAACTTGGCGGTGCATCTTGTCTGGATCCTGCCATGCCCTGCCGTCAGGAGCTCATTGCGCCCGTGCATATGTGTGGGGCACTAGGGACCCCTGTCTTTAGTGCACCGACAGGTTATATCTCCGACAATGTGAGGCTAGGCCTTCATGGATGTAAGCCATGATGGAAAAGACAAGGTTGCTTATCCATGTATCCTTTGTGGGTTGAGACCTTCGTGCACTCGCATGGCCGTTACCTTCTATGGGTTGAAGTCTCCATCAAGGTGGATGTACGATAACACCACCTATATCTTCCCTCTATTTACATGTGCATGCCTTTACTTTCCGCTCCTATACTGTTAGACTTGCATGTGTAGTGTGTGCTTCACTTGCTACAATTGCTAAATCTTTCCCACAACTAAAATTGGGAAAAGGCTAATGGTCTAGTAGTCTAATCACCCCCATCTAGACATATTTCAGATCCTACAAGTGGTATTATAGCTTTAGTATCGATTGCATTGGTTTCACAACCTAGGAGAGTATGGCGTCTACTGAGGGAAATTAACACTGTATAGTTCCATACATTGATGGTACAAACTTTGCTAGTTGGAAGCATAAAATGAAAATGCATATTCTTGGTCATAACCCTGCCGTTGGGGCTATTTCTCGTGTTTGTTTGCAATATGAGTTCTTTGGTGATGGAAGGGAACCAGATCGTGAAGCAACGATAGAAGAATTGAAGATGTGGCAATACAACACTCAAGCATGCGACATTCTATTCAACTGCCTATGCCCCGAAGAGTTCAACAAGATTAGCCATCTTGAGAATGCAATTTTTTTGGGAAACTTTGGTTGATACACACGAAGGTATTGAATACACTAGAGAATCTAAGTTGGATGTGCTACAAAGTCACCTTGACAAGTTCAAGATGAAGGAGGTGAAGGAGTCGCTTAAATATACTCTAGGCTTTCTCTCATCACAAATGAGATTGCTGACATAAGAAGCAAAGAGACGACTGACAAATTCATCATCAAGAAGATCCTTAGAGCCTTGGATGGAAAGTATGACACCATGTTCACATTGATCCAAATGATGCCAAACTACAAAGATCTCAAGCCAACGGAAGTCACTGGAAGGACTGTTGCTCATGAAATGTCACTCAAGGACAAAGAAGAACTTCACAACAAGTCACGCAGTGCATACAAAGCTTAAAGTGATACACCTGGTACTTCAAGTGACAACCTTGTTACTAATGAAGAGATAAGCCTCATGGTCAAGAAATTCAACAAGTTTACAAGAGTAGAGGCAAAGAGAGAAGCTCCAACTCAAGATATGAAGAGAAGCGTTCATCTAGTCACGACCAAATTGCTACAATTGTGGAAGGCCCGAATACTACTCCAATGAGTGCTGCCCCCCACAAAAGAAGAGAAGAGTCACCTAGAAGATGAAGCTCAAGAGATGAGTCACCTCGAAGGGACAGAAGGAGTATAGAAGACCGCTATGAACGAAGACCTTCCGGAGAAGCAAGGAATTGGAGAAGAAGGACAAGTACACCAAGAACCACTCAAATAGAAGACATCAAGCTCATGTTGGTGAATGGGTATCCGCCTCTGAATCCGACAACCAAGCCGAGAGAAGCTCCCACTCCAACGCCGACTATGGTCAGGATGAAGGTGTTGCCGATCTAGCACTCATATCCTTCAATTCCCATAACATATTTGATTCACCAAATGAAGGGATTGGAAGGTGCTTCGTGGATAAAGGCCCCAAGGTATCACACCCTAAGTACTTTGACTTTAATAGTGGCGAGGATGACTTACTAGGAGATGATGACTTTCTGTTTGATAAAACTAGTGATATCAATGAAAATGAACTTGATGATAATCATGCTAGACAAGATAAGTCATGAGATGATGATAAGAAGGAGATTTAGCGTCTAACTAAAGAATTAAACACTCTTAAGTTAGCCCATGAATCTACTCTAGAAGATTATAGAGAGCTTTCAAGAACTGATGAGAAGCTATGCTTTGAGAAGCTAAATTCATAGCAAGAGCATGAGTTTCTTAAAGCGATAAATGATGATATTCCAAAGGAGAGTTCTTATCTAGCCAAAGGATTACTGTTGTCTATCTTTTGTTCTGCAAGTTAAATCTAAGCAAGATAGTAACAAAGGCAAGAAAGTTTCTTCTTCTAGTAACAACAACACTAATGCTAAAAGTAATGATGTTGTTGCTAATAGCTCTATTGATTCCACTAATGATTCTGTTAGCCAAGTTACACTTGATCAAGAAAATGATTTATTGAAAGGTATTATAGAGAGAGGTGTCTTCAAGAGTCTTGTAGGAAGTAAGCAATTCTAGGGGATTGTACGCAAGCAAGGAGGACATCGGAAGAAACAAGGAATTGTCTACTTCAATGCCAAAGGAGTTGAACGAGAAGAAGGTCAATACCCCAATCCAAAGCTTGTTCCTCATAAGAGAAGTATGATCCTACTCTCCCCAAGGGAACAAATGCTCAAGATGACCTTCCACCAGAAGACCACAAGCTCAAGGGGAAGGATAAGCTTCAAGAGGAGATTGACTCATTTGAAGAAGAATCCCATGCCATGGTCAAGTGGATACCCAAGGCCAACACTAGCTCTACTTCATCAAGCGCTATCTCAACTCCAAGGATCCCCATCAAGTTGATGTGGGTACCTAAGGAGAAGAACTAGATAAGTTCTTGAGGAGTGACTCTGCCAACAAAATTCACTATATTTTATTTTGGCAAGAACTATTTACAATCGACTCGAACCCTATGCATTATTTCAAGGAGTCACATATTCCCTTAAAGGTAAGAAAGATACAAGGTAATTAACGTATCAATGGACATCATCTCATGTGCGCTTCACTCAATGTCCATATATATTCTTGTATTTGTTCCTTGTGTGGGACTAACACATGTAGGTGATAAGAGTACAAAACAACAAGGATTGCTCCCAACTCAAGATGATCTTCATCAACAATGATCATCCACCACTACTACACCTACATGAAGTCTTCTACAACAAAACCCAAGGTTAGTTTATCCCTATGAGGGGGGATATCACATCAAGGGGGAGCTTAACTCTAAGACTTGAGCCAAAGCATCTCTTAAAGATGTGAACACATTGAAAGCTTCATGTAAAAGTGGTGTAACAACTCGAGTCCGATGCTCCAAAAGATTCCATTTTTATTTCGTTATCACCATGTGATTTATTTGGTTGTCGCATTCTTCATCGCATCATGTGCATCATCTGCATTGCATCGGCACTCCGTTGCCGTCATTTTTAAAAACTCGCATCCGTTATTAGTTGCTGGTTCTCTCAATTCTCATCGACGAGCGTTTCAGGACCAACCACACATGCACGCGCCCGCGGCATCATATCAATATTGTTTTTAAAAGTGTTTATAAAACTTTCTCGGAATGAATCAAAAGTTGCCATGCCATCTTAATATAGTGTAGGTAGACCGTGTGTTAATTTTCACCGCATTCGGAATCGTTTGATACCCAAAGTGTAAAGTATATCGACACTATAGTCGGTTAAACCACATACGTTTTCAGTATTTCAAAACATGTCACAGGCCACAACATCCCTATCTTTTTAGCCCAACCCCTCTACACAGCCCACCTATCCCACCTAACCTATCCCCACGACTGGAGCTATCCGATTGAAACTAAAGGGCTCGAAACGGTGTAAAATTACCTAACCTAGCCCTCCCTTGCTATATATGGACACCCCAATGTACAAATGTGGAAACACTAAGCCACCTCCTTGAAATTGGTGCCTCCAGCCCCTCCCACCTCTTAGCCGCTGCTAGCTCCACCCCCTCTAGCCCGAAGGGCCCACTAAACCCATCTGAGGCCCTCCTCAGACCGAATCCTCACCACCGGCCGCAATATGCGCCTCCACACACGAGGTATGTGCCTCTGAAGGTCCTTTGCACGCTCCCATGGATGCTGTCGCCCGACCCCGTCACATGCGCCTCCGGCGAGCCACCAGGCCGGAAGCCGCCGTGCCCCGTCTTCCCTCTTCTCTGTTCTCTCCTTCCATCTCTCTTTTTCCCAACTCCATTTGTGTCCCTCATGACATAGGAACCTCGCCATCGTGTTGCCTACCTTGCCGTGCCCGGATCCATCTGGCAACCGCGAGATCCAGAAGAGAGCCGCCGCCATGACCCGTTCTCGTCTCCGCCGACCATCCCCGCTCGCCTCGTCAGAGTCAGCAGCCCCCTCGCCTTGCAACTGCCACCATGGTTGCCTTTGTAGTTCCCGCGGGAGGAAATGCTCGCTCACCCAGCGTCCCGCTTGCTAGCGTGTGTGGGCCGGCCTCCCTGCACAAGGCCCAGCTTCGCACCACGCCCAGCCAACGCCTCTAGTCTCAGCTTGCACCGCGCACCGCCACGAGCCGGCCCAAGGCCCACGATGAGCAGCCAAAATCTATCCAATGCCAATTGCATGTTATTGTTGTATGACACCCATGTGTGTTTAATCCAGTGCACAGTTTAGGTCTATAGTATTTTTTTTCTAGTTCAGCAAATTTATCAATTGATCATGACATTTCATAATTACAGAAAAATTCCACTATTTTAAAATGCTAATAAATAAATAACCGCGCATCAGATGAAAATGTTTTATATATGTAAATGTTCAGAATTTTGTGTAGATTAATAATATCTAACTCTCACATGTGTTAAAAATGTGTAACTTGTTGTTTTCATTTATTTTGCGTAAATTCCATGCTAAAATGATTTATTTCATAATAAAATAACCGTAGCCCCAAATTAAATAAATTTTATATGAAAAATCATATACTCTTCATGCTCTACACGATTCTGGCATTTGCGTGCATAATAGATTGCATCTAAATGCTCAAATCTCTATTGCAAAAGTGCTTCGTGAATAAGTCTAAAAATTCATATATTAGTCGAACATGTGTGGATTGTTGCATCAAATTCGTAGGTCTTTTGCATGTATTTCCTTCATGGAATTTGTTCTATGTGATGTCTACTTTGATGCCATGCCTCTCGTTGCCATGTAAATCAACTTTATCATGTCAATATGTTGCTCTAAAGGTGCTATCAAGTTAAACCTGCTAATCTGTTAACCTTAAGTTCCATTTTGTGGTATGCCAGTGTCTAGTTGCTGTTAGTAGGTTTTCCATGCCATGAATGTCATGTTTAGCTATAGTTTTCATCATGTGAACTTGCCATAAAGATGTTGCTGTTTTAAGGGTCCAAAATAATTCTAAGTCTGGAATCTTCTATATATTATTGCTATGTTTCCATGTGAATTTCCATTAATCTACAACCCCTTTGTGGTTGGTCCAATGGAGTGAATTGTAAACCATGTTATCCTTTGTTAGTTTGTGCCATTAGTTTTCAAGTATATGTTTTGTATCCTAGTTATTTTTTCTGTCAAACATGTCAATCTGATAAAGCTGTTGTTCCTTGCACCATGTTAATTTTTCTAAGTCTGAGAAACTGCTTATTTCAGATTGCCATGTTGGGTGGATCCTAGCCATGATTCTGTGCATAGTTTGATGTTTGTCCTATGGAGTTATTTGTAGTGCATCATGCCCACTACCATGTTGTAGATTTTCATGCCATGATAAGTCCTATAGCATATGTTTTTCTTGCTGTCAATTTGCCTTTAGAATATACAAGCTTTGTTAAAACCTGTTATTTTCATCAGGTCTGAAACTGTGTTCAAGTAGACATCTGGTGAGCTCATTTCCCATTGATCCGTGCCTCTAAACAATTAGATCATATGAGATGAATTACTGTGCCTCATGTAAACTACTTCCCATGTCTTGATTGTGTATTTTAGATTCCCGTAGCTTCTTGTTTTCATGTGTGCAAAATGGCATGTTGCTATTTTGGGCAGATTATCACTATAACTTGTGATGGTTGTAATTGTTGAACCGTTGCTCCGTATTGAACATGCCATACATGAAAATTACCTAGAATTTCGTGAAGTTTCATTATATCTTGTTGCATGAATGATTTAAAATGCTTGTGGTTCTCAGTTGCATACATTTTACATTCATGACATATTATCTTGTGTTGGTCATATCTTTTACACAGTAACTCTGCTTTGAATGATCTATATATGTAAATCACCTAGAATGACGTGTAGAATCACATGGTGCATTTTGTTTCACCGCTTAATAAATGTAAAATATGGTTAGTTCAGGTCTGGAACAATTTTGAAATTAACATATGGGGCTGTTTCGAAAATGCTATATGTTATTTCCGACCTCATTTGAAATGTCTAGATGTACATTTTGTTTATGCTTCACATCTTTCCATGTTTAACGACATTTAAGCTTGCGGTTTATATATACGAGAGTGAATTAAATGATTCGAATGTGGGCTTCACTTAATGTGTAGAGGTTGATTGTTCTGCTTTGCCATATCCTGCATAATTAAATAGTCATGCATCATATTTGATTGTGCATCATGTCATGAATATGTTGTGGTGTTTATCATGCGTTGATTGTTTTTTCGGATTGTTTCTTCTCGACAGGTTTTATAGGACAGCTATCCGACCTGCGATGTTGTATGGCGCGGAGTGTTGGCCAACAAAGAAATGACATATCCAACAGTTAGGTGTAGCAGAGATGCGCATGTTGAGATGGATATGTGGTCACACAAGGAAGGATCGGGTACGGAGTGATGATATACGAGAGAGACTTGGGGTAGCACCGATTGAAGAGAAGCTGGTCCAGCATCGTCTCAGATGGTTTGGATATATTCAACGGAGGCCACCGGAAGCGCCGGTGCATAGCGGACGGATAAAGCGTGCTGAGAATGTTAAGAGGGGTCATGGTAGACCAAACTTGACATGGGAGGAGTCCATTAAGAGAGACCTGAAGGTTTGGAATATCGACAAAGACTTAGCCATGGACAGGGGTGCGTGGAAGATAGCTATACACGTTCCAGAGCCATGACTTGGCTTTGAGATCTTATGGGTTTCAACTCTAGCCTACCCCAACTTGTTTGGGACTGAAAGGCTTGGTTGTTGTTGTCGTTTCTTCTCGACAGAGTTTCAAAGCTGATTCAGAGTGTGAGGATTCGTCCGACTACGCCCGTTCGTCTACTTCATGGATTTGTTCTTCTTCCAAAAGGGATCTCAGGCAAGATGATCATTTCCCTGGATACCACTACTATCATCGCTATGCTAGATGCCTCACTTCTGTCGTTATGTCTCACTACCTACCACTCGAATGTCAAGCTTCCTAACATTGCCATGAAAAGCCCCTAACCCCTCCACACCGCAACAAACCATTCTTATAGCTTTGCTAGTTGCAGGTGCAAGTTGTTTCCATGTGATAACATGGATATCTTGGGATATCACGATATTATTGCTATTTAATTTAATGTGCATAAATAGTTGGTAAAAGGTGGATGGCTTGGCCTTTTGCTTGGTGTTTTGTTACACCTTTGCCCCCTAGTTACTTGTGTACCAGTATTATGTTCCATATTGAGCGCGCCTAACATGCTTGGGGTTGTTATGGCCCCCCTTGATTTTTGTTTTGGGATAAAACTTTTGTGGCAAGGCCCAACATTGGTACTACATTTGCCTAATAACTAATAAATTGCATAGGGACCCGCCACCCCCCGTGCATAATTAATCAACCGCTGGGTCAGTGCTCCTCTTGAGTGTTGGTCCAAAATGGAGCACTGTGCGGGCCTACCCTGGGAAACTCAGGGGATTTCTATGAGGCCACCGTACGCGTCGTTTATCTGTCATGTGCTGAGAATGGGATACGCGGCTCCTATCTGGTTCGTCAACACGTCATGCGGTCTTGCTGGATGTGTTTTACCTTTCTTGAACGTCTTGTGCACAAGATTCGAGGATACTTTGGGCTATCTCGAGGTTGAGGTTTTCTAGCGGTATTTCGAGAAGACTGTGTGCTATTCCGTGGTTGACGTTTTCCACGCAGCTTGTGGCTAGTTTGTGATGGATGAGTTGGAGCACCCTTGCAGTGTTAAATATTTTCGAAAGCCATGCCCACGGTTATGTGGCAACTTGGAATTTTTTTTAACACCCGGTCATAGCAAACTTGAAGTAAACTCAAGTAAAATACACCAATCATGTGTGTGTAACCATAACAGTCACTTCTCGTGAGGTTTGAACCAAGAAGGTAACATGGTGGGATTATGATTGACTCGTAAGTAGGTGTTTAGGTTCACTTCTTGATCATTACTAGTTACATTCTATTTATGCATAGATCCCTCTTCTCATTCTTGTACTCATAAGTTAGCCACTCAAATAAATGCTTAGTGCTTGCTGCAACCTCACCACTTAACCATGACACACCCATTAAGCTTTGCTAGTCCTGATACCCTTGGAAATGAGATTGTTGAGTCCCTGTAGCTCACAGATTACTACAACAACAGTTGCATGTATTGGTAAAGCGATGTTTGTTTGATTATGTGTTCCTATTCTTCTTCCTCATCAATCATGGTAAGTGTTCTAGGACGTTAACGTGGGATTAGCATGGATGGATGCCATTTTATCATTTTATTTAGTACGTAGTCGGACCCTAGTTTTATGTATGATGGTTGATATTGATGCTTGTGCTGAGATGATCTTGAGTTAGCTTGTGGCGAGTGTAAGCCAATTCCATATACGCATCTCCTCTTTACATGTACTTGTAACGATATCCATTCTTGTGAAATGACGAGATGCGCTTCTATCCGTATCACGGCCCTCAAGCAAAAATAAGGATATGACCGCATCTTGGGTGTTACAAGTGGCAACCCACTTGTGCTTAAACGATGAGTATGACGTATGATAAAGTATTTTTGTTTGTCTTCTAAGTCAATATACTCATATATAGATGACTTTGTCATCGCCAAAGTGCTTGGTAGATACTAGAGTGGTTGTGCATATTTGCAATGTTTCATTTGACATCTTATTGTGTGGGCATGTTGGTATGCATATTTTTTCTCATTCGAGGATATCCAATTGTTGTTATTTGGTATTTCATTTTCTTTGGCCAATTTGATATACAAGAATGCATAAGTATCCCTCTCTAGCTATCTATGCTTTCTCATCTCAAATTCTATTCTAGCAAGCACTTTTCAGACCCTTTGTGTGAGGAGCACTCGAAGTTCCATCTCGACAAGGGGTAACTTCCAAAACCTCCCATGTGCCACTTGATCCGACCAACTCCACAAACTCGGTCCCACCGAAGCACTAGGGTTGATCCGGTTTTTGAACCTCGGTGAGACTTGTGATCTGCGTTGGGTTTTCTATGATGAGGAACGGGTTATCGCAGCATAATTCAGGTAAGTATTTCCCTTGATTAAGAAACCAAGGTTTATTGAACCAATAGAAATATCAATCCTCAACCGTCTTTAGCGACTGCACACAAAAGAGAAAACAAATTGCACCCAACGCGGGCAGGCGTGTTATCAGTCCCCTTGATCTCGTTATTTGCAAGCGAATGAGGCGTGTAGATAATTGTAGATAGTTGTGACTTGCAAAAAAAAATAAAAGACAAATAATAAAAGTGAGGAAATATAAATTTTCCGAATATATAAGTGAATAGACCCGGGGGCCATAGAGTTCTGTAGTGCCATCTCTCATGAAAGCAACATATGGTGGGTAAACATATTACTGTTGGGCAATTGGTAGAACATCAGATAGTTATGTGATTTTCATGGCAATGGTCATGTATATATAGGCATCACATCCATAAAAAAATAGGCCGACTCCAGCATGCACCTACTACTGTTACTCCACCCTTCGACTCCTATCCATTATGCATCTAGAGTATTAAGTAAACAGAGTACAACTTGGAGAACAATGACATGATGCAGACAAAGTAAACTTAACAAATATGAATAAACCCCATCATTTTATCCTTAGTGGAAGCAACAAAAAGAAACAACTTGTCCCCTCATGTCATTGGGATATACAAAATCGCGAGGTTGAACCCACCACAACGCACCCCTCTCTCTGAAGAAACACCAAACTACTTGGTGAAAGCAATTCAATAGATGAGAGAGAATTACGAAGCTATGATAATCATGCAAATAAGAGAAGACTCAAATATGTTTTCATGAATAATTTGAACATAAACCAATAATTAATTATATCCCAACAAACACAACATACAAAATAATTACATCACATAGATCAAAGCAAAGATGCGATGATTATTGTACTTTAGGTCAAGAGAGAGAGATAGCCATCTAGATACTAACTACAGACCCATAGGTCTGTGTTGTGAACTACTCACACATCATCACTAGGGCACCAAGGTTGATGAAAATGCCCTCTATGACCGATCCCCTCTGGTAGGGTGCCAGAACGGAGCTCCAGATGCGATCACCATGGAACAGAGACTTGTGGCAGCGTAAAAAGTGTTTTGCGTATATCTTTTGGCTTTCCGGAATATTTGTGAACTTATAAGCTAGAGAGCAGGGCAAGAGGGGCCATAGGGGAGCGCCAAGGCAACACGGCGAGCCCACCCCCTAGCCGCGCCCTATTTCCTTGGGGGCCCCACGTGTGGCGTCAAGTTTTCTCCCAAGCTTCCAAGTCTTCTTTTGGTCTAGTAAAAATCATAAATTTTTTTTGTGTCAATTGGACTTCGTTCGGTACTGAAAACATGAAAAACAAAAAACATGCAGAAAACAGCAATTGGCACTCGACACTGGGTTAATAGGTTAGTGCTAAAAAACAATTGGTGAATTATGACCCAAAAAGTATCCTAAGATGATAATGTAACAACATGGAACAATAAAAAATTATAGATACATTGGAGATATATCAATCGGTACCACCGTTTTTTGAATCTTGGACTCATCGAGCTTGGTAGATACTAGAGTGGTTGTGCATGGTTGCAATGTTTCATTTGATATCTTAATATTTGAGCATGTTGGTATGCATATTTTTGCTCATTCGAGGATGTCCAATTCTTGTTATTTGGCTCTTCATTTTCTTTGTCCAATTGGATATACAAGAATGCCTAAGTACCCCTCTCTAGCTAATCTATGTTTTTTCGTCTCAAATTCTATTCATGCTTCATGATAAAATTTGAGCAAGCACTTTTCAGACCCTTTTCAGACCAAATACCTATCAAGTCGTTCTCACAAATTATCTTTCACTTGTTCTACTCTGTACTTTCCTATCAATGCGTCACATCCCTAGTTTTCAGTTGCTTTGTGCCTAGCTAGAGTGTGCATTATATTTAAATTTGTTCTAATTTGAAAGGGGAATAAGAAACCCTAGCACCTCACCTAATTAAAACCATTCGAAAAGATATGATTTTCAATGAACCCAAAATGACCTTAAAAAATGATCATCCTTTCTGATATATATTGGCAACAATATTTCAGGGATGCATTTTTTTTACACATCCCTTTTGGCATTTAAATTAACCCAACAAAGCCTCTGAAAATATCAATTAATGCACTATAATTATTTAGTTGCTCCAATTTTTTTGAAACTTTTGTGGGAGTTTGAAAATAATCAAACTATATTTTATAAAATGTTTCAGACATTTTGGGCTAAGTGTTTTGGCCAAATAAAAGAAAACAAATGTCAGAAATAAACAAAACAGAGATAAAACAGAATTGAATCAAAAAGAAAAACTAACTTGGCCACCTACTTGGAAGTGAAGGCCCAGCCCACCCTTGGCTGTCGTCTTCCTCCTGCCTACTGGTAGAGGAGGAGATGGCCGCCGCTCGCTGTGCCGTCGGCACACACCTAGCTGCCTCGTGCCTCCTCCGTCGAGCTGGTGAGGAGGATAACCTCTAGAGGAATTGTCCCAATCACCTCCTCCTCCTCCTTTCAACCCTCTTCTTCTCCCCTCATCTCTGCTCCGCCATGGCTATCGCACCTGAAGGTCGTCGCCGTCGCTTCGCCTCTCCAGTCACTCCCCCTATCATTTGACTAGGCCTCGAGCTCCGCTATGACCTGTTGCTGCTCCTCGTTGAGCCACACCTTGCCAGATGCTGCAGAATGCCAGGGCCGTCGTCGCCTTCAACCTCTGGCCACTGAAGCTGTCGTCGTCGATTCGTCGTCGTCAAGCCATCCCCGAGCCCACTTTCAACGGCTATGACACCGCTGTGAGTTGAGGAGCCCATTCCCCTCCTTCTCCTATTCGACTGAGCGCCGTAGCCTCCGATTTCATCGGACCCCGAAGAGCTCCGTTGTGTGAGCTCGACGCCGGTGACACTCTAGTGCTTCTCAGGTCGAGTCAATGCTACCATTGGGATCAAGTGCTCGTGTAGAGCATGTAGGTGGTCTCAGGAGGGGATCTCACCCCATGTAGCCTCGACCCCGAGCTCACCCGAGCTCCGGCGGCCGCCAAGCTTGCCGCTGGCGATGCTCTGGTCCATCTTAGCCCCTCGGGCTTGCCCCATTAGACGCGTCGGTGAGTGGCCATTCGATAGGTGGTCTCCGCCGTTGTTTTGGTCGCCGAAGGGTGAAACCCGAACCCCTCCGTCGTCTCTAGTGCCTTCGGCGGTTAAACGCCGGTGAGCCCGACCCCGCTGATCACCAGGTTTGGCCTCCTGGGTCACTCGCAAGTGGGACCAGCCCTAGGTTTAATTTGTGTTAAATTAAAATAATTAATTTGCTTAATTAAATCCTAAATAGTAAGTGGCAGTGGGCCTAGCCCCACTAATTAAGTTTAAAGTTCAATTCTAATTCCTAATTAAAGATTGTGTCACTGACATGAGGACCCCACATGTCAAGTTTGACCTCCAACGGTCAGGGATGTCATTTTTCTCGTTTGATTTTGTTTGTAGTCGGGCCCTGCTTTTGTGTATGATGGTTGTTATTGATGGTTGTATTGAGATGATCTTGAGTTAGCTTGTGGCGCATGTAAGCCAATTACATATACTTATCTCCTCTTTACTTGTACTTGTAACGATGTCCATTCTTGCAAAACGACGAGATGCGCTTCTATCCCTAACGAGGCCCTAGAGCCGAAATAAGGATAAGATCGGATCTAGGATGTTACAAGTTGGTATCAGAGAAATACCGACATAGGAACACCCTTGATTGATCGAACTTGGCCAAGTCGAGTCTATTTTTTTTGAGTTTAGTTATATATGAGAGAGTTGGTTTCTTTGTACTCCTCTTCTATGATGTGGCGAGGATTCCTAACGTAGGAATTTTAATTCTACCCCTCTTCTCTCTCATTTTTGTAGGATCATGCAGGTATTTTGGAACCTCTTTGATGTCGATGCGATGGAATTTTGTACTTGATGCCTCTTGCTTTCGGGAAGTAGAGTTCCAAGGGGTTCTCGACACATCGTTATCGTTCAGTTTCCTTAGTATCTAAGGATGTGAATGTTCGAAATTGCTTCTATACTCTTTGTGGCGAGAGGAGTTTGGCATCACCTAGTACTAGGGAGAGCGTCTAGATGTACTTCCATAATTGGTATGGTTGTGATTATGAGGGTGTGAGGTAGATGAGTTTCCGAGACCTCATGTTATGTATTGACGAATGTGATACATTTGGAGCGTAGTATCATGTTAGGAGTTGTCTGAGATTTCGGGAGTTCTCAGGTGGTAATTCAAGTAGTTACATAGGATTATGTTTGCAACAAATGCCTAATGGGTTATGTATTTGTTTCCGACTTAATTTGCATTCCTCATCCTTTGTTTTTTTGGAGTATTGTAACTCGAGTTGCCTCGATGTCAAGTGGAGATTTCATATCTTTCTTAAGCGGTGTTCCCATATTTCTATGATAGTGATAATCCTTTTGCTCAATCAAATTGTCATGTAAAGTATTTCCATCTGTAGTGCTTCTCGTCAAGTGAATTCAATCCTCTCCAATATTTGCAACATCTATCCTCATATTTCCTTTTTGGAATTTGCTTCATCCATCCTAAGATTTTCTTTGTTTTCCCACCCACCTCCCCGTTTTATTCAATGATTAAATTATTGTCCAAGTGCCTTTCTTTCATTGTTGCTTCCGCTATATTTTCTCTCGTATGGTATCCGATGATTTATTGTGAAGATGCTCAGTGCTAAGTTCATCGTTTCTTCGTCTCCGTGTTCTTCCCCGATGGATTTGATTCAACCTCTCGGTGTTCATCATTTATTTTTTCATTCATACAATGCCTTCCGATGTTGGAAAATCTTAGCCAATCCTCTCTTGTTTATCCACCTTTCTATTCTATCAATAGTGCTGAAGACATATGAGAAGCTTCATCTTTTCATTCAAATATTTTCAAATTATTTTGAGGGTCTCACCTCATCAAGTTCTTAATTTGTACCCATGCAGTATCTCCTTCTAAGCAATCGATTGTGGTGTTTTATTGTGATTGGGCCCATAACCCTTTCGAGTGGGCCCATAACTCACATGTGTTTGGGAGGATCTTACGTGACTCTTCTAGTCTTTTCCGGAGAACTCAAGTTCTTTTGTAATATGACGTAAGAAATATTTTTCATCACTCATATTTCTTCCATAAGATTGCTTTGAATTATTTTCATCGTTAGCTCAACCTATTCCTTTATTCTTGTTCCAGTGTATCTCAACAATTCATGGTGATGTTTCTCGCCATCATTCCCTGCTTGAAGATCGAAGGAGAGATTCTCTTAAATCTATGTCCTTTCTTCTGAAGATTCATCATGGCATCTTGTTGTGATCCTCTAAAACTATTTTCGATCCTGAGAAACTCCCTCCATACCTATCTGGAGCATTTCAATGTTGGTTTCATTTCTCGATCCTCCAAAGGACATAATTTTAGAAGATTTCTTCATTCTCAGCTTTCAGCTTTCATTCTCAAATCCTTCTCAATTGTTGTCTCCTTGTATGTATTCCAATTCTTATCGATGATTTTTCAAGAGTTCTTAAAGTTCATGGTATTCTCTCTTCAATATTTTCAAGAAGAATAAGTTGTATGCTAAATCCATTTCTTGTCATCAGTTTAACTTGATGTTGGATAAGCATAATATAATTCTTATTCTACTTTCACCAAAGTTATTTCAATCCTTCTTTCGGAGTTGTTCATGATATCAAGTTATTTATACCAAATTCTTCATATTTTCTTTTCCAGAGTTCCAAATTTTCTCAAGTATCTCTTCGTGAAATTCCATCAAAATCTTTGCAAGGTCATAATCTTATTATTTTGAACCTTCATTTCTTTTGACCGTTCTTTTGTTTCGGAGGTTGCTCTCTTCGATCCGTCATCTCGTCTTGTTCAGATCATGTTCATCCTTGCTTGTCCATTTAACTAGAGTGTTGTATTATCTTTACAAGTTCTCTTCATCTTATCAATCTTTCTTCTCTTTCCTACCGAAGTGCTCCCGAATTTCTTTGAAACTTTTGCTTGTTCCTCATGCCATTGTTCATCGCTTCCAACCTCTAAGTTTTGTTGGTTTCACTTGTTTGTCAAAGAGGCAACTAAGTTTTAACTCTTCCTTTTCTCTTCCTATTCTCATTCTAAGATCTCGGGTCGAGATCTCTTGTTAGTGGAGGAGAGTTGTAACAGCCCGACACCGATGCTCCAGAAGATTCCCTTTTTATTTCGTTATCACCGTGTGATTTATTTGGTTGTCGCATTCTTCATCGCATCATGCGCATCATCCACATTGAATCAACACTTTCTTGTCATCTTTTTTCAAAACTTGCATCCATTATTAGTTTTCGGTTCTCTACGTTCTCGTCGACGACCGTTTCGGGACTGACCACACACGCACGTGCCTGCGACATCATCAAAATATTGTTTTTCAAAGTGTTTATAAAATTCGAAAGTTGTCGTCCGATCTTAATATAGTGTAGACAAACCGCGTGTGAAATTTCATCGCATTTAGAAGTCGTTTGATAGCCGAACTTGTAAACTTATAGCAGCACTATAGCCTGTAAAATCGCACACGTTTTCGGTATTTCAAAACAAGTCACGGGCCATAACTTTCCTCTCTTCTTAGCCCAACCCCTCTACATAGCCCACATAGCCCAACTAACCTATCTCCGCAATTGAGCCGTCCGATCTTAATCGGAGGGCTCGAAATAGTGTAAAATTTCTTAACCTAGCCCTCCCTTGCTATATATGGACACCCTAGCTTCCAAATTTGGAAACACTAAGTCACCTCTAGAAATCCGCGCCTCCATCCACTCCCACCTCTCAGCCACCGCCATCTCCATCCCTTCCAACGCGTAGGGCCCGCCGATCCCATCGAAGGCCCGCCCCAGCCCGAATGCCTCACGCCGGCCGCAACCTGTGCCTCCATGCACGAGCTATGCGCCTCCCGAGCTCCTTTGCGAGCTGTCATGGATGTCGGCAACCAACCCCGTCACCCGCGCCTCCGGCAACCTCACCGCCGATGAGCCACCATGCCGGAGCCCATCGTGCCCCATCTTCCCTCTTCCCTCTTCTCTCCTTCAATCTCTCTATTTCTCAACTCCTTGTTTGTCCCTCCCAATGCAAGAACCTCGCGGGAGTGCTACCCGCCTTGCCGCGCCTAGATCCATCTAGGAACCAATTGGGGTGACATGTTCCTGTCTCCGCCAGCCGCCCCTGCTCGCCACTTGGGAGTCAACAACACCGCTGCCTTGCAAGTTCCACCATGGATGCCTCTACAGCGCTCGCAGGAGGAAATGTTTTCTTGCCCAGCGTGCCACTCACTACCGCGTGTGGGCCTGCCTCCCTGCGCAAGGCCCAGCTATGCGCCAAGCCCATCTAGCGCCTCTAGCCTCGGCTTGCACAACGCAATGCCCCGAGCCGTCCCAGGGTCGAGGGTGAGCAGCCAAAATCTATCCGACGCCCATTGCATGTTATTGCTGTATGACACCCATGTGTGTTTCATCAAGTGTAAACTTTAGCCCCTAGTGTTTTTTTCTTCGGTTCACCAAATATCATGACATTTCATAATTACATAAAAATGCCACTATTTAAAAATGTTAATAAAAGACTAACTGCGTAATGGATGAAAATATTTTATATATGTAAAATCTTCAGAATTTTGTGTAGATTAATAATATCCAGTTATCGCATGTGTTAAAATTTTTTAACTTCCTATTTTCATTTATTTTGTGTAAATGCCATGCTAAAATGATTTATTTCATAAGAAAATAACCATAGCACCAAATTTAATAAACTTTATATGAAAAATCATCTACTCTTCGTGCACTACATGATTGTGGAATTTGCATGTATAATAGGTTACATCTACATGCTCAAATATCTGTTGGAAAAATGCTTATTGAATAATTTTAAAATTTGATTTTTTTCGAACTTGCGTCGATTGTTGCATCTAATCCGTAGGTCTTTTGCATGTGATTCCTTCATGTGATTTGTTCTGTGTGATGTCTACAATGATGCCATGTGTGTGATTGCCATGTAAATCATCTCTATCATGTCAATATGTTGCTCTAAAGGTGTTATCATGTCAAAAGTGCTAATTTGTTAATGTTAAGTTCCATTTTGAGAAGGTCGAATTAAAGAAAACATGCCTATTTTGAATTTGTCCCAATGGAGTAATTTGTAGTATGCCATGTCTAATTGCTGTTAGTAGGTTTTCCATGCTATGAATGTCTTGTTTAGCTATAGTTTTCATCATGCGAACTTGCCATAAATATTTTGTTGTTTTAAGGTTACAAAATAATTCTATGTCTGGAATCTCCTATATATTTTTTCTATGTTTCCATGTGAATTGACTTTAGACTACAACCCCTTTGTGGTTGGTCCAATGGAGTGAATTGTAAAGTATGTTATGCTGTGTTAGTTTATGACATTAGTTTTAAAGTATATGTTTTTCATCCTAGTTAATTTTGTTGTCAAACATGTCAATCTAATAAAACTATTGTTTCTCGCACAATGTTAATTTTTCTAAGTCTAAGAAACTGCTTAGTTCAGGTTGCCATGTTGGGTGGATGATAGGCATGATTCTGTGCATAGTTTGATGTTTCTCCCGTGGAGTTATTTGTTGTGCATCATGCCCACTACCATGATGTAGATTTTCATGCCATGATAAGTCTTCTAACATATGTTTTCTTTCTATCAATATGCTTTTCAGAATAAACAAGCTTTGTTAAAACCTCTTATTTTCAGTAAGTCTGAAACTGTGTTCAAGTAGTCGTCTTGTGAGCTCATTTCCCATTGATCCGTGCTTCTAAAAAAATAGATCTTGTAAGATGAATTATTGTGCATTATGTAAATTACTGCCCATTTCTTGATTGTGTATTTTAGATTCCTGTAGCTTGTTGTTTTGATGTGTGCAAAATGTCATGTTGTTGTTTTGCGCAGATTATCACTATAACTTGTGTTGGTTGTAATTGTTGAAACTTGCTCCATTTTGAACATGCCGTACATGAAACTTGCCTAAAATTTCGTGCAGTTTCATAATATATTGTCGCATCCATGCTTTAAAATGTTTGTGGTTGTCATTTGCATACATTTTGCATTTATCACATATTAACTTGTGTTGGTCATATCTTTTAGACCGTAACTCTGCTTTGAATGATCTATACATGTAAATTGCCTAGAATTATGTGTAGAATCACATGGTGGTTTAATAAATATAAAATATGGTTAGTTTAGATCTAGAGAAATTTGGAAATCAACATATGGGGTCGTTTCGAAAATGCTATATGTTGTTTCTGACCTCATTTAAAATGCCTAGACAGACATTTTATTCATGCTTCACGTCTTGCCGTGTTTAACAACATTTAAGCTTGCAGTCTGAATAAACAAGAGTGAATTAAATGATTTAAGTGTGGAGTTTCATCAATATGTAACTCGTTGCATATTGAGCTTCATTTAATTTGTAGAGGTTGATTGTTGTGCTTTACCATATCTTGCATAATAAAATGGACATGCATCATATTTGATTGTAAATCATGTCATGAATATGTTGTGGTGTTTATCATGTGTTGATTGTTTGTTTCCAGATTGTTTCTTCTCGACTGAATTTCGAAGCCTATTCGGAGTGTGAGGATTCGTTCGACTACGCCGGTTTGTCTATTTCATGGTTTCGTTCTTCCTCCAAGCGGGATCTCAGGCAAGATGACCATTTCCCTGGATACCACTACTATCATTGCTATGCTAGATGCCCCGTTCTATCGTTATGTCTCGCTACCTACCACTTGAATTGCAAGCCTTCGAACATTGCCAAGAAGAGTCTCTAACCCCTCTACATCCCAGCAAACCATTCTTATAACTTTGCTAGTTGCAGGTGCAAGTTGTTTGCATGTGATAACATGGAAATCTTGGGATATCACAATATTATTGCTATTTAGTTTAATGCGCATACATACTTGGTAAAAGGTAGAGATGAGCTTTTATCCCTATCGAGGCCCTCGGGCGGAAATAAGGATATGACCGCATCTTGGGTGTTACAAGTGGAAACCCCACTTGTGTTTAAACGATGAGTATCACGTATGATCAAGTATTTTTTTGGCTCCTAAGTCAATATACTCATATATAGATGACTTCGTCATCGCCAGAGTACCTGGTAGATACTAGAGTGGTTGTGCATGTTTGCCATGTTTCGTTTGACATCTTATTGTGTGAGCATGTTGGTATGCATATTTTTGCCCATTTGAGGATATCCAATTGTCGTTATTTGGCATTTCATTTTATTTGGACAATTGGATATACAAAAATGCATAAGTACCCCTCTCTATCTATCTATGCTTTCTCGTCTCAAATTCTATTCATGCTTTATCACAAAATTTGATGAAGCACTTTTTGGACCCTCTGTGTGAGGAGCATCCGGAGTTCCGTCTTGACAAGAGCTAACTTCCAAAACCTCCCATGTGCCACTCGGTGCGACCAACTCGGTTCTACCAAAGCACTAGGGTTGATCTGATTTTTGAACCTCGGTGACACTTGTGATCTGCGTTGGGTTTACTCTGAAGAGGAATGTGTTATCGCAACATAATTCGGGTAAGTATTTCCCTCGATTAAGAAACCATGGTTTATCGAACCAATAGGAATATCAATCCTGAATTGTCTTCAATGGCTGGACACAAAAGAGCAAACAAATTGCACCCAACACGGGCAAGAGTGTTATCAAACCCCTTGATATCGATATTTGCAAGCGAATGAGGTGTGTAGATAATTGTAGATAGTTGTGACTTGCAAAATAAAATAAAAGGCAAATAATAATAGCGAGGAAATTATAAGTTCGCTGAATATATAAGTGAATCGACTCGGGGGCCATAGTGTTCCGTAGTGGCATCTCTCATGAAAGCAACATATGGTGGGTAAACAAATTACTATTGGGCAGTTGATAGAACATCGGATAGTTATGTGATTTTCACGAAAATGATCATGTATATATATTTATCACATCCATAACAAAAAGGCCGACTCCTACCTACACCTACTACTATTACTCCACCAATCGGCTGCTATCCACGATGCATCTAGAGTATTAAGTAAAATAGAGTAATGCTTGGAGAACAATGTAATGATGTATACAGAGTAAACTCAACCAATATGAATAAACCCCATTGTTTTACCCTTAGTGGCGGAAACACAAAGACACATCTTGTCCCCTTATGTCACTAAGATATAGAAACTCTTTAGGTTGAACCCACCACAACGCACCCCTCTCACTGAAGGTACACCAAATTACTTCGACAAAGCAATTAGATAGATCTGAGAGAATTACGAAGCTATGATGATCATGCAAATAAGAATCATAAAACTTAGATAAGACTAAAATATTTTTTCATGAATAATTTGAACATAAACCCATAATTCATTGGATCCCAACAAACACAACATACAAAAGAATTACATCGGGATAGATCAAAGCAAAGATGGGATGGTCATTGTATTGAAGATCAAGAGAGAGATAGCCATCTAGATACAAACTACAAACCCGTATTTCTATGGCGAAGAACTCACACATCATCACGAGGGCACCAAGGTTGATGAAGAGGCACTCAGTGATCAATCCCCCCTCCGACAGGGTGCCGAAACAGAGCTCGAGATGGGATCATCGTGGAACAGAGACTTGCAACAGCGTGAAAAGTATTTTGCGTATATCTTTAGGCTTTGTGGAATATTTGTGACTTTATAGGCCATACAACACGACCATAGAGGAGCGCCAAGGCATCAGGGCACGACCATCCCTGGCCGCTACCTATTTCCTTGGGGGCCCCACATGTGGCTTCGGGTTTCCTCTAAAGCTTCCAAGTCTTCTTTTTGTCTAGAAAAAATCATAAAAAAGTCTCGTGGCAATTGGAATTCGTTTGGTATTAAAAACATGAAAACTAAAAAACTCGCAGAAAACAACAATTGGCACTAGGCACTTGGTTAATAGGTTAGTGCTCAAAAATAATATAAATTGGTGAATTATGATCCAAAAAGTAACCTAATATGATAATATAACAACAGGAACAATAAAAAATTATAGATATGTTGGAGACATATCACTCGGTACCACCGATTTTTAAATCTTGGACTCACAGAGCTTGGTAGATACTAGAGTGGTTGTGCATTTTTGCCATGTTTCATTTGACATCTTTTTGTGTGAGCATGTTGGTATGCATATTTTTGCTCATTCGAGGATGTCCAATTGTTGTTATTCGGCTCTTCATTTTGTTTGTCCAATTGTATATACAAGAATGCCTAAGTACCCCTCTCTAGCTACTCTATGCTTTCTGGTCTCAATTTCTATTCATTCTTCATTAGAAAATTTGAGCAAGCACTTGTCACACCCTCTGTGTGATGAGCAGTCAGAGTTCCGTCTCGACAAAAGCTAACTTCCAAAACCTCTGATGTGCCACTAGGTGTGACCAACTCCACAAACTCGGTCCCACTGAAGCACTAGGGTTTATCTCAGTTTTTAACCTCGGTACCACCGATTTTTAAATCTCAGACTCACCTTGTTTCCCTTCCCCTGGAAGTTAAGAAACTAGGTTTCACAGAAATGGTAAAATCAGTGTCACTGACAGCAGGAGGGTATATAATCCCGTGAACCCAAGATTGAAAATTACTTCAACTCTTCGACCTCCAACACCCCTGTGCTGCTGTGCTCGAGTCTCTGGACATCACCCTTTATCTCTCGTGCGCCCTAGCCACACGAGTCCTTCGCTGTCGACCACAATCTTACCCGCCGTCATCGCTGTAGCGTAACCAACACCAAGTCAGGGCACAATTTTACCCCCTTTTCCGCTTCCAAAGTTTAAATATTGCACAATAGGACCAGTTCATCATCTTGCCACGACTTGCAATACATCTATCCACAGAGAAATTCTATTAGATTGTTGAACGGATTTTTTGGTTTAGATCTCTACTGTGTGTGTCTCGGAGTCACCGAGTTGGTACGGCTCGGTGTTACCGACTCGTAGTCTAGGGTTTCTAAGAACTACCTTTGTGAGACCGAGTTTCTCTTTCGGTGAAACCGGAAAGAGTGGCCAATTTTGTGTTTAAGAGATAGTCAGTCTCACAGAGTCTCACATTTTCAACTGGGTGGAACCGAAAGGCACTTAGGAGAAACTTAATACTAAGATTTTGAGTTCAAGATTTTGCAAAATGTCTGTGTTTTGTGATTCTCATCTTTTCCTACTCCTCTATACCTATTCAAAAGGTCAGCCTATGAGTATGTTAGGTTCTGAGGACAGCCAGAATGCTTACACAAAGAAGAGTGTGGAAGTTGATTCAGGCATAAGTTCCGAGAGGAGTTTGTCAGACCTAGGCACCCCCAGTTTTGATGGCTTGCCCAAGGCAACCACCAGGGCTAGGAAGAAGCATAATTTAGATGAAGAGGATGAATACTTCATCCCAAATGACACAACTTCCAAAAGGAAGGCTGTGATAAAAGAGTATGGCAACCCAAATATAGTGAGGCCCCCTCAATCTACAACAGGGGGAGCTAAAACTCTAGTGGCTGCTACCACCTCCAAGCCTGCCAAGAAGAGGGCCAGGACGAGAATTGTCCACGTTGTTGGAAGGCCAATTGTAACGACTAAGATACTGTCCTTTCCGATTTTGTGAACGAGGCCCCAATATGGAAAGAAACGCATCTAAGCGTTTCGCAAGCACGGTAACATAGCACATACATAATAATAGAATGACAAATAGGGAATCATCTGTCATCTCATAGAATATATCAGAGTTTACATCACACATGTATTCAAACAAGGTAGATCTGCTACGGACTACATAACATGAGAAAAGGCTATGCTACCCTCCATGCTTGCCCACGATCACGACCATGCCTCAGTCTTCTGGATAGTTCACATGCATGCGGTCGTTCTCCTCATCGTACTGCCACGCCAGCTGCGTGTCGTCGGGATCACCTGTGTTAGGCGTACCTGTACCTGTTGGGGTGTTGAAGTAATCTGTGAGCCAATGGGACTCAGCCATCTATGACCTCGGTGCCAGAACTAGTCAAGTTATTAGGTAAGGAAGGTCAGTGTTTAGGTAACAGCATCCTAAGCTTTTATGGTGGCTAGCTTACGTAGAACAAGTATTGAAGGTGGTCTATACTAGCGGGCGAAGACTAGCTGATCAAGAAGTGATCCTGAACACCTACTTACGTCAATCATAACCCCACCGTGTTCCTGATCGAAGAGAGGTATTCGAAGGGGACACTCACGGTTACGCACTCAGTTGGCAATTTTATTAGGTTATGTTCAAGTTATCTATAACCGGATGTTAACAAATTTTCAAGTTGCCACATAACCACGGGCACCGCTTTCCGAAAGATTAAACCCCACAGGGGTGCTCCAACTAGTCCATCACAAACGGTCATGGGCCACAAAGTAATCCTCTATCACGAATCTCGTGATCTCCTCAGATTCCTTAGAGGAACACCTCAACTCTGGGGAGAACCAAAGATTCACCGGGATTCCTATACGCAAGATATATCGCTAAGGTAAGACAAGACTAGCAGGATTTCCCGACATGTCGATGACCCCGATAAGAGCTGCGTATCTCAGTCTCAGGACACGCCGGATAAGCGAAGCGTACAGTGGCCAGAGATATCTCCCGAGTTGCCCTGGGATGGCCCCGCACGGTGCTCTAGTTTGGACCAACACTCATGAGGAGCACTGGCCCAGTTTGTTGATTAATTCCTTGGGGTAGCTATTCCTATGTAGAATATTATTAAGTGATTAGAAAATTAACACGAATGTTGGGTCCTGCCGGACAAGTCTTAACACTACACGATTTATCAAGGGGGTCCCCATGACAACCCCGAACGTGTTAGGAGCGATCAGTTATGGAATCAAACACCGGTAGCCGGTAACTATGGCGGCAATAACGGAACAAAGCACCCGGTAAAAGGCTAGGCCTTCCGTTATTTACCAGGTATATAGGTGCAATAATTAAATATCATATTTAATATAGTGATATCAAACTCATGTTATCACATGAGACAATTGCAACTGCAACTAGCAATGCTAACATTAGAAGCTGAGCAAGCCTACTTAGCCATTCAATATTTGCTAGGAGGGGATGAAAGTGCGTTATATCGACTAGAGGGGGGGTGAATAGGAGATTTTTCGAATTTCATCACTCAGGAAATTCCTTTTGAGGAAATTCCTCACTGATGACTAACTTACAGCGGAAACAGTAAAGGATCAGAAGTGCAACGTTTCACAACAGCAGTTTTTCAGAGTGAAGAATGTGAAAACAGATTGCACAGTGAGCAGGCACGCAGAATACAGATGAGGATTAACTAACGTGAGGAATTTGGGGTTGAGGAAATTCAAAGAAAGTCTTCCACAAATTCTTCAAACAGTCGTAGTGAAAGTCATCAACACATAATACGAGGAAAGTAAGGAGTTGAGGAATTAGAATCCGTTTCTCACAGAAGACAGTCGTTGATGACCCAGTTCCAACTGCGGTGACAGTCGTACATCTGGTTTGGAGCGGCTTGGTATTGAAACCAAAGGACACCCAGTCCCGGGACACACAATCCCTACCGTATTCTCCTTGAGCTAAGGACACACAGTCCTCGCCCAACACTCGTGGTAAGTCTTCAGGGCAGACTTCCAAACCCTCACAAACTTGGTCACCCGGCGATCCACAATTGACTGCTGGAAAGCTCTAGACCATGACGCCTAACCTTCTGGAGGATGCACAGTCCTCAAAGGTAGAAGGCTTCAGTCCCACACAGGAACAACTTCTTCAGTGATGCTCAATCACTAGGTTTGGTTTGTGGATTCGGTGGGTGGTGTATTTCCTCACCGATGAATTACTCTCGAAGGCTCTGAGGAATTTGGGTTGCTCTTATGACAAGTGTCAGTTTCTAACGGAGCAGCCAACCAGCTAGTGGTTGTGGGGGTGGCTATTTATAGCCTGGGAGCATGCCGACATGATTTGACACTAATGCCCTTAAATAATATGACCGTTGGAGTGGATAAGACCAGTGACTTGGCGTGGCTATCGAAACGGTCGGAACCCTCAACTGTGAGAGTCCTCATGTCACTCATATTCCTCACTTTGAGGCTTTTGGTAGGAGTAGGCTTGGGTTGAGCATCATGAGGAAATTCATTCTATAGTGTAACTTCGACCCCCTTTAATAGTACGATGTTCCTATTACTCAAATGCGAAGAAAGTAAAACAGAAAGTGTAAATCTTCATGCTTCAAATTCTTCAGAATGATTTTCTTCAGGAACCACCGGACTTCTCAATATCAGTATCTTCATGAGGAATATCAATTTCATCGCAGATTCCTCGCGATTCATTTCTTCAGCTTCAGACCAATTTCTTCAACTGAAGACATATATTTTTAGTTGTCGATATTCTTCAAATATCTCAAACTCCTCAGTGACTTATAGATCATGTGTACACTCATAAACACATTAGATACTTAACCTATAAGTCTTCAAACCACCAAAATCACTAAGGGGCACTAGATGCACTTACAGGGGAAAAGTGTTTGGGTTTCATGGCAATATCAGGAGGAAATTATTTTAGTGGTAGGCAGCGAGCATATGACGAAGGAAACGTGAATCTAGCATAACAAGTCTAGAGATGGAATCAAGGTCATATCATCTTGTCTGTGATGTCCTCAGCTTGGAACTGCTCTTGTTCGTCCTGCACGTACTCTCCCGGATCCACGTACTCGTTCTCCGATCCCGGTGCTACCCAACATAAAAATAACATCCAATTAACAGCAGCACAACAAGATGCAACAAGCACATGATGCATGAGATGAGAATGGACATGCATCTCTATTGTAGCTACTTGCACATGCATGAGAAGGAAATACAACTTTTGGATAGAACTGTACTCTAAGATATCTTTACCTGCGTGAGGATGCATCACGCGAAAACGATGCAAAAACATATAAAGAACGTTACGAACGGAGCTACGGATCATTCGGAAACAATGAAACAACAACGGAGTCCTACGGATCAAATCCATCACAACACACTCCAATGGCATACTTTTTGTATTCCCAGGTTGGCAAAACACAAAACAAACAATTATGGATGGGGTGGCACAAGGAATATCACCACACCGTCAACTATGCACTCACAAGCATCAAAACATCAAAACTATACAATCTGTCCTAAACAGCATCATAGCAGTTTGAGAGCTACATGCAAAGCACCTACCGCCACTCAAATGTGCCAAATAGGATATGTGGAAGAAGCTATTCAAAATCTCTACAAGCCTGAGCAAAAATATAATACAAAGGATTTTCACATAGAAAGATCTACAACTGCTAACTTGGACAAAAATATAAGTTTTCACGGAATTGGTGAAAATCTCAGATTCTCACTAGCTGTTTATGCTCTGAAGCATTTTGACAGCACCCAAAACAATATCTACAGGAAGCCAAATGGAATGAAAATTGACAGAGAGTTAGACAAACACAAAGCTACAACTTCTCAGTTTATTGTAAGGGCTGATTCCGAACACATAAACTTCTACAAGCACAACTACAAGGGAAGAAAATAACAGCAGTTTCTGAGACTTAGTGAAAATCACAGATTTTCACTAAACTGGAATTTTCAGCCACATGCCTACTTTGACTAGGCACAACTTGCACATATGAAATCCTAAGCATGAAACAAAACCAACATGTTGTAGAAGGGTTCACTCTCTACTGCCACAACAAGGATTCATCTTCTTGGGCTCATCACATCACATGGAACCAAGCTCTAAACATGGAACAAAACAGAAATATGACATTGTCAGGAAGTGTTCCAAAGTGGAATCTGATCCCACCATTGGATTCCTGGGATGATTCTACCCCAAAAACATATATAATACATAGGCACTTGCATAAAACAATTGGGCACAAAGCTAAGAAGAAAATGAGCATGGAATTACATAGAGGTGAATAGTGCATCATCACATGTGCTTCTCACTAGATTATCACCTACACATCCACTTGCACACTGTCATATAACCAATGGTGCACATGAGGGGTAGACCTCATGCTCATGTGCCTTAGCACACCACCACACACACATGCATCAAGCAGAACATATAATAAACACCTATACATGCTAATTATCACACACACCTTAGCTTACACTCACATATGCATTCCTACACCTACACATACTAGCTTGCTCATGTTCTCATCAAGGCACATCATGACTTGGGCATGTGTGTGGCACACACACACAAGCACACACACCATCACACACACACATGATCAACTATACACACACACAAAGTATGTGGGGGGGGGGGGAACCTACACACACTCACATACACTCACTTGCACTAACTAGTGCTCAAGATCATCACCCATGAGCACAAGTATCACAAACACAACATCACTACACTACACACATGCTAAACACACTCACATACATGTGATCTTGATCCACCTAAACTAGCACAGAATCTCTACACATGCAGTTCTACCAAACTAGCAAAATTAACTAGGCACACCTACTGTTTGAGAGCTAAAAATAAATACTACATGAGGTGATCTGGCACACTACAGCACTACAAAGCAAAAAAAATGAGAACAACAAAATAAATGAGCAAGAAAATTATAAGGGTTTGGGGGGAATCGAACCCAAGATCCCGTGCTAACAACACACAGCAGCACACCACTCTGCTACTGCTCCACTGCTCGACATAAGAGAGACATAAACCATGTTAAGCTGCCCCTGCTGTTGCTGATGCTACTGTGCCGAATAAAAATGAAAAAGGGATGGCGCGTTGCGGGATTCGAACCCAGCACCACCTGACCAACGCCCCACACTGCAAACCACTGGGCTACGAACAAGGACTCGACAAAACAAGGGGAGCTACCAAGATAACCTACCACGAGTCGCCCTGCTCTGCTCTGCAGAGAGATGCCAGCAGCGACGCTCACCGGAGCGGTCTCCTCTTACCGCTGCTGCGCGCGGGGATCATCTATCCTACCACTACTGCTCTGTGCAACGGCACGAGCCCAGACACACACGCACAACACACACATAGCAACAACCCTGCACATCCGAGCTCATCTCCGATCAGAGAGGCTCGGCCACGAGCCTTGGCCGCATCTACACAGGGGAAGGGACGAAGAGAGATAGGCTCACCGAGGGGAAGGAGAAGAGGGAGCCGATCGGAGGGAAGCGCCTGACGACGACCGAAGAAGATCTGAAGATGGCCTGATGCAGAACCGAAGAAGATCTGATGCAGGGGACGGGGCCGTCGGGAACACGCCAGAGACGTGGTCCTGCCCGTCGATGTGGTCGCTCCCCGACCTCAATGACGACGGGAATGGAACGCGGAGGCCTTCCCCAAGCCCCCTGACATGCTGGCCGATGCCGGAGGCGATGAGCGCGCGGTGGACGACGGCGGCACACTACTTCCCTACTCTCTGCTACCTGATTTACACAGAGCTTACCTGGGGAGGAAGAAGGAGATGGAGGAGAGGTGGCGGCGCTAGGAGGGGGGACGCGGAACCCTAGGCACTCGGGCACGCATGCCGATGATAAATAGGATCCTCGACGTCCGTGAGCCTCACGGCGTCGCTCGCTCTCTCAGTGAAGTCTGACGGAAAGCGTGCGCATGGACGACGGCGTCAGGAGGAAGGAGGAGGAGCGCACTTGGGCTCTCGCTGGGGAAACAAAGAGGAGAGATTGGCCTCGGGAGGGGGTGAGAGGCCCATGTTGGTGATAGACAAGAGAAAAGAAACCCACTGGTGTTTCTTATTTAACCAACACCAGCAAAAGAAAAATAAACTCCCAGGAAAACCTATGGCACAAGAAAATAAAATAAAAATACCCCTGGTCATAAGAAATTATGACCTATTTTAATAAAAAGAAAAAGGGATTTTTGGAGCAAGTAAATATTTACAAAACATCATTAAGTTGATCTGTTTTGTGAATATTTGCACCACTAAGACATAGTTTCAAATCACTAAAACCCTAGCATCACATCAACCACAAAACATACTAAAACATGGGCATTTTTGAAATAGGGATGGGGCAAGTGGATCTTGACCTTGAGATAAAAGAGAGGAAGAAGGTTTTTAAAACCTTAGTGCAAACCAACATAGTTGCTCCTACTCTCAAATGCACTACTCCACATCATCTCACTTATCAACACATAACATCACAACACATACCCTACATCACATAGACTCACAAGCGACAAACACAAAAGACAAGGAAAGAAATAGATGCATGCATGCGAAAGGAAATATGACAAGGTGACACATGAAATAACACATGCATTGATCTCTCATGGCACTGACAAGATGGACCCACATACAGAAGGTTCCAAATAAGGCAAGTTACACTCTTGGGGCATTAGACCAATCCCTATGTATAAAGATCCAGCTGATGATGAGGAAGAAGAGAAAGAGGAACCAACTAACCCACCTACTTCTAAGAAGAAGAAATTGATGGGAGATGATATGCCCAGCAAGCCCGCAACCAAGGCCAAGCCAACTGCTCCCAAGGCTTTTGCATTAAGAGATATACCTACAGCTCAGAAGAACAAGGCTTCTACATCAAGGGATGCTACTGCAGCGTAAGAAGAACTTGCTATTTTGAGGAAGCTCAGACCTCGCCTGAACAAAACAATGAACACCCCATTGCAGAGAATATGAAGGACATGAAGGGTCCAAGGCTGAGGAAGTGGAGAGCAACTGACCTGTCACACCTTGTGTTTGTACCACTTTGTCACTTTCTGTTTTACAAAATTTGGAACTAATTAAAACTTCTGAGTGCATGTGATGACTGATTTGATTGCAACTTGTTTGTGAGCTTGATTGCGTTTAAATTCACCCAAACTACCTTCTCGCTAAAAACTCTTCTCCTTGACCCAAACCCTAGCATAATGATCATGCCACGTGTATAGGACCAAGGACTATTCTTAATGAAATATTATTTCAACAAAAGGCATTTATCTATTTTTGAAGCTTCAAACCCCGTGAATTGAGATTTTCACTACAAGTCCTTAATTTCGGAGAGATGTTTTACCCCAAAGATTTTTCTTTGATTCTATTATTAAAATGACTTCCCAAAACCACAAAATTATTATTTGAAAAGCTATTTTCCTATTTTATTTAAAGACCCTTTTCTGAGGCCATAAATGGTATTTCATAGGGGAAAATTATTTTCCTACCTTAAAAATATTTGATAAAAAATAGGGAAACTCAGAGGATATATATTTTCCATATATGTGAGTTTCTACACATTGTCACGTTCAAAATATTGGGCAAAACCCCTCAAAACCCTTTTTGCCTATTCTAAGCTTTTGAAATATTTCCAAAGGAATTATTCCCAATAAATCCAAGGAAAATTCTGGCATGTCCCACATGTTAAATGAGGTCACCTTGCAAAGTTTCATCCACATCAAAGTTGATTTGGTTCACCCAATAAAGCCAAAACCCTTCGTGTCCAAAACCAAGTTTGAACACTCTACATTGCCAAGTTTGCTCCATTGCTCTCAAACTTTGCAGGACCGATCCAGCCCCCAAATAAGGCCGCCACACTAATTTGTGTATTTGTGGGAGTTGGTTTACTCACCTTGGTTCACAAAAATCTGCTTCTACCCATTTCTAGTGTTTTCCATGTCTACATTGTCAACCTTGCTCAAATGAGCTCAAACTTGCTGAATCCTACTATTTTTCCCATCATTTAATCCTCTTAATTTTCACTGCATTTGATGGGGTTATCTTGCTCAAACCAGCATCAAACGCCATCTGGTGATTTAGTAAAATAGCTACTTTCACCCCTCTACTTTCTTCCTTCACTCCAACTTTTATCACAAGCGTGTGGTTCAGCCCCACATTTGCAGCCGAGAGCCCAAGCTCTAATTCAATGAGAGGAAGACATAATCCTCAATTCCTTCTCTATTTCATCCCTCGCACATACTGCCACTCACTTTTCCCTTGACCCCCACTTCTCTCCTCGGCTCCAAAGTATCCCAAGGGCATCTCCAAAGCCCCCAGACACTAGTAGACATAGTGGGGGCGCTCTAGAGCGCGCCAACATGTCATGGCATGCCAACACTACGCTCTGGACGCGCCACAGTGCATGCCCGCGCCAAGGGAAGCTAGCCCCGGACATGGCTCGGCCCCACATGCTGTCTAACTTTGACTACGTCAACGACTGGTGCCAGCGCCGTGTCGCCCCCTCCTCTCTCCCTTTCTCCTGCCCCTGGCGACGCATGCATGCGCCCGCCCAAAGTGATCAGGTCGCACTTGCCATTGATACGTCCATTTTGCATCATTCTTTTATATCAATACTTATTGCACTATGGGCTGTTATTGCACATTATGGTACAAGACTTATGCCTTTTCTCTCTTATTTTACAAGATTTACATGAAGAGGGAGAATGCCGGCAGCTGGAATTCTGGACAGGAAAAGGAGCAAATCTAAGAGACCTATTCTTCACAGCTCCAGAAGTCCTAAAAAGTTACAGAGAGAAGTTTTGGAATTTATAAAAAATAATGAGAGAAAGAAGTACCGAAGGAGACCCACCAGGTGGCCACAAGCTAGTGGGCGCCTCCTACTCCCTGGCCGCACCCTGTAGGCTTGTGGGCCCACTGGCAGGCCTCTGGCTCCCATCTTCTGCTATATGAAGGGTTCTGACCTGGAAAAAATCATATTAGACCGTTCATGACGCGACGCCGCCGTCTCGAGGCAGAACTTCAACATAACCAATCTAGAGCTCTGGCGGAGCTATTCCGCCGGGGAAACTTCCCTGCTGGAGTGGGGAAATCAAAGCCATCGTCATCACCAACGATCCTCTCAGCGAGAGGGGGTCAATCTCCATCAACATCTTCATCAGCACCATCTCCTCTCCAAACCCTAGTTCATCTCTTGTATCCGATCTTTGTCTCAAAAAGTCAGATTGGTACCTGTGGGTTGCGAGTAGTGTTGATTACTCCTTGTAGTTGATGCTAGTTGGTTTATTTGGAGGAAGATCATATGTTCGAATCGTTAATGCTTATTAATACTCCAATGATTATGAACATGAATATGCTTTGTGAGTAGTTACGTTTGTTCCTGAGGATATGTGATAAGTCTGGTTATAAGTAATCATGTGAATTTGGTATTCGTTCGATATTTTGATAAGTTCTATGTTGTCTCTCCTCTAGTGGTGTCATGTGAACGTCGACTACATGACACATTTCCATTATTTGGGCCTAGAGAAAGGCATTGGGAAGTATAAGTATATGATGGGTTGCTAGAGTGACATAAGTTTAAACCCTAGTTTATGCGTTGCTTCGTAAGGGGTTGATTTGGATCCATATGTTTAATGCTATGGTTAGATTTATGTTAATTCCTATTTCTTAGTTGCGTATACATGCAAGAGAGGTTAATCATAAGTGGGAGGTTTGTCCAAGAAAGGGCAACACCCAAGTGCCGGTCCACCCACGTATCAAATTATCAAAGTAAGGAACGCGAATCATATGAGCATGATGAAAACTAGCTTGACAGAAGTTTGCATGTGTCCTCGGGAGCGCATTTCCTTATATAAAAGTTTGTCCAGGCTTGTCCTTTGCTACAAAAGGGATTTGGCCACCTTGCTGCATCTTCGTTACAATTGTTACTTGTTACCTGTTACAAATTACCTTATCACAAAACTATCTGTCACCGATAATTTCAGTGATTGCAAAGAATACCTTAGTGAAAACCGTTTGTCATTTCCTTCTGCTCCTCGTTGGGTTCGACACTCTTACTAATCGAAAGGACTATGATAGATCCCCAATACTTGTGGGTCATCAATACTCTTTTCTAGAGCCATTGCCGAGGAGTGAAGCACCTTTGGTAAGTGGAACTTGGTAAGGAAAAAATTATATACTGTGCTGAAATTTACTGTCACTTGTCACTATGGAAAATAATCCTTTGAGGAGCTTGTTTGGGGTATCTTCACCCCGACCAGAAGCACAAATCAATGCTCCTCAACCTGCCGCACCTACTGAAAATATTTATTACGAGATTCCTTCGGGTATGATAGAAAAACTGTTATCTAATCCTTATGCAGGAGATGGAACACTACATCCTAATTTGCACCTAATCTATGTGGATGAAGTTTGTGGATTATTTAAGCTTGTAGGTCTGCCCGAGGATGATGTCAAGAAGAAGGTATTTCCTTTATCTTTGAAGGAAAAGGCGTTGACATGGTATAGGCTATGTAATGATATTGGATCATGGAACTACAACCGATTGAAATTGGGATTTCATTAGAAGTTTTATCCTATGCATCTGGTTCATCTGATCAGAATTATATTTATAAATTTTGGCCTCGTGAATGAGAAAGAATCGCTCAAGCTTGGGGGAGGATTAAGTCAATGTTATATTCATGCCCCAATCACAAGATCCCGAGGGAAATTATTATTCAGAATTTTTATGCTCGGCTCTCTCGTAATGATCGATCCATGCTCGACACTTCTTGTGTTGGTTCCTTTATGAAGAAAGATATTGAATTCACATGGGACTTATTGGAAATAATTAAACACAACTCTGAATATTGTGAAGTCGACGAAGGTAATGAGTCAGGTATAAGCCTTAAGTTTGATTGTGTTAAAGCCTTTGTAGACACCGATGCTTTTCCGTGATTTTAGCACTAAATATGGGCTTGACTCTGAGGTAGTAGCTTCATTCTACGAATCTTTTGCTACTCATGTTGATCACCCCAAGGATAAGTGGTTTAAATATCATCCTCCCATTGAAGTTAAAGTAGCTGAACCTATTAAAGTTGAAGAAGAAACTATTATTTATAATGCCGATCCTATTATCCCTACTCCTTATATTGAGAAACCATCCTTTCCTGTTAGGATAAAGGAACATGCTAGAACTTCAACTGTAGTTCGTAAGAGTTGCACTAGAACACCTATACCTCCTGAAAAAATTAATGTTGAACCTAATATTGCTATGGTTAAAGATATCTTGGTTGATAATATTGATGGGCATGTCATTCACTTCTGCGATGAAGCCGCTAGAATTGCTAGACCTGATAGTAAGGGTAAACATAGACCCATTGTTGGCGTGCCTGTTGTTTCTGTTAAAATAGGAGATCAATTTTATAATGGCTTATGTGATGTGGGTGCTAGTGTGAGTGCAATTCCCTTTGCCTTATACCAAGAAATTATGAATGATATTGCACGAGCCGAATTAGAGGAAATTGATGTTACCATCAAGCTTGCTAATAGAGATACTATTTCACCAATTGGGATTGCTAGAGATGTTGAAGTCTTGTGTGGGAAAATAAAATATCCTACGGATTTTTTTGTTCTTGGTTCCCCACAAGATGATTTTTGTCCCATTATATTCGGTAGACCTTTCTTGAATACTGTTAATGCTAGGATTGACTGTGAAAAAGAAACGGTTACTGTAAGTTTTGGGGATGCATCTCATGATTTCAATTTCTCTATATTTCGTAGTCAACCCCGTGACAAAGAATTTCCTAGTAAAGATGAAATTATTGGTCTTGCTTCTGTTTCTATGCCTCCTACTGATCCATTAGAAAAATATTTGCTAGACCATGAAAATGATATGCATATGAATGAAAGGAATGAAATAGATAAGATTTTGTTTGATCAGCGGCCTATTCGGAAACACAATCTACATGTTGAAATACTTGGGGATCCTCCTCCACCAAAGGGTGATCCCGTGTTTGAGCTTAAACAATTACGTGACACTCTGAAGTATGCTTATCTTGATGAAAAAGAGATATATCCTATTATTATTAGTGCTAACCTTTCTGAGCATGAAGAAAATAGATTATTGAAAACTCTGAGGAAGCACTATGCTGCTATTGGATATACTCTTGATGATCTTAAGGGCATTAGTACCACTCTATGTTAGCACAAAATCAATATGGAGCCTGATGCTAAACCAGTTGTTGATCACCAATGACGATTAAATCCCAAAATGAAGGAAGTGGTAAAAAATGAAATACTAAAACTTTTGGAGGTAGGTATAATTTATCCTGTCACTGATAGTAGATGGGTTAGTCCCGTTCATTGTGTCCCTAAAAATGGATGTCTTACCGTTGTTCCTATGAGAAAGATGAATTGATCCCACAAAGAATTGTTATAGGATATAGAATGGTAATTGATTTTAGGAAACTAAATAAGGCTACTAGGAAAGATCAATACCCTCTACCTTTTATTGATCAAATGCTAGAAAGACTATCCAAACATACACAATTTTGCTTTCTAGATGGTTATTCTGGCTTCTCTCAAATACCTGTCAAAAGAGGATCAAGAGAAAACCACTTTTACTTGCCCTTTCGGTACCTTTGCTTATAGACGTATGCCTTTTGGTTTATGAAATGCACCTGCTACCTTTCGAAGATGTACGATGGCTATATTCTCTAACTTTTGTGAAAAGATTGTTGAGATTTTCATGGATGATTTTTCCATTTACAGAACTTGTTTTGATGATTGCTTGAGCAACCTTGATCGAGTTTTGCAGAGAAGTGAAGAAACTAATCTTGTGTTGTATTGGGAGAAGTGCCACTTTATGGTTAATGAAGGCATTGTCTTGGGACATAAAATCTCACAAAGAGGTATTGAGATGGATACAGATAAAGTTGATGCTATTGAAAATATGCCGTGTCCAACAGATATTAAAGGTATAAGAAGTTTCCTTGGTCATGCTGGTTTCTATAAGTGATTTATTAAAGACTTCTCTAAAATTTCTAAGCCTCTCACTAATCTTTGGCAAAAGAATGTTCCATTCGTTTTCGATGATGATTGTGTAGAAGCATTTGAAATTCTTAAGAAAGCCTTGATAACTGCACCTATTGTTCAACCACCTGATTGGAACCCACCCTTTGAAATTATTTGTGATGCTAGTGAATTTGGTGTTGGTGTTGTTCTAGGACAAAGAGTTGATAAGAAATTAAATGTTATCCAATATGCTAGTAAAACTCTAGACAGTCCTCAAAGAAACTACGCTACCACTCAAAAGAAATTTTTAGCAGTTGTGTTTGCTTGTGATAAGTTTAGACCCCATAGAAAATAACTTGTCTAGATTAGAGAATGTTCTTGATGACCCGCTGCCTATTGATGATAGCTTTCCTGATGAACAATTAGTTAATATAAATGCTTCACGCAACGCTCCTTGGTATGCTGATTAGGTTAACTACATTGTTGCTAAATTTATACCACCTAGTTTTACATACCAACAAAAGAAAAAGTTCTTCTATGATTTAAGACATTACTTTTGGGATGATCCAGACCTTTATAAAGAAGGAGTAGATGGTATTATTAGATGTTGTGTACCTGAGTATGAACAGGGACAAATCCTATACATGTGTCACTCCAAGGCCTACAGAGGACATCACACTGGAGATAGAACTGCACACAAGGTATTACAATCTGGTTTTTATTGGCCTACTCTCTTCAAGGATGCTCGTAAGTTTGTCTTGTCCCGTGATGAATGTCGAAGAATTGGTAAAATTAGTAGACGTCAGGAAATGCCTATGAATTACTCTCTTGTTATAGAACCATTTGATGTTTGGGGTTTTGATAACATGGGACCTTTTTCCAAAATCCAACAGGTACACTCCACATTCTAGTTGTTGTTGATTATGTTACTAAGTGGGTAGAAGCTATTCCAACTAGTAGTGCTGATCATAACACTTCTATTAAAATGCTGAAACAAGTTATTTTCCCTAGATTTGGAGTCCCGAGATATTTAACGAATGATGGTGGTTCACACTTTATTCATGGTGCTTTCCGTAAATTGCTTGCTATGTATGATGTTAATCATAGAGTTGCATCTCCTTATCATCCTCAATCTAGTGGGCAAGTAGAATTGAGTAATAGAGAAATGAAGTTGATCTTGCAAAAGACCGTTAATAGATCTAGAAAGAATTGGTATAAGAAACTTGATGATGCATTATGGGCTTATGGAACCACTTACCAAAACCATATGGGTATGTCTCCATATAAAATGGTTTATCGTAAAGCATGTCACTTACCTCTAGAGCTAGAACATAAAGCCTATTGGGCAATTAAAGAACTTAACTATGATTTCAAACTTGCTGTTGAAAAGAGGTTATCTGACATTAGCTCACTTGATGAATGGAGAACCTAGGCCTATGAGAATGCTAAGTTGTTTAAAGAAAAGGTTAGGAGATGGCATGATAGAAAGATACAAAAGCGTAAATTCAATGTAGGTGATTATGTCTTGCTATACAACTCACGTTTAAGATTTTTTGCAGTAAAACTTCTCTCTAAATGGGAAGGTCATTACATTATCAAGAAAGTATATCGTTCTGGTGCCATCAAGATCAACAAGGCCGAAGGAACAAATCCGAAGGTGGTAAAGGGGCAAAGATTTAAACATTATATCTCACGTACTCCCATAAATGTTGAAACTAATATTATCACTACCATAACTCCGGAAGAGTACATTAGGGAGACCTATCAGAACGTCTTAGACCCCGAAAAGGAATAGGTATGTTCTACGGTAAGAAAACCGACTCCAAAATGTTTCAATGGCAATTTTTACCAGTTTTGGAATATTTAAAAATTAGGAAAATTTAAAGTAGTCTGAAGCATGCACGAGGAGGCGACAAGCCCGGGGGGCGTGACCAACCCCCCTGACCGCGCCCTGCAGGCTTGTGGCCACCCCGTGCACTCTCTGGACTCTGTTTTCTTGTGGAAGACTCCTTCGGTTTGGCAAAAATTCATTATATAATCTCCCAAAGGTTTTGACCTATGTATCTCGACAATATCTCCTCTTTACATTTCGAGCTATTCCTGCAGTAGATTTAGAGTAAGATGTCATCCCAAGATTCCGATGGGGAGAGCTATGTATCACATTATCTTGCCAATCCCAAGCTCTATGGGGATGTAGATCCCTATGGATTGTGCTCGGAGGAGGAGCAGGAGATATGCAAGTATGCTGAAGAAAGATCGGATGAAGAGGAAATTCCCTTGCCTCAACCCGAAGATATGCATGTGGAGTAGAAGTCAAGCCTCCCAACACAAGGAGAAAACCCAAGGTGCTAGTTATCCCTTCTCGTTTTGTGCACGAAAGCAAGGGTGAATTATGCCAAAGGATATTGAGGCTCGACCTGGAAGTAGACGATTGGAGGGAACAAAATTTCATGCTTAAGTGGAAACTTGATAAGATTTCAAACTCACCAACAACTCCAACATCACCACCTCCAAAGAAAGACAACTGAACACATGGGTATGGGCACTCCCCTTGGCTTGTGCCAAGCTTGGGAGAGGTGCCCCGGTATCGTATCACCATCAAACCTGTTTTTTCTTTTTTTCTTCGTTCGATCCTTTTAGTTATACCTTGATATAGTAGAATAAAGTTTTATTGTGATCTAGCTTTGATTTTTCTTTTTTGTTCCCCCTATGCAAGCAAGTCCAAGAGTTATATAGTAAAGAGTAGTTTGAGTCAAGGGCTTTGCTTGCTTGCGATGATCATGAGAAAAAGAAATAGATAGAAGTATAAAAAAAGAGAGAAAGAAAAAGCATGCATGATGATCTTATTAGGAGTGATGAATTCACATATAAAAAGTATGTCGATTGAAGTTTGTTGTGAGTTGACAAACAAAGCTATTGGTCATTGTTGCAATTATGAGGAAGTAATAACGAAAGAGAGGTTCACATATAAATATATCATCTTGGACATCTCTTATGATTGTGAGAACTCATTAAAATATTATATGCTAAGAAGTTGATGTTGGACAAGGAAGACAACATAATGAGTTATGTTTGCTTATTTCCAAATAGAAGTTATATGGTTGTAGATCCTTCAACATGTGCCGCTTGCTTCCACCCCATATTAGCCAAAAAAATCCTGCACCAAGTAGAGATACTACTTGTGCATGTAAATACCTTTAACCCAGTTCTGCCTTGAGATTCTACTATACCTATGTGACAGCCCGAGACCGATGCTCCAGAAGATTCCTCTTTTATTCCATTGTCGCCGTGCAATTAGATTGTCGGTCGCATTCATCATCGCATCATGCACATCATCTTTATTGCATCAGCACTCCGTTGCCCCCTGTTTTCAAACCTGCATCACTTATTAGTTGTTGGTCCTCTCCATGTTCGTCGTCGTCCGTTTTGAGCCCGACCACACTCGCCCACGCTCGTGACATTAGTTAAATATTTGTTTTTAAAGGTGTCTGAAAAATATTCTCGAATTGGGTTCAAACTTGGCGTGCTGTCTTAATATAGTGTAGGTAGACCACGTGCCAAATTTCATCTCAATCGAAGTCCATTTGATACCCGAATGGTCGACCATAACGGCACCGTCACCGGGTTATTGTCGGATGTTTCGGTGTTTTAGAACTCATGTCATGGGCCGCACCATTCTCCCTTCTCATCCCAGCCACCTAACCCTAGGGCGCGAACGGAGCCGTCCGATCGAGATCGGAGGGTCCGAAAACGCCCCAGATAGCAAACCCTAGCCCCCTGTCTATAAATAGACAACTCCCACCTGCCTAATCTATCCCTCTCTCCCTCTCCTCCTCGAATCCCATGCCAAACCCTAACCCTAGCCGCCACTCTCCACAGCCACTCCACCCACCTCCAGCGGTCGGCCCGCCGAGCCCAAATCGGGCCCGTGCAGGCTCGGATTGGCCGCTGCCCCACTAAGCCCGAGCCAGCCCTGAGCTCCTCCTCCTTCCTCCCAAAGCCCCACAGCCTCCCCAGGCCATCTCGTGATGCCCCTCTACCATTCCCGCCGGCAAGAACCGCCTCCGCCGCCGGACCGCCTGGTCGTCGCCGCCAGCTGGAGCACCGAGTTCCAGCCGTCGCCATGTCTTCCGTCGGGAGCTAGTGCAAGCGCTTCGCCGCTCCAGCGCCTCGGCTGGGCTTCGCCAGAGCCTCATGGGGCCGCGACCAGCACGCCAAGCCAGCCCAGCACCCCTTCGGCCAGCTCAGCTCCCTCAGCCTTGGCCGACCCACCTTCTCCGAGTCGGCCCAGACCGCCCCAAGGCCAAGGTGGGAAGCACGTGCAACCCCCCTATATTACACTCTTGACATCGTTTAGTAATATTGCCACCATGTTCTGTTTAGGCCCACTGCAAGATTCGGTCCGAATAGTTTTTTTAGCGCCTGCGATTTTCTTTAGTTTCAGAAAAACATGATTTTCAAACGACCGTAGTTTTAAATCCGTGCGTCAGATCGGAGAGAGTTAGATATGTAACTTGGCTAGCATTTCACGTAGAATAATATTTTCCAACTCCCATGCATATTTAAAACTGTTTACAGTGTTGTTTGCATTGGTTTGCGTATCGACGTGATATAAACGGTTTAGGTCGTAGTTAATTAACCGTAGCTCCATTGGAGATGAGACATATATGTAAATGGACTAGAACGACAAGTAGCATCACGTGAACCACTCTGTTTTTCCATTTAAAAAACATAAAATGTGATTAGGACTAATCTGAACAGATTACAAAGTCAACGTGTGAGTCAGTTCGGAGATGCTATATGTCGTTTCCGGCCTCATTTAAAATGCCTAGATAGGTAGTTTCATTTTTCTTCACCCCTTGACATGTTTAACAACATTTAATATTGTCGTGCAAATAAACGGGAGTAAACTAAATATTTAAACGTGGAGTTTCGTCAATATGCAACTCGTTGCATATTGAGCTTCACTTAATGTGTAGTGTTTGCGTGATGTGACTTGCCATGCCATGCCTTGCATATTTAAACTGAACATGCATCATATTAGGGTGTGCATCATATCTTGAATGTGCTGTGGTCAATATCGGGTGTTGATTCTTGTTTCTGGATTGCTTCGTATCGATAGAGTTCCGCAAGCGTGTCGGGATGTGAGGATCCGTTCGACTACGTCGGTTCGTCTGCATCACGGAGTCATTCTTCTTCCAAACAGGATCACAAGCAAGATGGTCATTTCCCTAGATATCATTAACATCATTGTCATGCTAGTTGTGTCGTTTCTTTCATTATGTCTCGCTGCCTACCACCTGTTAAATATCAGCCTCCCAACATTGCCTTGAAAACCTTCAACATGTCTACAACCTTGCAAACCACTGATTGGCTATGTTACCACTTGCTTAACCATGTGTTAGCTTTGCTAGTTGCAGTTGTCATTGCTTCCATGTGAGAACGTGGGTTCCTTGTTATATCACCATATTATTGCTAATTAATATAATGCACCTATATATTTGGTAAAAGATGGAAGGCTTGGCCTTTCTAGCCTGGTGTTTCATTCCACCTTTGCCGCCTTAGTTTCGGCTATCGGTGTTATGTTCCATAAATGAGCGTTCCTAACATGCTTGGGGTTGTTATGGGGACCCCCTAGATTCTCTTTTTGGGATAAAGCTCGTCTGGCAGGGCCCAACATTGGTACTATATTTGCCCAACATAATAATTTTGTTAATACTGAAAAACAAATGTGGTCATGAACCTGAGGAGTAATTCAACATAATACAGGGAGGGTCAGTGTTGATGGTGTTGGTCCAAAACAAAGTCGTGTGCGGGGCCAACTCGGGTGATTTCTATCAGGCCATTGTACGATGTGCTCATCCAGTTGTGTCCTCAGAACGAGATACGTGGATCCTATTGGGTTCATCGACACGCAGGGCGGCCTTCCTAGATTTGTTTTACCTTTGTCGAGCGTCTTGTGCGAGGGATTCTGAGGATGCTTTGGGTTATGTCGAGGTTGAGGTTTTCCAATAGGAACCCGAGGAGATCACCAGTTTCCCTGATCAAGGTCATTCCGTCGCAGCGTGTCGCAGTTTGTGATGGACTAGTTGGAGCACCCCTGTAGGGTTAAATCTTTCAGAAATCCGTGCCCGCGGTTATGTGGCAACGTGGAAACTTTGTTTAACATCCGGTTGTAGATAACTTGAAGTAAACTTAATTAAAACTTGCCAACTAAGTGTGTAACCGTGACTGTCTCCTTCGTGAGCTCCTTCTTCGATCGAGGACACGATGGGCTTATGTCTGACGTAAGTAGGTGTTAGGATCATTCATTTGATCATCAAATAGTTCACGTCTGCTATGTGTAGATCACCCCCCTCTTTTATTCTTGTACTCTTAAGTTAGCCATCTCAAATAAATGCTTAGTCGCTTTCTGCAGCCCCACCACTTAACCTACCTCACCCATTAAGCTTTGATAGTCTTGATACCTTTGGAAATGAGATTGATGAGTCACCTGTGGCTCACAGATTACTACAACACCAGTTGCGGGTACATGTAAAGAGTTATGTTGACGTGAGTGCGTTGATTGTTCATTTGGAGTTTCTTCTTCTTCTTCTTCTTCTTCGATCTAGGATGGGTTCCAGGACGGCAGCCGGGGATAGCAAGGATGGACGACGTTCTTTTATCGTTTGTTTTCGTCCATAGTCGGACCCTGCTCTTCTTTATGATGATAGTATGTATTGTACTGATGTGACTCTCATGTAGCTTGTGGCGAGTGTAAGCCAATTCCATATACCCATCTTTTCAGTACATGTACTTGTAACGATATCCATTCTTTTGAAACGACGAGATGCGTTTCTATCCATGTCGAGGCCAAAATAAGGATAGGACCGCATCTTGGGCCCTCGTTTGATACCTGAATGGTCGACCGTAACGGCACCGTCATCGGGTTATTGTCGGACGTTTCAGTGTTTTAAAACTCGTGTCACGGGCCGCACCATTCTGCCCTCTCATCCCAGCCACCTAACCCTAGGGCGCAACCGGAGCCGTACGATCGAGATCGGAGGGTCCGAAAACACCCCAGATAGCAAACCCTAGCCCCCTTGTTTATAAATTGACAACCCCACCTCCCTAATCTTGCCATCTCTCCCTCTCTTCCTTGAATCCCGTGCCAAACCCTAACTCTAGTTGCCACTCTCCACACCCACTCCACCCACCTCCAGCGACCGGCACGCCGAGCCCAGACCGGGCCCGTGCAGGCCAGGATCGGCCGCTGCCCCGCTCAGCCCGAGCCAGCCCCGAGCTCCTCCTCCTTCCTCCCAAAGCCCCAAAGCCTCCGTGCACCGCCTTGCGATGCCCCGCTGCCGTTCCCGCCGGCAAGCAACGATGCCGCCGGACCGCCGGGTCGTCGCCGCGAGACGCAACACCGATTTCCAGCCGCCACTATGTCTTCCGTCGGGAGCTCGTGCGAGCGCTTCGCCGCTCTAGCGCCTCCCATGGGCCTCGCCAGTGCCATGGGCCCGCGGCCAGCACGCCGAGCCGGCCCAGCACCCCTTCGGCCAGCTCACCTCCCTCAGCCTCGGCCGACCCACCTTCTCCGAGTCAGCCCAGACTACCCCAAGCCCAAGGTGAGAAGCACCCGTAGCCCCCCTATATTACGCCCTGGGCGTCATTTAGTAATATTGTTCCCATGTTCTGTTTAGGCCTAGTGCAAGATTCGGCCCGAATACTTTTTTTAGCGCGTGCGATTTTCTTTAATTTCAGAAAAACATGATTTTCAAACGGCCGTAGTTTTAAATCCATGCGTCGGATCACAGAGAGTTAGATATGTAACCTAGCTATAATTTCACGTATAATAATATTTTCCAACTCCCATGCATATTTAAAACTGTTTAAGTGTTGTTTGCATCGGTTTGCGTGTTGACGTGATAGAAACGGTTTAGGTCGTAGTTAATGAACCGTAGCTCCGTTAGAGATGAGCCATATATGTAAATGGACTAGAACGACGAGTAGAATCACGTGAACCACTTTTGTTTTCCGTTTAACGAACATAAAATGTGATAAGGAAAAATCTGGATGGATTACAAAGTCAACGTGTGGGGTTAGTTCGAAGATGCTATATGTCGTTTCCGGCCTCATTTCAAATGCCTAGATAGGTAGTTTAATTTGTGCTTCACCCCTTGCCATGTTTAACAACATTTCATATTGCCGTGGAAATAAACGGGAGTGAACTAAATAATTAAACATGGAGTTTCGTCAATATGCAACTCGTTGCATATTGAGCTTCACTTAATTTGTAGTGTTTGCGTGATGTGAATTGCCACGCCATGCCTTGAATATTTAAACTAAACATGCATCATATTAGGGTGTGCAACATGTCTTGCATGTGCCATGGTGAATATCGTGTGTTGATTCTTATTTCCGGTTTGCTACGTCTCGATAGAGTTCCGCAAGTATGTCCGAATGTGAGTATCTGTTCGATTGCATCGGTTCGTCTCCGTCATGGAGTCATTCTTTATCCAAGCAGGATCACAGGCAATATGATCATTTCCCTAGATACTATTACTATTATTGCCATGCAAGTTGTTTCGTTTCTATCGTTATGTCTCGCTGCCTACCACCTGTTAAATATAAGCCTCCCAGCATTGCGATGAAAACCTTCTACCTGTCTACAACCTAGCAATCCACTGATTGGCTATGTTACCGCTTGCTTAACCATGTGTTAGTGTTGCTAGTTGCAGGTGAAATTGCTAGCATGTGAGAACATGGGTTCCTTGTTACATCACCATATTATTGCTAATTAATTTAATGCACCTATATAATTGGTAAAAGGTGGAAGGCTCGGCCTTTCTAGCCTGGTGTTTTGTTCCACCTTTGCCGCCTTAGTTTCGACTACGGGTGTTATGTTCCATAAATGAGCGCTGCTAACATGCTTGGGGTTGTTATGGGGACTCCGTAGATTCTCGTTTTGGGATAAAGCTCATTTGGCAAGGCCCAACTTTGGTACTATATTTGCCGAACATAATAGTTTTGTTAATACTGAAAAACATAGGGAGTCATGAACCCGAGGAGTAATTCAACATAATATAGGGAGTGCGTGTGCTGATGGTGTTGGTCCAAAATAAAGTCGTGTGCGGGGTAACCCCGGAGCAACTTAGGTGATTTCTATCAGGTCACTGTACGCTGCGCTCATCCGGTTGTGTCCAGAGAACGAGATATGCGGCTCCTATCGGGTTCGTCGACACGTCGGGCGGCCTTGCTTGATTTGTTTTACCTTTTTCGAGCATCTTGTGAGAGGGATTCCGAGGATTCTTTGTATTATCTCGAGGTTGAGGTTTTTCAATAGGAACCCGAGGAGATCACGAGTTTCCCTGATCGAGGTCATTCCATCCCAGCGTGTGGTAGTTTGTGATGGACTAGTTGGAGCATCCCTCTAGGGTTAAATCTTTCAGAAATCCGTGCCCGCGGTTATGTGGCAACGTGGACACTTTGTTTAACATCTGCTTCTAGATAACTTAAAGGAAACTTAATTAAAACTTGCCAACTGAGTGCGTAACCGTGAGTTTCTCTTTCATGATCTCCTTCTCTGGTCAAGGACACGGTGGGGTTTTGTCTAACAAAAGTAGGTCGTAGGATCATTCATTTGATCATCTGTAGTTCACGTCCTCTATGCGTAAATCACCCCCTCTTTTATTCTTGTACTCGTAAGTTAGCCACCTCAAATAAATGCTTAGTCGCATACTGTAGCCTCACCGCTTAACCTACCTCACCCATTAAGCTTTGCTAGTCTTGTTACCTTCGGAAATGAGATAGCTAAGTCCCCTGTGGCTCGCAGATTACTACAACACCAGTTGCAGGTACAGGTAAAGAGTTACTTTGACGCGAGCACGTTGATTGTTGATTTGGAGTTTCTTCTTCTTCTTCTTCGATCTAGGATGGGTTCTAGGCCGATAGCCTGGGATAGCAAGGATGGAGGTCGTTCTTTTATCGTTTGTTTTCGTCCGTAGTCGGACCCCGCTCTTCTTCATGATGATAGTATGTATTGTACTCAGGTGACTCCGATGTAGCTTGTGGCGAGTGTAAGCCAATTCCATATACCCATATTTTCAGTACATGTACTTGTAACGATATCCATTCTTGCGAAACGACGAGATGCGTTTGTATCCCTGTCGAGGCCCTCGCACCAAAATAAGGATAGGACCACATCTTGGGCATGACAACCTACCTATGGACTGAGTAAGATCCATCAAGTAAGTTGTCATCGATGCAAGCAATAAAAAATGCTCTTTAAATATGTGTGGTTTATTAGTGCGAGGAAAATAAACTTTATACGAACTTTTGATATAGAAGAAATAAAACCAACAAACTACATAATAAAGTTCTTTATCACAAGGGCCAATATAAAGTGACGTTATCTTGCTTTAAGAGATTGTGCATTCAACTATAAAAGCGCATGAGAACCTCTGCTTCCCTTTACGAAGGGCCTATCTATTACCTTTACTTTTTAGCACTTACCTTTATGTAAGAGTCATGGTGATCTTCACCATTTCCTTTAATTCGCCTTTATCGTTTGACAAGCGTCATGTCTTGGAGAATGATCTAGACTAATATATCCACTCGGATGTGGGTGATCATGAGTTATTATTCTTGACATTGCCCTTGAGGTAAATAGTTGGGAGGCAAAACTATAAGCCCCTATCTTTCTCTGTGTCCGATTGAAGCTTTGACCTCATAGGTACCGCGTGAGTGTTAACAACTATGAAAGACTATAAGATGATTGAGTATGTGGGTTTGCTATACAAGATCTTATATTGACTTTTTCCTATGTTGCGATAAATTGGAATCCTTCAATGACTAAAAACATAGTTTGTTAGTTCTCAATAGAGTTTTTGATTCATATTTTACCTTGTGAATGAATTGTTACTTTAGTATAAGATATTCTATATCAATTTATGGTGTTGTTCTAAAGATAATCATGATGCATTCATGTCGAATTTTTTTTATCGACACCTCTATCTAAACATGTGGGCATATTTATTGATGTCGTCTTTCGATTGAGGACAAACAAGGTCTAAGCTTGGGGGAGTTGATACGTCCATTTTGCATTATGCTTTTATATCAATATTTATTGAACTATGGGCTTTTATCACACATTATGGTACAATACTTATGCCTTTCTCTCTTATTTTACGAGAGTTGAATGAAGAGGGAGAATGCCAGCAGGTGGAATTCCGGAGTGGAAAAGGAGCAAATCTAAGAGACCTATTCTGGACAGCTCCAAAAGTCCTGAAAAGTTACAGAGCAAAGTCTTGGATTTTATAAAAAATAATGGGCAAAAGAAGTACTTGAGGGGACCCACCAGGTGGCCACAAGCCAGGGGGCGCGACATACCCCCTGGCCGCGCCCTGTAGTTTTGTGGGCCCCCTGGCAGGCCTCCGGCTCCCTTCTTCTGCTATATGTAGGGTTTTCACCAGGACAAATTAATATCAGACCTTTCGTGATGCGCCGCCGCCGTCTCGAGGCGAAACTTCAACATAACCAATCTAGAGCTCCGGCAGAGCTATTCTACCGGGGAAACTTCCGTCTCGGAGGGGGAAATCAAAGGCATCGTCATCACCAACGCTCCTCTCATCAAGAGGGGGTCAATCTCCATCAAAATCTTCATCAGCACCATCTCTTGTATCCGATCTTTGTCGCAAAACCTCAGATTGGTACGTGTGGGTTGCTAGTAGTGTTGATTACTCCTTGTAGTTGATGCTAGTTGGTTTATTTGGTGGAAGATCATATGTTCAGATCCTTAATGCTTATTAACACTCCTCTAATTATGAACATGAATATGCTTTGTGAGTAGTTACATTTGTTCCTAAGGACATGGGATAAGTCTGCTTATAAGTAATCATGTGAATTTGGTATTTGTTTGATATTTTGATAAGTTATATATTGCCTGTCCTCTAGTGGTGTCATGTGAACGTCGACTACATGACACATTACCATTATTTGGGCCTAGAGGAAGGCATTGGGAAATAATAGGTTGATGATGGGTTGCTAGAGTGACACAAGCTTAAACCCTTGTTTATGCGTTGCTTCGTAAGGGGCTGATTTGGATCCATATGTTTAATGCTATGGTTAGATTTATCTTAATTCCTATTTCTTAGTTGCGGATGCTTGCGAGACATGTTAATCATAAGTGGGAGGTTTGTCCAAGTAAGGGCAGCACCCAAGCGCCAGTCCACCCACATATCAAATTATCAAAGTAACGAATGCAAATCATATGAGCATGACGAAAACTAGCTTGATAGAAATTCACATGTGTCCTCGGGAGCGCTTTTACTTACATAAGAGTTTGTCCATGCTTGTCCTTCGATACAAAATGGATTGGGCCACCTTGCTGCATCTTAGTTAGAATTGTTACTTGTTACCTGTTACAAATTATATCACAAAACTATGTGTCACCGATAATATCAGCCACCACGACGCGCCAAGAACCAGCCCCGCTCCCCCTCAATCCTTTCTTTGGACGTAAACCATGCCCACGAAGACCACATGCTCATTACCGAGCCTTCTCTCCTCCACTAGCCGTTGCCACGGCCTCGCGGGTGCACCAACTTTCGGTGGACCGCACCCCGCCTATATAAAGCCCCCCGACCTCTCCCCCTGTGGGACCTTTCTCTTACCTCCAATCGACCACCCAATAACCCCATTTGAGCTCTCCGAGCACCAGTGCTCGAGATCGACCGAGGCACCACTGTATCAAGGCTCCGACGATCTCGGGACACAGGCCCGCTGCGACATCTACTTTTTCCTCCATCGTGACCGCAGCAAGCCCTAGCCTCATCTCCACCTCTTTCCTGCTCCTTTCCCTTCAACAAGTGTTCACACCAACCACCTCCTGACACCCTCCGCCGCGGCCTCCTCGTCACCGGCGACTCTGGCGACCTCAGCCAGTCCCTCAACCTCCATCTGAACGGCGGGAGTGCGAGGAGTCCATTTATGCGCTCATCTTCCCTCGCCATCAACGAAGCTGACGTCGGTCAGCTTCTCCCCCTTCTGTCGCGAGGTAGAAGACGACCCCGACAGGGTCGCCCCACTTATCGGCCTCAGACTCCCTCTCCCTCTCTCCCTCTCCTAGTCTTTGGCCACAGGGCCCCGTGCATCAGGTTCAAACTGCTGGGCCAGACCAGCTGCTAGCCGAATCTGGCCAGGGTGCTGAGCTCTTTATCTTCTTCTATTTTCTGGCATTTGCCAAATTTTCCATAGGGAAAAATAATCTTCCAAATCCAATTATTTTTCCACCATAAATATTGTAAAAATATGTAGTATTTAATAACAATACCTGTGTATTTTTTACAAAAACTTTTATACACAGTTTTATTTTAAAACCTAGTTTTACGCAGTTTTAGCCTTTTTCACTCCAAAACCAAGGAGAAATATTTTTAGATGTGAAGTAAGTATTTTACAGAATACGGTCACATTTTAGGTGTGAGTTTTTGTCCTATTTTTGTTTTTATTCTTTTTATTGTTATTACTATCGCGTCGATAGATCATGTGGTTGACGAAGGAGTTGGACCCGAAGACTTCGAAGACCCCGGAGACTTTGTTGACCAAGGCAAGTAGTCCATTGAGCATGCCTAAGAAACTTTTACTTGCATGTCATATGGTACCTTACTTATGCATATATTCCTGTTGGATTGGAGACCCCCCTTGTTGGCTAGTATCCGAAAAACACCTTGTTGAAACCTGCATTTGGGCATGAGCCTACCACCTATTAGGGTTCTGCATGTGGGATGCAGTTAGTTGCTTGTAGTTGCTACGCAAGAAGGGATGGGAATATGCATGGTGACGATGAAGGGAATGTTTACAAAGGCTTTTCAAAAAAAAAACCATCGGGTGCCACTAATGCCCGAGGGTGATGGTGTTGAGATGGATGACCACTCGAGAAAGAAGTGGTGTACCAAGAAAGGTTTTGTGTGAGTGTACCAAGAAAGATTTAAGATTTGTCGACCGTTCCAACCTTACATGTGCGACCACAATACCCCTTATGGGGAGGGGCTTTGCTGATTACTTTGGTCAATATTAGCAAAGATCCCGCATTAGTAGTGACGGGAGTGACATGGTCACTCTTGATATGGGGTCGTGCTTGGTAGGACGACTATGTTGTTTTGAGACGTTCCGGGTACACCGTTGGTCCCTGCATGGATGATACGATCTAGAGCGAGGCTCGTATGATGTACATCATGTGGAATGTGTACCAAACGAGTGGACTCTTTGTTAAGTGTCTCCAGGGAAAGGCATTGTTCGGGTGCTTACCCCAGGTATGTTAGATACCAAGAGTCGTGGATGACACGGAAGTTCCCCAAGTCTTGTGGGTATAGCATGCAACCTGTGCAGAGTGTAAAACTATTCGAATAGCCGTGTCCACGATCAAGGCCAACTGGGTGGTGCTTCTTAAACTATGTCCACTCATTTTCCCATAAACCAAGTGTATGTGGGGGGGAGTATGAGGAAAATATGGTGACATGGGGAAACATGATGCTCGAGCTATGTCTGGTGACGTGGCATGATGGGTGGACATGGGATGTCCGGCCATCAGTTCATATTGATATCTATAACTTGTTCATTGGGTTACCGCTATACCTTGTGGTGTATGTTGCCAAAGAATTTTAACATGTTGTTGCATTAGGAAAAACCCGCTTTCCGCAAAATCCGCATACTACTATTATGTCATACTTCGTTATTGCCTTGTTCAACATCATGGGTTGCTTGCGATTACATTCAAAGTACTCATTGGCTTTCCACTGGTTATTTAATTGGCCAAGCATGGAAGAACCAGAGTTTGGAGAAGAATTCAAAGGGACGAACATGTGATCTAGGATGCTTCCGAGTCACAATGCCTGTAGGTTAAGGCAGATGTCATGGGTTCACGCTATCAACCAAGTTACCCGCATTCAGTAGTATGTTGGTGTGTTGGCCTTCGAGGCCGTATTTATGTAATGACTTGGCCCTAATGGTCCTATTTGTATCAGACGTTATATATTGATGTAAGACTCTTATTATTTAGTATATGTGTGTTCAGTGAGCATTGATCTATGGGATCACTCTACACGTGCATTCGACGATCTCGATTTACAAGTCGGGGTCCCCATATGATCCATATGCCACCAGGAGGAGGTATGTCCTTGATGCTCGCTTCCATAAAAAGGAGCAACAAGATTTTTAAGAATTTGTTCTATTGGAAAAGAGTCCAGCTATGAGTGACATGAGGTATGTACATTGGGACTACATCAAGCAGAATGAAGACTACTTCCCTCAGGTGCAACAAAATTCCAGGGCCATAGACATTGAATACTTTGTTGACAGAAAGATGACAACATGGAAAGACGGGATGATCATGCGATTCTACTCCACAACTCACTTCTATCCTGATGGTAGAATTGTATGGATGATAGAAGGAATGAGGTACCAATACACTATTAAAGAGTGGGCTACCTTTTTGGGAGCCCCAGAGGTACAAGAGAGACTTGGATGTTTATACTGAGGCCAATATGAACCACAAATCAATGACCAACATGTATAACCTAGTGCCTAAGAAATACATGAAGACCCATAAGCTAGGCTCAGTCTACTTGTGCAAGTAGGACTACCCACCACCAACAGTATAATGAGGTACACCTTCAGCGCAAATCAGGTGATGATAAGATGATCAGGGGGTACTCCATCAACATATTGCACCATGTAGACACTCACACCAGGATCAGGGTGATGGACCTGATTTTAGAGATAATGATAAGGACTTCTGCTGAGAAGAAGAGGTCTTGCGGATATGCACCCAACATTTAGATGCTCATTAACTCCAAGATTGGGAATAATGTGTATCTGCTTGATCGTCAACACCTACCACTCAAGCCAGAAAATGAAGACAATGTTGTTGTGATGGATCCTAGTTGTCCCACTTTAGCAACCGCATAGGCTGAGGTAGAGGCTGAGGTGCAGGAAGAGGCAGTCAGAGCCGCTAATGCTCCAGCGATGAGATCCAAGGCATATCTGGTGGCGTTTCTTATCAGCACCATCCAAGGGATGGAGAAGAATATTAAAGATATTTTGCTGAATCAGAAGAGTCTCGAAAGGATCGTGGAAACCAAATACCTTGACTTGGGCATTAAGGTGACTGAGCTGACTACAACAATCAACCAGTTGAAGCAGGAGGTTGATGCAGTGCCCACAACCACCTCTAGCAGTGATGATGATGAGGGTCCTTCTCTTCAGACTTCCACTCAATTTAGGACTCAGGCTAGATCAGCAGCTATGATAGTTCCAGAGTCCAAACCTAATTCATCAGCCCTAGCATCAGCTCCATCAGCTCCACCAGCTCCTACAGCTCCAGTGTCTACTTCACCACCTCATAGGACATCTGCTGAAGCCTTTTCCGACACTCTTTTTTTGACTCCCTCAACTGCTACGGAGGACACCAAGCCCAGAGAAACACATAGTTCTAGATCTTTGAACTTTTTTGTAACTAGTTGCCAATGGGGGAGAAGTGTGTAGATCAATAGGGTTTTGAGAGAGAGTGTTGTTTTCGTTGCTCTCTTTGGTTTGTAAAACATTTGGTTCACCTTTTGGATAAATTAAACTTTGTCGTGTTTGATTATATGCTCTATATTTGGTGCTAATTTCTTTATCTTTGAGATATCTATGTGATGATCATTCACTTAGTGTTTGGTGTTATATGCATTACAATTATTTCATATCATTCATGAGTAGCACCAAGGTATATGTGACATGGAAGAGTGACCCATGATCCTAATCGATTGTGCATTTGCATTCAAATGAAAATTTAAAATAATGCACAAATTTAGGGGGAGATCTTTCTTATCAAGTACTTCTCAAAGCGACGATGCTAGTCATTGATTATACCTTTTGTCAAAGCTTTGATATATATGTTGTCATCAATTACCAAAAAGGGAGAGATTAAATGTAGCGACCCGACTCAAAATGAGTCAAGCCTTAGTGTATCTGTGCCATCCCTGTATCAGTATGCTGGCACACACAGTACATCAATGTATATATCAAAGTGCAATCACATGTAAATAACGTAAAATTGATATATATACCTCAGAATCTCAGTGGAAACAGTCAAAGGAAGTGGAGTCCCAATAAACACCCATGTCAGGTTGAGTGCAGACCGTAACCCTGAATCATACTCTTACTCGTCATAGAAAGTATCTACAACATAAGATGTTGCAGCCGTGTAGGTCAGCATATTGAATATGCTGGCAAGTCACAAAAGAGAGGGGTGAAAATATCATCTATACTATATGCATATATGGAAGGTGGGGCTGTAGTTTAAGTTTTGCGTAAAGCAATTTTTTCCTGCAACAAGAGAGCGGGTAAAAACAAAATTCACTACACTGTTGGTTGTTTAATGAGAAGGTTCCACCAACCATTTCTCATACCCAAGTTATCAATAACACCCATATCATTAAGTTATTGGTGTTGAGAATTCCTGATAGTTTTAGTTCCTTTGGCTCAAGTTGTCCATGACCGTGGACATGACTAATCGATTAGGTTTTAGTACTATGCAGAGTTTTGCACATGTTCCCCACAAGATGTGATCGCCTCCCTTGAAGTCCTCACACTTCAGGGTGTTTGAGAACCGAATGATCAAAAATGGTCTTTCAAAGAGTTCCTATGAGACTCTGTCGGTGCCCATCCAATCCTATCGTTCTTTTACATCTCGTAACACCGCATGTCCAGAGTCACCACGATGTCCAACCAAGCCAGAGCCCATAATGACTTGTGGCTATGCAGGTAAGCCTCGGGTCTTGAAGTATCCATCCATCTCTTCGTGCCTGGGTGAAGCTTTCCGCAAGATGTCATGGCGCTTCCGCATGCATCCCGGTCATCCACTGGCTTCCCCAGGGTGCCCATCTAAACCGTCCTTCACCCAGAGGTATATTGCATCATGAGGTCTTGAAAGTCTTGAAGTCTTCAGGTCTTGATTATTAAGTTCTCACAACACTCATGATAAACACTCAACCAACCCCGTCAACTAGAAGCATTGCAAAATAACGTCCCTACCAAAGTAACAAGGGGCTTATGGGTGCCTATCACTAGATACTACTAAAGAATCAAAATTTCCAAGTACCTACTTTGCATGCAATGGGTGGAGAAGGTTGAAACTAATGCAATAAAACCATAGGTAAAAATATGATTAATGTGAACTTGCCTGGTAAGGTTGATGACGATAAATATCGCTCATAGAAAAATAGCTTGATAGATCTATTCCTCGCTCTTCGATGAAATATATATAATCAAACATAGTATTCACATAAGCAATCGTACTAGCAATCATGCTAACAATCAATAACAAACAACAATTAAAATTTATCCAATAAATCAATAAGAAAAATCAAACAAGAATCCAAAAGAAACTTCAAAGAAACTATGGAGTCTTCTACTACAACAACACCAAATAGTTTTTTTGTCCGAATTAAACTTAACAACAAAGAAAACACTAAAATAATAAAATAACAGAAAACAAAATTATAAAACAACTAAGATAACATTAAGTATTTTTCATCAAATTGTTTTAGCAAAAGAACTAATGGAAGATATTTTATCCAACTCTTCTTATGAACTAAACAAGGTTAACTTGACTTAAATCAAAAACAATTTCAACTTTAATACAAATTGTTTCTGATCTAAAGTAAAGTTAGCACAAAATAAAATTTATAGAACAATATTATTTGAAAGTATTTTCAAATAGGAAATCAAACTAGCAACGAAATCAATTTGCAAGTTATTATACAACTAGAATTGATTTCATGCCATCAAATAAAAGTAAATAAACTAAAATTTTGTTGTTGTGGAACCTACTGTTAACTAAGAGAAAACAAGATATAACTTTTCACAAGTACAAACGAAAACAAATTAAAAACAATTATAACAAAAGAAATAACTAGAAACCTAAAAGAACTAAAACGGAATCTGTATTGCTTAAAAACCTAATTTAAAATATTCTAAAAATTCTGAAATTATACCTACTGATAAATAAGATCACTTGTCACGAGTAGCAAAAAGAGTCAACTCAAAACCTATTTTTAAACTCAACATATTCACAAAACAAGATTTGAATCAAATCTGTTTGAATTCAAATTTACAATATTCAAACATGGTCAAAATTTATATCTACAGAAACTAGACAAAATTTATGACACAATGCAAAAAGAATCATCTAATTTGGAGTTAAAACATAAAGGGTATAAAGAAAACAAAAACATAACTATTTATGTTAAAAGAAATAAAATCGAAAAAGGAAAAACTATCCTAACGAACAGGTGTGCTACGTGGCAGCTTCTGTGGGGATGTGTTTTTCAGAAAATAATTTCTAGAAAACAAGTCTCTGTGTATACCAGCCCTAGGATTGCTGTTAGCTGGTAGACACTCACTTGATACAGAAAATCCAAGAAAAATACAAATGTTGGGTTACAAGACCATGAAGGTCTAGTGGGTTGAACAAAAGTCTGAGGTTGACGGCGGAAGCGACTAGAGGAATCTCCAGTGCCCATGGGACTCCATTCCCACAGGAACGCCTGACCTGGATAAATTCCTATCTCACAAGGCTGCTATCCTTTACTGCTAGGTTCCGGGGTTGACGGCATCGTGCTCCTCTCCAAATGCAATCTGGCCAAGACAATAGCCAGGTACAAGCCAGTGAGCACTTCGAATGTACTCACAAACATCAAGAAAACAAGCACGTTAAGCAGGTGAGATGCATGCAAATTCCACTAACAATAATATCTTGTCATTAAGTTTGATTCATGGATGTATTCATGAATATATGCAATGTTTCCATCAATAGTTTATAAACAAGCAAGGATGATAATGTTTAATAAGTAGTAATATGCGTGCCACAGTCGGGCGTCTAAGCGACAGCACATAAAGGGCTTATAAGAAACAGTAAACATGCCATAGTCGGGCGTCTGAGCCACACCACATAAAGGGCTTATATGACATAATAATAAATATTGAATATCCAGGAGGTAGAACCGTCCCAGGTATATCCAACAACATAATCATAGGGGTTAGTTCAGAGTAATAATCATAATATGATCATCCACCATATTATCATATGATTTACCACAACCATTATTATTATCACCGTTTATACTCCAAAGACCGACTCTAGGACCGACACTTGACTCGTCAAACAACGTCCTTGACCGGGGACACGGCTACTCGAATAGTTTTGACTCTGCAGAGGGTGTCCTCTATACCCATAGCCCACGGTTTTCAATAGCCATCATGACTAATCCCGTGTACGACATTTTAGAAGTGGACACTCAGAATCAGCACACACCGATCTTCCTCCACGAAGCCCGGCATCACCCGGATTACACTGCCAAGGCAAAACCATAAGACGGGGAGGCTCCGACCTCGACTAGCATGGGATCAAAAATTTATACCCCACGCTCACTAGGAAGGGCCATTCCCTTCCGGTCCCAGACCGGAAACACCCATGCCCCGTGACCGGATGACTGGATTTATTCCAGGGCCATGTATACCTTCATACCGGCCCCTCTACTTGGTGTGTGACTGATAATAGGTCTACAACTGACTATACCGAACCCATTATCCAGGGAACTGTGGTAGCACGATAAGAAGTATGACACACACAAGACTCGATCTAGGTCGATACTGGAGTTAACCAAGTTTTACCGGCATCCTCGTGCACATGTAATGACCAGGCCATAATCTGTCATGTTCCGCGTGACTAGTTTATTCCACGACCTCTCATAACTAGCACATACCACCATCAGATTTCATCATTGTTATTAATGTGAGAAGCATGCATAAAAATGCAAAGTATGATTTCATGTGATGCTTATGTTAACATAACCTCGAATCACATAATATAAGCACCACCACATTCATCGCACAACTCATGCAAATGTGGGTTCAAGATGCTTGCCTTAGCGGTTTGAGGAGGCTGATGTGTATCCCATCATCTTGGAGTAGGTATCCACTCTTCAAATTCCTAGTTTGAAAATATTTGGATCAACACACATATCCAAAACAGCACACAAAAGTTGTTTGAATTTTTTTAAATTAAATCTTAAAATAAACTAGAGGTCACTAGAAAATGGTATGAAAAAGAATCAGTCCATTTGGACTTTCCTATAAAAAGTTATAACTATTCTAAGTTTCTGCAAATATCTGTTTTTAAAAATCAATTATAAAGGAAAATGTTTCGTTCTCTTTACGCTTTCTAACAGCCGCGAGGGAATACGCTTTGCAAAATAGGAAATGCACCAAAGGGGGATTACGCCACTCGGGGCTGGGGCTCTGTCCGGTTCTCCCCTCCCTCTCGTGCGCGCTGGGACATGAACAAAGCCGCACTTCGGCGATGACTCCCGGCGGCACACAGCATCTCCCGCCATGCTCCAGACATGCACGTGCTCGAGAAGGATCGCCGCATTCATTTTTGGAGGTTGGAGCAGCTTCGGAGCTCGAGGACGAGCATCACTTCAACAACGGTAGAGGGAGCTTCTTTCACTTTGCTTCTTCGGTCTCAGGTGGCTCCCGGTTTAGCTCGACGGTGGGAACGGGTCCCTTGAGGTCTAGTTAGTCTAGCAGGGTCACTGGGAGCAGGAGGGGGCTTGGGACTGCCGGAATCGAACTGAGGGATTGAAAGTGCGTTATATCGACTAGAGGGGGGATGAATAGGAGATTTTTAGAATTTCATCACCGAGGAAATTCCTTTTGAGGAAATTTCTCACTGATGAATGACTTGCAGCGGAAACAACAAAGGATCAGGGGTGCAAAGTATCACCACAACAATTTTCTAGATGAGGAATATGGAAAACAATTTGCACAGTAAGCAGACACAGATTAAGCAGGTGAGGATTAACTCGCGTGAAGAATTTGAGGTTGAGGAAATTCAGAGAAAGTCTATAGGAAATTCTTCCAACATAGACAATGAAAATGTTTGACATACACTATTGAGGAATTGAAAGAGTTGAAGAAATAGAACCCATATCAAAGTGAAGACAGTGGTTGATGACCCAGTTCCAACTGCTGAGATAGTTGGACGTCTGGTTTGGAGCGGCTTGGTATTGAAACCAAAAGACACACAGTCCCAGGACACAGAGTCCCTACCGTATTCTCCTTGAGCTAAGGACACACAGTCCTCGCCCAACACTCGTGGTAAGTCTTCAGGGCAGACTTCCAAACCCTCACAAACATGGTCACCCGACGATCCACAGTTGAGTGCTGGATTGCTCTAGACCACGACGCCAAACCGTTTGGAGGATGCACAGTCCTCAAAGGTAAAAGGCTTCAGTTCCACACAGGAACAAATTCTTCAGTGATGCTCAATCACTTGGCTTCTGGTTTGTGGTTTGGTGTTTGGGGTATTTCCTCACTGATGATTTACTCTCGTACTCTTTGAGGAATTTGGGTTGCTCTAAATGACAAGTGTCAGTTTCTTGTGGAGCAACCAACCAGCTAATGGTTGTGGGGGCGGCTATTTATAGCCTGGGAGCATCCGGATATGATTTGACATTAATGGCCTTAAATATTATGACCCTTGGTGTGGATAAGATCGGTGATGTGGATTGAAGTGAAGGAATTTTCTCTTCAGGAGCTGGTGCATTATCAGTCCTGGCAGTTTCCTCAGCTGGAGCAGATTCATCAGCTGGAGTGTTTTGAGGTATTTCCTCAATGGTAGGTTCATTAGCTCGACTACTTGAGGCATTTCCTCAGCATGAGTTTCTGCTTAATCATCTTCCTTAGTCAGCTGAACAGAATAGCTCGGCTCTGGCTGCTTTGGTTTTGCTGGAGGAGCAGCCTTGTTGTTATATTCATCAACTACATTAGTTGCAAACTTGATGAAATTTGACTTGAGACTTTGACGATCAGATAGTTTCATGTACTTGTCGGTCAAAGTCTTCAGTTCTTCCTAGGTAGACACAAGGTCATCAAGCGACATGTTGAGGAGATTGTGCCTGAGGATTTCTCCTTCTTCAGTTTTGCAGCCTTTGCTTGCTTGGCTTGCGTCTCTTTCCATTTGGTCTCATTGATGAATGTGGCCACCATATGGCTGATACCTGGGGGAAGCTTCAAGTCATCAATGGGTGTGTTTGGATCATCATACCAGACATTGATGTAGTCCAGCAGGACCTTTGGGTCCATGGCAAGAGGACTAGCGCTGCCTGAGGCTTGTGCGACGCGTTCCTGCTTGTTTCTGATGATGGCTTGAAGAGTTTCATCATCAAATTCATCACTTCCTTCTGATGCAGAAGGGACCCTGATGACTTTTCTTGGGCTGGGTCTGATGCCTCTTCCAGCAGTCATTTTAGTCTTCAATGGTGTTGGTGAAGACTTTGTCTCTCAGCTCGTGGCAGATGGTACAAAGGAGCTGTAGTGAGCAGGCTGTTGCTTGATAATCTGCTTGTGTTCAGGCTTTGAAGCCTCTTTAGGTGTTTAGGGTTTGGGCGCAGGCGCAGCCTTCTAGAGCAATTGCTCTTTAGGCTTTGAAGCATTTGGTTTCTGTTGCACAGTCTTAACTTGAGGAATAGTTGTACCAGAAGCTTCAGCAGCATAAGAGGTGGTTGTAGTGGTAGCAGCAGATTCCTCATTGAATTTCCACACTGCAGCTTCTGCTTTCTTCTGAAGCTTAGACAAGTGTTTGTCTTTCTCCTCAACATAATCATCAACAGTTTCGATGCTTGAGGGATGTGCTACTTGATGATCACTAAGAGGAGGCCTTTTGCAAGGTGGCTTGAGGGCGAATTTCTTCGCATACTTGGGAGTGATGAAGCGATATGACTTCCATTCCTTAGACCACGTGTGTTCTATCCTCTGAAGCCCGATTTTCCTTTTCGCCATAGGTTCTTGCTCATCTCGCGAACAATAGTCAAGGTATATAGCCTCAAGGATATCAATTGCAGTGTTTTGTTCAAGTTTCTTGCCACCCTTTTGGTTTCTCTCACCTTCCATTTTCTTCAGCTGAGGCTTTTGCCGAGGAACTTGCACTCTTGAGGATTCTGATGACACTGGCAAAGTTTCTTCGAGGAACGCTACAAAGGAGTTAAGTTGATGAGAACCTAGAGATTCATCAACTGACATTTTGTACCTGTGCACAGAGTATAGGTGCGAGGAATTTGGAGAGGTCATATGCGTTCTCAGATTTGAAGAAATTGAAATTTTAAAAGTTGAGGAATTTGACCAGTGGGTTGAGGAATTTGTCTAAGCACTCTTATCTTGGGTTCTAGAGTTGTGCAGATTCGAAAATTTGCACAATTGAGGAATCATGTGAAGAATTTTAATGGCTTAGTGAAATTCATCAAGTGTTTGAGGAATAGAGTGTAAGAGGGTCATAGACACTGAGGAAAAACAAATTTCTCGAATCTAAGGTAAAGTAGTAGATCTAAAGGTGTAAGTGCATCTAGTGCCCCTTAGTGATTTTGGTGGTTTGAAGACTTATATGTTAAGTATCTAATGTGTTTATGAGTGTACACAGGATCTATAAGTCACTGAGGAGTTTGAGATATTAGATGAATATCGACCCCTAAAAATATATATCTCCGGTTGAAGAAATTGGTCTGAAGCTGAAGAATTGAATCGCGAAGAATCTGCAATGAAATTGATATTCCTCATGAAGATACTGAAATTAAGGAATTCGGTGTGTCGTGAAGAAAATCATTTTGAAGACTTTGAAGCATGAAGATTTACTCTTTCTGTTTTATTTTCTTTGGATTTGAGTAATAGGAACACCGTACTGTTAAAGGGGGTCGAAGTTACACTTTGGAATGAATTTCCTCATGATACTTAACCCAAGCCTAATCCTACCAAAAGCCTCAAGTGAGGAATACGACTGACATGAGGACTCTCACAGTTGAGGGTTCTGACCGTTTCGATAGCCACGCCACATCATTGGTCTTATCCACACCAACAGTCATATTATTTAAGGGCATTAGTGTCAAATCATGTCGGGATGCTCCCAGGCTATAAATAGCCGCCCCCACAAACATTAGCTGGTTGGTGTAAGTGCATCTAGTGCCCCTTAGTGATTTTGGTGGTTTGAAGACTTATAGGTTAAGTATCTAATGTGTTTATAAGTGTACACAGGATCTATAAGTCATTGAGGAGTTTGAGATATCTGAAACCCCTAAAAATATATGTCTTCAGTTGAAGAAATTGGTCTGAAGCTGAAGAAATGAATCGCGAAGAATTTGCGATGAAATTGATATTCCTCATGAAGATATTGATATTGAGAAGATCGGTGGTTCCTGAAGAAAATCGTTCTGAAGAAGTTGAAGCATGAAGATTTACGTTTTCTGTTTTACTTTCTTCGCATTTGATGAATAGGAACACCGTACTGTTAAAGGGGGTCAAAGTAACACTATGGAATGGATTTCCTCATGATGCTCAACCCAAGCCAAATCCTACCAAAGGCCTCAAGTGAGGAATATGAGTGACATGAGGACTCTCACAGTTGAGGGTCCCGACCGTTTCGATAAGCCACGCCAAGTCACTGATCTTATCGACTCCAACGGTCATATTATTTAAGGGCATTAATGTCAAATCATGTCGGGATGCTCCCAGGCTATAAATAGCCGCTCCCCACAACCACTAGCTGGTTGGCTGCTCCGTTAGAAACTGACACTTGTCATAAGAGCAACCCAATTCCTCAGAGCCTTCGAGAGAAAATCATTAGTGAGGAAATACATAACGCACCGAAACCACAAACCAAACCTAGTGATTGAGCATCACTGAAGAAGTTGTTCCTGTGTGGGACTGAAGCCTTTTACCTTTGAGGACTGTGCATCCTCCAGACGGTTAGGCGTCATGGTCTAGAGCAATCGAGTAGTCAATTGTGGATCGCCGGGTGACCGAGTTTGTGAGGGTTTGGAAGTCTGCCCTGAAGACTTACCACGAGTGTTGGGCGAGGACTGTGTGTCCTTAGCTCAAGGAGAATACGGTAGGGACTGTGTGTCCCGGGACTGGGTGTCCTTTGGTTTAAATACCAAGCCGCTCCAAACCAGATGTACAACTGTCACAGCAGTTGGAACTGGGTCATCAACAACAGTCTTCACCAAGAATCGGGTTCTAATTCCTCAACTCTTTACATTCTCTACATAATGTGTTGATGACTTTCACTGTGACTGTTTGAAGAATTTGCTGAAGACTTTCTCTCAATTTCCTCAACCCCAAATTCTTCACTTGAGTAAATCATCATTTGTATTCTGCGTGCCTGCTTGCTGTGAATCTGTTTTCATAATCTTCACTCTGTAATACTGCTGTTGTGGACGATTGCACAACTGATCCTTAACTGTTTCCGCTGTAAGTTAGTCATCAGTGAGGAATTTCCTCAAAAGGAATTTCCTCAGTGATGAAATTCTAAAAATCTCCTATTCACCCCCCCTCTAGTCGATATAACGCACTTTCAATTGGTATCAGAGCAAGGTACTCCCTTGTTCTGTGTGATTTTGGTTTAACCACCTGGAGTTTTAGTTATGTCGAATGCAGGCATGTTTAAGGTGACTGCAGCATGTCCTACCTACGAGGGAAAGAATTTTCCCTTCTGGAAAAACAAAATGCAAATGCATCTACAAGCTATAGACAATGATCTCTGGTATATTGTGGAAAATGGTGTCCCCATCATTTCTGCTAGTGTCACTGCAGCTGATGTGAAGAAATTCAGGCAACTTGATTCTCAAGCGAAGAACATCATCTGTGGTCATGTGTGCCCTGGCTAGTTTGGAAGAGTTAGTGCCTTAGGCTCTGCAACACTGATCTGGGAGAGACTGTGCAAGGTAAATGAAGGAGTATCAACCCAACGCGACTCTCGTGTTGATATTCTTCGCAATCTCTTCAATCGCTTCAAGAGACATGACAATGAAAGCTGCCAAGACACCTTTGATCGCCTCACTGACATATCAAATGAACTGCAAGCACTGGGAGCTCGAGACATCACTGATCACGAAGTTGTGAAGAAAATGCTGAGATCATTGGATTCTTCATTTGACACTTTAGTTCTGATGATCCAAGAAAGACCAGACTACAAGATGCTAGATCCTGCTGATATCCTTGAAAGGCTAAATACTCGTGAACTCCAGCTAGAAGAAAAGAGAGATCTATATGGACAAAGCTATTCCACACCACGTGCACTAAAGGCAAGAGCAATCTCCTCATCTGAAGAAGACACAGATGACAGCAGTTGTGACCCTGAAGAATTTGGTCAGGAACTTGCAATGCTTGTGAGGAAATTCCAGAGATTTACACGACGAGGCCAGTTCGGTAAATCATCAAGAAGAGACATGAGGAAATCAGAATCTGCATCTGAGGACTACAAGAAACGGACCTGTCACAAGTGCAAGAAATCAGGTCATTACATTGCTGATTGTCCTCGCTGGGGAAAGGAATCAAAGAAGAAGAAATACAAGGATGACAGTTCTGATGACTCAAAGAAGAAGAAGAAATCTTCAAAATCCTCATCTTCAAAGTCCTCCTCACACAAGAAGACTAGCTTCAGAAAGGCTCGGGCACTTATTGGCAAGGAAATGGATTCCGAGGCAGAATCAGAAGAATGTGATGATGAAGAAGGCTCTGGAGAAGATTCAGAATCCGGACAGGCTAGTATTGCACTAGCAACCAATTTCGTCAGCAAGTCAATCTTCAATCTTGAAGAAAATGAGTGCACCATCCATACTGATGACTATGCTGATGACTTCGCTCCAACCTATTGCTTCATGGAAAAAGGTTCAAAGGTATCACATAATGCCTCCTCATCTGATTCAAGTGACGATGAACATGATGATTACAAAAAACCCAGTTACAGTAAACTTTCCATCATTGCCACTAAACAACAAACTGCTCTGGAAAAGCTTCAAAAACTGCTAGACAAAAGTGATGATCTGTTGAATGATGAAATGAATCTTAATCAAATCCTCGCTGATGACATGAAAAATCTTCAGTCTAGATTTGATATTCTTCAGGATCGTTATGATACACTCCTCACTGATCATGAGAAGCTTTCCTACGAATTTGTTCAAAGGAAGGTTGATCTTGAGAAGCTGAGGATGTCTTATGATGATCTTCGTACAGAAAATGATTCATTCCTAGCTCAACAGATCAGCGCTAGTCAAGTTGAATTTATTCCTCCATGTCTTAAATGCATTGATCGTGAAACTGCTAATTCTTCACCAGAATCTTCAAATGCTACCACTGCTACAAATTCTTCAACTGCACCTGTTGTGTCTATTTCCTCACTTGAGGAAAACACAAATGTCACTGATGAAAATGCAGGGCTGAAGGAATTGTACTTGACAGGTATGTACAAAAGCCTCAAAGGACATCAAATCCTTTGTGATGTGCTCAAAAAGCAGATCTTGAACAGGAACCCGAGGAAAGAAGGAATTTCCTTTGAGAGGAAATTGAATGCTGATGGATCTTATTGGAAACCTGAGCAGTATCCCAAAACCTCATGGGTTGCTGCTACTGGGCCTCCTTTTGATCCATCTAATCTAACTGGTTTCTCATGTGAATTATCCTATTCCTCTGATGAGTCATTTGATTCCAACTATAAACTATTCAAAGATCAATCTGGTAAAGTATTTGCTCGATATGTTGGAACTAACTGCAGGAATGGCCCTCCTCTGAGGAAAATCTGGGTTCCCAAAAATTGTCTTGAAAATCTTCAAGTAAATGTCCTCATGACATCACCTCTGAAGAATCTGAACCCCAGATCAAATTCCTCAGGAGGACCAAAGTCTTCAAGAGGATCAAAATCCTTAACTGGTCAAAACTATGCTCATACCCGTGCTTATGCATCTAACATGCAGGGAAACTACAAGGAATATGATTAAGAGCGCTATTCTTCAAATCATTATGTTCATAAATCCTCAAATCAGTTCTCTGGATACTCATATGAGTACTTTAATCCCCCTACTGTTAAGAGAAGTGCATTAGCGTCAATGCCACCTTTTTCATATGGTGCTCGCAGGATGATGAACACTTTGCCACCCCTTCAAATGTGGGTGGTGAATAAATCAAACTAATCACTTCTGCAGGTCAGGTCTCCAGATGAAAATCATCATTTGAAGAATTTGCTGGAGACCTGAGGAAATTCTTGATAGGACGCAAGCTAATGATTGATGAAATAGAAATATTTCACACGTCCTTACATTTCTGTTATGATGAAATTAGTATCATATTCTTCAAACCTGAAGCATATGAGATGGTAAGCTGTACTAATTCATCTGCAGGATGACAAACCCAAAAATACTGAGTGGGTTCTCGATAGTGGCTGCACACATCACATGACTGGTGATAAAAGCCTACTGATGAATATGCCACTAACTCCATCACCTCTGAAGCAAATCACATATGCTGATAAAGGTAAAAGCAAGGTATTGGGACTTGGCAAAGTAGCTATTTCCAAGGATAGGCATATGGACAAAGTGATGCTTGTTGAATCCCTTGGTTTTAACCTCATGTCAGTCTCGATGCTTTGTGATCTTGATATGATTGTTATCTTTGGTAGATATAGATGTGTAGTCATCATGGAATCTGACAGATCCAAAGTCTTCGAAGGTGTAAGAAGAGGGGATTTGTACATTGTTGACTTCTCTACAGGTCCTCAACCAGCCACTTGCTTACTAGCAAAAACCTCAGAAGGATGGCTGTGGCACAGAAGACTAGGTCATGCAGGCATGAGGAATTTGCACACACTTGCAAAGAAGAAGCATGTCATTGGCATCGAATCAGTCAAATTCCTCAAGGATCATCTCTGCGGTGCTTGTGAATCTGGGAAAATGACCAGATCCAAGCATCCCTCCAAAACCATCACGACCACTACACGTCCATTCGAATTGCTTCATATGGATTTATTTGGACCTACTCACTATGCAACACTAACCAATGCAGCATCTCTATATGGCTTTGTCATAGTTGATGATTATTCCAGATACACTTGGGTGCATATCATAGCATATAAAACTGAAGTGCAGGAAATCTTCAAACGATTTTCTTCAAGGGCCTCGACGAACTTCGGCATCAAGATCAAACATATTAGGAGTGATAATGGAACCGAGTTCAAAAACACTGGTCTTGATGATTATCTTGATGAACTTGGTATTACTCACGAATTGTCTGCTCCTTATACTCCTCAGCAGGACTCTGGTTGAAATGGCAAGAACTATGCTTGAAGAATATCAGACTCCTCGTCGCTTCTGGCCTGAAGCAATCAACACTGCATGTCATATCATCAACAGGGTATATCTTCACAAATTCCTCAATAAAACCTCATATGAACTTCTCACTGACAAGAAACCCAATGTAAGTTATTTCAAAGTCTTCGGTGCAAAATGCTGGATTAGAGATCCTCATCATAGCTCGAAATTTGCACCTAAGGCACATGAAGGTTTTATGCTCGGTTATGGAAAGGACTCGCACACCTACAGAGTCTTCAACAACTATCACAACAAAGTTGTTGAGACTGTACATGTGCGATTTGATGAAACTAAAGGCTCTGTATGGCCTCAAGCAAGCCCCTCGGGCATGGTATCATACATTGAAGGAATTCCTCATGAAGAAAGGCTTCAAACCTGGTTCACTCGATCCAACTCTTTTCACAAAATCTTATGATAATGAACTGTTTGTATGTCAAATATATGTTGATGATATCATATTTGGCTGTACTGACAAAAGATACAGTGATGAATTTGCCTATATGATGAGTGAAGAATATCAGATGTCTATGATGGGGGAGCTGAAATTCTTCTTAGGTCTTCAAATTCGTCAACAAAGCAATGGAATCTTCATATCACAGGAGAAATACCTCAAGGATGTTCTGAGGAAATTCGACATGCATGAATGCAAAGGTGCCAAGACTCCAATGCCTACCAACGGTCACCTCGGCACTGATGAAAATGGTGAAGATTTCGATCAGCAGGTATACCGTTCTATGATTGGATCATTATTGTATCTATGTGCATCTAGGCCAGACATAATGCTTAGTGTTTGCATGTGTGCACGTTTTCAAGCAAAACCGAAGGAATCACACCATAAGGCTGTGAAACATATTCTTCGATACTTAGCTCACACACCAACACTAGGATTATGGTATCCCAAGGGCTCCAATCTTCATCTGGTTGGGTATTCTGATTCAGACTATGCTGGTGACCGTGTGGATCGCAAGTCAACTTCTGGCACATGCCATTTCCTCGGAAGATCACTGGTTTGCTGGTCCTCAAAGAAGCAGAACTGCGTATCACTCTCCACTGCCGAAGCTGAGTACATTGCTGCTGGTTCTTGCTGTGCTCAATTACTATGGATGAAGCAAACCCTCAAGGACTACGACATCAACATTAAGAATGTGCCTCTCTACTGTGGCAATGAGAGTGCTATCAAGATTGCCTATAACCCAGTACAGCACTCAAAGACCAAGCACATCCAGATTCGTCATCATTTTCTTCGGGACCATGTCCTCAAGGGCAATATCCTCATCGACCATGTGAAGACTGATGATCAACTGGCTGATATCTTCACTAAGCCCTTGGATGAGAAAAGGTTTTGCAAGTTGCGGTGTGAGCTAAATATCTTAGAATCTTCAAATGTTTTGTAAAAACATGCACACATCCTAACACTTATGCAAAGTTGATGACTTAGATGTGCAACACATGATGAAACGATTTTCTTCAACCAATGAAGAAAGTCACTTTGAATGTGAAGAAATTAACGAAGAAATTGATTCTCAGGGCCCTACGACAATTGTACGCGGCGTCTGTAATCAACATTCTTATATGGTGGGCAACGCCACCGCTCAATGTGAAATTCCTCAAGTTGATTTTCTTCAAATGATCAATTCCTCACAATGCATTTTCTTCAAGACAGTTGTTCTTCATTGTGATGATCTATTGCAAAATCTTCAAAAAAAACACTTGATGACTTTCATTTGCCTAGGTAGACTGTGATTTCTAGTCCTCAACAGCATTCACTTATTGCTATTTCTTCAAGTTGATGTTTCTGCTAAGTGAATGTGATCGGACCCTATTATCCCTCTATGCTATACTTATCCAGCCTATTCAATTCATCATATGCGTTCTACTTGAAACTTTGTTCAAAATCCTCACTGCATCCTTGTCAGCTGATGATTTTGTAACGAAAATCCTCAAATCTTCGAAAAATTATTTTCTTCAAAGGAACAGTAACTTTCGGGCTATAAATATGTCCTTAACCCCCTCGGTATCATCTTCTTCGCCTCATCGCTCTCCTGCCACAGCACACCGAACCCTAGCACCACCGCTGGTAGTCTTGTCGCCGGCAAGGAAGAGCTTCACTGCCTCAACCTTCTCGCCGCCAGGATCACGCCGGAGTCGGAACATCTACGTCCGCCGCCGCCGTAGACGTCCTCTGCTGCCAAGTTAGGGTGCATTGGACACTTGACCGAAGAACCTCTCCAACACCACCTTTTTGTGTTCTTCGTTTGCACCTTCCAGGGTAATTATATCCCATTTTTACAACAGATTAGATCTAAAATTTTACCTCTCCCTTGTGAAATCTGTTTTTCCTCAAGATACGATGCGCACATGATTCCTCAAACACTATCCATCACCACAATCATTGATGAACTAGCTAAGCATCTAAGATTTTCACGAGATTCCTCAATTGTGCGAATTTTCGGATCTGTACAACTCTGGAACCCAAGAACAGAATGCTTAAGCAAATTCCTCAACCACTGGTTATATTCCTCAAACTGTCAAACTTTTCCATTTTCTTCAAATCTGAGAACGCATATGACCTCTCCAAATTCCTCGCAACTATACTCTGTTCACAGGTACACACATGTCAGCTGATGAATCTCTTGGTTCTCATCACATTAACTCATTTGCAGCGTTTCTGGAAGAAACACTTCAAGGCTCATCAGAATCCTCAAAAGTTCAAAATCCTCAGAAAGTTCCTCGTCTGAAGAAAATGGAGGAAGAAAGGAAACAGAGGGGAGGAAAGAAACTGGAGTAGAACACAGCTGTTGATATTCCTGATGACATATACCTGGACTACTGCACGCCTGATGATGAACCTGAGACTATGCCTAAAAGAAAGATTAGGCTGCAGAAAATTGAACGCAGATGGGCAAAGGAGTGGAAGGAGTACAGGTTTGTGACTCCAAAATATGTGAAGAAATTCGCTTTGAAGCCTCCTGGCAGAAGGGCCTCGCTTGAGGATCATCAAGTAGCTCATCCCTCAAGTCTTATGACACTTGATGACTACCCAGAGGAAAAAGAAAGGCATCTGGCCAAGCTCAAGAAGCAAGCCGAAACAGCAGTGAAGAAATTTCATGAATCCTCAGCTGCTGCCTCCGGTGCTGCTCATTCCTCAGCAGCAGAAACCTCAGGCTTCGAGATTCCTCAACCAAAGTCTGTGCCAACAAAGCCAAAAGCTTCAAAACCTCAAGAAAAGTTTGCACAGACTTCTGTCACCAAACCCTCAGCTCCAAAACCCTCGGTTCCAAAACCGACAACACCAAAACCATCAGCACCAAAACCGACAACACCAAAACCATCAGCGCCAAAACCTTCAGCACCAATCGCATCTACACCAAAGTCCTCAGCTCCACCTCCAAAGCCAGTACAGAAGAAAGTCGTGAAGACTACGACTGCCAGCTCCAGCTCCTCACTCCCAGCTGCAACTAGCTCGGAGACAAAGTCTTCAACACCACTTTTGAAGACTTTGACAACAACTGAACCTACACCTCTGCCCAGTCCCGGCAAAATCATCACAGTCCCGTCTACATCAGAGGGCAGTGAAGAATATGATGATGAAACTCTGGAAGCCATCATCAGGAATAAGCAAGAAAGGGTAGCACAAGCATTAGGCAGTGCTATTCCTCTGGCGATGGACCCCAAGGTCCTCCTCGATTTCATCAATGTGTGGTATGAAGACCCAAACACACCCATTGATGATTTGAAACTTCCTCCTGGTGTCAGCCACGTGGTGGCTACTTTCATAAACGAAGCCAAGTGGAAGGAACAGAAGGCCAAGCAGGCAAAGATTGCAAAGGCCAGAAAGGAGAAATTCCTCAGGCAAAATGTTCTCAAGCTGACGCCTGAAGCATTGGTGTCCACCCAGGCAGAGCTGCAAGTCTTGACTGACAAGTGTGAGAAACTGTCAGATCGCACAAGCATCAAAAGAAATTTCATCAAGCTAGCCACTAGTGCTGTTGATGACTACAACAGACGTCACCCCCCCACCAGCACCAACTCCTCAGCCCCTGGTTGAACAGCCAAAAGATGCATCTCCTGTTGAGGAGGAAATTGCTCAAGCTGAGGAACAACACCAAGAGCGCCGTGCTGATGAGCCGGCGATTGAAGAAATCATCACTGAGACCGCTCCTGATGAAACTGCAAACCCTGATGAAACTGCTACTGATCCAGCTGCTTCACCAAAGCAGGCTGATGACTATGTTCCAGCTGGTTCCTCACTGCCAGCTGAAGAATCTGTTAAGAAAACACCTTCACCAAAAACTTCAAAGGTGAAGAAGTTAATCCCGTCTGCATCAGACGCGAAAAAGACAAGGGCTGCTGAGAAGGAAGCGAAGAAGAGAAAAGCGTCCTCAGTAGAAGAAAAGATTGAGGCAAAACGCCTCAAGGAAACTGAAGAATCTGCCCCACTGGACCCGGTGCCTCTTAATGTTGCACTCTCATTTGAAATGGTCGTCGTTGGTGACCACACTACGAGGGCAGATGAGGAAATGAAGGATGCTGCCACTGAGGAGCATACTGATGAGGAAATACAAATTGATGACAGTCCTCAACCTCATATTCCTGAGAAAGAGACTACTGAAGCCTCAGCCGAAGCAGCTGATGAATCTGCTTCTGCCACAAAGTCAGCTGATGAAAATCAAGCTGAAGAAAATGTCCAGTCTGAGCAGGCTCCTCCCACTGAACAGGCTGACCAAACTCCTCAAGCTGAGAAGGAAGAAGAAATTCCTCAGCCTGAGGAAACTGCTAAAGAAAATGTTCCCACCCCTGACAATGAATTCATTGTCCTCAACCCAGAATCTGCCATGGTTGTTTCCCCTCCCATTCCTCAGCACAATCTCAATCCAGTTCAGCGCCTGCCATTCCCGAAGAGGCCAAAGTTTCAGAAAGAGAATTTCTTTGAGGAACGCATGTATTTCATCGGAGAGAATCCTTATGACAAGCCTCAAATGAGGCATCTGAAGTTTTGGACAAGGACGCAGATGAACTACTATGCTTCTGTGCTCTGTGGCCGCAACAAGATATTCCAGCACAGGCACATTCCTCATGCTGAATTTGAAGAGATTCCCTGCATGGAACCAGTTCTCAGTGTACTACATGATGCAGGTTTGCTCCCTATGTGCTCCGACATATCATACTGGAATAGTGAGCTAATTCTTCAGTTCTATTCAACTCTGCACATCTCGGGCAATGCTGATGACATCAACACTTGGGTGTTCGACTGGATGACCCAAAATACTCACTACAAGGCTCCAGCGTCTGAACTCCTCAGAGAACTGCCCGTACCAATTCCTTCAGAAGGGGCAGTGAAGCTCTATGGTGAGCGTGAGCTGCCAAATGGAATGATGGAAGTCCTCATGAAGCCTTTGGCTGTAGGAAAACCCTCAAGAACCACATTCCTCGTCCATGAGCTCAAGTACACACCCCGGTCTGTCTACCGCATTCTCTGCAGTGTGCTAGCGCCAATCAAAGGCCATGATGATGACGAAGATGTCGTCGGCCTCATGAAGAATATCCTCTTCAACATCATTCACGGTATCCCCATGAATATCCATGATTTCTTCTTGAGGACTTTGGCTGACAATGCAATGTGCCCATATGATGACAAAATTTATGCACCATGGATCATGAGATTCCTCAGGACAAGGACAGGCATCAACTTTCACGCAGATTTCCAGAACCATGTTGGTTATATGCCTCCTATCCGGGTCAACAAGAAGATTTTCGAGCCTATTGAGGGAAAAGGAAAGTGTGTAATTGATGAAGGAAGCAGGCCTCTTGATGGTCAATTTAAAGAGCCAGATGCATATTCCTCATGGGACGATACTGAGACTCGTCCACCAAGCCCAGTTCCTCCTCGCGTGCTAACCACCAGAGAGCTTCTTCTCAGTCTTCATCAGAAGGTGGATCACAACCACAAATGGGTCAAACGCCAGTTTGGTGCCATTGTGAAAACCCTCACTGAGACACAGAACAGTGTGAAGCTTAATCATCACTATCTGCATGAGGTTTTTTATCGCACCTGGGCTTTCCTTGCACATCTGAAGACCCAGACTAAGCTTGAAGAATTGAACTTTGAGAAGGACTTTGACTGGTCGTGGCCTCCCAAGAAGAAGTTCAGGCCCATTCCAGTGCCAGATCTTGAAGACAACTCCTTCTCGTCCTTCCGCACCGCCGAATCTGATGAGGAACAACTTGACACCGCAACAGGCCCAAGGAAGAAGACTACACCCAAGAAGCGCCAAGGATCTTCATCAACCGCCAAGAAATGAAGTCTTCACGGGCGTTAGTCCTCAGTTTGTCCCTTTTTGTCACTTGATGACAAAGGGGGAGAAACTTGAGAGTTAGTCTTCAAACGGGAGTTAGTTTTGGGGCTTATGAACTATATTTAAGTTACAAACTCTTGACTCTTCTGAAGTTTTTATGTAATGAGTTGTAACTTAAGCCCGATGGTACTCTGACGCTTTTTGAACGTTTTTCTTCGCATGCTTATTCCTCAAGTCTTAATGCACGCATGCTGGAATTCGTCAGATACCATTTGCCATCATGCATCTTCATTTTCTTCATATGATATGTTATATGTATGCATGATTTACAAGATTCAGGGGGAGATATCCATGATATAAATCATCAATGTGCATAAGCTATAAAAGCAAAATCCTCAAGGTATGCACATCTTCAAGGGGAGTCTTTGTGAATCTTGTCTTCAAATTCCTCAATTAAGTATTTACACTTCACATTTTTATTCCCTGTTGAAGACTTAACCTAATTGTCATCAACCACCAAAAAGGGGCAGATTGTAAGTGCATCTAGTGCCCCTTAGTGATTTTGGTGGTTTGAAGACTTATAGGTTAAGTATCTAATGTGTTTATAAGTGTACACAGGATCTATAAGTCATTGAGGAGTTTGAGATATTTGAAGAATATCGACCCCTAAAAACATATGTCTTCAGTTGAAGAAATTGGTCTGAAGCTGAAGAATAGAATCGCGAAGAATTTGCGATGAAATTGATATTCCTCATGAAGATATTGATATTGAGAAGATCGGTGGTTCCTGAAGAAAATCGTTCTGAAGAAATTGAAGCATGAAGATTTACGTTTTCTGTTTTACTTTCTTCGCATTTGATGAATAGGAACACCGTAGTGTTAAAGGGGGTCAAAGTAACACTATGGAATGGATTTCCTCATGATGCTCAACCCAAGCCAAATCCTACCAAAAGCCTCAAGTGAGGAATATGAGTGACATGAGGACTCTCACAGTTGAGGGTCCCGACCGTTTCGATAAGCCACGCCAAGTCACTGATCTTATCCACTCCAACGGTCATATTATTTAAGGGCATTAATGTCAAATCATGTCGGGATGCTCCCAGGCTATAAATAGCCGCCCCCACAACCACTAGCTAGTTGGCTGCTCCATTAGAAACTGACACTTGTCATAAGAGCAACCCAATTCCTCAGAGCCTTCGAGAGAAAATCATCAGTGAGGAAATACATAACCCACCGAAACCACAAACCAAACCTAGTGATTGAGCATCACTGAAGAAGTTGTTCCTGTGTGGGACTGAAGCCTTTTACCTTTGAGGACTGTGCATCCTCCAGACGGTTAGGCGTCATGGTCTAGAGCAATCCAGCAGTCAATTGTGGATCGCCGGGTGACCGAGTTTGTGAGGGTTTGGAAGTCTGCCCTGAAGACTTACCACGAGTGTTGGGCGAGGACTGTGTGTCCTTAGCTCAAGGAGAATACGGCAGGGACTGTGTGTCCCGGGACTGGGTGTCCTTTGGTTTAAATACCAAGCCGCTCCAAACCAGATGTACAACTGTCACAACAGTTGGAACTCGGTCATCAACAACAGTCTTCACCAAGAATCGGGTTCTAATTCCTCAACTCTTTACATTCTCTGCATAATGTGTTGATGACTTTCACTGTGACTGTTTGAAGAATTTGCTGAAGACTTTCTCTGAATTTCCTCAACCCCAAATTCTTCACTTGAGTAAATCATCATCTGTATTCTGCGTGCCTGCTTGCTGTGCAATCTGTTTTCATAATCTTCACTCTGTAATACTGCTGTTGTGAACGATTGCACAACTGATCCTGAACTGTTTCCGCTGTAAGTTAGTCATCAGTGAGGAATTTCCTCAAAAGGAATTTCCTCAGTGATGAAATTCTAAAAATCTCCTATTCACCCCCCCTCTAGTCGATATAACGCACTTTCAGTTGGCTGCTCCATTAGGAACTGACACTTGTCATAAGAGCAACCCAAATTCCTCAGAGTCTTCGAGAGTAAATCATGATTGAGGAAATACCCCATACACCGAAACCACAAACCAAACCTAGTGATCGAGCATCACGGAAGAAGTTGTTCCTGTGTGGGACTGAAGCCTTTTACCTTTGAGGACTGTGCATCCTCCAGACGGTTAGGCGTCATGGTCTAGAGCTTTCCAGCAGTCAATTGTGGATTGCCTGGTGACCAAGTTTGTGAGGGTTTGGAAGTCTGCCCTGAAGACTTACCACGAGTGTTGGGCGAGGACTGTGTGTTCTTAGCCCAAGGAGAACACGGTAGGGACTGTGTGTCCCGGGACTGTGTGTCCTTTGGTTTCAATACCAAGCCACTGCAAACTAGATGTACGACTGTCACAGCAGTTGGAACTAGGTCATCAACTACTGTCTTCGCTGTGAAACGGGTTCTAATTCCTCAACTCCTTACTTTCCTCAGATTATGTGTTGATGACTTTCACTGCTACTTTTTGAAGAATTTGCTGAAGACTTTCTCTGAAATTCCTCAACCCCAAATTCTTCATGCTAGTTAATCCTCATCTGTTTTCTGCGTGCCTGCTCACTATGCAATCTGTTTTCACATTCCTCACACTGAAAAACTGTTGTTGTGAAACTTTGCCCTTCTGATCCTTTACTGTTTCCGCTGTAAGTTAGTCATCAGTGAGGAATTTCTTCAAAAGGAATTTCCTCAGTGATGAAATTCTAAAAATCTCCTATTCACCCCCCCTCTAGTCAATATAATGCACTTTCAATTGGTATCAGAGCAAGGAACTCCCTTGTTCTATGTGATTTTGGTTTAACCACCTGGAGGTTTAATTATGTCAACTGGAGGCATGTTTAAGGTGATTGCAGCATGTCCTACCTTCGAAGGAAAGAACTTTCCCTTCTGGAAGAACAAGATGGAAATGCATCTACAAGCTATTGATAATGATCTCTGGTATAATGTGGAACATGGCGTCCCCATCATCTCTGCTAGTGTCTCTGCTGCTGATGTGAAGAAATTCAAGGAACTCGATTCTCAAGCGAAGAATATCATCTGTGTCCATCTGAGCCGAGGCCAGTTTGGAAGAGTGAGTGCTTTGGGCTCTGCAACACTGATCTGGGAGAGACTGTGCAAAGTAAATGAAGGAGTATCAACCCAGCGTGACTCTCGTGTTGATATATTCTTCGCAATCTCTTCAATCGCTTCAAGAGGCATGACAATGAAAGTTGCCAAGAAACCTTTGATCGCCTCACTGACATATCAAATGAACTGCAAGCACTGGGATCTCGAGACATTACTGATCACGAAGTTGTGAAGAAACTGCTGAGATCTTTGGATTCTTCATTTGATACTTTAGTTCTGATGATTCAAGAAACACCAGACTACAAGATGCTTGATCCAACTGATATACTCGAAAGGCTAAATACTCATGAATTCCACCTAGAAGAAAAGAAAGATCTATATGGACCAATCTATTCCAGACCTTGTGCACTGAAGGCTAGAGCAATTTCCTCATCTTAAGAAGAAGATTCAGATGACAGCATTGGTGACCCTGAAGAATTTGGGCAGGAGCTTGCAATGCTCGTGAGGAAATTCTAGAGGTTTACACAACGTGGCCAGTTCGGTAAATCTTCAAGAAGAGACATGAGGAAATCAGAATCTTCATCTCAGGACTACAAGAAAAGAACCTGCCACAAGTGCAAGAAATTAGGTCATTACATTGTTGACTGTCCTCGTTGGGGAAATGAATCAAAGAAGAATGAATACAAGGATGACAGTTCTGATGACTCGAAGAAGAAGAAGAAATCTTCAAAATCCTCATCTTCGAAGCCCTCATCGCACAAGAAGACTAGTTTTAGAAAGGCTCGAGCACTTATTGGCAAGGAAATGGATTCCGAGGCAGAATCACATGAATGTGATGAAGAAGAGGGTTCTGATGAAGACTCAGAATCCGGACAGGCTAGTCTTGCACTGGCAACCACCTTCGTCAGCAAGTCAATCTTCAACCTTGAAGAAGATGATAACACCATCCACACTGATGACTATGCTGATGACTTCGCTCCAACCTATTGCTTCATGGCAAAAGGTTCAAAGGTACCAAATGATGCTTCCTCCTCTGATTCAAGTGACTGTGAATCTGATGATTATAAAAGACCCAGTTACGGTGAACTTGCTATCATTGCCACTAAACAAGAAACTGCCCTAGAAAAGCTTCAGAAACTGCTAGATAGAAGTGATGATCTGTTGAATGATGAAATGAATCTTACCCAAATCCTCACTGAAGATGTGAAAAGTCTTCAGTCTAGATTTGATAATCTTCAAGATCGTTATGATACAGTCCTCGTTGATCATGAGAAACTTTCCTATGAATTTCTTCAAAGGAAGCTTGATCTAGAGAAGCTGAGGATTTCTCATGATGATCTTCATACGGAAAATGATTCATTACTAGCTCAACAGATCAGCGCTGCTCAAGCTAAATTCATTCCTCCATGTCTTAAATGCATTGAACGCGGAACTGCTAATTCTTCACCAAAATCATCAAATGCTTCTATTGCTGCAAATTCTTCAACTGCACCTGTAGTGTCTATTTCCTCACTTGAGGAAAACACAAATGTTACTGATGAAAATGCAGGGTTGAAGGAATTGTATGTGACGGGCATATACAAAAGCGTCAAAGGACATCAAACCCTTTGTGATGTGCTCAAAAACAAGATCTTGAACAGGAACCCGAGGAAAGAAGGAATTGCCTTTGAGAGGAAATTAAATGCTGATGGATCTTATTGGAAACCTGAGCAGTATCCCAAAACCTCATGGGTTGCTGCTACTGGCCCTCCTTTTGATCCATCTAATCTAACTGGTTTTTCATGTGAATTATCCTATTCCTTAGATGAGTCATTTGACTCTAACTACAAACTGTTCAAAAATCAATCTGGTGAAATATTTGCTTGATATGTTGGAACTAACTGCAGGAATGGCCCTCCCTTGAGGAAAATCTGGGTTCCCAAAAGTTGTCTTGAAAATCTTCAGGTGAATGTCCTCATGACACCACCAATGAAGAATCTGAACCCCAGATCAAAAACCTTAGGAGGACCGAAATCTTCAAGAAGATCAAAATCCTGAACTGGTCAAAATTATGCTCGTACCCATGCTAATGCGTCTAACATGCAGGGAAACTACAAGGAATATGAATATGAGCGTTACTCTTCAAATCATTATGTTCATAAATCCTCAAACCAGTTCTCTGCATATTCATATGAGTACTTTAACCCCCCTACTGTTAAGAGAAGTGCATTAGCTTCAATGCCACCTTTCTCATATGGTGCTCGCAGGATGATGAATGCTTTACCACCCCTTCAGATGTGGGTTGTGAAGAAATCGAACTAACCAGTTCTGCAGGACAGGTCTCCAGATTAAAATCATCATCTGAAGAATTAGCTGGAGACCTGAGGAAATGCTTGATAGGACGCAAGCTAATATTGATGAAATAGAAATATTTCACATGTCCTTATAATTCTGTTGTGATGAAATTGATATCATATTATTCAAACCTGAAGCATATGAAATGGTAAGCTGTACTAATTCATTTGCAGGATGACAAACCCAAGAACACTGATTGGGTTCTTGATAGTGGCTGCACACATCACATGACTGGTGATAAAAGCTTGGTGATGAATATGCCACTAACTCCATCACCTCTGAAGCAAATCACATGTGCTGACAAAGGTAAAAGCAAGGTATTGGGACTTGGCAAAGTGGCTATTTCCAAGGATAGGCATATGGACAAAGTGATGCTTGTTGAATCTCTTGGTTTTAACCTCATGTCAGTCTCAATGCTTTGTGATCTTGATATGATTGTTATCTTTGGTAGATATAGAGGTGTAAGAAGAGGGGATTTGTACATTGTTGATTTCTCTACAGGTCCTCAACCAGCCACTTGCTTACTAGCAAAAACCTCAGAAGGATGGCTATGGCACCGAAGACTAGGTCATGCAGGCATGAGGAATTTGCAAACGCTCGCAAAGAAGAAGCATGTCATCGGCATCGAGTCAGTCAAATTCCTCAAGGATCATCTCTGTGGTGCATGTGAATCTGGGAAAATGACCAGATCCAAGCATCCCTCGAAGACTATCATGACCACTACACGTCCATTCGAATTGCTTCATATGGATCTATTTGGACCTACTCACTATGCCACACTAACCAATGCAGCATCTTTATATGGCTTCGTCATAGTTGATGATTATTTCAGATATACATGGGTGCATATCATAGTGTATAAAACTGAAGTGCAGGAAATCTTCAAACAATTTTGTTCAAGGGCCTCGACGAACTTTGGCATCAAGATCAAACATATCAGGAGTGATAATGGAACAGAGTTCAAAAACACTGGTCTTGATGATTATCTTGATGAACTTGGTATTACTCACGAATTATCTGCTCCTTATACTCCTCAGCACAATGGTGTCGTCGAAAGGAAGAACAGGACTCTGGTTGAGATGGCAAGAACTATGCTTGAAGAATATCAGACTCCTCGTCGCTTTTGGCCTGAAGCAATCAACACTGCATGCCATATCATCAATAGAGTATATCTTCACAAATTCCTCAAGAAAACCTCATATGAACTCCTCACTGATAAGAAACCCAATGTAAGTTATTTCAAAGTCTTCGGTGCAAAATGTTGGATTAGTGATCCTCACCATAGCTCAAAATTTTCACCTAAGGCACATGAAGGTTTTATGCTTGGTTATGGAAAGGACTTGCACACCTACAGAGTCTTCAATAACTATCACAACAAAGTCGTTGAGACTGTAGATTTTCGATTCGATGAAACTAATGGCTCGCAAAGAGAGCAATTGCCTTCTGATCCAGATAAGCTGTCTCCTGAGGAAGCAATAAAGCTCAAACCTACTGAAGACATTGTCCCCACTGAGGATATTGGTGAAGAAACGATCCCCATCACTGATGAAAATCAAGAAGATGCTCCTGAGGAAATTGCATCAGAACCACTTCCTCAGCCCAGACGAAATCCTCAACCAGCTTATCCGAGGATAGCAAATGAAGTAGAACTTGACAAAATCCTCAACGACATCAACGCGCCAGGTCCTCTCACTCGCTCAAAAGCTTCACACTTAGTTAACTTTTGTAGGCATTTTTCCTTTGTATCCATCACAGAACCCTCAAAAGTTGCTGAGGCTTTTCTAGAACCGGAGTGGATCCAAACAATGCAAGACGAACTTCTTCAATTCAAGCTGAATGACGTATGGGAGCTCGTCAAATGACCAGATCCTCGCAAGCACAACATCATCGGCACCAAGTGGATTTTCCGAAACAAGCAAGATGAGGACGGTCAAGTGGTGAGGAACAAGGGACGACTTGTAGCCCAAGGCTACACCGAGGTTGAAGGAATAGTTTTCGGTGAAACTTTTGCACCTGTTGCTAGACTTGAAGCTATTCGAATACTACTTGCTTATGCTAATCATCATAACATCATCTTATATCAAATGGATGTGAAAAGTGCATTCCTCAATGGTAAGCTTGAGGAAGAAGTATATGTTGCTCAGCCCCCAGGTTTTGAGGATCCAAAGAATCCAGACAAAGTCTTCAGACTCAAAAAGGCTCTCTATGGTCTCAAGCAAGCCCCTCGGGCATGGTATGATACATTGAAGGAATTCCTCATGAAGAAAGGCTTCAAACCTAGTTCACTCGATCCAACTCTTTTCACTAAATCCTATGATAATGAGCTATTTATGTGTCAAATATATGTCGATGATATCATATTTGGCTGTACTGACAAACGATACAGTGATGAATTTGCTTACATGATGAGTGAAGAATATCAGATGTCTATGATAGGGGAGCTGAAATTCTTCTTAGGTCTTCAAATTCGTCAACAACGCAATGGAATCTTCATATCATAGGAGAAATAGCTCAAGGATGTTCTGAGGAAATTCAACATGCATGAATGCAAAGGTGCCAAGACTCCAATGCGTACCAACGGCCACCTCAGCACTGATGAAAATGGTAAAGATTTTGATGAGCAGGTATATCGCTCTATGATTGGCTCTTTATTGTATCTACGTGCATCTAGGCCAGATATAATGCTTAGTATTTGCATGTGTGCACGTTTTCAAGCAAAACCGAAGGAATCACACGATAAGACTGTGAAGCATATTCTTTGATACTTAGCTCACACATCAACACTAGGATTATGGTATCCCAAGGGCTCAAATCTTCATCTCATAGGGTATTCTGATTCTGACTATGCTGGTGACCGTGTGGATCACAAGTCAACTTCTGGCACATGCCATTTCCTCGGAACATCACTAGTTTGCCGATCCTCAAAGAAGCAGAACTGCGTATCACTCTCCACCGCCGAAGCTGAGTACATTGCTGCTGGTTCATGTTGTGCTCAATTACTATGGATGAAGCAAACCCTCAAAGACTATGGCATCAACATGAAGAATGTGCCTCTCTACTGCGACAATGAGAGTGCAATCAAGATTGCATACAACCTAGTACAAGACTCGAAGACCAAGCACATCCAGATTCGTCATCATTTTCTTCGGGACCATGTCCTCAAGGGCAATATCCTCATCGACCATGCGAAGACTGATGATCAACTGGAAGATATCTTCACTAAGACCTTGGATGAGAAAAGGTTTTGCAAGTTGCGGTGTGAGCTAAATATCTTAGAATCTTCAAATGTTTTGTAAAAACATGCACACATCCTAACACTTATGCAAAATTGATGACTTAGATGTGCAACACATGATGAATTGATTTTCTTCAACTGATGAAGAATATCACTCTGAATGTGAAGAAATCAACGAAGAAATTGATTCTCACGGCCCTACGACAATTGTACGCGGTGTCTGTAATCAAAATTCTTATATGGTGGGTCACGCCACCGCCCAACGTGAAATTCCTCAAGTTGATTTTCTTCAAATGTTCCATTTCCTCAAAATGTGTTTTTCTTCAAAACAGTTGTTCTTCATTATGACAATTTATCACAAAATTCTCAAGTTACTCAAATCTTCAAAAACACTTGATGACTTTCGTTTGACTAGATAGACTGTGATTTCAAGTCCTCAACAGCATTCAGTTATAACTATTTCTTCAAGTTGATATTTCTTCTAAGTGAATGTGATCGGACCCTACTTTCCCTCTATGCTATTCTCATCCAGTCTATTCGATTCATCATATGCGTTCTACTTGAAACTTTGTTCAAAATCCTCACTGCGTCCTTGTCAGCTGATGATTTTGTAACAAAAATCCTCAAATCTTCAAAAATTATTTCTTTAATGCATAGTAACTGAACCCCACTTCCCACGTTCGGATAACCACGATCTCCACTATCTCCATCGCCTTGCTCGGGAACTACACATGTCCTGCGGAGACGTAGAGGCAGGGGCTGTTTGGTCCGAATTCTTCGCGCCAACAATAACTGTCTAGCTATAAATATGTCCTTAACCCCCTCGGCAAACACTTCTTCACCCCATCACTCTCCTGCTACAGCAAAAAGCACCGAACCCTAGCGCCACCGCTTGAAGTCTCGTCGCCGGTGACGAAGAGCTTCACTGCCTCGACTTCTCCGTCGCCGGAACCACGACGGAGTCGGACCATCTTCGTCCGCCACCGCCGTAGACGTCCTCTGCTGCCGGGTTAGGGCGCATTGGACACGCGACCGAAGAGCTTCTCTACACACCTTTTCTGTGTTCTTCGTACGCGCCTTCAAGGGTAAATAAAAATCCCATTTTTATAGCAAGTTAGATCTACTATTTTACATCTACTATGTGAAATCTGTTTTTTCCTCAAGAATCGATATGCACTTGATTCCTCAAACACTGCCTATCACCACACCATTGATGAACTTCACTAAGCATCTAAGATTTTCACAAGATTCCTCAATTGTGCGAATTTTCGGATCTGTACAACTTTGGAACCCAAGAACAGTATGCTTAGGCAAATTCCTCAACCATTGGTTAAACTCCTAAACTGTCAAACTTTTTCATTTTCTTCAAATCTGAGAACGCATATGACCTCTCCAAATTCCTTGCAACTATACTCTGTTCACAGGTACACACATGTCAGCTGATGGATCTCTCGGTTCTCATCACATTCACTCATTTGCAGCGTTTCTTGAAGAAAATCTTCAAGTCTCATCAGAATCCTCAAGAGTTCAATCTCATCAGCAAAATCCTCAGCTGAAGAAAATGGAGGATGACAGAAAGCAGAAGGGAGGAAAGAAACTTGAGCAAAACACAGCTTTGGATATACCTGAGGATATTTACTTGGACTATTGAACACCTGATGAAAATGAAACAATGGCCAAGAGAAAGATTCGGCTGCAGAAAATAGAATGCCGATGGGCTAAGGAATGGAAGAAATACATGTTTGTAACTGCCAAGTATGCGAAGAAATTCGCCCTGAAGCCTCCTGGCAAACGGGCGCCACTTGAGGCTCATCAAGTAGCCCATCCCTCAAGCCTCCAGACCATTGATGATTATCCGGATGAGAAGGCCAGGCATTTGGCTAAGCTCAAGAAGCAGGCAGATGCTGCAGTGAGGAAATTCAATGAATCCTCAGTTGCTGCCTAAACTGCAGCTACTTTCTCTACCGCTGAGACCTCTGGTTCAGCAATTCCTCAACCATAGTGTGTGCCGTAAAAACCAAAGGCTCCAAAGCCTCAAGAGAAGTCTGCTCAGGCATCAGTTACAAAACCCTCAGCGCCAAAACGCTCAGCTCCAAAATCCTCAGCACCACCACCAAAGCCTCAAGAGATACCAGTATAGAAGCCGGTCATGAAACAACTGACCGCCACCTCCAGCTCCTCACTCCCGGCTGCAACCAGCTCGGAGACAAAGTCTTCAGCACCTCCGGTGAGGACTCAGGTGTCTGCTGAAAGAGCAACTCTGCCAAGCCCCAGCAAAATCATCACTGTCCCGTCTGCATCAGAGGGCAGTGATGAATATGATGATCAAACCCTGCAAGCGATAATCATAAATAAACAGGAAAGGGTAGCTCAAGCATCACGTAGCGCCATTCCTCTAGCCATGGACCCCAAGGTCCTCATAGACTACATAAACATCTGGTATGAGGACCCAAACACCTCGCTTGATGATTTGAAACTTCCCCCTGGCATCAGCCACATGGTGGCCACTTTCATCAATGAAGCCAAGTGGAAAGAACATCAAGCCAAGCAGGCCAAGGTTGCAAAGCTTAAAAAGGAGAAATTCCTCAAGCAGAATCTCCTCAGCTTGACGCCTGATGCACTAGTGTCAACACAGGTTGAGTTGAAGAATTTGGCTGATAAGTACTCCAAGCTGTCAGATCGTGAGAGTCTCAAGAGCAATTTCATCAAGCTGGCCACTAAAGCTATTGATGACTACAACAAGAAGGCTGCACCTCCAGCACCAACTCCCCAGCCCTTGATTGAAGATCCAGCTGATGAATCTCCTCATGTTGAGGAAACTCCTCAAGCTGAGGAAATACAAAAAGAAAGCCGTGTGGATGTACCGGCTATTGAAGAAATCACCATGGAAGCTCCATCTATTGAACCTCCTGCAGCTGGTGAGACTACCCCTGACCCAGCTGCTTCATCAAAGCAAGCTGATGACTCTGCTCCAGCTGGTTCCTCAAAGCCATCTGAAGAATTTGTCGAGAGAACCCCTACACCAAAAGCTTCAAAGGTGAAGAAGATGACTCCGTCTGCATCAGACGTGAAGAAAACCAGGGCTACTGAGAAGGAAGCCAAAAAGAGAAAGGCCTCCTCAGCGGAAGAAGAAACATAGACCAAGTGCCTCAAAGCGCTTGAAGATACTGTTCCACTGGACCCTGTGCCCCTAAATGTCGATCCGTCTTATGAAATGGTCATCCTTGATGACCAAGCGAAAGGGACAGATGAGAAAATGAAGGATGCCGCCTTTGAGGAACACACTGACGAAGAAATTCGTATTGACGACAGTCCTCAGCCCTCCATTCCTCAGAAAGACACCGCACAAGGATCAGCTGCACCACCTGATGAAACTGCCTCTGTCACCTAGCCAGCTGAGGAAGAACAAAGTGAAATTCCTCAAGCTGATAAAATTCAAAGTTCTGAGCAAAATCCTCAAGATGAGGAACAGGCTAACCAAACTCCTCCACCTGAGCAAAATCCTCAAGATGAGGAATAGGCTGACCCAACTCCTCCACCTGAGGAAGATGAACCTATTCCTCAGCCTGATGCCCAGCAAGAGCAAGCTCCTCAGCCTGAAGCCCCAGCTGATGAAATTCCTCACCCTAAGGACAATGCTGAGGAAAATGCACCTGATCAAGACAATGCCTTCGTCATGCTCAACCCCGAGACTACAATTGTTGTCTCCCCTCCTGTTCCTCAGCAAAATCTTCAACCAGTTTAGCGTCAGCCATTCTCCAAGCGACCAAAGTTTCAAAAGGAGAATTTCTTTGAAGAGCGCATGTACTTCATTGGAGAGAATCCCTATGACAAGTCGCAAATGAGGCATCTGAAGTTTTGGACGAGGACACAGCTGAATTACTATGCCTCTGTGTTGTGTGGAAGAAACAAGATATTCCAGCACAGGCATATTCCTCACGTTGAACTTGAAGCAATACCGTGCCTAGAGCCAGTCCTCAATGTACTCCATGACGCTGGTCTGCTGCCAATGTGCTCCGACATATCTGATTGGAACAGTGAGCTCATTCTTCAGTTTTATGCCACTCTTCACATATCTAGCAATCCTGAAGACATTAACACCTGGGTGTTTGACTGGATGACACAAAACACTCACTACAAGGCTCCTGCTACTAAGCTCCTCCATGAACTGCATGTACCAATTCCCTCAGAGAAGGCTGTGAAGCTTTACGGTGAGCGTGAGCTGCCCAACGGGATGATGGAAGTCTTCATGAAGCCTTTGGCTGAAGGACAATCACCGAGAAAAACCTTCCTCATCCACGAGCTCAAATATACACCAAGGTCTGTCTACAAAATCCTCTACAGTGTGCTCGCGCCGATCAAAGGCCATGATGATGAAGAAGATGCCGTAGGCATCATGAGGAATATCCTCTTCAACATCATCCATGGTATTCCTATCAACATCCATGATTTCTTCTTAAGGACTTTGGCTGACAATGCTATGTGTCCATTTGATCACAAGATATATGTCCCATGGATCATGAGATTCATCAGGGCAAGGACAGGCATCAACTTCCACACTGATTTCCAAAACCATGTTGGTTATATGCCTCCTATCCGGGTCAACACGAAGACTTTCGAGCCCATTGAAGGAAAAGGCAAGTCAGTGATTGATGAAGGCAGTAGGCCCCTTGATGGTCAGTTCAGAGAGCCAGAAGCTTATTCTTCATGGGATGATACTGAGACTCGCCCGACAAGCCCCGTTCCTCCTCGCGTGATGAATACAAGAGGGCTCCTCCTCAGTCTTCACCAGAAGGTGGATCGCAATCACAAGTGGGTCAAACGCCAGTTTGGCGGCATTGTGAAAACCCTCACTGAAACACAGAACTCTGTGAAGCTTAACCATCACTATATGCATGAGGTTTTTGATCGCACCTGGGCTACACTTGCACATCTGAAGACTCAGACAGAGCTTGAAGAAATGTACTTTGAGCGAGACTTTGACTGGTCGTGGCCTCCCAAGAAGAAGTTCAGTCCCATTCCAGTTCCAGACCTTGAAGACAGTTCCTTTTCTTCATTCCGCACTGCTGAAACTGATGAAGAACAGCTCGACGCTGCTACCGGTCCAAGGAAGAAGACTACTCCCAAGAAGCATCACGCCTCTTCATCAACCGCCAAGAAGTGAAGTCTTCACGGGCGTTAGTCCTTAGTTTGTCCCTTTTTTTCACTTGATGACAAAGGGGGAGAAACTTGAGAGTTAGTCTTCAAGCGGGATATTTTGGGGCTTATAAACTATATTTAAGTTACAATCTCTTGGCTCTTCTGAAGTTTTTATGTAATGAGTTGTAACTCAAGCCCGATGGTACTCTGACGCTTTTGAACATTTTTCTTCACATGCTTATTCCTCAAGTTTTAATGCACGTATGCTGGAATTCGTCAGATACCATTTGTCATCATGCATCTTCATTTTCTTCATACGATATGTTACATGTATGCATGATTTACATGACTCATGGGGAGATCTCCATGATATATATCATCAATGTGCATTTGCTGTGAAACGCAAAATCCTCAAGATATGCACATCTTCAGGGGGAGTCTCTTTGAATCTTGATTTCAAATTCCTCAAATGAGTATTTACAATTCATATTTTTGATCCCTGTTCAAGACTTAACCTAATTGTCATCAACCACCAAAAGGGGGGAGATTGTAAGTGCATCTAGTGCCCCTTAGTGATTTTGGTGGTTTGAAGACTTATAGGTTAAGTATCTAATGTGTTTATGAGTGTACATAGGATCTACAAGCCATTGAGGAGTTTGAGATATTTGATGAATATCGACCCCTAAAAATATATATCTTCGGTTGAAGAAATTGGTCTGAAGCTGAAGAATTGAATCGCGAAGAATCTGCGCTGAAATTGATATTCCTCATGAAGATACTGAAATTAAGGAATTCGGTGTGTCTTGAAGAAAATCATTTTGAAGACTTTGAAGCATGAAGATTTACTCTTTCTGTTTTATTTTCTTCGCATTTGAGTAATAGGAACACCGTACTGTTAAAGGGGGTCGAAGTTACACTTTGGAGTGAATTTCCTCATGATGCTCAACCCAAGCCTAATCCTACCAAAAGCCTCAAGTGAGGAATACGAATGACATGAGGACTCTCACAGTTGAGGGTTCCGACCGTTTCGATAGCCACGCTACATCATTGGTCTTATCCACACCAACGGTCATATTAATTAAGGGCATTAGTGTCAAATCATGTCGGGATGCTCCCAGGCTATAAATAGCCACCCCCACAACCATTAGCTGGTTGGCTGCTCCGTTAGGAACTGACACTTGTCATAAGAGTAACCCAAATTCCTTAGAGTCTTCGAGACTAAATCATCAGTGAGGAAATACCCCATACACCAAAACCACAAACCAAACCTAGTGATTGAGCATCACTGAAGAAGTTGTTCCTGTGTGGGACTGAAGCCTTTTACCATTGAGGACTGTGCATCCTCCAGACGGTTAGGCGTCATGGTCTAGAGCTTTCCAGCAGTCAATTGTGGATCGCCGGGTGACCAAGTTTGTGAGGGTTTGGAAGTTTGCCCTGAAGACTTACCACGAGTGTTGGGCGAGGACTGTGTGTTCTTAGCCCAAGGAGAACATGATAGGGACTGTGTGTCCCGGGACTGTGTGTCCTTTGGTTCCAATACCAAGCCGCTCCAAACCAGATGTACGACTGTCACAACAGTTGGAACTGGGTCATCAACTAATGTCTTCGCTGTGAAACGGGTTATAATTCCTCAACTCCTTACTTTCCTCAGATTATGTGTTGATGACTTTCAATGCTACTGTTTGAAGAATTTGCTGAAGACTTTCTCTGAAATTCCTCAACCCCAAATTCTTCACGCTAGTTAATCCTCATCTGTTTTCTACATGTCTGCTCACTGTGCAATCTTTTTTCACATTCCTCACACTGAAAAACTGTTGTTGTGAAACTTTGCACTTTTGATCCTTTACTGTTTCCGCTGTAAGTTAGTCATCAGTGAGGAATTTCCTCAAAAGGAATTTCCTCAGTGATGAAATTCTAAAAATCTCCTATTCACCCCCCTCTAGTCGATATAACGCACTTTCAAAAGGGACAGTAAAATAGGATTTTATTTACCCTATATTGCAAGCACGAAGAATAGAGGCAGTAATAGTATAATGCTCTTTGGTTCGGGTCCGCTGCGCCCTAACTTGGCGGCAGAAGACACCCACGGCGGCGGCGGATGTAGATGTTCTGCTTCCGGCGTGAGTTTGGCGATGGAGAAGTCGAGACAATGAAGTTGTTCGTCGCCGTCGACGAGATTGCTAGCCGTGGCGCTAGGTTTTGTGGTTGAGGCGGAGAGAAGGACGGTAGAACGAAGAGTTTGGACAGCAGGGGTAAGGGCGTATTTATAGCTCACGTGAAAACTGTCCGGGCAAAACTTTTGGACCAAACTGCCCTTGCCCATTCGTCTCTGCACGACACGTGTAGCCTGAGTTTAAAGCGGTGCAGATCGTGCTTATCTGATCGTGGGAAGTGGGGTTCAGTTACTGTGTAACAATATAAAAATCATTTTTGAAGATTTGAGGATTTCGTTGCAAAATCCTCAGCTGACAAGGACACAATGAGGATTTTGGACAAAGTTTTAAGTAGAACGCATATGAAGAATTGAATAGACTGGATGAGTATAACATAGAGGGGAGTAGGGTCTGATCACATTCACTTAGATGAAATATCAAATTGAAGAATATATATATATATATATATATATATATATATATATATATATAGGCAAATGAAAACCATCAAGCGTTTTGAAGATTTTGAAAAACTTGAGGATTTTGTGACAAAGTGTCAGGTTGATGAATTTCAACTTCGAAGAAAAACAACTTGAAGAATTTCAAAGTTGGTTGGTGGCGTGACCCACCTTATAAGAATGATGATTTTAGGCGCCACGTACAATTGTTGTAGGGCCCGGGAACAAAATTCTTCATTAATTTCCTCACACTAAGAGTGATATTCTTCATTGATTGAAGAAAATCGATTCATACCACGCCCAAGGGGCTTGATTGAGGCCATAGAGTGCCTTTTTGAGTCTAAATACTTTGTCCGGATTCTTCGAATAGCTTCAAGACTAGCAACATCTGCAAAAGTTTCATCGAAGTCAATTCCTTCAACCTGTGGGTAGCCTTGGGCTACAAGCCATGCCTTATTCCTCACCACTTGACCATCCTCATCTTGCTTGTTTCGGAAAATCCACTTGGTGCCTATGATATTGTGCTTGCGAGGATCTGGTCGTTTGACCAGCTCCCACACGTCATCTAGCTTGAATTGAAGAAGTTCATCTTGCATGGCTTGAATCCACTCAGGTTCCATGAAAGCCTCAGCAACTTTTGAAGGTTCTATGATAGACGGAAAAGAAGAATGCCCACGAAAGTTAACTAAGTGTGTAGCTTTTGAGCGAGTGAGAGGACCTAGCGCGTTGATGTCATCGAGGATTTTGTCAAGTTCTACTTCATTTGCAATCCTAGGATGAGCTGGTTGAGGATTTCGTCTGGGATGAGGAATTTGTTCAGGAGCAATTTCCTCAGGAGTATCTTCTTGATTTTGATCAGTGATGGGAGTGATTTCTTCAGCAATTTCCTTAGTAGGTACAATGCCTTCAGTAACTTTGAGCTTGATTGCTTCCTCACGAGACAATTTATCAAGATCATGAAGCAATTGCTCTCTTTGCGAGCCATTAGTTTCATCGAACCACACATCTACAGTTTCAACAACCTTGTTGTGATAGGTGTTGAAGACTCTGTAGGTGTGCGAGTCCTTTCCGTAACCAAGCATAAAACCCTCATGTGCTTTATGTGCAAACTTTGAGCTATGGTGAGGATCTCTAATCTAGCATTTTGCACCGAAGACTTTGAAATAACTTACATTGGGCTTCTTGTCAGTGAGGAGTTCATATGAGGTTTTCTTGAGGAATTTGTGAAGATATACCCTGTTGATGATATGGCAAGCAGTGTTGATTGCTTCAAGCCAGAAACGACGAGGAGTCTGATATTCTTCAAGCATAGTGTGTGCCATTTCAACCACAGTCATGTTCTTTCTTTCGACGACATCATTCTGTTGAGGAGTATAAGGAGCAGACAATTCGTGAGTAATACCAAGTTCATCAAGATAAGCATCAAGACCAGTGTTTTTGAATTCTGTCCCATTATCACTCCTGATATGTTTGATCTTGATGCCAAAGTTTGTGGAGGCCCTTGAGGAAAATTGTTTGAATACTTCCTGCATTTTAGTTTTATACAGAATGATATGCACCCAAGTGTATCTGGAATAATCATCAACTATGACAAACCCGTATAAAGATGCTGCATTTGTTAGAGTGCCATAATGGGTAGGTCCAAATAAATCCATGTGAAGCAATTCAAATGGACGAGTAGTAGTCATGATAGTCTTCGAGGGGTGTTTGGATCTGGTCATTTTTCCAGATTCACAACCACCGTAGAGGTGGTCCTTGAGGAATTTGACTGATTCGATGCCGATGACATGCTTCTTCTTCACGAGCGTGTGCAAATTCCTCATACCTGCATGACCAAGTCTTCGATGCCATAGCCAGCCTTCTGAGGTTTTTGCTAGTAAGCATGTGGCTGGTTGAGGACCTGTAGAGAAATCAACAATGTACAAATGCCCTCTTCTAACACCTTCGAAGACTTTGGATCTGTCAGATTCCATGATAACAACACATCCATATTTTCCAAAGATAATAACCATATCAAGATCACAAAGCATTGAGACTGGCATGAGGTTAAACCCAAGGGATTCAACAAGCATCACTTTGTCCATATGCGTGTCCTTGGATATAGCCAATTTGCCAAGTCCCAATACCTTGCTTTTACCTTTGTCAACATAAGTGATTTGCTTCAGTGGTGATGGAGTCAGTGGCATATTCATCAACAAGCTTTTGTCACCAGTCATGTGGTGTGTGTAGCCACTATCAAGAACCCACTCACTACTCTTGGGTTTGTCATCCTGCAAAAGAATTAGTACAACTTACCATCTCATATGCTTCAGACTTAAAGAATATGATATCAATTTCAACGGATAGGAATTTCATCATAAACAGTAGATTTGTGGACGTGTGAAATGTTATCATTTCATCAATGTTAGCTTGCGTCCGATCAAGCATTTTCCTCAGGTCTCCAGCAAATTCTTCAGATGATGATATTCATCTAGAGACCTGACCTGCAGAGGTGATTAGTTCAATTTCTTCACGACCCACAACTGAAGGGGTGGTAAAGAGTTCATCATCCTACCAGCACCATCTGAGAAAGGAAGCGTTGAAGCTAATTTACTTCTCTTCACGGTAGGGGGGTTAGAGTACTCAAATGAATAGGCAGAGAAGTTCTTTGAGGATTTATGAACATAATGATTTGAGGAATAATGCTCATATTCATATCCCTTGAACTTTTCCTGCATGTCAGTAGCATTAGCATGAGAACGAGCATAGTTTCGACCAGTTGAGGATTTTGATCCTCTTGAAGACTTTGGTCCTCCTGAGGAGTTTGATGTGGGGTTCAGATTCTTCATAGGTGGTGTCATGAGGACATTCACCTGAAGATTTTCAAGGCAACTTTTGGGGACCCAGATTTTCCTCAGGGGTGGTCCATTGCTACAATTAGTTCCAAGATATCAAGCAAATACTTCACCAGATTGATTTTTGAACAGTTTATAGTTGGAGTCAAATGACTCATCTAAGGAATATGATAATTCACATGCAAAGCCTGTTAGGGTGGATGCATCAACAGGAGGCCCTTTAGCAGCAACCCATGAGATTTTGGGATACAGCTCAGGTTTCTAGTAAGATCCATCAGCATTCAGTTTCCTTCCAAAAGCAATTCCTTCTTTCCTCGAGTTCATAGTCAAAATCTGCTTTTGGAGCACATCGCAAAGGGTTTGATGCCCTTTGATACTTTTGTAGATGCATGTCACATACAATTCCTCCAGCCCTGCATTTTCGTCAGTGACATTTGTGGTTTCCTCAAGTGAGGAATTTGATACCACATGAGCAGTTGAAGAATTTGTAGCAATAGAAGCATTTGATGATTCTGTGAAGAATTGGCAGTTTCACGTTCGATGCATTTGAGACATGGTGGAATGAATTCAACCTGAACGGCACTGATCTGTTGAGCAAGTAATGAATCGTTTTCCATTCGAAGATCATCAAGAGACATCCTGAGCTTCTCAAGATCAAGTTTTCTTTGAAGAAATTCATAGGAAAGTTTCTCATGATCAGCGAAGAGTGTGCCATGATGATCTTGAAGATTATTTAATCTAGACTGAAGACTTTTCATATCTTCAGTGAGGATTTGGGTAAGATTCATTTCATCATTCAACAAGTCATCGCTTCTGCCTAGCAGTTTCTGAAGCTTTTCAAGGGCAGTTTGTTGTTCAGTTGCAATGTTGGCAAGTTTACTTTAACTGGGTTTTTTATAATCATCAGGTTCACAGTCACTTGAATCAGAGGAGGAAGTATCATTCGGTACCTTTGAACCTTTTGGCATGAATCAATAGGTTGGAGCGAAGTCATCAGCATAGTCATCAGTGTGGATGGCATTGTCGTTTTCTTCAAGGTTGAAGATTGACTTGCTCACGAATGTGGTAGCTAGTGCAAGACTAGCCTGTCCATATTCCGAGTCTTCTTGAGAAACCTCCTCTTCATCACATTCCTCAGATTCTGCCTCAGAATCCATTTCCTTGCCAATAGGTGCCCGAGCCTTTCTGAAACTAGTATTATTGTGCGATGAGGACTTTGAGGATGAGGATTTTGAAGATTTCTCATTTTTCTTCGAGTCATCAGAACTTTCATCCTTGTATTTCTTCTTCTTTGATTCCTTCACCCAACGTGGACAGTCAGCAATATAGTGACCTCATTTCTTGCATTTGTGGCAGGTTCTTTTCTTGTAGTCCCGAGATGAAGATTTTGATTTCCTCATATCTCTTCGTGAAGATTTACCAAACTGGCCACGTCTTGTAAACTTCTAGAATTTCCTCACGAGCATTGCTATCTCCTGTCCAAGTTCTTCAGGATCACCAATGCTGCAATCCGAGTCTTCTTCTTCAGATGAGGAAATTGCTTTGGCCTTCGGTGTACGAGGTCTAGAATAGCTTGGTCCATATAGATCTCTCTTTTCTTCTTGTTGGGAAGTATTTCGAGTATATAAGTAGGATCAAGCATCTTGTAGTCTGGTCTTTCTTGAATCATCACAACCAAAGTATCAAATGATGAATCCAAAGATCTTAGCAATTTCTTCACAACTTCATGGTCAGTAATGTCTCGAGTTCCCAGTGCTTGCAGTTCATTTGATATGTCAGTGAGGCGATCAAAGGTATCTTGGCAGCTTTCATTGTCAAGCCTCTTGAAGAGATTGAAGAGATCGTGAAGAACATCAACACGAGAGTCACGCTAAGTTGATACTCCTTCATTGAGTTTGGATCGCCTTTCCGAGATTAGTTTTGCTGAGCCCAAAGCACTCACTCTGCCATAATGACCTTTGCTCAGATGGCCACAAATGATATTCTTCGCTTGAGAATCAAGTTGCTTAAATTTCTTCACATCAGCAGCACAGACAGTAGCAGTGATGAGGGGAAAACCATGTTCCACAATATACGAGTGATCATTGGCAATAGCTTGTAGATGCATCTGCATCTTGGTCTTCCAGAAGGGAAAGTCCTTTCGTTCGAAAGTAGGACATCATGCAGTAACCTTGATCATGCCTGCAGTCGACATAACTAAAACTCCAGGTGGTTAAACCAAAATCACACAGAACAAGGGAGTACATTACTCTGATACCAATTGAAAGTGCGTTATATCGACTAGAGGGGGTTGAATAGGAGATTTTTAGAATTTCATCCCTGATGAAATTCCTTTTGAGGAAATTACTCACTGATGAATGACTTGCAGCGGAAATAGCAAAGGATCAGGGGTGCAAAGTATCACTACAGCAGTTTTCTAGATGAGGAATATGGAAAACAGTTTGCACAGTACACATGCACAGATTAAGCAGGTGATGATTAACTCGCGTGAAGAATTTGAGGTTGAGGAAATTTAGAGAAAGTATTCAGAAAATTCTTCAAATAGAGACAATGAAAATCTTCGACATACAATATTGAGGAATTGAAAGAGTTGAAGAAATAGAACCCATATCAAAGTGAATACAGTGGTTGATGACCCAGTTCCAACTGCTATGACAGTTGTACGTCTAGTTTGGAGCGGCTTGGTATTGAAACCAAAAGACACACAGTCCCGGGACACACAGTCCCTACCGTATTCTCCTTGAGCCAAGGACACACGGTCTTCGCCCAACACTCGTGGTAAGTCTTCATGGTAGTCTTCCAAACCCTCACAAACTTGGTCACCCGGCGATCCACAATTGACTGCTTGATTGCTCTAGACCATGACGCCTAACCGTCCGGAGGATGCACAATCCTCAAAGGTAAAAGTCTTCAGTTCCACGCAGGAACAAATTCTTCAGTGATGCTCAATGAGTTGGTTTCTGGTTTGTGGTTTGGTGTTTGGGGGTATTTCCTCACTGATGATTTACTCTCGAGCTCTCTGAGGAATTTGGGTTTCTCTAAATGACAGGTGTCAGTTTCTTGCGGAGCAACCAACCAGCTAATGGTTGGGGGGCTAATTATAGCCTGGGAGCATCCCGATATGATTTGGCATTAATGCCCTTAAATATTTTGACCGTTGGTGTGGATAAGATTGATGATGTGGCGCGAATTGCGGCAACGGTCGGGACCCTCAACTGTGAGAGTCCTCATGTCCCTCATATTCCTCACTTGAGGCTTTTGGTAGGATTACGCTTGGGTTGAGCATCATGAGGAAATTCATTCCAAAGTGTTACCTCGATCCCTATTAACAGTACGGTGTTCCTATGACTCGGGAGTGAAGAAAATGAAACAGAAATACTAAATCTTCACGCTTCAAAGTCTTCAGATCTTTTTCTTCATGACACACCGAATTCCTCATCTTTAATATCTTCATGAGGAGTATCAATTTCAGCGCAATTTGTTCGCTATCAAAGTCTTCAGCAGAAAACCAATTTCTTCAACCGAAGATATACATTTCTAGGGGTCAATATTCATCGTATATTTCAAACTCCTCAGCGATTTATAGATCCTGTGTTACCTCATGAACACATTAGATACTTAACCTATAAGTCTTCAAATCACCAAAATCACTAAGGGGCACTAGATGCACTTACAGGGATGGACGGCAGTACTGATAGCAGAGAGGTGCACAGAAGACTCCTCTGGCCAAATTGGGGGATGGGGAGGAAAGCTACTGGTCTCTGGGGGTTGCTGCTATGCTGAAGGTGCTCGGGGGCTCCTTAAATAGCTAGCTGGGGTCAGTTCCGCGGCGACCTTCGGATAAGAACAAAGGCAACATCTCTCGCGAGGCTCAAGCGCAACAGGGCGACAGAAGGGGCAGCGAGGCATCAGTAAGGGCAGCGGGGTAGCCGTAAACGACGAGGGTGAGGGGTCCAGGGACAGTTGGAGCATGGGGAGGGCTCGAGCGGCGCCGGCCATGGCAGTAGGAGAGGGGAAGCAACGGCGATCGCGCTGCCGTTGCTCTACTCGCACAGGGGCGACGACTGGCTGCCGGGGGAAGAGAGGGTGGACACGGCTCTGCATCTTGTACAGAGGGCGGGGTCACGGGGGACGCGGCGACACGGACATGCGCGTGCAAAACGTGCGCTCTGGGCGAACCCAAAGCATGCACAACACCTGTTTGACGAATTGTGAGGCATCACCACAGGGCTCCACTTCTGCTCTAATTTAACAGGGCTAGCCTAGGGTCTCAGGTAAGGCTACTGGACATGCAAACATGAACTCATGCCAAATCTGGTCATGCTCCAAGGTGTTTGATGAAATGCTAGGGGATCCAAATGATCTTTGATGCTCACCAAAATTTCCAGATCAAGGTCTCTCTAAGTGCTAGCAATGGTGGTAGGGTTGGTTTGGCAAAAATCCAAACTAGCTAATGCAAACTTTTGAAAAATACAATTCTGGGAAGAAACTAGGAGCTTTTATCACATGCATCTATTTTCATCCAACGGGGCTCAATTTCTAGAGTTAAAGTTTTGGTATGTTTGCAAATAAGCATGCAAAATTTCAAAGCAATCAGAGCAAGGAAAAATAGGGTTGCAGTGTAAAGCACCAAACTGGACTAGAACAGAAAAATGGTTGTACTGCTCAAATTTTACAAAGAACATAGTGGGATTTTTGCATAAAAATGAATCTCATGCTATACTAGACATTCCCAATTTTTTATGGAATTTATGTAATAATATTTCTAGGGGTTGTAGTACAAACTCGATTCTGGATCAGATTAGAAAAGTAGTTATTGTGCTTAAAATATTCAAAATACTTGAGTAGGTTTTTGCATAAATGTGACCTAGAAACATCACTAGTCACCTACTATTTTTTATAGAATTTTTATAAGAAGTTGTCACATGGTTGTAGTGAAAATAAGCCTTAAAGGAAATTTAAACCTGTTTTTGAATAAAAGAATTCTTCGTTAAAATATAAAAATATAATATCCCAAGAATTTATCACAAGAAGGAAATGCTTTTATGCAAGTAATCAGGTTCTATCCTAAATTATCAAAAGTATCTACCTAGGGAAAATATCCCTTTAGGAAGGGAAAGGAGTGTTTCAAACATTATCCAAAAATCCAAAAATTCGAATATCAAATGGGCATAGCCAAAATAATATTCCCTTCTAAGCAAATAAATAATTCAATTGATCTCAAGTAAGGGTTCAAGCATGAAATTAAAATTTGAAAGGCCACTTGAAATGATTTTTTTGGAAAGAGGCTTTGAAAATAGCCATGAAGCAAATTGTTTTCTAACCATTTTTATTCTAGGAATTTTTTTATTTAAGAAAACTATTTTTAAAATTTTGGGATGTGACAAAACTACCCCCCTTAAAAAAATCTCGTCCTTGAGATTTGCTTAGGTAAATAATTCAGTCATGGAAACACGGAGTATGGTCAGTCAAATGCATGTGCAAACAAGAAAATCACATGGCACACAATCACTCATATGCAAGTGCAGACAGTGCAATCACCACTACTCACATGGCATCAGGGAAACATACCACCAAACTAATGTAGACTCCGAGGGCGGGCAACGAGATACAGGCAAGGGGTTCCCGAGAAAATATATTCTCGGTCTGGGAAGACATATTTCACTTCTTCTATATAGGAGACTTGGATAACATGTCCCCTTTGGTCTGACAACAATGAACTACCCAAAGAAAATATGAAAATTTTTCATTAGCCTGCGTGTGGAATTATTCCACCCGCTGATGGGTCAACACCCTTGGTGATGACTTGCAGAGCAAGGGATGGGCAAACCCGAGCTACTCTATACTGGGCCGCAAGGCAACACAATTACCTATGTGGGTTGCATCCAGAATTTACGGATGAGTCCCAGTGGTTACTCATGGGGATCTGGCTCGGGGCAGCGCACTTGGTGAGAAGTGCTAGGAGCGGTTATGGGTGGTCCTACTAGGTACCTGGCTTAGGGACACACATAGTATTAGACTGGGGTGAAAACTCGGGTATCAACTCTCAAGTGATACATCACTTGGGTAAATGACTTGGTGGCTAGGTGGTCACGCCCAAAATTTCACTCTAAGGCCACGCGGACTAGTCTACGCAAATCTTACTTATAAAAACAAGGGGTGCAGCCATCCTGCAATATTTTATTAAAATCGTTCTATTACAACACGCGAATACAACGTTACATGGTAATACGGTTACCAGAGCTTGACATCTACTCTGACGCAGTCGCTCCGCCTTCATTGGCCTCTGAGCTGACGAGCTCAGTAGCCATTAAGGCTCCTCCATTTGCTGACACTCCTGAGTCAACATGGCCATGGAGTGGGGCTGCAGGGTTGCGGTGGCGACGACGTCTCGGACGATGCGCTCTTGGCATAACTTCATTGCAGAAGGCATCCAAACTTCGGTGAAGCTCTGCCGGGGTCATGGCTAGCGGGGCAAACCTTAAGGGTCCAACAGGACTTCCAGCAAAAACGTGCTGGTTGATGGAGGCAGTTGCGGCTTCATAGCTTGCCGGGGTCCAGTGAACCGTTGGCGCGCAACTCATGACCAAGTCAGACGTGATCTTATTGATGAGTGCCTCATGCGGTCTCAAATAGCGCACAACTTGCACCAGGGTAGGGTCTGTCTCAGGGTCTTCGCTGGCAACTCGGGTCAGACTACCATAGTCTTCATGACTAGGATAGTAGCAGAATGGTCGTTTGTTCATCCACGGCGACAGATGTCGCAGCTGGACTATAGCTTCTTGGGCTGCAAGCTGATGGGCTTGGGCTTTGTTGGTGGTTGCTCTATTAGTGAAGTGGTGAGGGCCGCCAACGAGGGATTTCCTCCATAGATGTGCACCGAGGCCCAAAAGTAACGAATAGCACCACTCGTAGGCTCCTCATGCACAACATACACTGGAGGTTCTTCAATGCCCAAAACTTGGTGGCTGAGGTTGGCGAGGATGACAACAAAGTCTCCAGCCTCAGACATGGGGGCCTCGTTGCAAGGAATGCGGCCAGGCATCTTGCAAGGCCTTCCTATATAGGCTAAGGAGTCTTTCATCGCACGCTAAGGGTGCGGCAACTCTGGGGTCGGTCATAGACACATAGCTTAAGGGCTGAGCCGACAGGTTAGACACCAACTGCCAAAAGGTGTCTGATGGCTGCTGTTGTTGGCTAGGCTTGGAGTGGATATATAAATACCCGGTTTAGGGATAGCGACATAGCTAAGATAGGTTTAGCCAACGGTCAGCGTGGCTCTGATACCAAGGTTGTAGCGACGTGTTTTTTAGAAAATAATTTCCAGAAAACAAGTCTCTGTGTATACCAGCCCTAGGATTGCTGTTAGCTGGTAGACACTCACTTGATACAGAAAATCCAAGCAAAATACAAATTCTGGGTTACAAGACCATGAGGTCTACTCGATTGAAAAAAAGTCTAAGGTTGACGGCGGAAGCGACTCGAGGAATCTCCAGTGCCCATGGGACTCCATTCCCACAGGAACGGCTGACCTGGATAAATTCCTATCTCACAAGGCTGCTATCCTTGACTCCTAGGTTCCGGGGTTGATGGCATCGTGCTCCTCTCCAAACGCAATCTGGCCAAGACAATAGCCAGGGACAAGCCAGTGAGTACTTTGAATGTACTCGCAAACATCAAGAAAACAAGCACGTTAAGCAGGTGAGATGCATGAAAATTCCACTAACAATAATATCTTGTCATTAAGTTTGATTCATGGATGTATTCATGAAGATATGCAATGTTTCCATCAATAATTTATAAACAAGCAAGGATGATAATGCTGAATAATTAGTAATATGCGTGCCACAGTCGGGCGTCTACACGACACCACATAAAGGGCTTATAAGAAACAGTAAACATGCTACAGTCTGGCGTCGGAGAGACACCAGATAAAGGGCTTATATGAAATAATAATAAATATTGAATAGCCAGGAGGTAGAACCGTCCCAGGGATATCCAAGAACATAAACATAATTGTTAGTCCAACGTAATAATCATAATATGATGATCCACCTTATCATCATATGATTTACCACAACCATTATTATTATCACCGTTTATACTCCAAAGACCGACTCTAGGACCGACACTTGACTCGTCAAACAACGTCCTTGACCGGGGACATGGCTACTCGAATAGTTTTAACTCTGGAGAGGGTGTACTCTTTACTCATAGCCCACGGTTTTCAATATCCATCATGACTAATCCCGTGTACGACATTTTAGAAGTGGACACTCAAAATCAGTACACACCGATCTTCCTCCGGGAAGCCCGGCATCAACCGGACTACACTGCCAAGGCAAACCATAAGACAGGGAGGCTCCGACCTCGACTAGCATGGGATCAAAAATTTATACCGCGCGCTCACTGGGAAGGGCCATTCCTTTCCGGTCCCAGAACGGAAACACCCATGCCCCCTGACCGGATGACTGGATTTATTCCAGGGCCATGGATACCTTCATACCGACCCCTCTACTTGGTGTGTGACTGATAATAGGTCTACAACTGACTATACCGAACCCATTATCCAGGGAACTGTGGTAGCACGATAAGAAGTATGACACGGACAAGACTCGATCTAGGTTGATACTGGAGTTAACTAAGTTTTACCGGCATCCTCATGCACATGTCATGACCAGGCCATAACCTGTCACGTTCCGTGTGACTAGGTTATTCCACGACCTCTCATAACTAGCACATGCCACCATCATATTTCATCATTCTTATTAATGTGAGAACTATGCACAAAAATGCAAAGTATGATTTCATGTGATGCTAATGTGAACATAACCTCGAATCACGCAATATAAGCACCACCACATTCATCACACAACTCATGCAAATATGGGTTCAAGATGCTTGCCTAAGGGGTTTGAGGAGGGTGATGTGTACCCCATCATCTTGGAGTAGGTATCCACTCTTCAAATTCCTAGTTTGAAAATATTTGGATCAACACACATATCCAAATCAGCACACAAAAGTTGTTTGAATTTTTTTAAAATAAATCTTAAAATAAACTAGAGGTCATTAGAAAATGGTAGGAAAAGGAATCAGTCCATTTGGACTTTCCTAAAAAAGGTACAGCTATTCTAAATTTCAGCAAAAAATTGTTTTTAAAAATAAATTATAAAAGAAAACGTTTCGGGCTCTTTACGCTTTTTATGAGAGAAAGCTCACTTACTGCAACATCCGTGAGGGAATACGCTTTGCAAAACAGGAAATGCACCAGGGGGTTACGCCACTCGGGGCTGGGGCTGACTCACCGACAGGCGGGACCCGCCTGTCGGGTTCTTCCCCTTCCTCTCGCACGCGCTGGGACAGGAACAGAGCCGCACTCCGGCGACGACTGCCGGCAGCACAGAGCATCTCCCACCATGCTCCGGACATGCACGTGCTCGGCAAGGATCGCCGCATCCATTTTTGGAGGTTCGCGCAGCTGCGGAGCTCGACGACGAGCAGCACTTCAACAACGGTGGAGGGAGCTTCTGTCACATTGCTTCTACGATCTTAGGTGGCTCTTGGTTCAGCTCTATAGTGGAAATGGGTCCCTTGAGGTCTGGTTAGGCTAGAAGGGTCACTGGAAGGAGGAGGGGGGCTTGGGACTGCCGGAATCGAACCGGGGGATGGAGGGGGCACTGATGGCACAAAGGTGCACAGAAGATTCCTCTGGCCAAATTGGGCGATGGGGAGGAAAGCTACTGGTCTCTGGCGGTTGCTGCTATGCTCAAGGTGCTCGGGGCTCCTTAAATATCTAGCTAGGATCGGTTCCGCGGCGACCTTCGGATAAAAAGGACGGCAACATCTTTGGCGAGGCTCAGGCGCAGCTGGGCGGCAGCAGGGGCAGCGAGGCAACAGTAAGGGCAGCAGGGCAGCCGCAAATGATGAGGGCGAGGGGTGCAGGGACAATTGGAGCACGGGGAGGGCGAGGGCGGCGCCGGCCATGGCAGTAGTAGAGGGGAAGCGACAGGGATCGCGCTGTCGTTGCTCTGCTGGCACAGGGGCGACGACTGTCTGTTGGGGGAAGAGAGGGTTTACGCCGCTCTGCATCTGGTCCAGAGGGCAGGGTCACGGGGGATGCGGCGTCTCGGACATGCGCGTGCAAAACGTGCGCTCTGGGTGAACCGAGAGCATGCGCAGCACCTGTTCGACGAATTGCCAAGCATCACCACACGGCTCCACTTCTGCTCTAATTTAACAGGGTTAGGCTAGGGTCTCATGTAGGGCTACTGGACATGATCGCTTGAGTGGAGGGGCAACTCCACAATGCAAACATGAACTCATGCCAAATCTGGTCATGCTCCAAGGTGTTTGATGAAATGCCAGGGGCTCCGAATGATCTTTGATGCTCACCAAGATTTCCAGATCAAGGCCTCTCTAAGTGCTAGAAAGGGTGGTAGGGTTGGTTTGGCAAAATTCCAAACTAGCTAATGCAAACTTTGGAAAAATGCAATTCTGGGCAGAAACTAGGAGCTGTTATGATATGCATCTAATTCCATGCAAAGGTGCTCAATTCCTAGAGTTAAGGTTTTGGTAGGGTTGCAAACAAGCATGCAAAATTTAAAAGCAATCAGAGCAAGGAAAAATAGGGTTGCAGTTTATAGCACCAAACTGGACGAGAATAGAGAAATTGTTGTACTGCTTAAATTTTACAAAGCACATAGTGGGATTTTTGCATAAAAATGAATCTCATGCTATACTGGACATCTCCAAAATTTTATGGAATTTATGAAAGCATATTTCTAGGGGTTGTAGTACAAACTCAATTCTGGATCAGATTAGAAAAGCAGTTATTGTGCTTAAAATATTTAAAATACTTGAGTAGCTTTTTGCATAAATGTGACCTAGAAACATCACTGGTCACCTGCAAATTTTTATAGAATTTTTAGAAGAAGTTGTCACATGGTTGAAGTGCAAATAAGCCTTAAAGGAAATATAAACCTTTTTTTTGAATAAAAGAATTCTTGGTTAAAATATAAAAATAAAATATCCCAAGAATTTATCACAAGAAGGAAATGCTTTTATGCAAGTAATTAGGTTCCATCCTAAATTATCAAAAATATCTACCCAAGGAAAATATCCCTTTAGGAAGGGAAAGGAGTGTTTCAAACATTATCCAAAAATCGAATAATTCAAATATCAAATGGGCATAGCCAAAATAATATTCCCTTTTTAGCAAATTAATAATTCACTTGATCTCAAGTAAGGGTTCAAGCATGAAAAGAAAATTTGAAAGGCCACTTGAAATGATTTTTTTGGAAAGAGGCTTCGAAAATAGCCATCAAGCAAATTGTTTTCTAACCATTTGTATTCTAGGCAAAATTTTATTTTAGAAAAATATTTTTAAAATTTTGGGATGTGACAGATTCTTAGTTATTGGAGGTGTGCGCTGCGGGTACTAAACGAACAGACGGCCGCACGTTAGAGAAAATCGTTTTGGCTAAAGTTAATAAAAAGAAAACCGGATGGTTTTATTAAACAAAACCGAAGGGGTAATTACTTGTAATCTTAGACATTGGCTACGCATCCCACAGCTGCGAAGGAGGGGGTGCTCACCGTGGTGATGTATGATGCTCCAGCGAAGACGACGGCAGCCGAAAGCATGGTGGTGGTCGGAGAGGGCTCCGGTGGTCGTGGGCGGCGGCAAAAGTGACCAGGAGATGATGGTCACGCTCTAGAGTCGGCTGGTGGTGTCAGAGGGGATCTAGGGCGACAGGGTCGAGCGGCTCGAGCTTGGGAGCTTCGGCTCCTGGCCGAAGTCCGGCGACGGCGTGGAGCATGGAGAAGGGGGGTTTCGTGGTGGAACGGGGTGCGGGGAGGGAGGGGGTTTTATAGAGGGTCTCGGTGGTGCGAGAGAGGAAGGAGGCAGGGAGCTCGGCTCAGATCTGGTGATGCTCCGGTGAGAAAGGAAGGCGAGAAGAGGAAAGGGAGAAGAAGACAGAGCCAAGCTGCGGTTGGGGTGGGGCCCTGCGGTCAGAGAGACAGACGGAGAAGCAGCGGGATCGGTCGGCCGATCTGAAGGGATTGGGATCTCGCGAGCGAATTATTGGGCCGCAAACCTTCCTATCGGGCCCCTGGCGATATCCTAATAAAGGAAAAATTTCATTTTAATTAAAACACGAAGTAAAACCAAATAAAAGGAACTCAAATGTACTCCGAATATAGGAGTATTATATATCAAAATTATCACAAAAATAAATCCTATAAGGTGAACATTTTTCCACGGCTAAAATAAATACTTGAGAAAAAAATATTTTTAGAAAATTGCCTAAATGATTTGATTCCTCTTACAAATATATTTTTCAAATGACCCCATAAGTTTTTGGGTTCAAATATTTCTCAAAATGCCCCTGGTTTGGAGGGTCATGTTCCTAATCTCATATTTTTAATATTTGAGTTCATTTAAACTTTTAAAATAGAGCCAAGTATTAAACATAAAACTTTCAATTGTCACACCCTGTTTTTCACCACAAGTATTTTATGTTGCAAAAATCAGAGCTTGTTAAAACTTTTTCAAATAATGTTGTGAGTGCAATATGTACCCTTGTATGAGTGAATGCTTGCTTGTTTGATGACTCAAACCCATTAAAACTTATTATTTTTGTTCTCTTCAAAAACCCTTTTTCCTTTATATCAAGATCACCTTCACCATGTTGGGATACACTACTAGTTCATGAAGCCAAGTGGCACTTCCAACCAAAGTTGGTGGTCTGATCCAAATATTACTTTCATTCATTAAAAACATTAATTGGTGATTTAAAATATTATTTTCCTATTTTATATCTATGTTTGTTTCTAAGCCCAGTAATGATATTCCCACAAGAAAAATTTATTTCCTGCCATAGAAAATTCTGAGTAAATTCATGGAAGCTCAGAAGGACATATATTTTCCATATATAAGATTTTAAACCCTATTTTATATTAATATTATTTGAGTAAAACCCTGAAAACCATTTATGTCTCTTTTAGCTTTTTGAGATGTTTCCAAAGGAAATTATCTTAGTAAATTCCCATAAAATTACAGGAGCCCTCCCAAGCCATATTAGGTGGTCACCTAAAATCTCACCTTGATCCCAGGTGGGGAAGTGCACCTAATGAGCCCAAAACCCTCTCTGTCCAGAGAAGAGTTGGAACAATTCTACATTGCAAAGTTTCTCCAATGGAGCTGAAACTTTGCAGAGGTGTTTGACACCCCAAATGAGGACTCCACACCAACGATGGGATTTGTGAGACTCTGTTTGACCACACTTCCTTTGTAAAGGACAGTACTGGTCATTTTGAGGCACTTTCAAGTTTACAAAGCCAAACCGGTTCAATGGAGCTCAAATTTGGTGAAACCCCATGTTTTTACCCCAAGACCAAACCTGTTAAGTTTCATTTCCAGTGGTGGAGTGGAAGCACCCCAAGTCACTGTCGAACACCTATTGACAGGAAGGTAAAAACCCTCCTAGCCACTATTTTACCCAATGGCAAAGCCCCAAACTTGGTGGGTTAGAGCCCCAGAACACCCTGAGCACCCAGTCAATTAGGCCCTCCCCAACTCCAAGCAGAAGTGACAAGAACTCCAATTTGAGCCGTAGGGCAGTAGTGGCAACACTAGTGTTCCTTGCTCCCTTGACCAGCTCGGGCTCCCACTAAACCACAACGGCTAGGCACACTCCCAGCAACACTGAGGACATGGAGGACACGTCCCAAGTGCCCCAAAGCGAGCCAGCATGCCGTGGCATGCCAAAACTGCGCTCTGGGCGCGCTGCAGAGAGCCTCCAGCAAGGGGACGACGCTTCGGCCGGTCCCAACCTCCCCAGTTATGTCCAAACGCTCCCCCGACAACCATTCAGTGCAAAGCTACCCCCAGGGACCCTCTCCCCTCGTGCAAGAGCTCAGGCGACGCGTGCCTGTGCGCCCGACGCGGCCGAGCATGCACGGTCGCTGCGGCTCGACCCCACTCGCTTTCCCTCTGCGGCCGATGCACAAGGAGGTCCTAAACGACGTCCCGAACCCGTGGTTTCGCGGCCCGCACCTCACTGTGCTCGCACGCGCGCCACGGTGAGTCACCGGCGGGCCCGAGTCGGGTCACCGTCGCTGGCATATAAATAGGTCTCCCCGGCACCCCAGCACCCTCCAAGCAGCTTCAGCACAACCAGTAGACACCCCCTAGCCACCCAATCGAGCTCGCAGAGCCCCGGTGCTCGAGATCGACCGAGGCCCCTCCGCCTCGGAGCTCCGGTCGATCTCCGGCTACACGTCGGCTCCTGTGCTGCCCGACCTCCCATTACACTCCCCTTGACACCAGGAACATTTCCCCCAACTTTCCTGAGCGAATCCGTGCCCCTAGCCACTAGTACAACACCAACCCGAAACCCTTCCGCCACGGTCACCTCATCGCCGGCGACCCAGACCACCTCGTGTGACGTCCCGACCACGAGCAAGTAGGGGAGGCACGACGGACCCGTTCCCGCTCCTAGATTGGCCTGAGGACAACGACAGCCTCGCCGGCGTCCGTCTCCACCTCTCTGGCTGGAGGTAGGAGAAGGACCCGACAGGTGGAGCCCACCTGTCGGTGTCCTGGGGCAGCCAGCGCGCGCTGCCGCTGACACTGACCCCACGGGCCCGCAAGTCAGGTTTGAACCTGGCCCGCGCGCGCCTGGTGGCCAGGCCTGCTCGTTGGGCCGGCTGGATATGTTCCCCCTAGCCTTTTCCTTTTATTTTAATCCAGTAACTTAAATGATTTTTATAAAAATATTTAGCCAGTAGAAAAATATGATTCTTCCACCAGTAATTTTCTAAAAATGTGTAGTATTTGATTCTGTAGTGTTTGACATTTAACAAAAACAGAAACTATTTTCGTATAATAAAATGATATTAGAAAGCACTTGTTTGCTTCTATTTGCTTTTAAATAAATATGCTTAGCTAATAAAAACTATAGGAAACATTTTCCAAAATAATAAACTGAATTTATTCAAACTTTGCAACATTTTTAAAAGCACTTTGTGATCTGTTTTAGTGAGAGCTATTATTTATTTATTCCTTTCTCGACGGTAGAGTTACCGAGTGACGGAGGATCCGGAGCGGAAGACCTCGAAGACCCCGAATTCCTAGCTGACCAAGGCAAGCAGCCCTTTGACCATGACTTAAGCATATGAAATGATTCATGCTAGTATAGCAAGTACTTTCGTTGCATGAGATCACAGTGCCGGTTCATCATTGATGTGATGGTACCGAAGGCTTCATCGAAGCACTTGCATAATAGTAATAATATTCACATGGCTCCTCGGAGCACAAACATGATGAGCTGACCCTACTGTCTATTAGGATCATGCTACTGTCATGTTGATTAGTAAGGTTATAAGATCATTGCGTTGAGCTTGACCCTACCCCGTGAGGGTCATGTCATTACCATGTTGACAAGTAAAGATATAAGCATATTATCACAAACATGATGATGAGTTAAATAAAGAGTTTACGAAAACCCCTCGGGTGCCACTAATGCCTGAGGGTGATGATGAGTTGGTGATCACTTTTGGTGAAGTGATGCCTCGGTGTTTTTCTGTGAGTATGGTTTCGGAAATGGGATTAGATTTATGATGTGTCGACCGTCCCAAGCTTACTAGTACGACCACGATACCCCTTTATGGGATGGGGCTTTGTTGATTACTCTGGTTCGTGCTAGGAAAGAGCCACATTACTAGTGGCGGGACTGATCGGTGTCACTCTCGTGATGGGGTCATGCCAGGTAGGACGACTATGCCATTATTATGAGTTCCAGGCACACCGTTGGTCCCTGCATGGTTGATACAGTCCAGAGTCGGTGCTCGTAAGACATACAACATGTGGGTTGGGTACCAATCGAGTGGACCTCTTTGTCTAGTATCGTCAGGGGAAAGATGATGATCGGGTACTTACCTCGGGTATATGTGATATACCGCGAGTCGTGGATGACACGGAAGTTTCCCGTTTATCGTGGGTCCAGCGTACTACCTCTATAGAGTGTAAACTATTCGAATAGCCGTGTCCACGGTCAAGGACAGTTGGGTGGTGCTGCTTAAACTACGTCCAGCGTTTCCGCATAAACCAAAAGTGTGTGTGTGGTGTTAAAAAGGTGTTGTTATAATCATGATAAAATATGACAAGTCCGATGACTTGGCATATAGGGTAAACCCGGATGGTTTAGCCCTCCTTAATACATTGAGATTATGACAAGTCCGATGACTTGGCATATAGGGTGAACCCGGTGTGTTCAACCCTTGTCAGATATGTTGATATCTGTCACCTGTTCTTAAAGAGTAATTCTTTAACTTGTTGCATATACCTGATCATTCCACCAAATTACATTCCACTAAAGATGCATGTTACTGTTATTTTTGCACTATAAATGTTCATATCATGGGCTATTTGCGAGTACATTCAAAGTACTCATTGGCTTGCCACTGGTTATATTATTGACCAGACATGGAAGGACTGGAGTTTGGCGATGAGTACGCCGTCGGAGACGAACCTGCGATCTAGGACGCTTCCAAGTCAGAATGCCTGTCGGTGTAGGCTTGATGGCATGGGCACCGCTTAGCCCTTACGAGTTTCCGCTACTCGATGTATCTGTTTAATTTGGCCTTAGGCCTCGCTCTTGAACCCGACCTTCTGGTCATTTGATGTAATAATTTCGGTACTTGGATGTAAGACTCTATTATTCAGTATCTGTGTTCAGTGAACATTGATCCTTGGGGTCACTGGGCACGGCGAACTCGACTTGCTAGTTGGGGTCCCCACAGAACTGGTATCAGAGCCATCCTGACTATAGGAAGCCTTAGATTGCATGGACGTTAACCAAGAACATTAGAACGCCAACCTTGCACAAGACTTTTGCTCATACGACCTTCTGACTTCTCCCCTATGCCTTGTAGATGGCTGCCGTACCTGAGACGCTTCTAGAGACCGGCTTTCCACTCCTTCTGGTGGATTGTCTCGAGAAGTGCCATGTACGTCGCACGCCCATCTTCCTCTACCACGAGCACTGGGTCAACACCGACACTAAGAAATATCACGTGGACGTGATAGTGAAGGCTAATGACTCGCCGTCCAGTTGGTTCTTCGAAGGACCACAGATGGGAGAGCTGATGTTGGCAGTGGAGACGGCTGCACGAGAGGCGCTCGTGCAACTCCGCAACATCCTCCCTGAGATGGCTAATGATCCTGTCACTCGTCACCTACCTTTCATTAAGGAAGGAGTGGATGGGAGTTGGACACTCACCCCAGCCAGGAGGATGGGATGCCATTAAGGTTTCAGACCTACTTCAGTCTCTCGTCGGACACTCTGACGCACTTCCTGGTTAAGGAATCAGTCAAGCTTCGCCAAGAGCTGCACCTAGTCAAGGGCCTGCTCCACACTGAGAAGATGCAAAATTGCAAGCTAAAGAAGGCAGGCGCACCTGAAGGGAGGACAGCTGTTGCCACTAGGGGTGGTGTGTTACACATCCAGGCAGTCCCTCTTCGGAGTCGTCGCCTCACAGCGGAAGGGTACGCTGAGATCTTCGCCGCCTCGCCTAAGAGACGCCATGATGTGTGGATTCTTTCTTCCACTCCTATAAAGGAGGAAGATGTTGATGAAGATGAGGATCCTGTTGAATCCGCCTTTGAGACCGAGCAGTCCGCCGCGTAGGATTTAGTGTAGGCAATTAGGAGTACCCAGAGCATAGGGTATCCATGTATCCGTTTCTAATTTGCATATGTGTGCATGATGTAAGTCACATATTGGCTTAGGCAGCCTGTAAGTGACTACATGACCTAGTTTTTATGAATGCAATTTCCAGTTTGTCAAAAACTTTGGTTTTGAAAACTTGGCACATGCACGTATTGGACCCCCTCTTACTAGGAGCGAATCCTTGTATTCCCGAGCAAGGTGGCATTTTGACCTGTCTGTTTCTATGAAAGGATGGTGAACGCAACTCGCAACAGCACCTTCGGCAACCCCGACGCCGGCTCCTCAGGGACGCCGCAGGGAACCGAAGGAGAAGCGCACGCTGGAGGTCACCACGAGCAGCCTAGAGACTTTCCGCCACCACCTCCTCCTGAGAACTTGACGATGGCTCAGTTCCTTCAAGCTCTTCGGGAGGAGCGTCAAGCCAGCAATGCCGCTATTCAGCAGCTGACTCAAGTCCTGGTGGACAACCCACCGTGGAATGGGAATGGCGGTGGTGGCCCTACTCTTTCTGAATTCATGCGGACTACGCCTCCCATATTCACGGAGTCGACTGAACCACTCGACGTCGATGACTGGATTCGCACCATTGAAGACCTCCTTGCGCTGGTCAAGTGCACCGACGATCATGAGAAGGTCCTTTATGCTTCTCACTGTCTCGGAGGCACCGCCAGAGCATGGTGGGATGGATTCCAGATCATGCGGATAGGGCAAGTCATCACTTGGGTGATGTTCAAGGAAGGATTTCGCGCGGCTCACATTCCACCTGGACTGATGACCATTAAGAAGCGGGAATTCCGAGCCTTGAGGCAGGGCAGTGGAACTGTTAAGGAGTACGTGCAGAAGTTTAACCTCTTGTCGAGGTATGCGCCCGAAGATGTTAACACTGAGGCCGCTAAGGTGGAACGCTTTATGGAAGGGTTACAGCAGTCCCTGCAATACCAGCTGGTGGTTTGCGACTGCTAGACTTTCAGCGAGCTGGTTAACAAGGCGCTTATGCTGGAATACAAGCGTCGTGCGATGGACGACACCCGCAAGCGCAAACTGATAGGCAGTGGAGGACCCAGTAGTGCAAGACCAAGACCATGGCAGTCAGCACCTGCAAGACCCAACTTTCAGTAGCAGCAGTACAAGTATCCGGTGTTCCGCCAGAATTATCAGCCTCAGCAGCAAGCCAAGCCAGCAGTCAACCCACCAAACAACGGTGGAGTCAAGACCAACCCTCCGGGGCAAGTCACCTGCTTTGGGTGCGGTCATACCGGGCACTATTCCAGGCAGTGCCCCAACAAGAAGCCCGACGTACTGCGTCCCAATGCACCCAACCCCGGTCAAGGTGCACCAGGAAGGAACCAGGCCCCCCGCAACCAGCAGTTCAATGGCAGGGGCCGGATCAATCACATCACTGCAGAAGAGGCGCAGGAAGAACCGGACTGCATTCTGGGTACGTTCCTCGTCAACTCAACTCCAGCAACAGTGTTGTTTGATTGTGGTGCCTCGCATTCTTTTGTTACTCAAGGGTTTGCGGAGAAGTGTGGTTTAAAACCCACTCTACTCCATGGGCAGATGGCAATTCAAACCCCAGGAGCAGTATTGCGGACCAACCTAGGGTGTAGAAGGGTCAAGATAGTTATCAATGGGACGAGTTTCTTGGCAGACCTCATTGTGCTTAAATCGCAAGGTGTAGAAGTAATCCTCGACATGGATTGGCTGGCCAAGCACTAGAGTCTTTTGGACTGTGCCAACAGGGCCATTACCATGACAAGCAACCAAGGGATCAAGGTCAAGTTTGTCTCTGAGCCAGTATCGGCTCAAGTGCCTCGAGTCAACAGTCTATCCGAGGTAGAGCTTGATCAAGAGCCTATAGTCTGTGAATACCCGGACATCTTTCCTGACGAGCTACCCGGAATGCCTCGTGACCGAGATATCGAGTTCATCATTGAGCTCATGCCCGAATCAAGGCCTATATATAAAAAAGCCTTACAGGATGGGTTCCAAAGAGCTGGCAGAGCTGAAGAAGCAGCTAGATGAGCAACTCAGGAAAGGGTTCATCCATCCGAGTGCATCACCTTGGGGATCACCTGTGCTATTTGTTTCAAAGAAGGATGGTACCATTCGACTCTGCGTCGATTACCGTTCTCTTAATGAAGTCACAATTAAGAAAAAGTACCCGCTCCCCAAGATCGAAGACCTGTTTGACCAGTTAAACGGGGCCAGGGTATTTTCCAAGATCGATCTTCGATCAGGATACTACCAGTTGAAGATACGACCTGAAGATATAACCAAGACTGCATTCGTGACCCGGTACGGTCTGTATGAATGCACGGCCATGCCCTTAGGTTTGACAAATGCCCCAGCCTACTTCATGTACCTCATGAACAAGGTCTTCATGGAATATTTGGACAAGTTTTTCGTCGTGTTCATCGATGACATATTAATCTTCTCCAAGTCCGAAGAGGAGCATGAGCAACACCTGAGGCTAGTTCTGGGAAAGCTTCGAGAGCACCAACTTTATGCCAAATTCAGCAAGTGTCAGTTCTGGCTGAACAAAGTTGGATTTCTGAGTCATACCCTGACGGCACGCGGTTTGTCCATAGATCAGTCCAAGATTACTAAAGTGACCAACTGGGAATCACCAAAGGACGTAAAGGATGTCAGGAGTTTCCTCGGGCTCGCGGGATACTGCCGCAAGTTTGTCGAAGGATTCTCCAGCATCGCTCGACCTATGACTCAGCTCTTGAAGAAAGGCCGGAAGTTCAAGTGGACACCGGCGTGTGAAGCAAGCTTCCAGGAGTTGAAGAAGAGGCTAACTACCGCCCCGGTATTGGCTACCCCAGACATCAACAAGGAATTCGTGATATATTGTGATGCCTCTGGAACCGGACTCGGTGGAGTCCTGATGCAAGATGGCAGGGTCGTGGCGTAGTTGTCACGACAACTGCGACCGCATGAGGAGAACTACGCCACCCATGATATCGAGCTAGCAGCTGTAGTGCATTCTCTGAAGACGTGGCGACATTACCTTTTGGGGAAGCGATGTGAGATATATACAGACCACAAAAGTCTGAAATATGTCTTCACTTAGAGGGAGCTGAATATGAGGTAGCAGAGATGGCTTGAGTTAATCAAGGATTACAACCTCAGCATTGAGTATCATCCCGGCAAGGCGAACGTGGTAGCCGATGCCTAAAGCCGGAAGGCAGGCTCCTTGAACGTCACGCTCAAGGAAAGGTTACCCGTCTTGTATGAAGAGATGGAGGACTTCGGGCTTGAGATAGTCGAACCAGGGTACCTGGCCAACCTCGAGGTCAAGCCTACTCTGGCAGACGACATCAAGGAAGCCCAGAAGGGGCACAAGAGTATCGAAGGCCTCAAGAGGAAGGTGCGAGAAGGCAAAGCCCCAGGATTCTCAATTGATGAGCAAGGAGTACTGTGGTACGGGAAGCGCTTATGCGTACCTAATAAGACCGAACTTAAGGACTTGATACTGCAAGAGGCTCATGACACACCGTACTCTATCCATCCAGGTGGTACCAAGATGTACCAAGACATCCGAGAACGATTCTGGTGGCATGGCATGAAGAGAGAAATTGGCTCCTATGTCGCTAAATGCGATGTATGCCAGCGAGTCAAGGCTGAACACAAGCGACCCGCTGGATTGCTGCAACCTCTTCAAGTGCCGGAATGGAAGTGGGATAAAGTCGGCATGGACTTCATCACCGGGTTGCCCCGGTCGAATAAGGGTCATAACTCCATTTGGGTCATAGTCGATCATTTGACCAAGGTGGCCCATTTCATCCCCGTTAAGACCACCTACGATGGCAGCCAGCTGGCCAGTCTGTACATTCATCGAGTGGTGAGTCTCCATGGAGTTCCCAAAGAGATCGTGTCCGACCGCGGCACGCAATTCACCTCAAGATTCTGGAAGAAGTTTCAAGAAGCTCTCGGAACCAAACTCTCCTTCAGTACGGCTTTCCACCCGCAGACGGGCGGACAGACCGAGACGGTAAACCAGATACTTGAGAACATGCTCCGCGCTTGTGTTTTGGCTCACGGTGCCAAGTGGGAAGACTGCCTGCCGTTTGCTGAGTTTTCTTACAACAATAGCTACCAGTCCAGTCTTCAGATGGACCCATTCGAAGCGTTATATGGGCGGAAGTGCCGCACCCCGCTCAATTGGTCCGAAACCGGCAAAGGACTAGCTTTCGGACCAGAAGCACTGCAGGAAGCAGGGGACAAGGTTCAGCTTGTCCGAGAAAACTTGGAGGCAGCTAAGTCAAGGCAGAAGAGCTCTGCGGACCCTCGCCGCAGAAACGTGGAGTTTGTTCCCGGAGACCAGGTGTACTTGCGAGTCACGCCTCTCAAGGGTTACCAAGTGACGGAGGATCCAGAGCGGAAGACCTCGAAGACCCCGGATACCTAGCTGACCAAGGAAAGCAGCCCTTTGACCATGACTTAAGCATATGAAATGATGCACGCTAGTATATCAAGTACTTTCGTTGCATGAGATCACAGTGCCGGTTCATTATTGATGTGATGGTACCGAAGGCTTCATCGAAGCACTTGCATAATAGTAATGATATTCACATGGCTCCTCGGAGCACACACATGATGAGCTGACCCTACTATCTATGAGGATCATGCTACTGTCATGTTGATTAGTAAAGTTATAAGATCATTGCATTGAGCTTGACCCTACCCCGTGAGGGTCATGTCATTACCATGTTGACAAGTAAAGATAGAAGCATATTATCACAAACATGATGATGAGTTAAATAAAGAGTTTATGAAAACCCCATTGGGTGCCACTAATGCCCGAGGGTGATGATGAGTTGGTGATCACTTTTGGTGAAGTGATGCATCGATGTTTTTGTGTGAGTATGGTTTTGGAAATGGGATTAGATTTATGACGTGTCGACCGTCCCAACCTTACCAGTACGACCACGATACCCCTTTATGGGACGGGGCTTTGTTGATTACTCTGGTCGGTGCTAGCAAAGAGCCACATTACTAGTGGCGGGAGTGATCGGTATCACTCTCGTGATGGGGTCGTGCCAGGTAGGACGACTATGCCATTATTATGAGTTCCAGGCACACCGTTGGTACCTGCATGATTGATACAGTCCAGAGTCGGTGCTCGTAAGACGTACAACATGTGGGCTGGGTACCAATCGAGTGGACCTCTTTGTCTAGTATCGTCAGGGGAAAGATGATGATCGGGTACTTACCTCGGGTATATGTGATATACCGTGAGTCGTGGATGACACGGAAGTTTCCCGTTTCTCGTGGGTCTAGCATACTACCTCTGCAGAGTGAAAACTATTCGAATAGCCGTGTCCACGGTCAAGGACAGTTGGGTGGTGCTGCTTAAACTACGTCCAGCGTTTCCGCATAAACCAAAAGTGTGTGTGTGGTGTTAAAAAGGTGTTGTTATAATCATGATAAAATATGACAAGTCCGATGACTTGGCATATATGGTAAACCCGGATGGTTTAGCCCTCATTAATACATTGAGATTATGACAAGTCCGATGACTTGGCATATCGGGTGAACCCGGTGTGTTCAACCCTTGTCAGATATGTTGATATTTGTAACCTGTTCTTAAAGAGTAATTCTTTAACTTGTTGCATATACCTGATCATTCCACCAAATTACATTCCACTAAAGGTGCATGTTACTGTTATTTTTTAACTATAAATGTTCATATCATGGGCTGTTTGCGAGTACATTCAAAGTACTCATTGGCTTGCCACTAGTTATATTATTGACCAGACATGGAAGGACCGGAGTTTGGCGATGAGTATGCCGTCGGAGACGAACCTGCGATCTAGGACGCTTCCAAGTCAGAATGCCTGTCGGTGTAGGCTTGATGGCATGGGCACCGCTTAGCCCTCACGAGTTTCCGCTACTTGATGTATCTGTTTAATTTGGCCTTAGGCCTCGCTCTTGAACCCGACCTTCTGGTCGTTTGATGTAATAATTTCGGTATTTGGATGTAAGACTCTATTATTCAGTATCTGTGTTCAGTGAACATTGATCCTTGGGGTCACTGGGCACGGCAAACTCGACTTGCTAGTCGGGGTCCCCATAGAACTAGTATCAGAGCCATCCTGACTATAGGAAGCCTTAGATAGCATGGACGTTAACCGAGAACATTAGAACGCAAGCCTTGCACAAGACTTTTGCACATACAACCTTCTGACTTCTCTCCTATGCCTTGTAGATGGCTGCCGTACCTGAGACGCTTCTGTAGACCGGCCTTCCACTCCTTCTGGTGGATTGTCTCGAGAAGTACCACGTACGTCGCATGCCCATCTTCCTCAACCACGAGCACTGGGTCAACACCGACACTAAGGAATATCACGTGGACGTGATAGTGAAGGCTAATGACTCCCCGTCTAGTTAGTTCTTCGAAGGACCACAGATGGGAGAGCTGATGTTGGCCCCATTCGAAGCGTTGTATGGGTGGAAGTGCTGCACCCCGCTCAATAGGTCTGAAACCGGTGAAGGACTAGTTTTCGGACCAGAAGCACTGCAGGAAGCAGGGGACAAGGTTCAGCTTGTCCGAGAAATCTTGGAGGCAGCTAAGTCAAGGCAGAAGAGCTATGCGGACCCTCGCCGCAGAAACGTGGAGTTTTTTCCCGGAGACCAGGTGTACTTGCGAGTCACGCCTCTCAAGGGGACCAAGCGTTTCCACGTCAAGGGGAAGCTAGCTCCAAGGTTCATTGGACCCTTCAAGATCACAGCAAGGCGCGGGGAAGTAGCTTATCGGTTGGAGCTACCTCCTGAGCTTTCGGGTGTGCACAACATGTTTCACGTGTCATAGCTCTGGAAGTGCTTGCAAGTGCCGAACCGTCCCGATCTTTACAAGGACATTGAACATCAAGCTATTGACCTTCTACCGGATCTTACCTACCGCGAGAGACCGATCCGCATTTTGGATGAAGCCGAGCGTTGCACCAGAAGCCGCACCATCAAGTTTTTCAAGGTTCAGTGGAGCAACCATACCGAAGCAAAAGCCACGTGGGAACGTGAAGACTATCTCCGATCAGAATTTCCCGAGCTATTAAACGCTTAGCTTAGGAATCTCGGGGACGAGATTCTTGTAAGAGGGACAGGTCTGTCACACCCTGTTTTTCACCACAAGTATTTTATGTTGCAAAAATCAGAGCTTGTTAAAACTTTTTCAAATAATGTTGTGAGTGCAATGTGAACCCTTGTATGAGTGAATGCTTGCTTGTTTGATGACTCAAACCCATGAAAACTTATTATTTTTGTTCTCTTCAAAAACCCTTTTTCCTTTATATCAAGATCACCTTCATCATGTTGGGATACACTACTAGCTCATGAAGCCAAGTGGAACTTCCAACCAAAGTTGGTGGTCTGATCCAAATATTATTTTCATTCATTAAAAACATTAATTGGTGATTTAAAATATTATTTTCCTATTTTATATCTATGTCTGTTTCTAAGGCCAGTAATGATATTCCCACAAGGAAAATTGCTTTCCTACCTTAGAAAATTCTGAGTAAATTCATGGAAGCTCAGAAGGACATATATGTTCCATATATAAGATTTTCAACCCTATTTTATATTAATATTATTTGAGTAAAACCCTGAAAACCATTTCTGTCTGTTTTAGCTTTTTGAGATGTTTCCAAAGGAAATTATCTCAGTAAATTCCCATAAAATTACAGGAGCCCTCCCAAGCCATATTAGGTGCTCACCTAAAATCTGACCTTGATCCCAGGTGGGGAAGTGCACCTAATGAGCCCAAAACACTCTTTGTCCAGAGAAGAGTTGGAACAACTCTACATTGCAAAGTTTCTCCAATGGAGCTGAAACATTGCAGAGGTGTTTGACATCCCAAATAAGGACTCCACACCAAAGATGGTATTTGTGAGACTCTGTTTGACCACACTTCCTTTGTAAAGGACAGTACTGGTCATTTTAAGGCATTTTCGAGTTTACAAAGCCAAACTGGTTCAATGGAGCTCAGATTTGGTGAAACCCCATGTTTTTACCCCAAGACCAAACTTGTTAAGTTTCATTTCCAGTGGTGGAGTGGAAGCACCCCAAGTCACTGTCGAACACCTACTGACAGGAAGGTAAAAACCCTCCTAGCCACTGTTTTACCCAATGGCAAGGCCCTAAACTTGGTGGGTTAGAGCCCCAGAACACCCCGAGCACCCAGTCAATCAGCCCCTCCCCAACTCCAAACACAAGTGACAAGAACTCCAATTTGAGCCGCAGGGAAGTACTAGCAACACTAGTGTTCCTTGCTCCCTTGACCAGCTCGGGCGCCCACTAAACCACAACGGCTAGGCACAATCCTAGCAACACTCAGGACATGGAGGACACGTCCCAAGTGCCCCAGAGCAAGCCAGCATGCCGTGGCATGCCAAAACTGCGCTCTGGGCGCGCTGCAGAGAGTCTCCAGCAAGGGGACGACGCTCCGGCCGGTCCCAACCTCCCCAGTTATGTCCAAACGCTCCCCCGACAACCATTCAGTGCAAAGCTACCCCCAGGGACCCTCTCCCCTCGCGCAAGAGCTCAGGCGACGCGTGCCCGTGCGCGCCCGACGCGGCCGAGCATGCACGGTCGCTGCGGCTCGACCCCACTCGCTTTCCCTCTGCGGCTGATGCACCAGGAGGTCCTAAACCACGTCCCAAACCCGTGGTCTCGCGGCCAGCACCTCACTGTGCTCGCATGCGCGCCACGGTGAGTCACCGGCGCGCCCGAGTCGGGTCACCATCGCTGGCCTATAAATAGGTCCCCCCGGCACCCCAGCACCCTCCAAGCAGCTTCAGCACAACCAGTAGACACCCCCTAGCCACCCAATCGAGCTCGCAGAGCCCCAGTGTTCGAGATCGACCGAGGCCCCTCCGCCTCGGAGCTCCGGTCGATCTCTGGCTACACGTCGGCTCCTGCGCTGCCTGACCTCCCATTACACTCCCCTTGACACCAGGAACATTTCCCCCAACTTTCCCGAGCGAATCCGTGCCCCTAGCCACTAGTTCAACACCAACCCGAAACCCTCCCGCCACGGTCACCTCGTCGCCGGCGACCCAGACCACCTCCGGTGACGTCCCGACCACGAGCAGGTAGGCGGAGGCACGAGGGACCCGTTCCCGCTCCTAGATTGGCCTGAGGACAACGGCAGCCTCGCCGGCGTCCGTCTATACCTCTCTGGCTAGAGGTAGGAGAACGACCCGACAGGTGGAGCCCACCTGTCGGTGTCCTGGGGCAGCCTGCGCGCGCAGCTGCTGACACTGACCCCAGGGGCCCGCAGGTCAGGTTTGAACCTGGCCCGCGCGCGCCTGGTTGCCAGGCCTGCTGGCTGGGTCGGCTGGATCTGTTCCCCCTGGCCTTTTCCTTCTATTTTAATCCAGTAACTTAAATGATTTTTATAAAAATATTTAGCCAGTAGAAAAATATGATTCTTCCACCAGTAATTTTCTAAAAATGTGTAGTATTTGATTCTATAGTGTTTGACATTTATCAAAAACAGAAACTATTTTGGTATAATAAAATGATATTAAAAAGCACTTGTTTGCTTCTGTTTGCTTTTAAATAAATATGCTTAGCTAATAAAAACTATAGGAAAGATTTTCCAAAATAATAAACTGAATTTATTCAAACTTTGCAACATTTTTAAAAGCACTTTGTGATCTGTTTTAGTGAGAGCTATTATTTATTTATTCCTTTCTCGACGGTAGAGTTACCGAGTGATGGAGGATCCGGAGCGGAAGACCTCAAAGACCCCGGATACCTAGCTGACCAAGGCAAGCAGCCCTTTGACCATGACTTAAGCATATGAAATGATGCACGCTAGTATAGCAAGTACTTTCGTTGCATGAGATCACAGTGCCGGTTCATCATTGATGTGATGGTACCGAAGGCTTCATGGAAGCACTTGCATAATAGTAATGATATTCACATGGCTCCTCGGAGCACAAACATGATGAGCTGACCCTACTGTCTATGAGGATCATGCTACGGTCATGTTGATTAGTAAAGTTATAAGATCATTGCATTGAGCTTGACCCTACCCCGTGAGGGTCATGTCATTACCATGTTGACAAGTAAAGATAGAAGCATATTATCACAAACATGATGATGAGTTAAATAAAGAGTTTATGAAAACCCCGTCGGGTCCCACTAATGCCCGAGGGTGATGATGAGTTGGTGATCACTTTTGGTGAAGTGATGCATCGATGTTTTTGTGTGAGTATGGTTTCGGAAATGGGATTAGATTTATGATATGTCGACCGTCCCAACCTTACCAGTACAACCACGATAGCCGTTTATGGGACGGGGCTTTGTTGATTACTCTGGTCGGTGGTAGCAAAGAGCCACATTACTAGTGCCGGGAGTGATCGGTGTCACTCTCGTGATGGGGTCGTGCCAGGTAGGACGACTATGCCATTATTATGAGTTCCAGGCACACCGTTGGTACCTGCATGGTTGATACAGTCCAGAGTCGGTTCTCGTAAGACGTACAACATGTGGGCTGGGTACCAATCGAGTGGACCTCTTTGTCTAGTATCGTCAGGGGAAAGATGATGATCGGGTACTTACCTCGGGTATATGTGATATACCGCGACTCGTGGATGACACGGAAGTTTCTCGTTTCTCGTGGGTCTAGCGTACTACCTCTGCAGAGTGAAAACTATTCGAATAGCCGTGTCCACGGTCAAGGACAGTTGGGTGGTGCTGCTTAAACTACGTCCAGCGTTTCCGCATAAACCAAAAGTGTGTGTGTGGTGTTAACAAGGTGTTGTTATAATCATGATAAAATATGACAAGTCCGATGACTTGGCATATAGGGTAAACCCGGATGGTTTAGCCCTCATTAATACATTGAGATTATGACAAGTCCGATGACTTGGCATATAGGGTGAACCCGGTATGTTCAACCCTTGTCAGATATGTTGATATCTGTAACCTGTTCTTAAAGAGTAATTCTTTAACTTGTTGCATATACCTGATCATTCCACCAAATTACATTCCACTAAAGATGCATGTTACTGTTATTTTTTCACTATAAATGTTCATTTCATGGGCTGTTTGCGAGTACATTCAAAGTACTCATTGGCTTGCCACTAGTTATATTATTGACCAGACATGGAAGGACCGGAGTTTGGCGATGAGTACGCCGTCGGAGACGAACCTGCGATCTAGGACGCTTCCAAGTCAGAATTCCTGTCGGTGTAGGCTTGATGGCATGGGCACCGCTTAGCCCTTACGAGTTTCCGCTACTCGATGTATCTGTTTAATTTGGCCTTAGGCCTCGCTCTTGAACCCGACCTTCTGGTCGTTTGATGTAATAATTTTGGTACTTGGATGTAAGACTCTATTATTCTGTATCTGTGTTCACTAAACATTGATCCTTTGGGTCACTGGCACGGCAAACTCGACTTGCTAGTCGGGGTCCCCACATCAATAGTTTTCAATTCCACTTTTCAAATTCTATATTTTGAAGAAGTCATGTCATCTTCTCTCAATGCTTTGGATTGGATGAAATTTGAAATTCAAAATCGAAAGGGAAAGTTATTTTATTCCCTCTCATTCTAAAGTTTGAAATTTCACTCAAATTCAATCACTCAATCAAACAATCAATCAATCTTAGTAATTATTATAACCTACCAAAATTTGGGATGTTACATTAAAATCAGAACTTGTCGCTAAGGTGGTTTTAGTAAATAATAACAACATATGTATCATTGAAGTAATAATCCAATCCAAGGATATTTCAGAAAAGTTCAAATATTTATTGGCTAAGGATTGTGAGGCGAACCCCTGGATACAAGGAAAGGAATAGGATTAGCCATGTTTCAAGTTAGGAGACTCTGCAATTTATATTTGTGAGAAATCACATTTGAGTCCATAGGAAAGCTAATACTATTAAAAGGGGGTGAGGTATCTACGATGAAATGGTTGCTCAAGTGCTTAGAGATGGACATCAAAATGACTCAACCATTCTCCCAAGAAAGTCCTTTATACAAAGCCTAAACAACAAAATTGGTGCCACCAAGATTTTCCATTCGTCCATACCAATTTTCCACTAGACAGAGAATTTCCCAAACCCTAGAGTCTCGGTACCACCAGCAATCCTACCGGTGTCACCGACAACAGGGGATATATATATCCAACGGATATGATTTTTGAAATCAATCTTCAAACATTGCATTCCGCAAACCCCTGCTGTCACGCTCGTGTCTACGGATGTCGCAACTTCGCCTCCGTGTGCCCTCGCCACTAGAGTTGCACGCCACCGACGGGAATCCCACTGCCGCCGCCGCCATAGGAGGTCTTCACCAAACTAGGGTAAAGAACTCGCCCCTCTTGCCCTCCCTATCCGACTCTTGCACATTAGGTCTCATTTATCCTCTTGCCATGGTTTTCTAATCATCTGTACACAAGAAACCTCGATTAGATTAGGAGAACAAAAAAATTAGGTTTAGTCTTTTGCCTTACGTGTCTCCGTGTCATCGGGTTAGGACAAATTGGTCTTACCTATTTGTCATTTAGGGTTAGTGAGAACACTCTCGATGAGACTGAGTTGCTTGTTTCGGTGAAATCGAATTGGTTGGCCAAGTATCTATTGGTGAGAGTGTGTGTCTCGGTAGCTTCAAAAATTCTAACTCGAATGAACCAAAACCCACTTGCAGAAAGTTAAATTGAAAACTCTGAGTTCAAATTTTTGAAAATTTCTATGTTTTCTGATGCTCACCCATTGCTACTCTTCTATAAGTATTCAGAGAGTCACCTTGTGAGCGTGTCAGCTTGTCAGCATGTCAGGGTCTGAAGATAGTCAGAATGCCTATAGAGAGCAGAGCATGGAAGTGGACTCAAGAACTAGTCCCGAGAAGACAGGTTCTGATCCAGGCACTCCCAGCTCCCATGATATACCCAAAACTGCTACGAGGTCCAACAAGAGGCTGAACTCAGATGAGGAAGATGTCGATTTTATTCCCGACGAACGAACTTCTCACAAGTACAAGGAGAAGGTCATGGTCAAGAAAACTATGTCAGGAAGAGAGTTGTAAATGTTTTTGGAAGACTAACATCTATGTATGAAGATCCATCATAGGCTGGGGAAGAAGAGGAATAGGTACCAATCAATTCACCTCCTTCCAAGAAGAAGAATCTGATGGGAGATGCAATGCCCATCAGGCCTGCAACAAAGGCTAAGACAACTGCTCCCAAATCTAAAAATTTTGTAGGTCGTAAACCCAAAAGGACTACAAGAGAGTATCCCTGCAGCAAAGAAGAAAAAGGGCTCTGCATCCATAGATGTTGCTGCAAAAGAAGAAGAAGATCAAACTATTTTGAGGAAGCTAAGACCTCACCTGCCAGATCATAATGATGCTCATCATATTGCAGAGGGCATGAAGAAGAAGAGAGATCAAGGGCTGAGGACATGAGGAGCTACTGATCCCTATGCTATAAGGAGGAGGACATGTGTCGATCCTTGCTTTCACACCAAGGAGAGTAGGATTTTTATAAGACTGTGTTATTGGACAAGAGTCCAGCCGTGAGCGACATGAGATATGTAGACTGGAACTGCATTAAGGAACACGAGGACTACTTCCCTCATGTGAGAGAAAAATTTCTAGCCATTAACATAGAAGATTTTGTTGGCAAGGAAATGACTGCCTGGAACGATGAGATGATCATGCAATTCTACTCCATAGCACTTTTCCATCCTAATGGTAGGATTTTATGGATGAATGAAGGTCACACGTATGAATCAACTATTGAGGAGTGGGCAACCATCATAGGTGCTCCAAAGGCACTAGAGAGTGACTTGGATAATTAAACCGAGAAAAATGGATCACAATTATATGGCCAACATGTATAACCCAGTACCCTAGAATTAAATGAAGACCCACAAGCTTGGATCTGTTTACTTTCTGCAAGCTGGAATACATAGCACGAACACCATCATGAGATACACCTTGATGCGTAAGTCAGGTGATGATAAAATAACCAGGGGTATTCTATCAATATGCTGCAGCACATAGACACGCACACCAGAACTACGGTGATGGATTTGATTGTCGAGATAGTTAGAAGGACAAGTGATCATCAAAAGAGATCATGAAAATATGCACCATACATTGAGATGTTGATCGATCCCATGATTAGAAAGAATGCATATCAGGTTGATCGTCCATGCCTGCCACTGCAGTTAGAGTTTGAAGACAATGAAGTTGTAAAAAACCCCAACCATCCTAGTTCAGCTTTAGTTCGTGTTAGGCAGAGGTAGCAGCACAGTCAGAGGCAGCTAGAGAAACTCCAGCTCCATAGTTGAGGACATAGAGGATGGCATGACTTTCCTTATCAGCATCATCCATTGGATGGAGAAGAACATTGCAGACATCTTGCTGAACCAGAAGAGCCTCAAGAGGATCAAGGAGACAAAATTACATGACCTAGATATCAAGGTGACAGAGTTGACTACAACCGTTAATCACCTAAAGCATGAAGTTGATATAGTTCAGACTCCATGCACCAGTAGTGATGATGACGATGATACATCTCTTCTGACTACCACTTAGTTCAGGACTGAGACCAGATCTGTTGTGTCATTTTCCAAAGCCAAACCATCTTCATCAGCCCAAGCATCAGCTCCATCAGCTTCACGAGCTCCTACACCTCCAGTGTCTACACCACCACCTTAGAGGACACCTGCTGAAGCCTTCGCCGATGCTCTCCTATCGACTCCATCAATAGCTACTGGAGGAGATCGAGCCTAGAGCGACGCTTAGTTCAAGACCTTTGAACTTTTTGGCAATTTGTTGCCAAAGGGGGAGAAGTGTATAGATCACTAGGGCTTCTAGAGAGAGAGAGAGAGTTGTTTTTATTGCTCTATTTGGTTTTCAAAAATATTTGGTCTTTTGGATGTCTTATACTTTATCTTTTTTGATCATATGCTTTGATTGTTGATGCTACTATGTCACCTTTGAGCTATCAACACGATGATCATTCACTCATTTGTTTGGTGTTATGTGCATTACTATTCATTCATATCATTTATGCGCACCACAAATATGTATGTGACATGGAAAAGTCACCTATGATCCTAATAGATTGTGCATTTGCATTCAAACACAAATTTAAAATAATGCAAACATTTAGGGGGAGCGCTTGCTTATCACATACTTCTCAAAGTGACGACGCTATTCATCGATTATATCTTTTGTCGAAGATTTGATCTATATGTTATCATCAATTACCAAAAGGGGGAGATTTAAAGCACAACTTCTCCGTAAGGTGGTTTTGGTAATTAATAACAACATATATTTCATTGGGCTAATGATTCTATCTAGTATATTTTAGGAAAAGTACAATGATGCATGGGGTAAGGATTGTGAGGAGAACCCCAAGATGCAGGGAACATCTATTGGCAACAAGCTTGAAGACTCTACATTTTATATTTTGTGAGAAATCACACTTGAGTCCATAGGAAAGCCAATACTATTAAAAGGGAATGAGGTGACTACGATGATCAGGTTGCTCAAGTGCTTAGAGATTAGCCACCCAAAATACTCGTGAAATTCTCCCAAAAAGTTTCTGCCCAGAATCGTATATCCAAAATTCGGTGCCACCAACTATTTCCATCCATACCTACCGAGTTTTGCCTGACACATGTCATGTGCCAAACCCTAGTTCCCGAGTACCACTAAGTCCTGTTTCGGTTTCGTCAAGAATCCGTGACCAAATCTTTGTCTACTTGTTTCTAAGAATCAGAATTTCCGAGTTTTAGGAATTGGTGCCTCCCAGTCTGATTGTCATCAATTACCAAAATGGGGGAGATTGTTAGAGCATATTTCTCCATGTGTGGTTTTAGTAATTGATGAAAATCCCTATGGACTAATGGTTGCCTTAAGTTATATTCGAAGGATTTGTCCATGGGCACTTCTTGAAGTCCATATGTTGGTGTTAAGGAGTTTATATGATGACCAAGGTGGTACTCATGGTATTATCCAAAGATTGGTCATAATGACACAAGCTTGATCAAGACTAAGCAAAGAGTAAATCAAGATGATTAACACACAAAGTGTACAATATGTACCAAGAGGGATCAAGTGATCCCATGGTATGGTAAGCATTGTTCGTAACGCTTTTGTGAACTAACCCATGGTCCTTGTGGGAGTTCTATGTGGGGTCAGGTGTGTCTCCATGGGTTTGCATCAAGAGGAAGATCTCATTCAACCTATGAAGGATGACATCAAGTGGTCAACGTCATCAAGATTGCGGTGTGCAAGTTCAAGTGGAGCATCACCAAGATATCATGCTTGATGCTTGCCGTCCATTGTGGTGGCAATGGACTTGTGAAGATGTCTCAAAGAGTGGCTCACCCACAGAGAGTATGGGGGCGCAATTAACTAGTCTTCGTCAAACCAAGGCAATCAAGAAAGGTGGTCCATCTTGAGGACGCCAAGATCATCATCATCTATCTGAAGAGGACTAGGTGCAAGGTATAGCTTTTCCCTTGATAGGTTTTCTATTTTAGGACAAATTGCCATACTGTCAAGGGGGGATCTCAAGTGAGTAGCTTGATCGTATTGTTCGTTGAGAGCTCAAACCATTTGCATCCTTTCGTCATATTTCTTGGTTCTTGTTTGATGTTGGTCTTTGTGAGTTTTAGGCCTATGGTCATCTTCATGACAAGTTCGAGTTCATCGAAAACGGAGTCCATATGCTTGTTCTATGATGTTTTCGATGTTGGAAGTTTTTGCTAGTTCGTCATTCATAGAGTTCTCACTTCTCTATATCATTGGCATTTCTAACTGCATGTTCTTAAGATATTATGTCACTGCTGGATAGCTCTTGTCGTTTTGAATTCAAGGAGCTTGAGTTTGCTCGATTCAGAGTTCGTATGCAAAAGTTAGAGCAGTTTTAGTATCCAGCAGTAGTACCGCTCATGGTGCCAACGGTAGTGCCGCTCGTAGAGCGGTAGTACCACCCCCGTGTTGGTAGTAATTTTTTACTACCGCTTCCTCGGACGTTCTGGGAGCGGTAGTTCCGCTCCGAGCAGCGGTAGTACCTCTCTAGTCGGGCTATGAGTGGGGGTAACGGTTGGATTCGTTCCCCCACTATATAAAGGAGGTATTCTTCCCCATTGGACCTTATCTATCAGTTGAGCTCGTGTTATTCCCCCATTGTTGAACTTCTTAGAGTTTGCTAACTCTAAGTCCCTCCAATGATTCTTGCTAGTTCCTGAGGGAAAAGATAGAGGAGATCTAGAAGCGCATCTCCACCAATCACTTTCTCCTCTATGTGAGGGGAACCCCTTGGATCTTGATCTTGGAGTTCCTTGTGAGCTCCTCGTTCTTCCTCTCATACTTCTCCATAGCTTTTTTGTGGAGGGATTTGAGTGTGAGGGACTTGACTACTTCGTGTGTTATTTCCATTGCATTAGTTGCATCAGTTTAAGTTCTCCACGGTGTTCCATGGAAGTGAGAAGTTGAGAAGCTTATTACCCTTGGGTACTTGGTACCCCTAGAAGCTTGGTGATGCCTCAGAGCTCAATCATTGTGGTGTAAAGCTACGGGTAAGCATCGGGGTCTCCAATTAAGTTGTGGATATTTCCCCGAGCATTTGCGGTCACCTCAAAGCCATATGATATTGTGGTGAAGATTCGTGGTGTTGTTGGGAGCCTCCAATTACGTTGTGGAGATTGCCCATCTTGTTTTTACGAGTTCGGTGACCACCCTCAAGGGTCCCTTAGTGGAATCACGGCATCTTGCATTGTGCAACGGCGTGAGCAGATTATGGTGGCCTTAGTGGCATCTAGGGGAGCATTGTGCCGCCACACCGCTCCAAACGGAGATTGGCATCCGCAAGCGTGTGAACTTCGGGATACATCGTCGTCTCAACGTGCCTCAGTTATCTCTTACCCGAACCCTTTAATTATGCACTTTACTTTGTGATAGCCATATTGTTTCTTGTCATATATCTTGCTATCACTTAGTTGTTTATCTTTCTTAGCATAAGTTGTTGGTGCACATAGGTGAGCCTGGTTGTGTGCTTGACAAATTGAACGTTAGTTTTATTCCGCATTTGTTAAAGCCTATATCATAATTTTTTGCCACTTGTTGATTGTCATGGGTATAAGCCTGACAGTAGATGTGTAGGGTACGAAAAGGATGGGCAAAGCCTTAGCTACGGCGAGGTTGTATGAGTTCAGGCCCCTCTGCGGTGGAGGTAATAGCCCTACGTCTCAGTGCTCAGGGAGCTTGTTGTCGAGTGGAAATATGGAATACAATGAGTTGCTAACCCCTCTACCAGCAGGGGAGGGTGGCTTATATAGAGTGCGCTGCCCTCCACAACGGTTCCGGTACAGGGGTGGAGTAGTTGCGATTGAATGCGTACGTTACAGGTAATGTACGCCCTAAATGCTAATAAATGCACCTGGAAACGTACGACCGTTTCCCTCCAGGGGGGTTATGATGTACCGAGTGGTATCCAGTCGGTTAGCTTGATATCCTCCGAATGCTAGTCTCCGACTGGATGATCGAGGACCTGTTACCGACTGGATGATGGGGACTCCTTAATTTAGTCGGAGCTGACTAAGGGCCTTGTCCTTTGTGAGGGGTAGTCCTTGGGTAGGACCTACACGGCAGGCCTATGACCCTACCCTAGGACTATAACCCCATCATTAGTCCCCGAATGGATTGGGGTTGGAACGACGAAGCGATGTTTGAAGTTTGGATCCGACTGGAGCGGACTTGGCTTGGGTGTTGCTTGCCTCGATCCATTTTATCTTTTCTGACCAACGGTCCGAGTGGAAATCTCCGTGGAACAAAGTGTCGGAAACCGAGTGTATTGAGGGTATCTCTTGACGCGACCCGTCAACTGACAGCAACGGATTTTCCGAGATCTTCAAATTTTGGTTTCCGCACGCTCAGCGGGGATGACGCCAACGCGCTCGATTAGCGTCTGACGCCTCGATTCTCGCTCCTTCAACTCCTCCATTGATATCGCCGCGGCCGGTCGGGGGATAAGGTTTCGGGGCCACCTGCCAGCGACCCAGCCGGAACCTTACTTAAATCCCGGCGGCAAGGGTGTTACGCCCGCCGGATCTTTTGCCGTTGCTTCGTCCTCCTCGCCTCCTCCAGCGCACCTAACCTCCCCACTCCTCCTCTCTCTCCGCGAACTCGTAACTTCCGCCATGACCAAGGGTCAAACCAGCAAGATGGAGGCGAGGAAGAAGAAGGGGAAAGCGGCGGCTCCTGCTCAGCGGCGGCAGCGGCCGTTGCCGGCGGGGTGGATTCAAGGCGACTTCCTCCCCTCTACGGTGACGGAGGGGGATCTGCTGCAGCTGGTGGAGGACGGGATGATCGTCCACAAGTTTTGGAGGCTGCCGGCTAAGAACGAGGTCGAGCCGGCACCCCGGGAGGGGAAGCGCGTCTTGCTGCTCAGCCATGTCTACCGAGGTTTCTCCTTGCCCCCGCATCCTTTCTTTAAGGGCATCATGAACCACTTCGGGGCACAGCTTCACCACTTTCCTCCGAATGCTATTGCCCATCTCTCTGCTTTCATCGTTATGTGCGAGTGTTTCATCGGCTGCCCCCCCCATTGGGGGTTGTTCCAACATATATTCTCTGCTAGATCTCAGACTATCAAACGACTCAGCCAGTCGGATGATAAAACACATCTTCTCCAACTCTGTGGAGGTTTAGGTTTCCAGAAAAAGAGTCGGAGTAGTTATCCTGCTCTTCAGCTGAGCGAGTCGGTCAGGAACTGGCAGTCGACGTGGTTCTACTGCCAAGACGTTGCCTGTCCGAACGCCTCTTTAGGGTTGCCCCCTTTTAGCCTTGATTGTCCCCCTCCACCTAAGCAGCTCGCGCTCACGAAGGCGGAGAAGCTCGACATCCAGCCCTTGGTCAACACACTCGTAGACGTCGTCAGGAGGGGAGTCACCGGCATGGATTTGCTGGAGACTTTCCTTGGTCGGCGCATACAACCACTACAGGCTCGCGACCATGCCATGTGGCACTACTCGGGGACCGAGGACTCCACTCGGACTAACGTCTTGAGCGTGACCGAGGAGAAGGTGGCGCCGTGGGTGCTCCAGATCACAGGCGCCTGCGAGAACCCCAGAGGGTCTCGGCGAGTGAGGGCTTTCAGCGCTGACAATGCTCCTCCGAATCAGGTGAGTACCATGTGTAGAGTGCACGTATCTGTTTTAGTTTTATCGCTTTCTTGAATCTCTGCTCGTCGCTTGATGTCGCCGACTGTATTTCACGCAGAAGTGGACCAACTGGTTTTCTCCTGTCTCGAACGGGAACCCGGACGAGGAGGAGGAAGAAGGCAGCCAAGAGGGCAGCGTGGAGAGTGGCGAGTACGTCTCCGACAATGGGGAGACGGAGGAGGAGTCTGGTGAAGAAGGGGAGGATGACGAAGAGCAGGACTCGCCGTCTCCGCTGCCAGAGCACCGGACCAAGCGTCGACATGAACCTGTGGTTCCCTCGGCTCCTCCGACATCTTCGAGTGCTCCGCCTGCTGCTCCCGCGGTGCCGAGTGCTCGGAGCACCAAGAGGGCCAGGGACGCTGCTGTCGAGTCCGTGGGTCAACCTTCCAAGGTGGCCATACCGAGTGGGTCTAAACCTCGGAAGGCTTTGCCGCGGATAAAGGTCGTCGTCCCTGTCACCTCGACGTAAGTGCTTTGAACTTCTAACTTCTTATGATATTCGGTTGAACTCCTGTTTGAAGGTCGAATGAATTTTACTCGACAGGGTTGCCACCTCCGCCACCTCTCCGGCGCGCCAGGAAGGTGATCTCATGGAAGCAGACAACATCATCTCGTCCCAGCCAGGTGCGTTGTAGCGACTGCGAGAGTGTTATACTATCGCGTCGCGAATTCTGTCTTCGGTCTTGTCCTTCTCTTTTTCTGAGATCTCGCGACATTCGGTCTGGCAGGGGCGATTTATGTGGGCGAGGGTGACCAGGAGGGGCCTGAGCCAGCCGCAGAGCCTATCCTTTAGGCCGTCCCGCCAGTTGCTGCTCCCGCCGCGGACGTGCCGCCGATTGAAGCGATGCCGCCGACTGAGGAGGCGCTGGTGGCGGCTGAGCCGACTGGAGCGGGCCTTGGGATGCCCAGGGAGCTTCCGACGAAGCCAGGCCCGTCCAATGTCGAGTTCAACATCCAGCACCTCTCGGAGGATCAGGTGGGAGCGGCCAAGGGGGCCATGGTGCAGGCCGAGATGATGGTGGGAGAAGCCAAAAAGGCGTACGACTCCATCGCCTCCTTGTACCAGCGGAGCTTGGAGTTGCGGGACGATATCCGAGTAAGTGGGCTAGTAAGTAATTACTTTTCTCTTGTAACCCACTGGGTGTTCTCGAATATCAGATGATGTTTGCAATGGGTTCACTCTGGGTGAACCCAGTGGGTGTAGTCCCCGAGACTTCTGTCGAGTGCTTGCACCGGCAGTTGTCTTTATGCATATTGTCTTTGACTTGTTCATATCCGTGGATAATATAGTCGACTGCTAACAGTTGGGTACTCGGAGTACACTTACTGTAAGAGTCCCCGAGAGTAAATTTACTCGGGTGGGGTAGTATTAACTGGCTTAGGTGTTGTCATGTAGCTCAATAGGGCGGACCTATTTGAGTTTCATGCCAGTGGGGTCACTCTCAGTGAACCCACTGGGTGTAGTCCCCGAGACCGCTGTCGACTGCTAGCGTCGTGCAGGGGTCTGAAGAACTTAGACTTGGCATTGTTGTATTTATCTGATCGTCGCTTGGCGCTGACTGGCAGAAAACTTGCGAGATGGGGACAACATATGAGACTCTCAGGGCAGAAAAGGTGCAATTTGCTGGTGAGCTGGATGCGGCCCTGCTTGCAATGGCTGGTATGAAGGAGGTTCTGGCGGAAAGAGAGAAGTCGCTGGAGCAGGCTCGTGAAGCGAACAAAATGCTGACTGAGGAAATTGAAAAGATGGGGAAACAAAGGAGTGCTCTGATGGTGCAAATGAACGTGCTGAACAAACGGTGCAGAGCGCAGGAGAAATATGTCAGCGACTGGGCTCGGCAGATGATGACGCGTTTGGCTGGTAAGTCCTACTTTTTCCGAGTGCTTGTGTTATGCACGTCACACTCGGTGCTTATTGTTTGCTTGTCCTGTTGTCGCAGATTTTTGCATTGACGCTGAAGCTGAAGTAGCTGATGTGGAGCGGTCGATTCTCGAGAACGTTTCACTCGACGAGGATGCCAACCGAGATCTGCTCCGAGCACACATCCGCGTGGGTAAAGTTGGTCCTTTCATCGGTCGACTGAGACAAATCGTCGGCCAGATCGACAAGGTGCTTTGGCCTGAAGATGAGTCGCGGCAGGAGATGGAAAACTTGCTGAGTCGACTGGAGGAGGTCCCCGACCGAGTGCAGTCATGGAAGAAATCTGCGGCTCGTTGTGGTGCAGATGTTGCTCTGTCCTTGGTCCGAGTTCATTGCAAGGAGGTGCGTGAGGAGAAGCTGAAAGCATTGAAGATGGCCAACAAGAAGAAACTTCAATTCAAAGACTTCATGGAAACCTTCCTTGAAAGTGCCACCCGCATCGCCGACGGAATCGACCTGGACACCTTCGTGGAGCCCCTCCAGTCCTGGCGCCGATCCAGACGACGCGTAAGAAAACATTATCCTCGGTATGCCGAGTGTTGCTTTGTAAGAAACTTTGGCCACTACTGTTGGTCGTTACATTCTCGTTTCTGTGTGGGTAAGATTGATCCACACCGAGCCATTATCTGTGGTTGAACTTGACATCGAATCCTTTGCTCTTCTGTTGCAATTTTGACTCGAGTTTTTGTTTGGCGTTTCTTGGTGAAGCCAGGGGCAAACATTCGGAACATGTCAGTTGTCTTGACATCTGCATGAACCTGATTGAGGGTCTGTGCAATTTCCGATTGGATTTGTATTATCTCCAAGTAGATCGGTAGGATCACCGAGTGGATCGGTAGGACGTACTCGGAGATCGAAGAGTACTTGGGCGATGCAGGATCGCAGCGATGTTGTCGAGTGCGACTATCAAGTCGCACTCGAGGCGAGTTAGTACTGGTGTAGTTGTCAGTTGTTTCGACATCCACATGAGCCTCAATGAGGGTCTGCACCTCATGTAGTTGTCAGTTGTTTTGACATCCATATGAGCCTCAATGAGGATCTGCAACTCATGTAGTTGTCAGTTGTTTTGACATCTACATGAGCCTCAATTAGGGTCTGCAACTCATGTAGTTGTCAATTGTTTTGACATCCACATGAGCCTCAATGAGGGTCTGTAACTCATGTAGTTGTCAGTTGTTTTGACATCCACATGAGCCTCAATGAGGGTCTGTAACTCATGTAGTTAGGCGATTCTGGATCGCAGCTAAGTCCCCGAGTGCAAGGTCGGAGAAATTTGATAATTAGGCGATTATTTGTCGCAGCTAAGTCTCTGAGTGCGATGTTTAGTGCACACTCGGAGAAAGATATTACTTAGGCGATTCTGGATCGCAGCTAAGTCCCCGAGTGTGACGTTAAGTGCACACTCGGAGAAAGTTAATACTTAGGCGATGCTGGACTGCAGCTAAGTCCCCGAGTGTGACGTTAAGTGCATACTCGGAGAAAGTTAATACTTAGGCGACGCTGGATCGCAGCTAAGTCCCCGAGTGTGACGTTAAGTGCACACTCGGAGAAAGTTAATACTTAGGCGATGCTGGATCGCAGCTAAGTCTCCTAGTGTGATGTTAAGTGCACACTCGGAGAAAGTTAATGCTTAGGCGATGCTGGATCGCAGCTAACTCCCCGAGTGTGACGTTAAGTGCACACTCGGAGAAAGTTAATACTTAGGCGATGCTGGATCGCAGCTAAGTTTCCGAGTGTGACGTTAAGTGCACACTCGGAGAAAGTTAATGCTTAGGCGATGCTGGATCGCAGCTAAGTCCCCAAGTGTGACGTTAAGAGCACACTCGGAGAAAGTTAATGCTTAGGCGATGCTGGATCACAGCTAAGTCTCCGAGTGTGACGTTAAGTGCACACTCGGAGAAAGTTAATGCTTAGGCGATGCTGGATCGCAGCTAAGTCCCCGAGTGTGACGTTAAGTGCACACTCGGAGAAAGTTAATGCTTAGGCGATGCTGGATCGCAGCTAAGTCCCCAAGTGTGACGTTAAGTGCACACTCGGAGAAATTTAATGCTTACTCGATGTTGGATCGCAGCTAAGTCTCCGAGTGTGAAGTTAAATGCACACTCGGAGAAAGTTAATGCTTAGGCGATGCTGGATCGCAACTAAGTCCCCAAGTGTGACGTTAAGTGCACACTCGGAGAAAGTAAATACTTAGGCGATGCTGGATCGCAGCTAAGTCCCTGAGTGTGACGTTAAGTGCAGACTCGGAGAAAGTTAATCCTTAGGCGATTCTGGATCGCAGCTAAGTCCCCGAGTGTGACGTTAAGTGCACACTCGGAGGAAGTTCATACTTAGCCGATACTGGATCGCAGCTAAGTCCTCGAGTGTGGCGCTAAGTGCACACTCGGAGGAAGTTCATACTTAGGCAATTCTGGATCGCAGCTAAGTCCCCGAGTGGGACGTTAAGTGCACACTCGGAGAAAGTTCATACTTAGGCAAGTCTAGATCGCAGCTAAGTCCCCGAGTGCGACGTTAAGTGCACACTCGGAGAAAGTTCATACTTAGGCGATTCTGGATCGCAGCTAAGTCCCCGAGTGTGGCGTTAACTGCCCTCTCGGAGAAAGTTCATACTTAGGCGATTCTGGATCGCAGCTAAGTCCCCGAGTGGGACGTTAAGTGCACACTCGGAGAAAGTTCATACTTAGGCGATTCTCGATCGCAGCTAAGTCCCCGAGTGTGACGTTAAGTGCACACTCGGAGAAAGTTCATACTTAGGAGATTCTGGATCGCAGCTAAGTCCCCGAGTGTGACGTTAAGTGCACACTCGGAGAATGGTCATACTTAGGCGATTCTAGATCGCAGCTAAGTCCCCGAGTGTGAAGTTAAGTGCACACTCGGAGAAAGTTCATACTTAGGCGATTCTGGATCGCACCTAAGTCCCCGAGTGTGACGTTAAGTGCACACTCGGAGAAAGTTCATACTTAGGCGATTCTGGATCGCAGCTAAGTCCCCGAGTGTGACGTTAAGTGCACACTCGGGGAAAGTTCATACTTAGGCGATTGTGGACCTCATCTAAGTCCCAGAGTGTGACGTTAAGTGCACACTCGGAGAAAGTTCATACTTAGGCGATTCTGGATCGTAGCTAAGTCCCCGAGTGTGACGTTAAGTGCATACTCGGAGAAAGTTAATGCTTAGGCGATGCTAGATCGCAGCTAAGTCCCCGAGTGTGACGTTAAGTGCATACTCGGAGAAAAGTTAATGCTTAGGCGATGCTGGATCGCAGTTAAGTCTCCGAGCGTGACGTTAAGTGCACACTCGGAGAAAGTTAATGCTTAGGCGATGCTGGATCACAACTAAGTCCTCGAGTGTGACGTTAAGTGCACACTCGGAGAAAGTTAATGCTTAGGCGATGCTGGATCGCAGCTAAGTCCCCGAGTGTGACGTTAAGTGCACACTTAGAGAAAGTTCATACTTAGGCGATTCTGGATCGCAGCTAAGTCCCCGAGTGTGACGCTAAGTGCACACTCGGAGAAAGTTCATACTTAGGCGATTCTGGATCGCACCTAAGTCTCCGAGTGTGACGTTAAGTGCACACTCGGAGAATGTTCATACTTAGGCGATTCTGGATCGCAGCTAAGTCCCCGAGTGTGACGTTAAGTGCACACTCGGAGAAAGTTCATATTTAGGCGATTCGGGATCGCAGCTAAGTCCTCGAGTGTGACGTTAAGTGCACACTCGGAGAAAGTTCATACTTAGGCGATTCTGGATCGCAGCTAAGTCCCCGAGTGTGACGTTAAGTGCACACTCAGAGAAAGTTCATACTTAGGCGATTTTGGATCACAGCTAAGTCCCCGAGTGTGACGTTAAGTGCACACTCGGAGAAAGTTCATACTTAGGCGATTCTGGACCGCAACTAAGTCCCCGAGTGTGACGTTAAGTGCACACTCGGAGAAAGTTCATACTTAGGCGATTCTGGATCGCAGCTAAGGCCCCGAGTGTGACGTTAAGTGCGTACTCGGAGAAAGTTCATAGTTACGCGATTCTGGATCGCACCTAAGACCCCGAGTGTGACGTTAACTGCACACTCGGAGAAAGTTCATACTTAGGCGATTCAGGATCGCAGCTAAGTCCCCGAGTGTGACGTTAAGTGCACACTCGGAGAAATTTAATGCTTAGGCGATGCTGGATCGCAGCTAAGTCCCCGAGTGTGACGTTAACTGCACAGTCAGAGAAAGTTAATCCTTAGGCGATTGTGGACTGCAACTAAGTCCCCCAGTGTGACGTTAAGTGCACACTCGGAGAAAGTTCATACTTAGGCGATTCTGGATCGCAGCTAAGTCCCCGAGTGTGACGTTAAGTGCACACTCGGAGAAAGTTCATACTTAGGCGATTCTGGATCGCACCGAAGACCCCGAGTGTGACGTTAACTGCACACTCGGAGAAAGTTCATACTTAGGCGATTCTGGATCGCAGGTAAGTCCCCGAGTGTGATGTTAAGTGCACACTCGGAGAAAGTACATACTTAGGCGATGCTGGATAGCAGCTAAGTCTCCGAGTGTGACGTTAAGTGCACACTCGGAGAAAGATAATGCTTAGGCGATGCTGGATCGCAACTAATTCTCCGAGCGTGACGTTAAGTGCACACTCGGAGAAAGTTAATGCTTAGGCGATGCTGGATCACAGCTAAGTCCCCGAGTGTGACGTTAAGTGCACACTCGGAGAAAGTTCATCCTTAGGCGATTCTGGATCGCAGCTAAGTCCCCGAGTGTGACGTTAAGTGCACACTCGGAGAAAGTTCATACTTAGGCGATTCTGGATCTCAGCTAAGTCCCCGAGTGTGACGTTAAGTGCACACTCGGAGAAAGTTCATACTTAGGCGATTCTGGATCGCAGCTAAGGCCCCGAGTGTGACGTTAAGTGCATACTCGGAGAAAGTTCATACTTACGCGATTCTGGATCGCACCTAAGACCCCGAGTGTGACGTTAACTGCACACTCGGAGAAAGTTCATACTTAGGCGATTCAGGGTCGCAGCTAAGTCCCCAAGTGTGACGTTAAGTGCACACTCGGAGAAAGTTCATACTTAGGCTATGCTGGATCGCAGCTAAGTCTCCGAGTGTGACGTTAAGTGCACACTCGGAGAAATTTAATGCTTAGGCGATGCTAGATTGCAGCTAAGTCCCCGAGTGTGACGTTAAGTGCACACTCAGAGAAAGTTAATGCTTAGGCGATGCTGGATCGCAGCTAAGTCTCCGAGTGTGACATTAAGTGCACACTCGGAGAAAGTTAATGCTTAGGCGATGCTGGATCGCAGCTAAGTCCCTGAGTGTGACGTTAAGTGCACACTCAGAGAAAGTTAATGCTTAGGCGATGCTGGATCGCAGCTAAGTCCCCGAGTGTGACGTTAAGTGCACACTCGGAGAAAGTTAATGCTTAGGCGATGCTGGATCGCAGCTAAGTTTCCGAGTGTGACGTTAAGTGCACACTCAGAGAAAGTTAATGCTTAGGCGATGCTGGATCGCAACTAAGTCCCCGAGTGTGACGTTAAGTGCACACTTGGAGAAATTTAATGCTTAGGCAATGCTGGATCGCAGCTAAGTCCCCGAGTGTGACGTTAAGTGCACACTCAGAGAACGTTAATCCTTAGGCGATTCTAGATCGCAGCTAAGTCCCCAAGTGTTACGTTAAGTGCACACTCGGAGGAAGTTCATACTTAGGCGATTCTGGATCGCAGCTAAGTCCTCGAGTGTGGCGCTAAGTGCACACTCGGAGGAAGTTCATACTTAGGCGATTCTGGATCGCAGCTAAGTCCCCGAGTGTGACGTTAAGTGCACACTCAGAGAAAGTTCATACTTAGGCGATTTTGGATCACAGCTAAGTCCCCGAGTGTGACGTTAAGTGCACACTCGGAGAAAGTTCATACTTAGGCGATTCTGGACCGCAACTAAGTCCCCGAGTGTGACGTTAAGTGCACACTCGGAGAAAGTTCATACTTAGGCGATTCTGGATCGCAGCTAAGGCCCCGAGTGTGACGTTAAGTGCGTACTCGGAGAAAGTTCATAGTTACGCGATTCTGGATCGCACCTAAGACCCCGAGTGTGACGTTAACTGCACACTCGGAGAAAGTTCATACTTAGGCGATTCAGGATCGCAGCTAAGTCCCCGAGTGTGACGTTAAGTGCACACTCGGAGAAATTTAATGCTTAGGCGATGCTGGATCGCAGCTAAGTCCCCGAGTGTGACGTTAACTGCACAGTCAGAGAAAGTTAATCCTTAGGCGATTGTGGACTGCAACTAAGTCCCCGAGTGTGACGTTAAGTGCACACTCGGAGAAAGTTCATACTTAGGCGATTCTGGATCGCAGCTAAGTCCCCGAGTGTGACGTTAAGTGCATACTCGGAGAAAGTTCATACTTAGGCGATTCTGGATCGCACCGAAGACCCCGAGTGTGACGTTAACTGCACACTCGGAGAAAGTTCATACTTAGGCGATTCTGGATCGCAGGTAAGTCCCCGAGTGTGACGTTAAGTGCACACTCGGAGAAAGTACATACTTAGGCGATGCTGGATAGCAGCTAAGTCTCCGAGTGTGACGTTAAGTGCACACTCGGAGAAAGATAATGCTTAGGCGATGCTGGATCGCAACTAAGTCTCCGAGCATGACGTTAAGTGCACACTCGGAGAAAGTTAATGCTTAGGCGATGCTGGATCACAGCTAAGTCCCCGAGTGTGACGTTAAGTGCACACTCGGAGAAAGTTAATGCTTAGGCGATGCTGGATTGCAGCTAAGTCCCCGAGTGTGACGTTAAGTGCACACTCGGAGAAAGTTCATCCTTAGGCGATTCTGGATCGCAGCTAAGTCCCCGAGTGTGACGTTAAGTGCACACTCGGAGAAAGTTCATACTTAGGCGATTCTGGATCACAGCTAAGTCCCCGAGTGTGACGTTAAGTGCACACTCGGAGAAAGTTCATACTTAGGCGATTCTGGATCGCAGCTAAGGCCCCGAGTGTGACGTTAAGTGCATACTCGGAGAAAGTTCATACTTACGCGATTCTGGATCGCACCTAAGACCCCGAGTGTGACGTTAACTGCACACTCGGAGAAAGTTCATACTTAGGCGATTCAGGGTCGCAGCTAAGTCCCCAAGTGTGACGTTAAGTGCACACTCGGAGAAAGTTCATACTTAGGCTATGCTGGATCGCAGCTAAGTCTCCGAGTGTGACGTTAAGTGCACACTCGGAGAAATTTAATGCTTAGGCGATGCTAGATTGCAGCTAAGTCCCCGAGTGTGACGTTAGGTGCACACTCAGAGAAAGTTAATGCTTAGGCGATGCTGGATCGCAGCTTAGTCTCCGAGTGTGACATTAAGTGCACACTCGGAGAAAGTTAATGCTTAGGCGATGCTGGATCGCAGCTAAGTCCCTGAGTGTGACGTTAAGTGCACACTCGGAGAAAGTTAATGCTTAGGCGATGCTGGATCGCAGCTAAGTCCCCGAGTGTGACGTTAAGTGCACACTCGGAGAAAGTTAATGCTTAGGCGATGCTGGATCGCAGCTAAGTTTCCGAGTGTGACGTTAAGTGCACACTCAGAGAAAGTTAATGCTTAGGCGATGCTGGATCGCAACTAAGTCCCCGAGTGTGACGTTAAGTGCACACTTGGAGAAATTTAATGCTTAGGCAATGCTGGATCGCAGCTAAGTCCCCGAGTGTGACGTTGAGTGCACACTCAGAGAACGTTAATCCTTAGGCGATTCTAGACCGCAGCTAAGTCCCCGAGTGTTACATTAAGTGCACACTCGGAGGAAGTTCATACTTAGGCGATTCTGGATCGCAGCTAAGTCCTCGAGTGTGGCGCTAAGTGCACACTCGGAGGAAGTTCATACTTAGGCGATTCTGGATCGCAGCTAAGTCCCCGAGTGTGACGTTAAGTGCACACTCGGAGAAAGTTCATACTTAGGCGATTCTGGATCGCAGCTAAGTCCCCGAGTGCGACGTTAAGTGCACACTCGGAGAAATTCATACTTAGGCGATTCTGGATCGCAGCTAAGTCCCCGAGTGTGCGTTAAGTGCACACTTGGAGAAAGTTCATACTTAGGCAATTCTGGATCGCAGCTAAGTCCCTGAGTGGGACGTTAAGTGCACACTCGGAGAAAGTTCATACTTAGGCGATTCTGGATCGCAGCTAAGTCCCCGAGTGTGATGTTAAGTCCACACTCGGAGAAAGTTCATACTTAGGCGATTCTGGATCGCAGCAAAGTCCCCGAGTGTGACGTTAAGTGCACACTCAGAGAAAGTTCATACTTAGGCGATTCTGGATGACAGCTAAGTCCCCGAGTGTGACGTTAAGTGCAAACTCGGAGAAAGTTCATACTTAGGCGATTCTGGATCGCAGCTAAGTCCCCGAGTCTGACGTTAAGTGCACACTCGGAGAAAGTTCATACTTAGGCGATTCTGGATCGCAGCTAAGTCCCCGAGTGTGACGTTAAGTGCACACTCGGAGAAAGTTCATACTTAGGCGATTCTGGATCAAAGCTAAGTCCTCGAGTGTGACGTTAAGTACACACTCGGAGAAAGTTCATACTTAGGCGATTCTGGATCGCAGCTAAGTCCCCGAGTGTGACGTTAAATGCACACTCGGAGCAAGTTCATACTTAGGAGATTCTGGATCGCACCTAAGTCCCCGAGTGTGACGTTAAGTGCACACGGAGCAAGTTCATACTTAGGAGATTCTGGATCGCAACTAAGTCCCCGAGTGTGACGTTAAGTGCACACTCGGAGAAAGTTCATACTTAGGCGATTCTGGATCGCAGCTAAGTCCCCGAGTTTGACGTTAAGTGCACACTCGGAGAAAGTTCATATTTAGGCGATTCTGGATCGCAGCTAAGTCCTCGAGTGTGACGTTAAGTGCACACTCGGAGAAAGTTCATACTTAGGCGATTGTGGAACGCAACTAAGTCCCCGAGTGTGACGTTAAGTGCACACTCGGAGAAAGTTCATACTTAGGCGATTCTGGATCGCAGCTAAGTCCCCGAGTGTGACGTTAAGTGCATACTCGGAGAAAGTTCATACTTAGGCGATTCTGGATCGCACCTAAGACCCCGAGTGTGACGTTAACTGCACACTCGGAGAAAGTTCATACTTAGGCGATTCTGGATCGCAGGTAAGTCCTCGAGTGTGACGTTAAGTGCACACTCGGAGAAAGTACATAGTTAGGCGATGCTGGATCGCAGCTAAGTCTTCTATGTGACGTTAAGTGCACACTCGGAGAAATTTAATGCTTAGGTGATGCTAGATCGCAGCTAAGTCCCCGAGTGTGACGTTAAGTGCACACTCGGAGAAAGTTAATGCTTAGGCGATGCTGGATCGCAGCTAAGTCTCCGAGCGTGACGTTAAGTGCACACTCAGAGAAAGTTAATGCTTAGGCGATGCTGGATCACAGCTAAGTCCCCGAGTGTGACGTTAAGTGCACACTCGGAGAAAGTTAATGCTTAGGCGATGCTGGATCGCAGCTAAGTCCCCGAGTGTGACGTTAAGTGCACACTCGGAGAAAGTTCATACTTAGGCGATTCTGGATCGCAACTAAGTCCCCGAGTGTGACGCTAAGTGCACACTCGGAGAAAGTTCATACTTAGGCAATTCTGGATCGCACCCAAGTCCCCGAGTGTGACGTTAAGTGCACACTGGGAGAAAGTTCATACTTAGGCGATTATGGATCGCAGCTAAGTCCCCGAGTGTGACGTTAAGTGCACACTTGGAGAAATTTAATGCTTAGGCAATGCTGGATCGCAGCTAAGTCCCCGAGTGTGACGTTAAGTGCACACTCAGAGAACGTTAATCCTTAGGCGATTCTAGATCGCAGCTAAGTCCCCGAGTGTTACGTTAAGTGCACACTCGGTGGAAGTTCATACTTAGGCGATTCTGGATCGCAGCTAAGTCCTCGAGTGTGGCGCTAAGTGCACACTCGGAGGAAGTTCATACTTAGGCGATTCTGGATCGCAGCTAAGTCCCCGAGTGTGACGTTAAGTGCACACTCGGAGAAAGTTCATACTTAGGCGATTCTGGATCGCAGCTAAGTCCCCGAGTGCGACGTTAAGTGCACACTCGGAGAAATTCATACTTAGGCGATTCTGGATCGCAGCTAAGTCCCCGAGTGTGCGTTAAGTGCACACTTGGTGAAAGTTCATACTTAGGCGATTCTGGATCGCAGCTAAGTCCCTGAGTGGGACGTTAAGTGCACACTCGGAGAAAGTTCATACTTAGGCGATTCTGGATCGCAGCTAAGTCCCCGAGTGTGATGTTAAGTCCACACTCGGAGAAAGTTCATACTTAGGCGATTCTGGATCGCAGCAAAGTCCCCGAGTGTGACGTTAAGTGCACACTCAGAGAAAGTTCATACTTAGGCGATTCTGGATGACAGCTAAGTCCCCGAGTGTGACGTTAAGTGCAAACTCGGAGAAAGTTCATACTTAGGCGATTCTGGATCGCAGCTAAGTCCCCGAGTCTGACGTTAAGTGCACACTCGGAGAAAGTTCATACTTAGGCGATTCTGGATCGCAGCTAAGTCCCCGAGTGTGACGTTAAGTGCACACTCGGAGAAAGTTCATACTTAGGCGATTCTGGATCACAGCTAAGTCCCCGAGTGTGACGTTAAATGCACACTCGGAGCAAGTTCATACTTAGGAGATTCTGGATCGCACCTAAGTCCCCGAGTGTGACGTTAAGTGCACACGGAGCAAGTTCATACTTAGGAGATTCTGGATCGCAACTAAGTCCCCGAGTGTGACGTTAAGTGCACACTCGGAGAAAGTTCATACTTCGGCGATTCTGGATCGCAGCTAAGTCCCCGAGTTTGACGTTAAGTGCACACTCGGAGAAAGTTCATATTTAGGCGATTCTGGATCGCAGCTAAGTCCTCGAGTGTGACGTTAAGTGCACACTCGGAGAAAGTTCATACTTAGGCGATTGTGGAACGCAACTAAGTCCCCGAGTGTGACGTTAAGTGCACACTCGGAGAAAGTTCATACTTAGGCGATTCTGGATCGCAGCTAAGTCCCCGAGTGTGACGTTAAGTGCATACTCGGAGAAAGTTCATACTTAGGCGATTCTGGATCGCACCTAAGACCCCGAGTGTGACGTTAACTGCACACTCGGAGAAAGTTCATACTTAGGCGATTCTGGATCGCAGGTAAGTCCCCGAGTGTGACGTTAAGTGCACACTCGGAGAAAGTACATAGTTAGGCGATGCTGGATCGCAGCTAAGTCTTCTATGTGACGTTAAGTGCACACTCGGAGAAATTTAATGCTTAGGTGATGCTAGATCGCAGCTAAGTCCCCGAGTGTGACGTTAAGTGCACACTCGGAGAAAGTTAATGCTTAGGCGATGCTGGATCGCAGCTAAGTCTCCGAGCGTGACGTTAAGTGCACACTCGGAGAAAGTTAATGCTTAGGCGATGCTGGATCACAGCTAAGTCCCCGAGTGTGACGTTAAGTGCACACTCGAAGAAAGTTAATGCTTAGGCGATGCTGGATCGCAGCTAAGTCCCCGAGTGTGACGTTAAGTGCACACTCGGAGAAAGTTCATACTTAGGCGATTCTGGATCGCACCTAAGTCCCCGAGTGTGACGCTAAGTGCACACTCGGAGAAAGTTCATACTTAGGCAATTCTGGATCGCAACTAAGTCCCCGAGTGTGACGCTAAGTGCACACTCGGAGAAAGTTCATACTTAGGCAATTCTGGATCGCACCTAAGTCCCCGAGTGTGACGTTAAGTGCACACTGGGAGAAAGTTCATACTTAGGCGATTCTGGATCGCAGCTAAGTCCCCGAGTGTGACGTTAAGTGCACAGTCGGAGAAAGTTCATACTTAGGCGATTCTGGATCGCAGCTAAGTCCCCGAGTGTAACGCTAAGTGCACACTATGAGAAAGTTCATACTTAGGCGATTCTGGATCGCAGCTAAGTCCCCGAGTGTGACGTTAAGTGCACACTCGGAGAAAGTTCATACTTAGGCGATTCTGGATCGCAGCTAAGTCCCCGAGTGTGACGTTAAGTGCACACTCGGAGAAAGTTCATACTTAGGCGATTCTGGACCGCAACTAAGTCCCCGAGTGTGACGTTAAGTGCACACTCGGAGAAAGTTCATACTTAGGCGATTCTGGATCGCAGCTAAGTCCCCGAGTCTGACGTTAAGTGCACACTCGGAGAAAGTTCATACTTAGGCGATTCTGGATCACAGCTAAGTCCCCGAGTGTGACGTTAAGTACACACTCGGAGAAAGTTCATACTTAGGCGATTCTGGATCGGAGCTAAGTCCCCGAGTGTGATGTTAAGTGCACACTCGGAGCAAGTTCATACTTAGGAGATTCTGGATGGCACCTAAGTCCCCGAGTGTGACGTTAAGTGCACACTCGGAGCAAGTTCATACTTAGGAGATTCTGGATCGCAACTAAGTCCCCGAGTGTGACGTTAAGTGCACACTCGGAGAAAGTTCATACTTAGGCGATTCTGGATCGCAGCTAAGTCCCCGAGTTTGACGTTAAGTGCACACACGGAGAAAGTTCATATTTAGGCGATTCTGGATCGCAGCTAAGTCCCCGAGTGTGACGTTAAGTGCACACTCGGAGAAAGTTCATACTTAGGCGATTCTGGAACGCAACTAAGTCCCCGAGTGTGACGTTAAGTGCACACTCGGAGAAATTTCATACTTAGGCGATACTGGATCGCAGCTAAGTCCCCGAGTGTGACGTTAACTACACACTCAGAGAAAGATCATACTTAGGCGATTCTGGATCGCAGCTAAGTCCCCGAGTGTGACGTTAAGTGCACACTCGGAGAAAGTTCATACTTAGGCGATTCTGGATCGCAGCTAAGTCCCCGAGTGTGACGTTAAGTGCACACTCAGAGAAAGTTCATACTTAGGCGATTCTGGATCGCAGCTAAGTCCCCGAGTGTGACGTTAAGTGCACACTCGGAGAAAGTTCATACTTAGGCGATTCTGGATCGCAGCTAAGTCCCCGAGTGTGACGTTAAGTGCACACTCGGAGAAAGTTCATACTTAGGCGATTCTGGACCGCAACTAAGTCCCCAAGTGTGACGTTAAGTGCACACTCGGAGAAAGTTCATACTTACGCGATTCTGGATCGCACCTAAGTCCCCGAGTGTGACGTTAAGTGCACACTCGGAGAAAGTTCATATTTAGGTGATTCTGGATCGCAGCTAAGTCCCTGAGTGTGAATTTAAGTGCATACTCGGAGAAAGTTCATACTTAGGCGATTCTGGATCGCACCTAAGACCCCGAGTGTGACGTTAACTCTACACTCGAAGAAAGTTCATACTTAGGCGATTCTGGATCGCAGCTAAGTCCCCGAGTGTGACGTTAAGTGCACACTCGGAGAAAGTTCATACTTAGGCGATTCTGGATCGCAGCTAAGTCCCCGAGTGTGACGTTAAGTGCACACTCAGAGAAAGTTCATACTTAGGCGATTCTGGATCGCAGCTAAGTCCCCGAGTGTGACGTTAAGTGCACACTCGGAGAAAGTTCATACTTAGGCGATTCTGGATCGCAGCTAAGTCCCCGAGTGTGACGTGAAGTGCACACTCGGAGAAAGTTCATACTTAGGCGATTCTGGAACGCAACTAAGTCCCCGAGTGTGACGTTAAGTGCATACTCGGAGAAAGTTCATACTTACGCGATTCTGGATCGCACCTAAGACCCCGAGTGTGATGTTAACTGCACACTCGGAGAAAGTTCATACTTAGGCGATTCAGGGTCGCAGCTAAGTCCCCGAGTGTGACGTTAAGTGCACACTCGGAGAAAGTTCATACTTAGGCTATGCTGGATCACAGCTAAGTCTCCGAGTGTGACGTTAAGTGCACACTCGGAGAAATTTAATGCTTAGGCGATGCTAGATTGCAGCTAAGTCCCCGAGTGTGACGTTAAGTGCACACTCGGAGAAAGTTAATGCTTAGGCGATGCTGGATCGCAGCTAAGTCTCCGAGTGTGACGTTAAGTGCACACTCGGAGAAAGTTAATGCTTAGGCGATGCTGGATCGGAGCTAAGTCCCCGAGTGTGACGTTAAGTGCACACTCGGAGAAAGTTAATGCTTAGGCGATGCTGGATTGCAGCTAAGTCCCCGAGTGTGACGTTAAGTGCACACTCGGAGAAAGTTAATGCTTAGGCGATACTGGATCGCAGCTAAGTCCCCGAGTGTGACGTTAAGTGCACACTCGGAGAAAGTTCATACTTAGGCGATTCTGGATCGCAGCTAAGTCCTCGAGTGTGACGTTAAGTGCACACTCGGAGAAAGTTCATACTTAGGCGATTCTGGATCACAGCTAAGTCCCCGAGTGTGACGTTAAGTGCACACTCGGAGAAAGTTCATACTTAGGTGATTCTGGATCGCACCTAAGTCCTCGAGTGTGACGTTAAGTGCACACTCGGAGAAAGTTCATACTTAGGCGATTCTGGATCACAGCTAAGTCCCCGAGTGTGATGTTCAGTGCACACTCGGAGAATTTTCATACTTAGGCGATTCTGGATCGCACCTAAGTCCCCGAGTGTGACGTTAAGTGCACACTCGGAGAAAATTCATACTTAGGCGATTCTGGATCGTAGCTAAGTCCCCGAGTGTGACGTTAAGTGCACACTCGGAGAAAGTTCATACTTAGGCGATTCTGGATCGCACCTAAGACCCCGAGTGTGACGTTAACTGCACACTCGGAGAAAGTTCATACTTAGGCGATTCTGGATCGCAGGTAAGTCCCCGAGTGTGACGTTAAGTGCACACTCGGAGAAAGTACATACTTAGGTGATGCTGGATCGCAGCTAAGTCTTCGAGTGTGACGTTATGTGCACACTCGGAGAAATTTAATGCTTAGGCGATGCTAGATCGCAGCTAAGTCCCCGAGTGTGACGTTAAGTGCACACTCCGAGAAAGTTCATACTTAGGCGATTCTGGACCGCAACTAAGTCCCCGAGTGTGACGTTAAGTGCACACTAGGAGAAAGTTCATACTTAGGCGATTCTGGATCGCAGCTAAGGCCCCGAGTCTGACGTTAAGTGCACACTCGGAGAAAGTTCATACTTAGGCGATTCAGGGTCGCAGCTAAGTCCCCGAGTGTGACGTTAAGTGCACACTCGGAGAAAGTTCATACTTAGGCTATGCTGGATCACAGCTAAGTCTCCGAGTGTGACGTTAAGTGCACACTCGGAGAAATTTAATGCTTAGGCGATGCTAGATTGCAGCTAAGTCCCCGAGTGTGACGTTAAGTGCACACTCGGAGAAAGTTAATGCTTAGGCGATGCTGGATCGCAGCTAAGTCTCCGAGTGTGACGTTAAGTGCACACTCGGAGAAAGTTAATGCTTAGGCGATGCTGGATCGGAGCTAAGTCCCCGAGTGTGACGTTAAGTGCACACTCGGAGAAAGTTAATGCTTAGGCGATGCTGGATTGCAGCTAAGTCCCCGAGTGTGACGTTAAGTGCACACTCGGAGAAAGTTAATGCTTAGGCGATACTGGATCGCAGCTAAGTCCCCGAGTGTGACGTTAAGTGCACACTCGGAGAAAGTTCATACTTAGGCGATTCTGGATCGCAGCTAAGTCCTCGAGTGTGACGTTAAGTGCACACTCGGAGAAAGTTCATACTTAGGCGATTCTGGATCACAGCTAAGTCCCCGAGTGTGACGTTAAGTGCACACTCGGAGAAAGTTCATACTTAGGTGATTCTGGATCGCACCTAAGTCCTCGAGTGTGACGTTAAGTGCACACTCGGAGAAAGTTCATACTTAGGCGATTCTGGATCACAGCTAAGTCCCCGAGTGTGATGTTCAGTGCACACTCGGAGAATTTTCATACTTAGGCGATTCTGGATCGCACCTAAGTCCCCGAGTGTGACGTTAAGTGCACACTCGGAGAAAATTCATACTTAGGCGATTCTGGATCGTAGCTAAGTCCCCGAGTGTGACGTTAAGTGCACACTCGGAGAAAGTTCATACTTAGGCGATTCTGGATCGCACCTAAGACCCCGAGTGTGACGTTAACTGCACACTCGGAGAAAGTTCATACTTAGGCGATTCTGGATCGCAGGTAAGTCCCCGAGTGTGACGTTAAGTGCACACTCGGAGAAAGTACATACTTAGGTGATGCTGGATCGCAGCTAAGTCTTCGAGTGTGACGTTATGTGCACACTCGGAGAAATTTAATGCTTAGGCGATGCTAGATCGCAGCTAAGTCCCCGAGTGTGACGTTAAGTGCACACTCCGAGAAAGTTCATACTTAGGCGATTCTGGACCGCAACTAAGTCCCCGAGTGTGACGTTAAGTGCACACTAGGAGAAAGTTCATACTTAGGCGATTCTGGATCGCAGCTAAGGCCCCGAGTCTGACGTTAAGTGCACACTCGGAGAAAGTTCATACTTAGGCGATTCTGGATCGCAGCTAAGTCCCCGAGTGTGACGTTAAGTGCACTCTCGGAGAAACTTCATACTTAGGCGATTCTGGATCACAGCTAAGTCCCCGAGTGTGACGTTAAGTACACACTCGGAGAAAGATCATACTTAGGCGATTCTGGATCGCAACTAAGTCCCCGAGTGTGACGTTAAGTGCACACTCGGAGCAAGTTCATACTTAGGAGATTCTGGATCGCACCTAAGTCCCCGAGTGTAACATTAAGTGCACACTCGGAGCAAGTTCATACTTAGGAGATTCTGGATCGCAACTAAGTCCCCGAGTGTGACGTTAAGTGCACACTCGGAGAAAGTTCATACTTAGGCGATTCTGGATCGCAGCTAAGTCCCCGAGTTTGACGTTAAGTGCACACTCGGAGAAAGTTCATATTTAGGCGATTCTGGATCGCAGCTAAGTCCCCGAGTGTGACGTTAAGTGCACACTCGGAGAAAGTTCATACTTAGGCGATTCTGGATCGCACCTAAGACCCCGAGTGTGACGTTAACTGCACACTCGGAGAAAGTTCATACTTAGGCGATTCTGGATCGCAGCAAAGTCCCCGAGTGTGACGTTAAGTGCACACTCGGAGAAAGTTCATACTTAGGCGATTCTGGATCGCAGCTAAGTCCCCGAGTGTGACGTTAAGTGCACACTAAGAGAAAGTTCATACTTAGGCGATTCTGGATCGCAGCTAAGTCCCCGAGTGTGACGTTAAGTGCACACTCGGAGAAAGTTCATACTTAGGCGATTCTGGATCGCAGCTAAGTCCCCGAGTGTGACGTTAAGTGCACACTCGGAGAAAGTTCATACATAGGCGATTCTGGATCACAACTAAGTCCCCGAGTGTGACGTTAAGTACACACTCGGAGAAAGTTCATACTTAGGCGATTCTGGATCGCAACTAAGTCCCCGAGTGTGACGTTAAGTGCACACTCGGAGCAAGTTCATACTTAGGAGATTCTGGATCGCAACTAAGTCCCCGAGTGTGACGTTAAGTGCACACTCGGAGAAAGTTCATACTTAGGAGATTCTGGATCGCAACTAAGTCCCCGAGTGTGACGTTAAGTGCACACTCGGAGAAAGTTCATACTTAGGCGATTCTGGATCGCAGCTAAGTCCCCGAGTTTGACCTTAAGTGCACACTCGGAGAAAGTTCATATTTAGGCGATTCTGGATCGCAGCTAAGTCCCCGAGTGTGACGTTAAGTGCACACTCGGAGCAAGTTCATACTTAGGCGATTCTGGATCGCAGCTAAGTCCCCGAGTCTGACGTTAAGTGCACACTCGGAGAAAGTTCATACTTAGGCGATTCTGGATCGCAGCTAAGTCCCCGAGTGTGACGTTAAGTGCACTCTCGGAGAAAGTTCATACTTAGGCGATTCTGGATCACAGCTAAGTCCCCGAGTGTGACGTTAAGTACACACTCGGAGAAAGTTCATACTTAGGCGATTCTGGATCGCAACTAAGTCTCCGAGTGTGACGTTAAGTGCACACTCGGAGCAAGTTCATACTTAGGAGATTCTGGATCGCTCCTAAGTCCCCGAGTGTGACGTTAAGTGCACACTCGGAGCAAGTTCATACTTAGGAGATTCTGGATCGCAACTAAGTCCCCGAGTGTGACGTTAAGTGCACACTCGGAGAAAGTTCATACTTAGGCGATTCTGGATCGCAGCTAAGTCCCCGAGTTTGACGTTAAGTGCACACTCGGAGAAAGTTCATATTTAGGCGATTCTGGATCGCAGCTAAGTCCCCGAGTGTGACGTTAAGTGCACACTCGGAGAAAGTTCATACTTAGGCGATTCTGGATCGCACCTAAGACCCCGAGTGTGACGTTAACTGCACACTCGGAGAAAGTTCATACTTAGGCGATTCTGGATCGCAGCTAAGTCCCCGAGTGTGACGTTAAGTGCACACTCGGAGAAAGTTCATACTTAGGCGATTCTGGATCGCAGCTAAGTCCCCGAGTGTGACGTTAAGTGCACACTCAGAGAAAGTTCATACTTAGGCGATTCTGGATCGCAGCTAAGTCCCCGAGTGTGACGTTAAGTGCACACTCGGAGAAAGTTCATACTTAGGCGATTCTGGATCGCAGCTAAGTCCCCGAGTGTGACGTTAAGTGCACACTCGGAGAAAGTTCATACTTACGCGATTCTGGATCGCACCTAAGTCCCCGAGTGTGACGTTAAGTGCACACTCGGAGAAAGTTCATATTTAGGCGATTCTGGATCGCAGCTAAGTTCCTGAGTGTGACGTTAAGTGCATACTCGGAGAAAGTTCATACTTAGGCGATTCTGGATCGCAACTAAGTCCCCGAGTGTGACGTTAAGTGCACACTCGGAGCAAGTTCATACTTAGGAGATTCTGGATCGCACCTAAGTCCCCGAGTGTGACGTTAAGTGCACACTCGGAGCAAGTTCACACTTAGGAGATTCTGGATCGCAACTAAGTCCCCGAGTGTGACGTTAAGTGCACACTCGGAGAAAGTTCATACTTAGGCGATTCTGGATCGCAGCTAAGTCCCCGAGTTTGACGTTAAGTGCACACTCGGAGAAAGTTCATATTTAGGCGATTCTGGATCGCAGCTAAGTCCCCGAGTGTGACGTTAAGTGCACACTCGGAGAAAGTTCATACTTAGGCGATTCTGGACCGCAACTAAGTCCCCGAGTGTGACGTTACGTGCACACTCGGAGAAAGTTCATACTTAGGCGATTCTGGATCGCAGCTAAGGCCCCGAGTCTGACGTTAAGTGCACACTCGGAGAAAGTTCATACTTAGGCGATTCTGGATCGCAGCTAAGTCCCCGAGTGTGACGTTAAGTGCACACTCGGAGAAAGTTCATACATAGGCGATTCTGGATCACAGCTAAGTCCCCGAGTGTGACGTTAAGTACACACTCGGAGAAAGTTCATACTTAGGCGATTCTGGATCGCAACTAAGTCCCCGAGTGTGACGTTAAGTGCACACTCGGAGCAAGTTCATACTTAGGAGATTCTGGATCGCACCTAAGTCCCCGAGTGTGACGTTAAGTGCACACTCGGAGCAAGTTCATACTTAGGAGATTCTGGATCGCAACTAAGTCCCCGAGTGTGACGTTAAGTGCACACTCGGAGAAAGTTCATACTTAGGCGATTCTGGATCGCAGCTAAGTCCCCGAGTTTGACGTTAAGTGCACACTCGGAGAAAGTTCATATTTAGGCGATTCTGGATCGCAGCTAAGTCCCCGAGTGTGACGTTAAGTGCACACTCGGAGAAAGTTCATACTTAGGCGATTCTGGATCGCACCTAAGACCCCGAGTGTGACGTTAACTGCACACTCGGAGAAAGTGCTTACTTAGGCGATTCTGGATCGCAGCTAAGTCCCCGAGTGTGACGTTAGGTGCACACTCGGAGAAAGTTCATACTTAGGCGATTCTGGATCGCAGCTAAGTCCCCGAGTGTGACGTTAGGTGCACACTCGGAGAAAGTTCATACTTAGGCGATTCTGGATCGCAGCTAAGTCCCCGAGTGTGACGTTAAGTGCACACTCGGACAAAGTTCATACTTAGGCGATTCTGGATCGCAGCTAAGTCCCCGAGTGTGACGTTAAGTGCACACTCGGAGAAAGTTCATACTTACGCGATTCTGGACAGCACCTAAGTCCCCGAGTGTGACGTTAAGTGCACACTCGGAGAAAGTTCATACTTATGTGATTCTGGATCGCACCTAAGTCCCCGAGTGTGACGTTAAGTGCACACTCGGAGAAAGTTCATATTTAGGCGATTCTGGATCGCAGCTAAGTTCTTGAGTGTGACGTTAAGTGCATACTCGGAGAAAGTTCATACTTAGGCGATTCTGGATCGCAGCTAAGTCCCCGAGTGTGACGTTAAGTGCACACTCGGAGAAAGTTCATACTTAGGCGATTCTGGACCGCAACTAAGTCCCCGAGTGTGACGTTACGTGCACACTCGGAGAAAGTTCATACTTAGGCGATTCTGGATCGCAGCTAAGGCCCCGAGTCTGACGTTAAGTGCAGACTCGGAGAAAGTTCATACTTAGGCGATTCTGGATCGCAGCTAAGTCCCCGAGTGTGACGTTAAGTGCACACTCGGAGAAAGTTCATACATAGGCGATTCTGGATCACAGCTAAGTCCCCGAGTGTGACGTTAAGTACACACTCGGAGAAAGTTCATACTTAGGCGATTCTGGATCGCAACTAAGTCCCCGAGTGTGACGTTAAGTGCACACTCGGAGCAAGTTCATACTTAGGAGATTCTGGATCGCACCTAAGTCCCCGAGTGTGACGTTAAGTGCACACTCGGAGCAAGTTCATACTTAGGAGATTCTGGATCGCAACTAAGTCCCCGAGTGTGACGTTAAGTGCACACTCGGAGAAAGTTCATACTTAGGCGATTCTGGATCGCAGCTAAGTCCCCGAGTTTGACGTTAAGTGCACACTCGGAGAAAGTTCATATTTAGGCGATTCTGGATCGCAGCTAAGTCCCCGAGTGTGACGTTAAGTGCACACTCGGAGAAAGTTCATACTTAGGCGATTCTGGATCGCACCTAAGACCCCGAGTGTGACGTTAACTGCACACTCGGAGAAAGTGCTTACTTAGGCGATTCTGGATCGCAGCTAAGTCCCCGAGTGTGACGTTAGGTGCACACTCGGAGAAAGTTCATACTTAGGCGATTCTGGATCGCAGCTAAGTCCCCGAGTGTGACGTTAGGTGCACACTCGGAGAAAGTTCATACTTAGGCGATTCTGGATCGCAGCTAAGTCCCCGAGTGTGACGTTAAGTGCACACTCGGACAAAGTTCATACTTAGGCGATTCTGGATCGCAGCTAAGTCCCCGAGTGTGACGTTAGGTGCACACTCGGAGAAAGTTCATACTTACGCGATTCTGGACCGCGCCTAAGTCCCCGAGTGTGACGTTAAGTGCACACTCGGAGAAAGTTCATACTTATGTGATTCTGGATCGCACCTAAGTCCCCGAGTGTGACGTTAAGTGCACACTCGGAGAAAGTTCATATTTAGGCGATTCTGGATCGCAGCTAAGTTCTTGAGTGTGAGGTTAAGTGCATACTCGGAGAAAGTTCATACTTAGGCGATTCTGGATCGCAGCTAAGTCCCCGAGTGTGACGTTAAGTGCACACTCGGAGAAAGTTCATACTTAGGCGATTCTGGACCGCAACTAAGTCCCCGAGTGTGACGTTACGTGCACACTCGGAGAAAGTTCATACTTAGGCGATTCTGGATCGCAGCTAAGGCCCCGAGTCTGACGTTAAGTGCACACTCGGAGAAAGTTCATACTTAGGCGATTCTGGATCGCAGCTAAGTCCCCGAGTGTGACGTTAAGTGCACACTCGGAGAAAGTTCATACATAGGCGATTCTGGATCACAGCTAAGTCCCCGAGTGTGACGTTAAGTACACACTCGGAGAAAGTTCATACTTAGGCGATTCTGGATCGCAACTAAGTCCCCGAGTGTGACGTTAAGTGCACACTCGGAGCAAGTTCATACTTAGGAGATTCTGGATCGCACCTAAGTCCCCGAGTGTGACGTTAAGTGCACACTCGGAGCAAGTTCATACTTAGGAGATTCTGGATCGCAACTAAGTCCCCGAGTGTGACGTTAAGTGCACACTCGGAGAAAGTTCATACTTAGGCGATTCTGGATCGCAGCTAAGTCCCCGAGTTTGACGTTAAGTGCACACTCGGAGAAAGTTCATATTTAGGCGATTCTGGATCGCAGCTAAGTCCCCGAGTGTGACGTTAAGTGCACACTCGGAGAAAGTTCATACTTAGGCGATTCTGGATCGCACCTAAGACCCCGAGTGTGACGTTAACTGCACACTCGGAGAAAGTTCATACTTAGGCGATTCTGGATCGCAGCTAAGTCCCCGAGTGTGACGTTAGGTGCACACTCGGAGAAAGTTCATACTTAGGCGATTCTGGATCGCAGCTAAGTCCCCGAGTGTGACGTTAGGTGCACACTCGGAGAAAGTTCATACTTAGGCGATTCTGGATCGCAGCTAAGTCCCCGAGTGTGACGTTAAGTGCACACTCGGACAAAGTTCATACTTAGGCGATTCTGGATCGCAGCTAAGTCCCCGAGTGTGACGTTAAGTGCACACTCGGAGAAAGTTCATACTTACGCGATTCTGGACCGCACCTAAGTCCCCGAGTGTGACGTTAAGTGCACACTCGGAGAAAGTTCATACTTATGTGATTCTGGATCGCACCTAAGTCCCCGAGTGTGACGTTAAGTGCACACTCGGAGAAAGTTCATATTTAGGCGATTCTGGATCGCAGCTAAGTTCTTGAGTGTGACGTTAAGTGCATACTCGGAGAAAGTTCATACTTAGGCGATTCTGGATCGCAACTAAGTCCCCGAGTGTGACGTTAAGTGCACACTCGGAGCAAGTTCATACTTAGGAGATTCTGGATCGCACCTAAGTCCCCGAGTGTGACGTTAAGTGCACACTCGGAGCAAGTTCATACTTAGGAGATTCTGGATCGCAACTAAGTCCCCGAGTGTGACGTTAAGTGCACACTCGGATAAAGTTCATACTTAGGCGATTCTGGATCGCAGCTAAGTCCCCGAGTTTGACGTTAAGTGCACACTCGGAGAAAGTTCATATTTAGGCGATTCTGGATCGCAGCTAAGTCCCCGAGTGTGACGTTAAGTGCACACTCGGAGAAAGTTCATACTTAGGCGATTCTGGACCGCAACTAAGTCCCCGAGTGTGACGTTAAGTGCACACTCGGAGAAAGTTCATACTTAGGCGATTCTGGATCGCAGCTAAGGCCCCGAGTCTGACGTTAAGTGCACACTCGGAGAAAGTTCATACTTAGGCGATTCTGGATCGCAGCTAAGTCCCCGAGTGTGACGTTAAGTGCACACTCGGAGAAAGTTCATACTTAGGCGATTCTGGATCACAGCTAAGTCCCCGAGTGTGACGTTAAGTACACACTCGGAGAAAGTTCATACTTAGGCGATTCTGGATCGCAACTAAGTCCCCGAGTGTGACGTTAAGTGCACACTCGGAGCAAGTTCATACTTAGGAGATTTTGGATCGCACCTAAGTCCCCGAGTGTGACGTTAAGTGCACACTCGGAGCAAGTTCATACTTAGGAGATTCTGGATCGCAACTAAGTCCCCGAGTGTGACGTTAAGTGCACACTCGGAGAAAGTTCATACTTAGGCGATTCTGGATCGCAGCTAAGTCCCCGAGTTTGACGTTAAGTGCACACTCGGAGAAAGTTCATATTTAGGCGATTCTGGATCGCAGCTAAGTCCCCGAGTGTGACGTTAAGTGCACACTCGGAGAAAGTTCATACTTAGGCGTTTCTGGATCGCACCTAAGACCCCGAGTGTGACGTTAACTGCACACTCGGAGAAAGTTCATACTTAGGCGATTCTGGATCGCAGCGAAGTCCCCGAGTGTGACGTTAAGTGCACACTCAGAGAAAGTTCATACTTAGGCGATTCTGGATCGCAGCTAAGTCCCCGAGTGTGACGTTAAGTGCACACTCGGAGAAAGTTCATACTTAGGCGATTCTGGATCGCAGCTAAGTCCCCGAGTGTGACGTTAAGTGCACACTCGGAGAAAGTTCATACTTACGCGATTCTGGATCGCACCTAAGTCCCCGAGTGTGACGTTAAGTGCACACTCGGAGAAAGTTCATATTTAGGCGATTCTGGATCGCAGCTAAGTTCCTGAGTGTGACGTTAAGTGCATACTCGGAGAAAGTTCATACTTAGGCGATTCTGGATCGCAACTAAGTCCCCGAGTGTGACGTTAAGTGCACACTCGGAGCAAGTTCATACTTAGGAGATTCTGGATCGCACCTAAGTCCCCGAGTTTGATGTTAAGTGCACACTCAGAGCAAGTTCATACTTAGGAGATTCTGGATCGCAACTAAGTCCCCGAGTGTGACGTTAAGTGCACACTCGGAGAAAGTTCATACTTAGGCGATTCTGGATCGCAGCTAAGTCCCCGAGTTTGACGTTAAGTGCACACTCCGAGAAAGTTCATATTTAGGCGATTCTGGATCGTAGCTAAGTCCCCGAGTGTGACGTTAAGTGCACACTCGGAGAAAGTAAATGCTTAGGCGATGCTGGATCGGAGCTAAGTCCCCGAGTGTGACGTTAAGTGCACACTCGGAGAAAGTTAATGCTTAGGCGATGCTGGATCGTAGCTAAGTCCCCGAGTGTGACGTTAAGTGCACACTCGGAGAAAGTTAATGCTTAGGCGATACTGGATCGCAGCTAAGTTTCCGAGTGTGACGTTAAGTGCACACTCGGAGAAAGTTCATATTTAGGCGATTCTGGATCGCAGCTAAGTCCCCGAGTGTGACGTTAAGTGCACACTCGGAGAAAGTTCATACTTAGGCGATTCTGGATCACAGCTAAGTCCCCGAGTGTGACGTTAAGTGCACACTCGGAGAAAGTTCATACTTAGGCGATTCTGGATCGCAGCTAAGTCCCCGAGTGTGACGTTAAGTGCACACTCGGAGAAAGTTCAAACTTAGGTGATTCTGGATCGCACCTAAGTCCCCGAGTGTGACGTTAAGTGCACACTAGGAGAAAGTTCATACTTTGGCAATTCTGGATCACAGCTAAGTCCCCGAGTGTGACGTTCAGTGCCCACTCGGAGAAAGTTCATACTTAGGCGATTCTGGATCGCACATAAGTCCCCGAGTGTGACGTTAAGTGCACACTCGGAGAAAGTTCATACTTAGGCGATTCTGGATCGCAGCTAAGTCCCCGAGTGTGACGTTAAGGGCACACTCGGAGAAAGTTCATACTTAGGCGATTCTGGATCGCACCTAAGACCCCGAGTGTGACGTTAACTGCACACTCGGAGAAAGTTCATACTTAGGCGATTCTGGATCGCAGGTAAGTCCCCGAGTGTGACGTTAAGTGGACACTCGGAGAAAGTACATACTTAGGCGATGGTGGATCGCAAGTAAGTCTTCGAGTGTGACGTTAAGTGCACACTCGGAGAAATTTAATGCTTAGGCGATGCTAGATCGCAGCTAAGTCCCCGAGTGTGACGTTAAGTGCACACTCGGTTAAAGTTAATGCTTAGGCGATGCTGGATCGCAGCTTAGTCTCCGAGCGTGACGTTAAGTGCACACTCGGAGAAAGTTCATACTTAGGCGATTCTGGATCGCAGCTAAGGCCCCGAGTGTGACGTTAAGTGCACACTCGGAGAAAGTTCATACTTAGGCGATTCTGGATCGCAGCTAAGTCCCCGAGTGTGACGTTAAGTGCACACTCGGAGAAAGTTCATACTTAGGCGATTCTGGATCACAGCTAAGTCCCCGAGTGTGACGTTAAGTACACACTCGGAGAAAGTTCATACTTAGGCGATTCTGGATCGCAACTAAGTCCCCGAGAGTGACGTTAAGTGCACACTCGGAGCAAGTTCATACTTAGGAGATTCTGGATCGCACCTAAGTCCCCGAGTGTGACGTTAAGTGCACACTCGGAGCAAGTTCATACTTAGGAGATTCTGGATCGCAACTAAGTCCCCGAGTGTGACGTTAAGTGCACACTCGGAGAAAGTTCATACTTAGGCCATTCTGGATCGCAGCTACGTCCCCGAGTTTGACGTTAAGTGCACACTCGGAGAAAGTTCATATTTAGGCGATTCTGGATCGCAGCTAAGTCCCCGAGTGTGACGTTAAGTGCACACTCGGAGAAAGTACATACATAGGCGATTCTGGAACGCAACTAAGTCCCCGAGTGTGACGTTAAGTGCACACTCGGAGAAAGTTCATACTTAGGCGATTCTGGATCGCAGCTAAGTCCCCGAGTGTGACGTTAAGTGCATACTCGGAGAAAGTTCATACTTAGGCGATTCTGGATCGCACCTAAGACCCCGAGTGTGACTTAACTTCACACTCGGAGAAAGTTCATACTTCGGCGATTCTGGATCGCAGCTAAGTCCCCGAGTGTGACGTTAAGTGCACACTCGTAGAAAGTTCATACTTAGGCGATTCTGGATCGCAGCTAAGTCCCCGAGTGTGACGTTAAGTGCACACTCAGAGAAAGTTCATACTTAGGCGATTCTGGATCGCAGTTAAGTCCCCGAGTGTGACGTTAAGTGCACACTCGGAGAAAGTTCATACTTAGGCGATTCTGGATCGCAGCTAAGTCCCCGAGTGTGACGTTAAGTGCACACTCGGAGAAAGTTCATAATTAGGCGATTCTGGACCGCAACTAAGTCAACGAGTGTGACGTTAAGTGGACACTCGGAGAAAGTTCATACTTACGCGATTCTAGATCGCACCTAAGTCCCCGAGTGTGACGTTAAGTGCACACTCGGAGAAAGTTCATATTTAGGCGATTCTGGATCGCAGCTAAGTCCCCGAGTGTGACGTTAAGTGCATACTCGGAGAAAGTTCATACTTAGGCGATTCTGGATCGCACCTAAGACCCCGAGTGTGACATTAACTGCCCACCCGGAGAAAGTTCATACTTAGGCGATTCTGGATCGCAGCTAAGTCCCCGAGTGTGACATTAAGTGCACACTCGGAGAAAGTTCATACTTAGGCGATTCTGGATCGCAGCTAAGTCCCCGAGTGTGACGTTAAGTGCGCACTCAGAGAAAGTTCATACTTAGGCGATTCTGGATCACAGCTAAGTCCCCGAGTGTGACGTTAAGTGCACACTCGGAGAAAGTTCATACTTAGGCGATTCTGGATCGCAGCTTAGTCCCCGAGTGTGACGTTAAGTGCACACTCGGAGAAAGTTCATACTTCGGCGATTCTGGAACGCAACTAAGTCCCCGAGTGTGACGTTAAGTGCATACTCGGAGAAACTTCATACTTACGCGATTCTGGATAGCAACTAAGTCCCCGAGTGTGACGTTAAGTGCACACTCGGAGCAAGTTCATACTTAGAAGATTCTGGATCGCACCTAAGTCCCCGAGTGTGACGTTAAGTGCACACTCAGAGCAAGTTCATACTTAGGAGATTCTGGATCGCAACTAAGTCCCCGAGTGTGACGTTAAGTGCACACTCGGAGAAAGTTCATACTTAGGCGATTCTGGATCGCAGCTAAGTCCCCGAGTGTGACGTTAAGTGCACACTCGGAGAAAGTTCATACTTACGCGATTCTGGATCGCACCTAAGTCCCCGAGTGTGACGTTAAGTGCACACTCGGAGAAAGTTCATATTTAGGCGATTCTGGATCGCAGCTAAGTTCCTGAGTGTGACGTTAAGTGCATACTCGGAGAAAGTTCATACTTAGGCGATTCTGGATCGCAACTAAGTCCCCGAGTGTGACGTTAAGTGCACACTCGGAGCAAGTTCATACTTAGGAGATTCTGGATCGCACCTAAGTCCCCGAGTGTGACGTTAAGTGCACACTCAGAGCAAGTTCATACTTAGGAGATTCTGGATCGCAACTAAGTCCCCGAGTGTGACGTTAAGTGCACACTCGGAGAAAGTTCATACTTAGGCGATTCTGGATCGCAGCTAAGTCCCCGAGTTTGACGTTAAGTGCACACTCGGAGAAAGTTCATATTTAGGCGATTCTGGATCGCAGCTAAGTCCCCGAGTGTGACGTTAAGTGCACACTCGGAGAAAGTAAATGCTTAGGCGATGCTGGATCGGAGCTAAGTCCCCGAGTGTGACGTTAAGTGCACACTCGGAGAAAGTTAATGCTTAGGCGATGCTGGATCGTAGCTAAGTCCCCGAGTGTGACGTTAAGTGCACACTCGGAGAAAGTTAATGCTTAGGCGATACTGGATCGCAGCTAAGTTTCCGAGTGTGACGTTAAGTGCACACTCGGAGAAAGTTCATATTTAGGCGATTCTGGATCGCAGCTAAGTCCCCGAGTGTGACGTTAAGTGCACACTCGGAGAAAGTTCATACTTAGGCGATTCTGGATCACAGCTAAGTCCCCGAGTGTGACGTTAAGTGCACACTCGGAGAAAGTTCATACTTAGGCGATTCTGGATCGCAGCTAAGTCCCCGAGTGTGACGTTAAGTGCACACTCGGATAAAGTTCAAACTTAGGTGATTCTGGATCGCACCTAAGTCCCCGAGTGTGACGTTAAGTGCACACTAGGAGAAAGTTCATACTTTGGCGATTCTGGATCACAGCTAAGTCCCCGAGTGTGACGTTCAGTGCCCACTCGGAGAAAGTTCATACTTAGGCGATTCTGGATCGCACATAAGTCCCCGAGTGTGACGTTAAGTGCACACTCGGAGAAAGTTCATACTTAGGCGATTCTGGATCGCAGCTAAGTCCCCGAGTGTGACGTTAAGGGCACACTCGGAGAAAGTTCATACTTAGGCGATTCTGGATCGCACCTAAGACCCCGAGTGTGACGTTAACTGCACACTCGGAGAAAGTTCATACTTAGGCGATTCTGGATCGCAGGTAAGTTCCCGAGTGTGACGTTAAGTGCACACTCGGAGAAAGTACATACTTAGGCGATGGTGGATCGCAGCTAAGTCTTCGAGTGTGACGTTAAGTGCACACTCGGAGAAATTTAATGCTTAGGCGATGCTAGATCGCAGCTAAGTCCCCGAGTTTGACGTTAAGTGCACACTCGGAGAAAGTTAATGCTTAGGCGATGCTGGATCGCAGCTTAGTCTCCGAGCGTGACGTTAAGTGCACACTCGGAGAAAGTTCATACTTTGGCGATTATGGATCGCAGCTAAGGCCCCGAGTGTGACGTTAAGTGCACACTCGGAGAAAGTTCATACTTAGGCGATTCTGGATCGCACCTAAGACCCCGAGTGTGACATTAACTGCACACCCGGAGAAAGTTCATACTTAGGCGATTCTGGATCGCAGCTAAGTCCCCGAGTGTTACATTAAGTGCACACTCGGAGAAAGTTCATACTTAGGCGATTCTGGATCGCAGCTAAGTCCCCGAGTGTGACGTTAAGTGCGCACTCAGAGAAAGTTCATACTTAGGCGATTCTGGATCACAGCTAAGTCCCCGAGTGTGACGTTAAGTGCACACTCGGAGAAAGTTCATACTTAGGCGATTCTGGATCGCAGCTTAGTCCCCGAGTGTGACGTTAAGTGCACACTCGGAGAAAGTTCATACTTCGGCGATTCTGGAACGCAACTAAGTCCCCGAGTGTGACGTTAAGTGCATACTCGGAGAAACTTCATACTTACGCGATTCTGGATAGCAACTAAGTCCCCGAGTGTGACGTTAAGTGCACACTCGGAGCAAGTTCATACTTAGGAGATTCTGGATCGCACCTAAGTCCCCGAGTGTGACGTTAAGTGCACACTCAGAGCAAGTTCATACTTAGGAGATTCTGGATCGCAACTAAGTCCCCGAGTGTGACGTTAAGTGCACACTCGGAGAAAGTTCATACTTAGGCGATTCTGGATCGCAGCTAAGTCCCCGAGTGTGACGTTAAGTGCACACTCGGAGAAAGTTCATACTTACGCGATTCTGGATCGCACCTAAGTCCCCGAGTGTGACGTTAAGTGCACACTCGGAGAAAGTTCATATTTAGGCGATTCTGGATCGCAGCTAAGTTCCTGAGTGTGACGTTAAGTGCATACTCGGAGAAAGTTCATACTTAGGCGATTCTGGATCGCAACTAAGTCCCCGAGTGTGACGTTAAGTGCACACTCGGAGCAAGTTCATACTTAGGAGATTCTGGATCGCACCTAAGTCCCCGAGTGTGACGTTAAGTGCACACTCAGAGCAAGTTCATACTTAGGAGATTCTGGATCGCAACTAAGTCCCCGAGTGTGACGTTAAGTGCACACTCGGAGAAAGTTCATACTTAGGCGATTCTGGATCGCAGCTAAGTCCCCGAGTTTGACGTTAAGTGCACACTCGGAGAAAGTTCATATTTAGGCGATTCTGGATCGCAGCTAAGTCCCCGAGTGTGACGTTAAGTGCACACTCGGAGAAAGTAAATGCTTAGGCGATGCTGGATCGGAGCTAAGTCCCCGAGTGTGACGTTAAGTGCACACTCGGAGAAAGTTAATGCTTAGGCGATGCTGGATCGTAGCTAAGTCCCCGAGTGTGACGTTAAGTTCACACTCGGAGAAAGTTAATGCTTAGGCGATACTGGATCGCAGCTAAGTTTCCGAGTGTGACGTTAAGTGCACACTCGGAGAAAGTTCATATTTAGGCGATTCTGGATCGCAGCTAAGTCCCCGAGTGTGACGTTAAGTGCACACTCGGAGAAAGTTCATACTTAGGCGATTCTGGATCACAGCTAAGTCCCCGAGTGTGACGTTAAGTGCACACTCGGAGAAAGTTCATACTTAGGCGATTCTGGATCGCAGCTAAGTCCCCGAGTGTGACGTTAAGTGCACACTCGGATAAAGTTCAAACTTAGGTGATTCTGGATCGCACCTAAGTCCCCGAGTGTGACGTTAAGTGCACACTAGGAGAAAGTTCATACTTTGGCGATTCTGGATCACAGCTAAGTCCCCGAGTGTGACGTTCAGTGCCCACTCGGAGAAAGTTCATACTTAGGCGATTCTGGATCGCACATAAGTCCCCGAGTGTGACGTTAAGTGCACACTCGGAGAAAGTTCATACTTAGGCGATTCTGGATCGCAGCTAAGTCCCCGAGTGTGACGTTAAGGGCACACTCGGAGAAAGTTCATACTTAGGCGATTCTGGATCGCACCTAAGACCCCGAGTGTGACGTTAACTGCACACTCGGAGAAAGTTCATACTTAGGCGATTCTGGATCGCAGGTAAGTTCCCGAGTGTGACGTTAAGTGCACACTCGGAGAAAGTACATACTTAGGCGATGGTGGATCGCAGCTAAGTCTTCGAGTGTGACGTTAAGTGCACACTCGGAGAAATTTAATGCTTAGGCGATGCTAGATCGCAGCTAAGTCCCCGAGTGTGACGTTAAGTGCACACTCGGAGAAAGTTAATGCTTAGGCGATGCTGGATCGCAGCTTAGTCTCCGAGCGTGACGTTAAGTGCACACTCGGAGAAAGTTCATACTTAGGCGATTATGGATCGCAGCTAAGGCCCCGAGTGTGACGTTAAGTGCACACTCGGAGAAAGTTCATACTTAGGCGATTCTGGATCGCAGCTAAGTCCCCGAGTGTGACGTTAAGTGCACACTCGGAGAAAGTTCATACTTAGGCGATTCTGGATCACAGCTAAGTCCCCGAGTGTGACGTTAAGTACACACTTGGAGAAAGTTCATACTTAGGCGATTCTGGATCGCAACTAAGTCCCCGAGAGTGACGTTAAGTGCACACTCGGAGCAAGTTCATACTTAGGAGATTCTGGATCGCACCTAAGTCCCCGAGTGTGACGTTAAGTGCACACTCGGAGCAAGTTCATACTTAGGAGATTCTGGATCGCAACTAAGTCCCCGAGTGTGACGTTAAGTGCACACTCGGAGAAAGTTCATACTTAGGCCATTCTGGATCGCAGCTAAGTCCCCGAGTTTGACGTTAAGTGCACACTCGGAGAAAGTTCATATTTAGGCGATTCTGGATCGCAGCTAAGTCCCCGAGTGTGACGTTAAGTGCACACTCGGAGAAAGTTCATACATAGGCGATTCTGGAACGCAACTAAGGCCCCGAGTGTGACGTTAAGTGCACACTCGGAGAAAGTTCATACTTAGGCGATTCTGGATCGCAGCTAAGTCCCCGAGTGTGACGTTAAGTGCATACTCGGAGAAAGTTCATACTTAGGCGATTCTGGATCGCACCTAAGACCCCGAGTGTGACGTTAACTTCACACTCGGAGAAAGTTCATACTTCGGCGATTCTGGATCGCAGCTAAGTCCCCGAGTGTGACGTTAAGTGCACACTCGTAGAAAGTTCATACTTAGGCGATTCTGGATCGCAGCTAAGTCCCCGAGTGTGACGTTAAGTGCACACTCAGAGAAAGTTCATACTTAGGCGATTCTGGATCGCAGTTAAGTCCCCGAGTGTGACGTTAAGTGCACACTCGGAGAAAGTTCATACTTAGGCGATTCTGGATCGCAGCTAAGTCCCCGAGTGTGACGTTAAGTGCACACTCGGAGAAAGTTCATACTTAGGCGATTCTGGACCGCAACTAAGTCAACGAGTGTGACGTTAAGTGCACACTCGGAGAAAGTTCATACTTACGCGATTCTAGATCGCACCTAAGTCCCCGAGTGTGACGTTAAGTGCACACTCGGAGAAAGTTCATATTTAGGCGATTCTGGATCGCAGCTAAGTCCCCGAGTGTGACGTTAAGTGCATACTCGGAGAAAGTTCATACTTAGGCGATTCTGGATCGCACCTAAGACCCCGAGTGTGACATTAACTGCACACCCGGAGAAAGTTCATACTTAGGCGATTCTGGATCGCAGCTAAGTCCCCGAGTGTGACGTTAAGTGCACACTCGGAGAAAGTTCATACTTAGGCGATTCTGGATCGCAGCTAAGTCCCCGAGTGTGACGTTAAGTGCACACTCAGAGAAAGTTCATACTTAGGCGATTCTGGATCACAGCTAAGTCCCCGAGTGTGACGTTAAGTGCACACTCGGAGAAAGTTCATACTTACGCGATTCTGGATCGCAGCTTAGTCCCCGAGTGTGACGTTAAGTGCACACTCGGAGAAAGTTCATACTTAGGCGATTCTGGAACGCAGCTAAGTCCCCGAGTGTGACGTTAAGTGCATACTCGGAGAAAGTTCATACTTAGGCGATTCTGGATCGCACCTAAGACCCCGAGTGTGACGTTAACTGCACACTCGAAGAAAGTTCATACTTAGGCGATTCAGGGTCGCAACTAAGTCCCCGAGTGTGACGTTAAGTGCACACTCGGAGAAAGTTCATACTTAGGCTATGCTGGATCGCAGCTAAGTCTCCGAGTGTGACGTTAAGTGCACACTCGGAGAAATTTAATGCTTATGCGATGCTAGATTGCAGCTAAGTCCCCGAGTGTGACGTTAAGTGCACACTCGGAGAAAGTTAATGCTTAGGCGATGCTGGATCGCAGCTAAGTCTCCAAGTGTGACGTTAAGTGCACACTCGGAGAAAGATAATGCTTAGGCGATGCTGGATCGCAGCTAAGTTCCCGAGTGTGACGTTAAGTGCACACTCGGAGAAAGTTAATGCTTAGGCAATGCTGGATCGCAGCTAAGTCCCCGAGTGTGACGTTAAGTGCACACTCGGAGAAAGTTAATGCTTAGGCGATACTGGATCGTAGCTAAGTTTCCGAGTGTGACGTTAAGTGCACACTCGGAGAAAGTTCATACTTAGGCGATTCTGGATCGCAGCTAAGTCCCCGAGTGTGACGTTAAGTGCACACTCAGAGAAAGTTCATACTTAGGCGATTCTGGATCACAGCTAAGTCCCCGAGTGTGACGTTAAGTGCACACTCGGAGAAAGTTCATACTTAGGCGACTCTGGATCGCAGCTAAGTCCCCGAGTGTGACGTTAAGTGCGCACTCGGAGAAAGTTCATACTTAGGTGATTCTGGATCGCACCTAAGTCCCCGAGTGTGACGTTCAGTGCACACTCGAAGAAAGTTCATACTTAGGCGATTCTGGATCGCACCTAAGTCCCCGAGTGTGACGTTAAGTGCACACTCGGAGAAAGTTCATACTTAGGCGATTCTGGATCGCAGCTAAGTCCCCGAGTGTGACGTTAAGTGCACATTCGGAGAAAGTTCATACTTAGGCGATTCTGGATCGCACCTAAGACCCCGAGTGTGACGTTAAGTGCACACTCGGAGAAAGTTCATACTTAGGCGATTCTGGATCGCACCTAAGACCCCGAGTGTGACGTTAACTGCACACTCGGAGAAAGTTCATACTTAGGCGATTCTAGATCGCAGGTAAGTCCCCGAGTGTGACGTTAAGTGCACACTCTGAGAAAGTACATACTTAGGCGATGCTGGATCGCAGCTAAGTCTTCGAGTGTGACGTTAAGTGCACACTCGGAGAAATTTAATGCTTAGGCAATGCTGGATCGCACCTAAGTCCCCGAGTGTGACGTTAAGTGCACACTCGGAGAAAGTTCATACTTAGGCGATTCTGGATCGCAGCTAAGTCCCCGAGTGTGACGTTAAGTGCACACTCGGAGAAAGTACATACTTAGGCGATGGTGGATCGCAGCTAAGTCTTCGAGTGTGACGTTAAGTGCACACTCGGAGAAATTTAATGCTTAGGCAATGCTAGATCGCAGCTAAGTCCCCGAGTGTGACGTTAAGTGCACACTCGGAGAAAGTTAATGCTTAGGCGATGCTGGATCGCAGCTAAGTCTCCGAGCGTGACGTTAAGTGCACACTCGGAGAAAGTTCATACTTAGGCGATTCTGGATCGCAGCTAAGGCCCCGAGTGTGACGTTAAGTGCACACTCGGAGAAAGTTCATACTTAGGCGATTCTGGATCGCAGCTAAGTCCCCGAGTGTGACGTTAAGTGCACACTCGGAGAAAGTTCATACTTAGGCGATTCTGGATCACAGCTAAGTCCCCGAGTGTGACGTTAAGTACACACTCGGAGAAAGTTCATACTTAGGCGATTCTGGATCGCAACTAAGTCCCCGTGTGTGACGTTAAGTGCACACTCGGAGCAAGTTCATACTTAGGAGATTCTGGATCGCACCTAAGTCCCCGAGTGTGACGTTAAGTGCACACTCGGAGCAAGTTCATACTTAGGAGATTCTGGATCGCAACTAAGTCCCCGAGTGTGACGTTAAGTGCACACTCGGAGAAAGTTCATACTTAGGCCATTCTGGATCGCAGCTAAGTCCCCGAGTTTGACGTTAAGTGCACACTCGGAGAAAGTTCATATTTAGGCGATTCTGGATCGCAGCTAAGTCCCCGAGTGTGACGTTAAGTGCACACTCGGAGAAAGTTCATACATAGGCGATTCTGGAACGCAACTAAGTCCCCGAGTGTGACGTTAAGTGCACACTCGGAGAAAGTTCATACTTAGGCGATTCCGGATCGCAGCTAAGTCCCCGAGTGTGACGTTAAGTGCATACTCGGAGAAAGTTCATACTTAGGCGATTCTGGATCGCACCTAAGACCCCGAGTGTGACGTTAACTGCACACTCGGAGAAAGTTCATACTTCGGCGATTCTGGATCGCAGCTAAGTCCATGAGTGTGACGTTAAGTGCACACTCGTAGAAAGTTCATACTTAGGCGATTCTGGATCGCAGCTAAGTCCCCAAGTGTGACGTTAAGTGCACACTCAGAGAAAGTTCATACTTAGGCGATTCTGGATCGCAGTTAAGTCCCCGAGTGTGACGTTAAGTGCACACTCGGAGAAAGTTCATACTTAGGCGATTCTGGATCGCAGCTAAGTCCCCGAGTGTGACGTTAAGTGCACACTCGGAGAAAGTTCATACTTAGGCGATTCTGGACCGCAACTAAGTCAACGAGTGTGACGTTAAGTGCACACTCGGAGAAAGTTCATACTTAGGCGATGGTGGATCGCAGCTAAGTCTTCGAGTGTGACGTTAAGTGCACACTCGGAGAAATTTAATGCTTAGGCAATGCTAGATCGCAGCTAAGTCCCCGAGTGTGACGTTAAGTGCACACTCGGAGAAAGTTAATGCTTAGGCGATGCTGGATCGCAGCTAAGTCCCCGAGTGTGACGTTAAGTGCACATTCGGAGAAAGTTCATACTTAGGCGATTCTGGATCGCACCTAAGACCCCGAGTGTGACGTTAACTGCACACTCGGAGAAAGTTCATACTTAGGCGATTCTAGATCGCAGGTAAGTCCCCGAGTGTGACGTTAAGTGCACACTCTGAGAAAGTACATACTTAGGCGATGCTGGATCGCAGCTAAGTCTTCGAGTGTGACGTTAAGTGCACACTCTGAGAAAGTACATACTTAGGCGATGCTGGATCGCAGCTAAGTCTTCGAGTGTGACGTTAAGTGCACACTCGGAGAAATTTAATGCTTAGGCGATGCTGGATCGCACCTAAGTCCCCGAGTGTGACGTTAAGTGCACACTCGGAGAAAGTTCATACTTAGGCGATTCTGGATCGCAGCTAAGTCCCCGAGTGTGACGTTAAGTGCACACTCGGAGAAAGTACATACTTAGGCGATGGTGGATCGCAGCTAAGTCGTCGAGTGTGACGTTAAGTGCACACTCGGAGAAATTTAATGCTTAGGCAATGCTAGATCGCAGCTAAGTCCCCGAGTGTGACGTTAAGTGCACACTCGGAGAAAGTTAATGCTTAGGCGATGCTGGATCGCAGCTAAGTCTCCGAGCGTGACGTTAAGTGCACACTCGGAGAAAGTTCATACTTAGGCGATTCTGGATCGCAGCTAAGGCCCCGAGTGTGACGTTAAGTGCACACTCGGAGAAAGTTCATACTTAGGCGATTCTGGATCGCAGCTAAGTCCCCGAGTGTGACGTTAAGTGCACACTCGGAGAAAGTTCATACTTAGGCGATTCTGGATCACAGCTAAGTCCCCGAGTGTGACGTTAAGTACACACTCGGAGAAAGTTCATACTTAGGCGATTCTGGATCGCAACTAAGTCCCCGAGTGTGACGTTAAGTGCACACTCGGAGCAAGTTCATACTTAGGAGATTCTGGATCGCACCTAAGTCCCCGAGTGTGACGTTAAGTGCACACTCGGAGCAAGTTCATACTTAGGAGATTCTGGATCGCAACTAAGTCCCCGAGTGTGACGTTAAGTGCACACTCGGAGAAAGTTCATACTTAGGCCATTCTGGATCGCAGCTAAGTCCCCGAGTTTGACGTTAAGTGCACACTCGGAGAAAGTTCATATTTAGGCGATTCTGGATCGCAGCTAAGTCCCCGAGTGTGACGTTAAGTGCACACTCGGAGAAAGTTCATACATAGGCGATTCTGGAACGCAACTAAGTCCCCGAGTGTGACGTTAAGTGCACACTCGGAGAAAGTTCATACTTAGGCGATTCCGGATCGCAGCTAAGTCCCCGAGTGTGACGTTAAGTGCATACTCGGAGAAAGTTCATACTTAGGCGATTCTGGATCGCACCTAAGACCCCGAGTGTGACGTTAACTGCACACTCGGAGAAAGTTCATACTTCGGCGATTCTGGATCGCAGCTAAGTCCATGAGGGTGACGTTAAGTGCACACTCGTAGAAAGTTCATACTTAGGCGATTCTGGATCGCAGCTAAGTCCCCGAGTGTGACGTTAAGTGCACACTGAGAGAAAGTTCATACTTAGGCGATTCTGGATCGCAGTTAAGTCCCCGAGTGTGACGTTAAGTGCACACTCGGAGAAAGTTCATACTTAGGCGATTCTGGATCGCAGCTAAGTCCCCGAGTGTGACGTTAAGTGCACACTCGGAGAAAGTTCATACTTAGGCGATTCTGGACCGCAACTAAGTCAACGAGTGTGACGTTAAGTGCACACTCGGAGAAAGTTCATACTTACGCGCTTCTAGATCGCACCTAAGTCCCCGAGTGTGACGTTAAGTGCACACTCGGAGAAAGTTCATATTTAGGCGATTCTGGATCGCAGCTAAGTCCCCGAGTGTGACGTTAAGTGCATACTCGGAGAAAGTTCATACTTAGGCGATTCTGGATCGCACCTAAGACCCCGAGTGTGACATTAACTGCACACCCGGAGAAAGTTCATACTTAGGCGATTCTGGATCGCAGCTAAGTCCCCGAGTGTGACGTTAAGTGCACACTCGGAGAAAGTTCATACTTAGGCGATTCTGGATCGCAGCTAAGTCCCCGAGTGTGACGTTAAGTGCACACTCAGAGAAAGTTCATACTTAGGCGATTCTGGATCACAGCTAAGTCCCCGAGTGTGACGTTAAGTGCACACTCGGAGAAAGTTCATACTTAGGCGATTCTGGATCGCAGCTTAGTCCGCGAGTGTGACGTTAAGTGCACACTCGGAGAAAGTTCATACTTAGGCGATTCTGGAACGCAACTAAGTCCCCGAGTGTGACGTTAAGTGCATACTCGGAGAAACTTCATACTTACGCGATTCTGGATCGCACCTAAGACCCCGAGTGTGACGTTAACTGCACACTCGAAGAAAGTTCATACTTAGGCGATTCAGGGTCGCAACTAAGTCCCCGAGTGTGACGTTAAGTGCACACTCGGAGAAAGTTCATACTTAGGCAATGCTGCATCGCAGCTAAGTCTCCGAGTGTGACGTTAAGTGCACACTCGGAGAAATTTAATGCTTATGCGATGCTAGATTGCAGCTAAGTCCCCGAGTGTGACGTTAAGTGCACACTCGGAGAAAGTTAATGCTTAGGCGATGCTGGATCGCAGCTAAGTCTCCAAGTGTGACGTTAAGTGCACACTCGGAGAAAGTTAATGCTTAGGCGATGCTGGATCGCAGCTAAGTTCCCGAGTGTGACGTTAAGTGCACACTCGGAGAAAGTTAATGCTTAGGCGATGCTGGATCGCAGCTAAGTCCCCGAGTGTGACGTTAAGTGCACACTCGGAGAAAGTTAATGCTTAGGCGATACTGGATCGTAGCTAAGTTTCCGAGTGTGACGTTAAGTGCACACTCGGAGAAAGTTCATACTTAGGCGATTCTGGATCGCAGCTAAGTCCCCGAGTGTGACGTTAAGTGCACACTCACAGAAAGTTCATACTTAGGCGATTCTGGATCACAGCTAAGTCCCCGAGTGTGACGTTAAGTGCACACTCGGAGAAAGTTCATACTTAGGCGATTCTGGATCGCAGCTAAGTCCCCGAGTGTGACGTTAAGTGCACACTCGGAGAAAGTTCATACTTAGGTGATTCTGGATCGCACCTAAGTCCCCGAGTGTGACGTTCAGTGCACACTCGGAGAAAGTTCATACTTAGGCGATTCTGGATCGCACCTAAGTCCCCGAGTGTGACGTTAAGTGCACACTCGGAGAAAGTTCATACTTAGGCGATTCTGGATCGCAGCTAAGTCCCCGAGTGTGACGTTAAGTGCACACTCGGAGAAAGTTCATACTTAGGCGATTCTGGATCGCACCTAAGACCCCGAGTGTGACGTTAAGTGCACACTCGGAGAAAGTTCATACTTAGGCGATTCTGGATCGCACCTAAGACCCCGAGTGTGACGTTAACTGCACACTCGGAGAAAGTTCATACTTAGGCGATTCTGGATCGCAGGTAAGTCCCCGAGTGTGACGTTAAGTGCACACTCTGAGAAAGTACATACTTAGGCGATGCTGGATCGCAGCTAAGTCTTCGAGTGTGACGTTAAGTGCACACTCGGAGAAATTTAATGCTTAGGCGATGCTGGATCGCACCTAAGTCGCCGAGTGTGACGTTAAGTGCACACTCGGAGAAAGTTCATACTTAGGCGATTCTGGATCGCAGCTAAGTCCCCGAGTGTGACGCTAAGTGCACACTCGAAGAAAGTTCATACTTAGGCAATTCTGGATCGCACCTAAGTCCCCGAGTGTGACGTTAAGTGCACACTCGGAGAAAGTTCATACTTAGGCGATTCTGGATCACAGCTAAGTCCCCGAGTGTGACATTAAGTGCACACTCGGAGAAAGTTCATACATAGGCGATTCTGGATCGCAGGTAAGTCCCCGAGTGTGACGTTAAGTGCACACTCGGAGAAAGTTCATACTTCGGCGATTCTGGGTCGCAGATAAGTCCCCGAGTGTGACGTTAAATGCACACTCGGAGAAAGTTCATACTTAGGCGATTCTGGATCGCATCTAAGTCCCCGAGTGTGACGTTAAGTGCACACTCAGAGAAAGTTCATACTTAGGCGATTCTGGATCGCACCTAAGTCCCCGAGTGTGACGTTAAGTGCACACTCGGAGAAAGTTCATACTTAGGCGATTCTGGATCGCAGCTAAGTCCCCGAGTGTGACGTTAAGTGCACACTCGGAGAAAGTTCATACATAGGCGATTCTGGACCGCAACTAAGTCCCCGAGTGTGACGTTAAGTGCACACTCGGAGAAAGTTCATACTTAGGCGATTCTGGATCGCAGCTAAGGCCCCGAGTGTGACGTTAAGTGCATACTCGGAGAAAGTTCATACTTACGCGATTCTGGATCGCACCTAAGACCCCGAGTGTGATGTTAACTGCACACTCGGAGAAAGTTCATACTTAGGCGATTCAGGGTCGCAGCTAAGTCCCCGAGTGTGACGTTAAGTGCACACTCGGAGAAAGTTCATTCTTAGGCTATGCTGGATCGCAGCTAAGTCTCCGAGTGTGACGTTAGGTGCACACTCGGAGAAATTTAATGCTTAGGCGATGCTAGATTGCAGCTAAGTCCCCGAGTGTGACGTTAAGTGCACACACGGAGAAAGTTAATGCTTAGGCGATGCTGGATCGCAGCTAAGTCTCCGAGTGTGACGTTAAGTGCACACTCGGAGAAAGTTCATACTTAGGCGATTCTGGATCGCACCTAAGTCCCCGAGTGTGACGTTAAGTGCACACTCGGAGAAAGTTCATACTTAGGCGATTCTGGATCGCAGCTAAGTCCCCGAGGGAGACGTTAAGTGCACACTCGGAGAAAGTTCATACTTAGGCGATTCTGGATCGCAGCTAAGTCCCCCAGTGCGACGTTAAGTGCACACTCGGAGAAATTCATACTTAGGCGATTCTGGATCGCAGCTAAGTCCCCGAGTGTGGCGTTAAGTGCACACTTGGAGAATGTTCATACTTAGGCGATTCTGGATCGCAGCTAAGTCCCCGAGTGGGACGTTAAGTGCACACTCGGAGAAAGTTCATACTTAGGCGATTCTGGATCGCAGCTAAGTCCCCGAGTGTGATGTTAAGTCCACACTCAGAGAAAGTTCATACTTAGGCGATTCTGGATCGCAGCAAAGTCCCTGAGTGTGACGTTAAGTGCACACTCGGAGAAAGTTCATACTTAGGCGATTCTGGATCACAGCTAAGTCCCCGAGTGTGACCTTAAGTGCACACTCGGAGAAAGTTCATACTTAGGCGATTCTGGATCGCAGCTAAGTCCCCGAGTGTGACGTTAAGTGCACACTCAGAGAAAGTTCATACTTAGGTGATTCTGGATCGCAGCTAAGTCCCCGAGTGTGACGTTAAGTGCACACTCGGAGAAAGTTCATACTTAGGCGATTCTGGATCGCAACTAAGTCCCCGAGTGTGACGTTAAGTGCACACTCGGAGGAAGTTCATACTTAGGCGATTCTGGACCGCAACTAAGTCCCGGGGGTGTGACGTTAAGTGCACACTCGGAGGAAGTTCATACTTAGGCGATTCTGGATCGCAGCTAAGGCCCCGAGTGTGACGTTAAGTGCACACTCGGAGAAAGTTCATACTTAGGCCATTCTGGATCGCAGCTAAGTCCCCGAGTGTGACGTTAAGTGCACACTCGGAGAAAGTTCATACTTAGGTGATTCTGGATCGCACCTAAGTCCCCGAGTGTGACGTTAAGTGCATACTCGGAGAAAGTTCATACTTAGGCGATTCTGGATCACAGCTAAGTCCCCGAGTGTGACGTTCAGTGCACACTCGGAGAAAGTTCATACTTAGGCGATTCTGGATCGCAGCTAAGTCCCCGAGTGTGACGTTAAGTGCACACTCGGAGAAAGTTCATACTTAGGCGATTCTGGATCGCACCTAAGACCCCGAGTGTGACGTTAACTGCACACTCGAAGAAAGTTCATACTTAGGCAATTCTGGATCGCAGGTAAGTCCCCGAGTGTGACGTTAAGTGCACACTCGGAGAAAGTACATACTTAGGCGATGCTGGATCGCAGCTAAGTCTTCGAGTGTGACGTTAAGTGCACACTCTGAGAAATTTAATGCTTAGGCGATGCTAGATCGCAGCTAAGTCCCCGAGTGTGACGTTAAGTGCACACTCGGAGAAAGTTCATACTTAGGCGATTCTGGATCGCACCTAAGTCCCCGAGTGTGACTTTAAGTGCACACTCGGAGAAAGTTCATACTTAGGCGATTCTGGATCACAGCTAAGTCCCCGAGTGTGACTTTAAGTGCACACTCGGAGAAAGTTCATACTTAGGCGATTCTGGATCGCAGGTAAGTCCCCGAGTGTGACGTTAAGTGCAGACTCGGAGAAAGTTCATACTTAGGCGATTCTGGATTGCAGATAAGTCCCCGAGTGTGACGCTAAGTGCACACTCGGAGAAAGTTCATACTTAGGCGATTCTGGATCGCAGCTAAGTCCCCGAGTGTGACGTTAAGTGCACACTCAGAGAAAGTTCATACTTAGGCGATTCTGGATCGCACCTAAGTCCCCGAGTGTGACGTTAAGTGCACACTCGGAGAAAGTTCATACTTAGGCGATTCTGGATCGCAGCTAAGTCCCCGAGTGTGACGTTAAGTGCATACTCGGAGAAAGTTCATACATAGGCGATTCTGGACCGCAACTAAGTCCCCGAGTGTGACGTTAAGTGCACACTCGGAGAAAGTTCATACTTAGGCGATTCTGGATCGCAGCTAAGTCTCCGAGTGTGACGTTAAGTGCACACTCACAGAAAGTTAATGCTTAGGCGATGCTGGATCGCAGCTAAGTTTCCGAGTGTGACGTGAAGTGCACACTCAGAGAAAGTTAATGCTTAGGCGATGCTGGATCGCAGCTAAGTCTCCGAGTGTGACGTTAAGTGCACACTCGGAGAAAGTTCATACTTAGGCGATTCTGGATCGCACCTAAGTCCCCGAGTGTGACGTTAAGTGCACACTCGGAGAAAGTTCATACTTAGGCGATTCTGTATCGCAGCTAAGTCCCCGAGGGAGACGTTAAGTGCACACTCGGAGAAAGATCATACTTAGGCGATTCTGGATCGCAGCTAAGTCCCCCAGTGCGACGTTAAGTGCACACTCGGAGAAATTCATACTTAGGCGATTCTGGATCGCAGCTAAGTCCCCGAGTGTGGCGTTAAGTGCACACTTGGAGAATGTTCATACTTAGGCGATTCTGGATCGCAGCTAAGTCCCCGAGTGGGACGTTAAGTGCACACTCGGAGAAAGTTCATACTTAGGCGATTCTGGATCGCAGCTAAGTCCCCGAGTGTGATGTTAAGTCCACACTCAGAGAAAGTTCATACTTAGGCGATTCTGGATCGCAGCAAAGTCCCTGAGTGTGACGTTAAGTGCACACTCGGAGAAAGTTCATACTTAGGCGATTCTGGATCACAGCTAAGTCCCCGAGTGTGACCTTAAGTGCACACTCGGAGAAAGTTCATACTTAGGCGATTCTGGATCGCAGCTAAGTCCCCGAGTGTGACGTTAAGTGCATACTCGGAGAAAGTTCATACATAGGCGATTCTGGACCGCAACTAAGTCCCCGAGTGTGACGTTAAGTGCACACTCGGAGAAAGTTCATACTTAGGCGATTCTGGATCGCAGCTAAGTCTCCGAGTGTGACGTTAAGTGCACACTCACAGAAAGTTAATGCTTAGGCGATGCTGGATCGCAGCTAAGTTTCCGAGTGTGACGTGAAGTGCACACTCAGAGAAAGTTAATGCTTAGGCGATGCTGGATCGCAACTAAGTACCCGAGTGTGACGTTAAGTGCACACTTGGAGAAATTTAATGCTTAGGCGATGCTGGATTGCAGCTAAGTCCCCGAGTGTGACGTTAAGTGCACACTCAGAGAAAGTTAATCTTTAGGCGATTCTGGATCGCAGCTAAGTCCCCGAGTGTTACGATAAGTGCACACTCAGAGGAAGTTCATACTTAGGCGATTCTGGATCGCAGCTAAGTGCTCGAGTGTGGCGCTAAGTGCACACTCGGAGGAAGTTCATACTTAGGCGATTCTGGATCGCAGCTAAGTCCCCGAGGGAGACGTTAAGTGCACACTCGGAGAAAGTTCATACTTAGGCGATTCTGGATCGCAGCTAAGTCCCCCAGTGCGACGTTAAGTGCACACTCGGAGAAATTCATACTTAGGCGATTCTGGATCGCAGCTAAGTCCCCGAGTGTGGCGTTAAGTGCACACTTGGAGAAATTCATACTTAGGCGATTCTGGATCGCAGCTAAGTCCCCGAGTGGGACGTTAAGTGCACACTCGGAGAAAGTTCATACTTAGGCGATTCTGGATCGCAGCTAAGTCCCCGAGTGTGACGTTAAGTGCACACTCGGAGAAAGTTCATACTTAGGCGATTCTGGATCGCAGCTAAGTCCCCCAGTGCGACGTTAAGTGCACACTCGGAGAAATTCATACTTAGGCGATTCTGGATCGCAGCTAAGTCCCCGAGTGTGGCGTTAAGTGCACACTTGGAGAAATTCATACTTAGGCGATTCTGGATCGCAGCTAAGTCCCCGAGTGTGACGTTAAGTGCACACTCGGAGAAAGTTCATACTTAGGCGATTCTGGATCGCAGCTAAGTCCCCGAGTGTGATGTTAAGTCCTCACTCGGAGAAAGTTCGTACTTAGGCGATTCTGAATCGCAGCAAAGTCCCCGAGTGTGACGTTAAGTGCACACTCGGAGGAAGTTCATACTTAGGCGATTCTGGATCGCACCTAAGTCCCCGGGTGTGACGTTAAGTGCACACTCGGAGGAAGTTCATACTTAGGCGATTCTGGATCGCAGCTAAGGCCCCGAGTGTGACTTTAAGTGCACACTCAGAGAAAGTTCATACTTACGCGATTCTGGATCGCACCTAAGACCCCGAGTGTGACGTTAAGTGCACACTCGGAGAAAGTTCATACTTAGGCGATTCTGGATCGCAGCTAAGTCCCCGAGTGTGACGTTAAGTGCACACTCGGAGGAAGTTCATACTTAGGCGATTCTGGATCGCACCTAAGTCCCCGGGTGTGACGTTAAGTGCACACTCGGAGAAATTTAATGCTTAGGCGATGCTAGATGGCAGCTAAGTCCCCGAGTGTGACGTTAAGTGCACACTCGGAGAAAGTTAATGCTTAGGCGATGCTGGATCGCAGCTAAGTCTCCGAGTGTGACGTTAAGTGCACACTCGGAGAAAGTTAATGCTTAGGCGATGCTGGATCGCAGCTAAGTCCCCGAGCGTGACGTTAAGTGCACACTCGGAGAAAGTTAATGCTTAGGCGATGCTGGACCGCAGCTAAGTCCCCGAGTGTGACGTTAAGTGCACACTCGGAGAAATTTAATGCTTAGGCGATGCTGGATCGCAGCTAAGTTTCCGAGTGTGACGTTAGGTGCACACTCCGAGAAAGTTAATGCTTAGGCGATGCTGGATCGCAACTAAGTCCCCGAGTGTGACGTTAAGTGCACACTCGGAGAAATTTAATGCTTAGGCGAAGCTGGATCGCAGCTAAGTCCCCGAGCGTGACGTTAAGTGCACACTGAGATAAAGTTAATCCTTAGGCGATTCTGGACCGCAGCTAAGTCCCCGACTGTGACGTTAACTGCACACTCAGAGAAAGTTCATACTTAGGCGATTCAGGGTCGCAGCTAAGTCCCCGAGTGTGACGTTAAGTGCACACTCAGAGAAAGTTCATACTTAGGCTATGCTGGATCGCAGCTAAGTCTCCGAGTGTGACGTTAAGTGCACACTCGGAGAAATTTAATGCTTAGGCGATGCTAGATGGCAGCTAAGTCCCCGAGTGTGACGTTAAGTGCACACTCGGAGAAAGTTAATGCTTAGGCGATGCTGGATCGCACCTAAGTCTCCGAGTGTGACGTTAAGTGCACACTCGGAGAAAGTTCATCCTTAGGCGATTCAGGGTCACAGCTAAGTCCCCGAGTGTGACGTTAAGTGCACACTCGGAGAAAGTTAATGCTTAAGCGATGCTGGATCGCAGCTAAGTCCCCGAGTGTGACGTTAAGTGCACACTCGGAGAAAGTTAATGCTTAGGCGATGCTGGATCGCAGCTAAGTCCCCGAGTTTGACGTTAAGTGCACACTCAGAGAAAGTTAATGCTTAGGCGATGCTGGATCGCAACTAAGTCCCCGAGTGTGACGTTAAGTGCACACTCGGAGAAATTTAATGCTTAGGCGATGCTGGATCGCAGCTAAGTCCCCGAGTGTGACGTTAAGTGCACACTGAGAGAAAGTTAATCCTTAGGCGATTCTGGATCGCAGCTAAGTCCCCGAGTGTTACGTTAAGTGCACACTCGGAGAAAGTTAATGCTTAGGCGATGCTGGATCGCAGCTAAGTTTCCGAGTGTGACGTTAAGTGCACACTCAGAGAAAGTAAATGATTAGGCGATGCTGGATCGCAACTAAGTCCCCGAGTGTGACGTTAAGTGCACACTTGGAGAAATTTAATGCTTAGGCGATGCTGGATCGCAGCTAAGTCCCCGAGTGTGACGTTAAGTGCACACTCAGAGAAAGTTAATCCTTAGGCGATTCTGGATCGCAGCTAAGTCCCCGAGTGAGACGTTAAGTGCACACTCGGAGAAAGTTCATACTTAGGCGATTCTGGATCGCAGCTAAGTCCCCGAGTGTGACGTTAAGTGCACACTCGGAGAAAGTTCATACATAGGCGATTCTGGACCGCAACTAAGTCCCCGAGTGTGACGTTAAGTGCACACTCGGAGAAAGTTCATACTTAGGCGATTCTGGATCGCAGCTAAGGCCCCGAGTGTGACGTTAAGTGCATACTCGGAGAAAGTTCATACTTACGCGATTCTGGATCGCACCTAAGACCCCGAGTGTGATGTTAACTGCACACTCGGAGAAAGTTCATACTTAGGCGATTCAGGGTCGCAGCTAAGTCCCCGAGTGTGACGTTAAGTGCACACTCGGAGAAAGTTCATTCTTAGGCTATGCTGGATCGCAGCTAAGTCTCCGAGTGTGACGTTAGGTGCACACTCGGAGAAATTTAATGCTTAGGCGATGCTAGATTGCAGCTAAGTCCCCGAGTGTGACGTTAAGTGCACACACGGAGAAAGTTAATGCTTAGGCGATGCTGGATCGCAGCTAAGTCTCCGAGTGTGACGTTAAGTGCACACTCGGAGAAAGTTCATACTTAGGCGATTCTGGATCGCACCTAAGTCCCCGAGTGTGACGTTAAGTGCACACTCGGAGAAAGTTCATACTTAGGCGATTCTGGATCGCAGCTAAGTCCCCGAGGGAGACGTTAAGTGCACACTCGGAGAAAGTTCATACTTAGGCGATTCTGGATCGCAGCTAAGTCCCCCAGTGCGACGTTAAGTGCACACTCGGAGAAATTCATACTTAGGCGATTCTGGATCGCAGCTAAGTCCCCGAGTGTGGCGTTAAGTGCACACTTGGAGAATGTTCATACTTAGGCGATTCTGGATCGCAGCTAAGTCCCCGAGTGGGACGTTAAGTGCACACTCGGAGAAAGTTCATACTTAGGCGATTCTGGATCGCAGCTAAGTCCCCGAGTGTGATGTTAAGTCCACACTCAGAGAAAGTTCATACTTAGGCGATTCTGGATCGTAGCAAAGTCCCTGAGTGTGACGTTAAGTGCACACTCGGAGAAAGTTCATACTTAGGCGATTCTGGATCACAGCTAAGTCCCCGAGTGTGACCTTAAGTGCACACTCGGAGAAAGTTCATACTTAGGCGATTCTGGATCGCAGCTAAGTCCCCGAGTGTGACGTTAAGTGCACACTCAGAGAAAGTTCATACTTAGGTGATTCTGGATCGCAGCTAAGTCCCCGAGTGTGACGTTAAGTGCACACTCGGAGAAAGTTCATACTTAGGCGATTCTGGATCGCAACTAAGTCCCCGAGTGTGACGTTAAGTGCACACTCGGAGGAAGTTCATACTTAGGCGATTCTGGACCGCAACTAAGTCCCGGGGTGTGACGTTAAGTGCACACTCGGAGGATGTTCATACTTAGGCGATTCTGGATCGCAGCTAAGGCCCCGAGTGTGACGTTAAGTGCACACTCGGAGAAAGTTCATACTTAGGCCATTCTGGATCGCAGCTAAGTCCCCGAGTGTGACGTTAAGTGCACACTCGGAGAAAGTTCATACTTAGGTGATTCTGGATCGCACCTAAGTCCCCGAGTGTGACGTTAAGTGCATACTCGGAGAAAGTTCATACTTAGGCGATTCTGGATCACAGCTAAGTCCCCGAGTGTGACGTTCAGTGCACACTCGGAGAAAGTTCATACTTAGGCGATTCTGGATCGCACCTAAGTCCCCGAGTGTGACGTTAAGTGCACACTCGGAGAAAGTTCATACTTAGGCGATTCTGGATCGCACCTAAGACCCCGAGTGTGACGTTAACTGCACACTCGAAGAAAGTTCATACTTAGGCAATTCTGGATCGCAGGTAAGTCCCCGAGTGTGACGTTAAGTGCACACTCGGAGAAAGTACATACTTAGGCGATGCTGGATCGCAGCTAAGTCTTCGAGTGTGACGTTAAGTGCACACTCTGAGAAATTTAATGCTTAGGCGATGCTAGATCGCAGCTAAGTCCCCGAGTGTGACGTTAAGTGCACACTCGGAGAAAGTTCATACTTAGGCGATTCTGGATCGCACCTAAGTCCCCGAGTGTGACTTTAAGTGCACACTCGGAGAAAGTTCATACTTAGGCGATTCTGGATCACAGCTAAGTCCCCGAGTGTGACTTTAAGTGCACACTCGGAGAAAGTTCATACTTAGGCGATTCTGGATCGCAGGTAAGTCCCCGAGTGTGACGTTAAGTGCAGACTCGGAGAAAGTTCATACTTAGGCGATTCTGGATTGCAGATAAGTCCCCGAGTGTGACGCTAAGTGCACACTCGGAGAAAGTTCATACTTAGGCGATTCTGGATCGCAGCTAAGTCCCCGAGTGTGACGTTAAGTGCACACTCAGAGAAAGTTCATACTTAGGCGATTCTGGATCGCACCTAAGTCCCCGAGTGTGACGTTAAGTGCACACTCGGAGAAAGTTCATACTTAGGCGATTCTGGATCGCAGCTAAGTCCCCGAGTGTGACGTTAAGTGCACACTCGGAGAAAGTTCATACATAGGCGATTCTGGACCGCAACTAAGTCCCCGAGTGTGACGTTAAGTGCACACTCGGAGAAAGTTCATACTTAGGCGATTCTGGATCGCAGCTAAGTCTCCGAGTGTGACGTTAAGTGCACACTCACAGAAAGTTAATGCTTAGGCGATGCTGGATCGCAGCTAAGTTTCCGAGTGTGACGTGAAGTGCACACTCAGAGAAAGTTAATGCTTAGGCGATGCTGGATCGCAACTAAGTACCCGAGTGTGACGTTAAGTGCACACTCGGAGAAAGTTCATACTTAGGCGATTCTGGATCGCACCTAAGTCCCCGAGTGTGACGTTAAGTGCACACTCGGAGAAAGTTCATACTTAGGCGATTCTGTATCGCAGCTAAGTCCCCGAGGGAGACGTTAAGTGCACACTCGGAGAAAGTTCATACTTAGGCGATTCTGGATCGCAGCTAAGTCCCCCAGTGCGACGTTAAGTGCACACTCGGAGAAATTCATACTTAGGCGATTCTGGATCGCAGCTAAGTCCCCGAGTGTGGCGTTAAGTGCACACTTGGAGAATGTTCATACTTAGGCGATTCTGGATCGCAGCTAAGTCCCCGAGTGGGACGTTAAGTGCACACTCGGAGAAAGTTCATACTTAGGCGATTCTGGATCGCAGCTAAGTCCCCGAGTGTGATGTTAAGTCCACACTCAGAGAAAGTTCATACTTAGGCGATTCTGGATCGCAGCAAAGTCCCTGAGTGTGACGTTAAGTGCACACTCGGAGAAAGTTCATACTTAGGCGATTCTGGATCACAGCTAAGTCCCCGAGTGTGACCTTAAGTGCACACTCGGAGAAAGTTCATACTTAGGCGATTCTGGATCGCAGCTAAGTCCCCGAGTGTGACGTTAAGTGCACACTCAGAGAAAGTTCATACTTAGGTGATTCTGGATCGCAGCTAAGTCCCCGAGTGTGACGTTAAGTGCACACTCGGAGAAAGTTCATACTTAGGCGATTCTGGATCGCACCTAAGTCCCCGAGTGTGACGTTAAGTGCACACTCGGAGGAAGTTCATACTTAGGCGATTCTGGACCGCAACTAAGTCCCGGGGTGTGACGTTAAGTGCACACTCGGAGGAAGTTCATACTTAGGCGATTCTGGATCGCAGCTAAGGCCCCGAGTGTGACGTTAAGTGCACACTCGGAGAAAGTTCATACTTAGGCCATTCTGGATCGCAGCTAAGTCCCCGAGTGTGACGTTAAGTGCACACTCGGAGAAAGTTCATACTTAGGTGATTCTGGATCGCACCTAAGTCCCCGAGTGTGACGTTAAGTGCATACTCGGAGAAAGTTCATACTTAGGCGATTCTGGATCACAGCTAAGTCCCCGAGTGTGACGTTCAGTGCACACTCGGAGAAAGTTCATACTTAGGCGATTCTGGATCGCACCTAAGTCCCCGAGTGTGACGTTAAGTGCACACTCGGAGAAAGTTCATACTTAGGCGATTCTGGATCGCACCTAAGACCCCGAGTGTGACGTTAACTGCACACTCGGAGAAAGTTCATACTTAGGCAATTCTGGATCGCAGGTAAGTCCCCGAGTGTGACGTTAAGTGCACACTCGGAGAAAGTACATACTTAGGCGATGCTGGATCGCAGCTAAGTCTTCGAGTGTGACGTTAAGTGCACACTCTGAGAAATTTAATGCTTAGGCGATGCTAGATCGCAGCTAAGTCCCCGAGTGTGACGTTAAGTGCACACTCGGAGAAAGTTCATACTTAGGCAATTCTGGATCGCACCTAAGTCCCCGAGTGTGACTTTAAGTGCACACTCGGAGAAAGTTCATACTTAGGCGATTCTGGATCACAGCTAAGTCCCCGAGTGTGACTTTAAGTGCACACTCGGAGAAAGTTCATACTTAGGCGATTCTGGATCGCAGGTAAGTCCCCGAGTGTGACGTTAAGTGCAGACTCGGAGAAAGTTCATACTTAGGCGATTCTGGATTGCAGATAAGTCCCCGAGTGTGACGCTAAGTGCACACTCGGAGAAAGTTCATACTTAGGCGATTCTGGATCGCAGCTAAGTCCCCGAGTGTGACGTTAAGTGCACACTCAGAGAAAGTTCATACTTAGGCGATTCTGGATCGCACCTAAGTCCCCGAGTGTGACGTTAAGTGCACACTCGGAGAAAGTTCATACTTAGGCGATTCTGGATCGCAGCTAAGTCCCCGAGTGTGACGTTAAGTGCACACTCGGAGAAAGTTCATACATAGGCGATTCTGGACCGCAACTAAGTCCCCGAGTGTGACGTTAAGTGCACACTCGGAGAAAGTTCATACTTAGGCGATTCTGGATCGCAGCTAAGTCTCCGAGTGTGACGTTAAGTGCACACTCACAGAAAGTTAATGCTTAGGCGATGCTGGATCGCAGCTAAGTCTCCGAGTGTGACGTGAAGTGCACACTCAGAGAAAGTTAATGCTTAGGCGATGCTGGATCGCAACTAAGTACCCGAGTGTGACGTTAAGTGCACACTTGGAGAAATTTAATGCTTAGGCGATGCTGGATTGCAGCTAAGTCCCCGAGTGTGACGTTAAGTGCACACTCAGAGAAAGTTAATCTTTAGGCGATTCTGGATCGCAGCTAAGTCCCCGAGTGTTACGATAAGTGCACACTCAGAGGAAGTTCATACTTAGGCGATTCTGGATCGCAGCTAAGTGCTCGAGTGTGGCGCTAAGTGCACACTCGGAGGAAGTTCATACTTAGGCGATTCTGGATCGCAGCTAAGTCCCCGAGGGAGACGTTAAGTGCACACTCGGAGAAAGTTCATACTTAGGCGATTCTGGATCGCAGCTAAGTCCCCCAGTGCGACGTTAAGTGCACACTCGGAGAAATTCATACTTAGGCGATTCTGGATCGCAGCTAAGTCCCCGAGTGTGGCGTTAAGTGCACACTTGGAGAAATTCATACTTAGGCGATTCTGGATCGCAGCTAAGTCCCCGAGTGGGACGTTAAGTGCACACTCGGAGAAAGTTCATACTTAGGCGATTCTGGATCGCAGCTAAGTCCCCGAGTGTGACGTTAAGTGCACACTCGGAGAAAGTTCATACTTAGGCGATTCTGGATCGCAGCTAAGTCCCCCAGTGCGACGTTAAGTGCACACTCGGAGAAATTCATACTTAGGCGATTCTGGATCGCAGCTAAGTCCCCGATTGTGGCGTTAAGTGCACACTCGGAGAAATTCATACTTAGGCGATTCTGGATCGCAGCTAAGTCCCCGAGTGTGACGTTAAGTGCACACTCGGAGAAAGTTCATACTTAGGCGATTCTGGATCGCAGCTAAGTCCCCGAGTGTGATGTTAAGTCCTCACTCGGAGAAAGTTCGTACATAGGCGATTCTGAATCGCAGCAAAGTCCCCGAGTGTGACGTTAAGTGCACACTCGGAGGAAGTTCATACTTAGGCGATTCTGGATCGCACCTAAGTCCCCGGGTGTGACGTTAAGTGCACACTCGGAGGAAGTTCATACATAGGCGATTCTGGACCGCAGCTAAGTCCCCGAGTGTGACGTTAAGTGCACACTCGGAGAAAGTTCATACTTAGGCGATTCTGGATCGCAGCTAAGTCTCCGAGTGTGACGTTAAGTGCACACTCACAGAAAGTTAATGCTTAGGCGATGCTGGATCGCAGCTAAGTTTCCGAGTGTGACGTGAAGTGCACACTCAGAGAAAGTTAATGCTTAGGCGATGCTGGATCGCAGCTAAGTCTCCGAGTGTGACGTTAAGTGCACACTCGGAGAAAGTTCATACTTAGGCGATTCTGGATCGCACCTAAGTCCCCGAGTGTGACGTTAAGTGCACACTCGGAGAAAGTTCATACTTAGGCGATTCTGTATCGCAGCTAAGTCCCCGAGGGAGACGTTAAGTGCACACTCGGAGAAAGTTCATACTTAGGCGATTCTGGATCGCAGCTAAGTCCCCCAGTGCGACGTTAAGTGCACACTCGGAGAAATTCATACTTAGGCGATTCTGGATCGCAGCTAAGTCCCCGAGTGTGGCGTTAAGTGCACACTTGGAGAATGTTCATACTTAGGCGATTCTGGATCGCAGCTAAGTCCCCGAGTGGGACGTTAAGTGCACACTCGGAGAAAGTTCATACTTAGGCGATTCTGGATCGCAGCTAAGTCCCCGAGTGTGATGTTAAGTGCACACTCAGAGAAAGTTCATACTTAGGCGATTCTGGATCGCAGCAAAGTCCCTGAGTGTGACGTTAAGTGCACACTCGGAGAAAGTTCATACTTAGGCGATTCTGGATCACAGCTAAGTCCCCGAGTGTGACCTTAAGTGCACACTCGGAGAAAGTTCATACTTAGGCGATTCTGGATCGCAGCTAAGTCCCCGAGTGTGACGTTAAGTGCACACTCAGAGAAAGTTCATACTTAGGTGATTCTGGATCGCAGCTAAGTCCCCGAGTGTGACGTTAAGTGCACACTCGGAGAAAGTTCATACTTAGGCGATTCTGGATCGCAACTAAGTCCCCGAGTGTGACGTTAAGTGCACACTCGGAGGAAGTTCATACTTAGGCGATTCTGGACCGCAACTAAGTCCCGGGGTGTGACGTTAAGTGCACACTCGGAGGAAGTTCATACTTAGGCGATTCTGGATCGCAGCTAAGGCCCCGAGTGTGACGTTAAGTGCACACTCGGAGAAAGTTCATACTTAGGCCATTCTGGATCGCAGCTAAGTCCCCGAGTGTGACGTTAAGTGCACACTCGGAGAAAGTTCTTACTTAGGTGATTCTGGATCGCACCTAAGTCCCCGAGTGTGACGTTAAGTGCATACTCGGAGAAAGTTCATACTTAGGCGATTCTGGATCACAGCTAAGTCCCCGAGTGTGACGTTCAGTGCACACTCGGAGAAAGTTCATACTTAGGCGATTCTGGATCGCACCTAAGTCCCCGAGTGTGACGTTAAGTGCACACTCGGAGAAAGTTCATACTTAGGCGATTCTGGATCGCACCTAAGACCCCGAGTGTGACGTTAACTGCACACTCGGAGAAAGTTCATACTTAGGCAATTCTGGATCGCAGGTAAGTCCCCGAGTGTGACGTTAAGTGCACACTCGGAGAAAGTACATACTTAGGCGATGCTGGATCGTAGCTAAGTCTTCGAGTGTGACGTTAAGTGCACACTCTGAGAAATTTAATGCTTAGGCGATGCTAGATCGCAGCTAAGTCCCCGAGTGTGACGTTAAGTGCACACTCGGAGAAAGTTCATACTTAGGCGATTCTGGATCGCACCTAAGTCCCCGAGTGTGACTTTAAGTGCACACTCGGAGAAAGTTCATACTTAGGCGATTCTGGATCACAGCTAAGTCCCCGAGTGTGACTTTAAGTGCACACTCGGAGAAAGTTCATACTTAGGCGATTCTGGATCGCAGGTAAGTCCCCGAGTGTGACGTTAAGTGCAGACTCGGAGAAAGTTCATACTTAGGCGATTCTGGATTGCAGATAAGTCCCCGAGTGTGACGCTAAGTGCACACTCGGAGAAAGTTCATACTTAGGCGATTCTGGATCGCAGCTAAGTCCCCGAGTGTGACGTTAAGTGCACACTCAGAGAAAGTTCATACTTAGGCGATTCTGGATCGCACCTAAGTCCCCGAGTGTGACGTTAAGTGCACACTCGGAGAAAGTTCATACTTAGGCGATTCTGGATCGCAGCTAAGTCCCCGAGTGTGACGTTAAGTGCACACTCGGAGAAAGTTCATACATAGGCGATTCTGGACCGCAACTAAGTCCCCGAGTGTGACGTTAAGTGCACACTCGGAGAAAGTTCATACTTAGGCGATTCTGGATCGCAGCTAAGTCTCCGAGTGTGACGTTAAGTGCACACTCACAGAAAGTTAATGCTTAGGCGATGCTGGATCGCAGCTAAGTTTCCGAGTGTGACGTGAAGTGCACACTCAGAGAAAGTTAATGCTTAGGCGATGCTGGATCGCAACTAAGTACCCGAGTGTGACGTTAAGTGCACACTTGGAGAAATTTAATGCTTAGGCGATGCTGGATTGCAGCTAAGTCCCCGAGTGTGACGTTAAGTGCACACTCAGAGAAAGTTAATCTTTAGGCGATTCTGGATCGCAGCTAAGTCCCCGAGTGTTACGATAAGTGCACACTCAGAGGAAGTTCATACTTAGGCGATTCTGGATCGCAGCTAAGTGCTCGAGTGTGGCGCTAAGTGCACACTCGGAGGAAGTTCATACTTAGGCGATTCTGGATCGCAGCTAAGTCCCCGAGGGAGACGTTAAGTGCACACTCGGAGAAAGTTCATACTTAGGCGATTCTGGATCGCAGCTAAGTCCCCCAGTGCGACGTTAAGTGCACACTCGGAGAAATTCATACTTAGGCGATTCTGGATCGCAGCTAAGTCCCCGAGTGTGGCGTTAAGTGCACACTTGGAGAAATTCATACTTAGGCGATTCTGGATCGCAGCTAAGTCCCCGAGTGGGACGTTAAGTGCACACTCGGAGAAAGTTCATACTTAGGCGATTCTGGATCGCAGCTAAGTCCCCGAGTGTGACGTTAAGTGCACACTCGGAGAAAGTTCATACTTAGGCGATTCTGGATCGCAGCTAAGTCCCCCAGTGCGACGTTAAGTGCACACTCGGAGAAATTCATACTTAGGCGATTCTGGATCGCAGCTAAGTCCCCGAGTGTGGCGTTAAGTGCACACTTGGAGAAATTCATACTTAGGCGATTCTGGATCGCAGCTAAGTCCCCGAGTGTGACGTTAAGTGCACACTCGGAGAAAGTTCATACTTAGGCGATTCTGGATCGCAGCTAAGTCCCCGAGTGTGATGTTAAGTCCTCACTCGGAGAAAGTTCGTACTTAGGCGATTCTGAATCGCAGCAAAGTCCCCGAGTGTGACGTTAAGTGCACACTCGGAGGAAGTTCATACTTAGGCGATTCTGGATCGCACCTAAGTCCCCGGGTGTGACGTTAAGTGCACACTCGGAGGAAGTTCATACTTAGGCGATTCTGGATCGCAGCTAAGGCCCCGAGTGTGACTTTAAGTGCACACTCAGAGAAAGTTCATACTTACGCGATTCTGGATCGCACCTAAGACCCCGAGTGTGACGTTAAGTGCACACTCGGAGAAAGTTCATACTTAGGCGATTCTGGATCGCAGCTAAGTCCCCGAGTGTGACGTTAAGTGCACACTCGGAGGAAGTTCATACTTAGGCGATTCTGGATCGCACCTAAGTCCCCGGGTGTGACGTTAAGTGCACACTCGGAGAAATTTAATGCTTAGGCGATGCTAGATGGCAGCTAAGTCCCCGAGTGTGACGTTAAGTGCACACTCGGAGAAAGTTAATGCTTAGGCGATGCTGGATCGCAGCTAAGTCTCCGAGTGTGACGTTAAGTGCACACTCGGAGAAAGTTAATGCTTAGGCGATGCTGGATCGCAGCTAAGTCCCCGAGCGTGACGTTAAGTGCACACTCGGAGAAAGTTAATGCTTAGGCGATGCTGGACCGCAGCTAAGTCCCCGAGTGTGACGTTAAGTGCACACTCGGAGAAATTGAATGCTTAGGCGATGCTGGATCGCAGCTAAGTTTCCGAGTGTGACGTTAGGTGCACACTCCGAGAAAGTTAATGCTTAGGCGATGCTGGATCGCAACTAAGTCCCCGAGTGTGACGTTAAGTGCACACTCGGAGAAATTTAATGCTTAGGCGAAGCTGGATCGCAGCTAAGTCCCCGAGCGTGATGTTAAGTGCACACTGAGATAAAGTTAATCCTTAGGCGATTCTGGACCGCAGCTAAGTCCCCGACTGTGACGTTAACTGCACACTCAGAGAAAGTTCATACTTAGGCGATTCAGGGTCGCAGCTAAGTCCCCGAGTGTGACGTTAAGTGCACACTCAGAGAAAGTTCATACTTAGGCTATGCTGGATCGCAGCTAAGTCTCCGAGTGTGACGTTAAGTGCACACTCGGAGAAATTTAATGCTTAGGCGATGCTAGATGGCAGCTAAGTCCCCGAGTGTGACGTTAAGTGCACACTCGGAGAAAGTTAATGCTTAGGCGATGCTGGATCGCAGCTAAGTCTCCGAGTGTGACGTTAAGTGCACACTCGGAGAAAGTTCATCCTTAGGCGATTCAGGGTCGCAGCTAAGTCCCCGAGTGTGACGTTAAGTGCACACTCGGAGAAAGTTAATGCTTAAGCGATGCTGGATCGCAGCTAAGTCCCCGAGTGTGACGTTAAGTGCACACTCGGAGAAAGTTAATGCTTAGGCGATGCTGGATCGCAGCTAAGTCCCCGAGTTTGACGTTAAGTGCACACTCAGAGAAAGTTAATGCTTAGGCGATGCTGGATCGCAACTAAGTCCCCGAGTGTGACGTTAAGTGCACACTCGGAGAAATTTAATGCTTAGGCGATGCTGGATCGCAGCTAAGTCCCCGAGTGTGACGTTAAGTGCACACTGAGAGAAAGTTAATCCTTAGGCGATTCTGGATCGCAGCTAAGTCCCCGAGTGTTACGTTAAGTGCACACTCGGAGAAAGTTAATGCTTAGGCGATGCTGGATCGCAGCTAAGTTTCCGAGTGTGACGTTAAGTGCACACTCAGAGAAAGTTAATGCTTAGGCGATGCTGGATCGCAACTAAGTCCCCGAGTGTGACGTTAAGTGCACACTTGGAGAAATTTAATGCTTAGGCGATGCTGGATCGCAGCTAAGTCCCCGAGTGTGACGTTAAGTGCACACTCAGAGAAAGTTAATCCTTAGGCGATTCTGGATCGCAGCTAAGTCCCCGAGTGTTACGTTAAGTGCACACTCGGAGGAAGTTCATACTTAGGCGATTCTGGATCGCAGCTAAGTCCTCGAGTGTGGCGCTAAGTGCACACTCGGAGGAAGTTCATACTTAGGAGATTCTGGATCGCAACTAAGTCCCCGAGTGTGACGTTAAGTGCACACTCGGAGAAAGTTCATACTTAGGCGATTCTGGATCGCAGCTAAGTCCCCAATTGTGACGTTAAGTGCACACTCAGACAAAGTTCATACTTAGGCGATTCTGGATCGCAGCTAAGTCCCCGAGTGTGACGTTAAGTGCACACTCGGAGAAAGTTCATACTTAGGCAATTCTGGATCGCAGCTAAGTCCCCGAGTGTGACGTTAAGTGCACACTCGGAGAAAGTTCATACTTAGGCGATTCTGGACCGCAACTAAGTCCCCGAGTGTGACGTTAAGTGCACACTCGGACAAAGTTCATACTTAGGCGATTCTGGATCGCACCTAAGGCCCCGAGTGTGACGTTAAGTGCATACTTGGAGAAAGTTCATACTTACGCGATTCTGGATCGCACCTAAGACCCCGAGTGTGACGTTAACTGCACACTCGGAGAAAGTTCATACTTAGGCGATTCAGGGTCGCAGCTAAGTCCCCGAGTGTGACGTTAAGTGCACACTCCGAGAAAGTTCATACTTAGGCTATGCTGGATCGCAGCTAAGTCTCCGAGTGTGACCTTAAGTGCACACTCGGAGAAATTTAATGCTTAGGCGATGCTAGATTGCAGCTAAGTCCCCGAGTGTGACGTTAAGTGCACACACGGAGAAAGTTAATGCTTAGGCGATGCTGGATCGCAGCTAAATCTCTGAGTGTGACGTTAAGTGCACACTCGGAGAAAGTTAATGCTTAGGCGATGCTGGATCGCAGCTAAGTTTCCGAGTGTGACGTTAAGTGCACACTCAGAGAAAGTTAATGCTTAGGCGATGCTGGATCGCAACTAAGTCCCCGAGTGTGACGTTAAGTGCACACTTGGAGAAATTTAATGCTTAGGCGATGCTAGATCGTAGCTAAGTCCCCGAGTGTGACGTTAAGTGCACACTCAGAGAAAGTTAATCCTTAGGCGATTCTGGATCGCAGCTAAGTCCCCGAGTGTTACGATAAGTGCACACTCGGAGGAAGTTCATACTTAGGCGATTCTGGATCGCAGCTAAGTCCTCGAGTGTGGCGCTAAGTGCACACTCGGAGGAAGTTCATACTTAGGCGATTCTGGATCGCAGCTAAGTCCCCGAGTGAGACGTTAAGTGCACACCCGGAAAAACTTCATACTTAGGCGATTCTGGATCGCAGCTAAGTCCCCCAGTGCGACGTTAAGTGCACACTCGGAGAAATTCATACTTAGGCGATTCTGGATCGCAGCTAAGTCCCCGAGTGTGGCGTTAAGTGCTCACTTGGAGAAAGTTCATACTTAGGCGATTCTGGATCGCAGCTAAGTCCCCGAGTGGGACGTTAAGTGCACACTCGGAGAAAGTTCATATTTAGGCGATTCTGGATCGCAGCTAAGTCCCCGAGTGTGATGTTAAGTCCACACTCAGAGAAAGTTCATACTTAGGCGATTCTGGATCGCAGCAAAGTCCCCGAGTGTGACGTTAAGTGCACACTCGGAGAAAGTTCATACTTAGGCGATTCTGGATCACAGCTAAGTCCCCGAGTGTGACCTTAAGTGCACACTCGGAGAAAGTTCATACTTAGGCGATTCTGGATCGCAGCTAAGTCCCCGAGTGTGACGTTAAGTGCACACTCAGAGAAAGTTCATTCTTAGGCGATTCTGGATCGCAGCTAAGTCCCTGAGTGTGACGTTAAGGGCACACTCGGAGAAAGTTCATACTTAGGCGATTCTGGATCGCAGCTAAGTCCCCGAGTGTGACGTTAAGTGCACACTCGGAGGAAGTTCATACTTTGGCGATTCTGGACCGCAACTAAGTCCCCGGGTGTGACGTTAAGTGCACACTCGGAGGAAGTTCATATTTAGGCGATTCTGGATCGCAGCTAAGGCCCCGAGTGTGACGTTAAGTGCACACTCGGAGAAAGTTCATACTTACGCGATTCTGGATCGCACCTAAGACCCCGAGTGTGACGTTAACTGCACACTCGGAGAAAGTTCATACTTAGGCGATTCAGGGTCGCAGCTAAGTCCCCGAGTGTGACGTTAAGTGCACACTCGGAGAAAGTTCATACTTAGGCTATGCTGGATCGCAGCTAAGTCTCCGAGTGTGACGTTAAGTGCACACTCGGAGAAATTTAATGCTTAGGGATGCTAGATGGCAGCTAAGTCCCCGAGTGTGACGTTAAGTGCACACTCGGAGAAAGTTAATGCTTAGGCGATGTTGGATCGCAGCTAAGTCTCCGAGTGTGACGTTAAGTGCACACTCGGAGAAAGTTAATGCTTAGGCGATGCTGGATCGCAGCTAAATACCCGAGTGTGACGTTAAGTGCACACTCGGAGAAAGTTAATGCTTAGGCGATGCTGGATCGCAGCTAAGTCCCCGAGTGTGACGTTAAGTGCACACTCGGAGAAATTTAATGCTTAGGCGATGCTGGATCGCAACTAAGTTTCCGAGTGTGACGTTAAGTGCACACTCAGAGAAAGTTAATGCTTAGGCGATGCTGGATCGCAACTAAGTCCCCGAGTGTGACGTTAAGTGCATAGTCGGAGAAATTTAATGCTTAGGCGATGCTGGATCGCAGCTAAGTCCCCGAGTGTGACGTTAATTGCACACTGAGAGAAAGTTAATCCTTAGGCGATTCTGGATCGCAGCTAAGTCCCCGAGTGTTACGTTAAGTGCACACTCGGAGGAAGTTCATACTTAGGCGATTCTGGATCGCAATTAAGTCCTCGAGTGTGGCGCTAAGTGCACACTCGGAGGAAGTTCATACTTAGGCGATTCTGGATCGTAGCTAAGTCCCCGAGTGTGACGTTAACTGCACACTCGGAGAAAGTTTATACTTAGGTGATTCAGGGTCGCAGCTAAGTCCCCGAGTGTGACGTTAAGTGCACACTCGGAGAAAGTTCATACTTAGGCTATGCTGGATCGCAGCTAAGTCTCCGAGCGTGACGTTAAGTGCACACTCGGAGAAATTTAATGCTTAGGCGATGCTAGATTGCAGCTAAGTCTCCAAGTGTGACGTTAACTGCACACTCGGAGAAAGTTAATGCTTAGGCGATGCTGGATCGCAGCTAACTCTCCGAGTGTGACGTTAAGTGCACACTCGGAGAAAGTTAATGCTTAAGCGATGCTGGATCGCAGCTGAGTCCCCGAGTGTGATGTTAAGTGCACACTCGGAGAAAGTTAATGCTTAAGCGATGCTGGATCGCAGCTAAGTCCCCGAGTGTGACGTTAAGTGCACACTCGGAGAAAGTTAATGCTTAGGCGATGCTGGATCGCAGCTAAGTTTCCGAGTGTGACGTTAAGTGCACACTCAGAGAAAGTTAATGCTTAGGCGATGCTGGATCGCAACTAAGTCCCCGAGTGTGACGTTAAGTGCACACTTGGAGAAATTTAATGCTTAGGCGATGCTGGATCGCAGCTAAGTCCCCGAGTGTGACGTTAAGTGCACACTCAGAGAAAGTTAATCCTTAGGCGATTCTGGATCGCAGCTAAGTCCCCGAGTGTTACGTTAAGTGCACACTCGGAGGAAGTTCATACTTAGGCGATTCTGGATCGCAGCGAAGTCCTCGAGTGTGGCGCTAAGTGCACACTCGGAGGAAGTTCATACTTAGGAGATTCTGGATCACAACTAAGTCCCCGAGTGTGAAGTTAAGTGCACACTCGGAGAAATTTCATACTTAGGCGATTCTGGATCGCAACTAAGTCCCCGAGTGTGACGTTAAGTGCACACTCAGAGAAAGTTCATACTTAGGCGATTCTGGATCGAAGCTAAGTCCCCGAGTGTGACGTTAAGTGCACACTCGGAGAAAGTTCATACTTAGGCGATTCTGGATCGCAGCTAAGTCCCCGAGTGTGACGTTAAGTGCACACTCGGAGAAAGTTCATACTTAGGCGATTCTGGATCGCAGCTAAGTCCCCGAGTGTGATGTTAAGTGCACACTCGGAGAAAGTTCATACTTAGGCGATTCTGGATCGCAGCTAAGGCCCCGAGTGTGACGTTAAGTGCATACTCGGAGAAAGTTCATACTTACGCGATTCTGGATCGCACCTAAGACCCCGAGTGTGACGTTAACTGCACACTCGGAGAAATTTCATACTTAGGCGATTCAGGGTCGCAGCTAAGTCCCCGAGTGTGACGTTAAGTGCACACTCGGAGAAAGTTCATACTTAGGCTATGCTGGATCGCAGCTAAGTCTCCAAGTGTGACGTTAAGTGCACACTCGGAGAAATTTAATGCTTAGGCGATGCTAGATTGCAGCTAAGTCCCCGAGTGTGACGTTAAGTACACACACGGAAAAAGTTAATGCTTAGGCGATGCTGGATCGCAGCTAAGTCTCCGAGTGTGACGTTAAGTGCACACTTGGAGAAAGTTAATGCTTAGGCGATGCTGGATCGCAGCTAAGTTTCCGAGTGTGACGTTAAGTGCACACTTAGAGAAAGTTAATGCTTAGGCGATGCTGGATCGCACCTAAGTCCCCGAGTGTGACGTTAAGTGCACACTTGGAGAAATTTAATGCTTAGGCGATGCTGGATCGCAGCTAAGTCCCCGAGTGTGACGTTAAGTGCACACTCAGAGAAAGTTAATCCTTAGGCGATTCTGGATCGCAGCTAAGTCCCCGAGTGTTACGATAAGTGCACACTCGGAGGAAGTTCATACTTAGGCGATTCTGGATCGCAGCTAAGTCCTCGAGTGTGGCGCTAAGTGCACACTCGGAGGAAGTTCATACTTAGGCGATTCTGGATCGCAGCTAAGTCCCCGAGTGAGACGTTAAGTGCACACTCGGAGAAAGTTCATACTTAGGCGATTCTGGATCGCAGCTAAGTCCCCGAGTGCGACGTTAAGTGCACACTTGGAGAAATTCATACTTAGGCGATTCTGGATCGCAACTAAGTCCCCGAGTGTGGCGTTAAGTGCACACTTGGAGAAAGTTCATACTTAGGCGATTCTGGATCGCAGCTAAGTCCCCGAGTGGGACGTTAAGTGCACACTCGGAGAAAGTTCATACTTAGGCGATTCTGGATCGCAGCTAAGTCCCCGAGTGTGATGTTAAGTCCACACTCGGAGAAAGTTCATACTTAGGCGATTCTGGATCGCAGCAAAGTCCCCGAGTGTGACGTTAAGTGCACACTCGGAGAAAGTTCATACTTAGGCGATTCTGGATCGCAGCTAAGTCCCCGAGTGTGACCTTAAGTGCACACTCGGAGAAAGTTCATACTTAGGCGATTCTGGATCGCAGCTAAGTCACGAGTGTGACGTTAAGTGCACACTCAGAGAAAGTTCATACTTAGGCGATTCTGGATCGCAGCTAAATCCCCTAGTGTGACGTTAAGTGCACACTCGGAGAAAGTTCATACTTAGGCGATTCTGGATCGCAGCTAAGTCCCGGAGTGTGATGTTAAGTGCACACTCGGAGAAAGTTCATACTTACGCGATTCTGGACCGCTACTAAGTCCCCGGGTGTGACGTTAAGTGCACACTCGGAGGAAGTTCATACTTAGGCGATTCTGGATCGCAGCTAAGGCCCCGAGTGTGACGTTAAGTGCACAATCGGAGAAAGTTCATACTTACGCGATTCTGGATCGCACCTAAGACCCCGAGTGTGACGTTAACTGCACACTCAGAGAAAGTTCATACTTAGGCGATTCAGGGTCGCAGCTAAGTCCCCGAGTGTGACATTAAGTGCACACTCGGAGAAAGTTCATACTTAGGCTATGCTGGATCGCAGCTAAGTCTCCGAGTGTGACGTTAAGTGCACACTCGGATAAATTTAATGCTTAGGCGATGCTAGATGGCAGCTAAGTCCCCGAGTGTGACGTTAAGTGCACACTCGGAGAAAGTTAATGCTTAGGCGATGCTGGATCGCAGCTAAGTCTCCGAGTGTGACGTTAAGTGCACACTCGGAGAAAGTTAATGCTTAGGCGATGCTGGATCGCAGCTAAGTCCCCGAGTGTGACGTTAAGTGCACACTTGGAGAAAGTTAATGCTTAGGCCATGCTGGATCGCAGCTAAGTCCCCAAGTGTGACGTTAAGTGCACACTCGGAGAAAGTTAATGCTTAGGCGATGCTGGATCGCAGCTAAGTTTCCGAGTGTGACGTTAAGTGCACACTCGGAGAAAGTTCATACTTAGGCGATTCTGGATCGCAGCTAAGTCCCCGAGTGCGACGTTAAGTGCACACTTGGAGAAATTCATACTTAGGCGATTCTGGATCGCAACTAAGTCCCCGAGTGTGGCGTTAAGTGCACACTTGGAGAAAGTTCATACTTAGGCGATTCTGGATCGCAGCTAAGTCCCCGAGTGGGACGTTAAGTGCACACTCGGAGAAAGTTCATACTTAGGCGATTCTGGATCGCAGCTAAGTCCCCGAGTGTGATGTTAAGTCCACACTCGGAGAAAGTTCATACTTAGGCGATTCTGGATCGCAGCAAAGTCCCCGAGTGTGACGTTAAGTGCACACTCGGAGAAAGTTCATACTTAGGCGATTCTGGATCGCAGCTAAGTCCCCGAGTGTGACCTTAAGTGCACACTCGGAGAAAGTTCATACTTAGGCGATTCTGGATCGCAGCTAAGTCACGAGTGTGACGTTAAGTGCACACTCAGAGAAAGTTCATACTTAGGCGATTCTGGATCGCAGCTAAATCCCCTAGTGTGACGTTAAGTGCACACTCGGAGAAAGTTCATACTTAGGCGATTCTGGATCGCAGCTAAGTCCCGGAGTGTGACGTTAAGTGCACACTCGGAGAAAGTTCATACTTACGCGATTCTGGACCGCAACTAAGTCCCCGGGTGTGACGTTAAGTGCACACTCGGAGGAAGTTCATACTTAGGCGATTCTGGATCGCAGCTAAGGCCCCGAGTGTGACGTTAAGTGCACAATCGGAGAAAGTTCATACTTACGCGATTCTGGATCGCACCTAAGACCCCGAGTGTGACGTTAACTGCACACTCAGAGAAAGTTCATACTTAGGCGATTCAGGGTCGCAACTAAGTCCCCGAGTGTGACATTAAGTGCACACTCGGAGAAAGTTCATACTTAGGCTATGCTGGATCGCAGCTAAGTCTCCGAGTGTGACATTAAGTGCACACTCGGATAAATTTAATGCTTAGGCGATGCTAGATGGCAGCTAAGTCCCCGAGTGTGACGTTAAGTGCACACTCGGAGAAAGTTAATGCTTAGGCGATGCTGGATCGCAGCTAAGTCTCCGAGTGTGACGTTAAGTGCACACTCGGAGAAAGTTAATGCTTAGGCGATGCTGGATCGCAGCTAAGTCCCCGAGTGTGACGTTAAGTGCACACTCGGAGAAAGTTAATGCTTAGGCCATGCTGGATCGCAGCTAAGTCCCCGAGTGTGACGTTAAGTGCACACTCGGAGAAAGTTAATGCTTAGGCGATGCTGGATCGCAGCTAAGTTTCCGAGTGTGACGTTAAGTGCACACTCAGAGAAAGTTAATGCTTAGGCGATGCTGGATCGCAACTAAGTCCCCGAGTGTGACGTTAAGTGCACACTCGGAGAAATTTAATGCTTAGGCGATGCTGGATCGCAGCTAAGTCCCCGAGTGTGACGTTAAGTGCACACTGAGAGAAAGTTAATCCTTAGGCGATTCTGTATCGCAGCTAAGTCCTCGAGTGTTACGTTAAGTGCACACTCGGACGAAGTTCATACTTAGGCGATTCTGGATCGTAGCTAAGTCCTCGAGTGTGGCGCTAAGTGCACACTCGGAGGAAGTTCATACTTAGGCGATTCTGGATCGCAGCTAAGGCCCCGAGTGTGACGTTAAGTGCACAATCGGAGAAAGTTCATACTTACGCGATTCCGGATCGCACCTAAGACCCCGAGTGTGACGTTAACTGCACATTCGGAGAAAGTTCATACTTAGGCGATTCAGGGTCGCAGCTAAGTCCCCGAGTGTGACATTAAGTGCACACTCGGAGAAAGTTCATACTTAGGCTATGCTGGATCGCAGCTAAGTCTCTGAGTGTGACGTTAAGTGCACACTCGGAGAAATTTAATGCTTAGGCGATGCTAGATGGCAGCTAAGTCCCCGAGTGTGACGTTAAGTGCACACTCAGAGAAAGTTCATACTTAGGCGATTCTGGATCGCAGCTAAATCCCCTAGTGTGACGTTAAGTGCACACTCGGAGAAAGTTCATACTTAGGCGATTCTGGATCGCAGCTAAGTCCCGGAGTGTGATGTTAAGTGCACACTCGGAGAAAGTTCATACTTACGCGATTCTGGACCGCAACTAAGTCCCCGGGTGTGACGTTAAGTGCACACTCGGAGGAAGTTCATACTTAGGCGATTCTGGATCGCAGCTAAGGCCCCGAGTGTGACGTTAAGTGCACAATCGGAGAAAGTTCATACTTACGCGATTCTGGATCGCACCTAAGACCCCGAGTGTGACGTTAACTGCACACTCAGAGAAAGTTCATACTTAGGCGATTCAGGGTCGCAGCTAAGTCCCCGAGTGTGACATTAAGTGCACACTCGGAGAAAGTTCATACTTAGGCTATGCTGGATCGCAGCTAAGTCTCCGAGTGTGACGTTAAGTGCACACTCGGATAAATTTAATGCTTAGGCGATGCTAGATGGCAGCTAAGTCCCCGAGTGTGACGTTAAGTGCACACTCGGAGAAAGTTAATGCTTAGGCGATGCTGGATCGCAGCTAAGTCTCCGAGTGTGACGTTAAGTGCACACTCGGAGAAAGTTAATGCTTAGGCGATGCTGGATCGCAGCTAAGTCCCCGAGTGTGACGTTAAGTGCACACTTGGAGAAAGTTAATGCTTAGGCCATGCTGGATCGCAGCTAAGTCCCCAAGTGTGACGTTAAGTGCACACTCGGAGAAAGTTAATGCTTAGGCGATGCTGGATCGCAGCTAAGTTTCCGAGTGTGACGTTAAGTGCACACTCGGAGAAAGTTCATACTTAGGCGATTCTGGATCGCAGCTAAGTCCCCGAGTGCGACGTTAAGTGCACACTTGGAGAAATTCATACTTAGGCGATTCTGGATCGCAACTAAGTCCCCGAGTGTGGCGTTAAGTGCACACTTGGAGAAAGTTCATACTTAGGCGATTCTGGATCGCAGCTAAGTCCCCGAGTGGGACGTTAAGTGCACACTCGGAGAAAGTTCATACTTAGGCGATTCTGGATCGCAGCTAAGTCCCCGAGTGTGATGTTAAGTCCACACTCGGAGAAAGTTCATACTTAGGCGATTCTGGATCGCAGCAAAGTCCCCGAGTGTGACGTTAAGTGCACACTCGGAGAAAGTTCATACTTAGGCGATTCTGGATCGCAGCTAAGTCCCCGAGTGTGACCTTAAGTGCACACTCGGAGAAAGTTCATACTTAGGCGATTCTGGATCGCAGCTAAGTCACGAGTGTGACGTTAAGTGCACACTCAGAGAAAGTTCATACTTAGGCGATTCTGGATCGCAGCTAAATCCCCTAGTGTGACGTTAAGTGCACACTCGGAGAAAGTTCATACTTAGGCGATTCTGGATCGCAGCTAAGTCCCGGAGTGTGACGTTAAGTGCACACTCGGAGAAAGTTCATACTTACGCGATTCTGGACCGCAACTAAGTCCCCGGGTGTGACGTTAAGTGCACACTCGGAGGAAGTTCATACTTAGGCGATTCTGGATCGCAGCTAAGGCCCCGAGTGTGACGTTAAGTGCACAATCGGAGAAAGTTCATACTTACGCGATTCTGGATCGCACCTAAGACCCCGAGTGTGACGTTAACTGCACACTCAGAGAAAGTTCATACTTAGGCGATTCAGGGTCGCAACTAAGTCCCCGAGTGTGACATTAAGTGCACACTCGGAGAAAGTTCATACTTAGGCTATGCTGGATCGCAGCTAAGTCTCCGAGTGTGACATTAAGTGCACACTCGGATAAATTTAATGCTTAGGCGATGCTAGATGGCAGCTAAGTCCCCGAGTGTGACGTTAAGTGCACACTCGGAGAAAGTTAATGCTTAGGCGATGCTGGATCGCAGCTAAGTCTCCGAGTGTGACGTTAAGTGCACACTCGGAGAAAGTTAATGCTTAGGCGATGCTGGATCGCAGCTAAGTCCCCGAGTGTGACGTTAAGTGCACACTCGGAGAAAGTTAATGCTTAGGCCATGCTGGATCGCAGCTAAGTCCCCGAGTGTGACGTTAAGTGCACACTCGGAGAAAGTTAATGCTTAGGCGATGCTGGATCGCAGCTAAGTTTCCGAGTGTGACGTTAAGTGCACACTCAGAGAAAGTTAATGCTTAGGCGATGCTGGATCGCAACTAAGTCCCCGAGTGTGACGTTAAGTGCACACTCGGAGAAATTTAATGCTTAGGCGATGCTGGATCGCAGCTAAGTCCCCGAGTGTGACGTTAAGTGCACACTGAGAGAAAGTTAATCCTTAGGCGATTCTGTATCGCAGCTAAGTCCTCGAGTGTTACGTTAAGTGCACACTCGGACGAAGTTCATACTTAGGCGATTCTGGATCGTAGCTAAGTCCTCGAGTGTGGCGCTAAGTGCACACTCGGAGGAAGTTCATACTTAGGCGATTCTGGATCGCAGCTAAGGCCCCGAGTGTGACGTTAAGTGCACAATCGGAGAAAGTTCATACTTACGCGATTCCGGATCGCACCTAAGACCCCGAGTGTGACGTTAACTGCACATTCGGAGAAAGTTCATACTTAGGCGATTCAGGGTCGCAGCTAAGTCCCCGAGTGTGACATTAAGTGCACACTCGGAGAAAGTTCATACTTAGGCTATGCTGGATCGCAGCTAAGTCTCTGAGTGTGACGTTAAGTGCACACTCGGAGAAATTTAATGCTTAGGCGATGCTAGATGGCAGCTAAGTCCCCGAGTGTGACGTTAAGTGCACACTCGGAGAAAGTTAATGCTTAGGCGATGCTGGATCGCAGCTAAGTCTCCGAGTGTGATGTTAAGTGCACACTCGGAGAAAGTTAATGCTTAGGCGATGCTGGATCGCAGCTAAGTCCCCGAGTGTGACGTTAAGTGCACACTCGGAGAAAGTTAATGCTTAGGCCATGCTGGATCGCAGCTAAGTCCCCGAGTGTGACATTAAGCGCAAACTCGGAGAAAGTTAATGCTTAGGCGATGCTGGATCGCAGCTAAGTTTCCGAGTGTGACGTTAAGTGCACACTCAGAGAAAGTTAATGCTTAGGCGATGCTGGATCGCAACTAAGTCCCCGAGTGTGACGTTAAGTGTACACTCGGAGAAATTTAATGCTTAGGCGATGCTGGATCGCAGCTAAGTCCCCGAGTGTGACGTTAAGTGCACAGTGAGAGAAAGTTAATCCTTAGGCGATTCTGGATCGCAGCTAAGTCCCCGAGTGTTACGTTAAGTGCACACTCGGAGGAAGTTCATACTTAGGTGATTCTGGATCGCAGCTAAGTCCTCGAGTGTGGCGCTAAGTGCACACTCGGAGGAAGTTCATACTTAGGCGATTCTGGATCGCACCTAAGACCCCGAGTGTGACGTTAACTGCACACTCGGAGAAAGTTCATACTTAGGCGATTCTGGATCACAGCTAAGTCCCCGAGTGTGACGTTAAGTGCACACTCGGAGAAAGTTCATACTTAGGCGATTCTGGATCGCAGCTAAGTCCCCGAGTGTGACATTAAGTGCACATTCGGAGAAAGTTCATACTTAGGCGATTCTGGATCGCAGCTAAGGCCCCGAGTGTGACGTTAAGTGCATACTCGGAGAAAGTTCATACTTACGCGATTCTGGATCGCACCTAAGACCCCGAGTGTGACGTTAACTGCACACTCGGAGAAATTTCATACTTAGGCGATTCAGGGTCGCAGCTAAGTCCCTGAGTGTGACGTTAAGTGCACACTCGGAGAAAGTTAATGCTTAGGCTATGCTGGATCGCAGCTAAGTCTCCGAGTGTGACGTTAAGTGCACACTCGGAGAAAGTTAATGCTTAGGCGATGCTGGATCACAGCTAAGTCCCCGAGTGTGACGTTAAGTGCACACTCGGAGAAAGTTAATGCTTAGGCCATGCTGGATCGCAGCTAAGTCCCCGAGTGTGACGTTAAGTGCACACTCGGAGAAAGTTAATGCTTAGGCGATGCTGGATCGCAGCTAAGTTTCCGAGTGTGACGTTAAGTGCACACTCAGAGAAAGTTAATGCTTAGGCGATGCTGGATCGCAACTAAGTCCCCGAGTGTGACGTTAAGTGCACACTCGGAGAAATTTAATGCTTAGGCGATGCTGGATCGCAGCTAAGTCCCCGAGTGTGACGTTAAGTGCACACTGAGAGAAAGTTAATACTTAGGCGATTCTGGATCGCAGCTAAGTCCCCGAGTGTTACGTTAAGTGCACACTCGGAGGAAGTTCATACTTAGGCGATTCTGGATCGTAGCTAAGTCCTCGAGTGTGGCGCTAAGTGCACACTCGGAGGAAGTTCATACTTAGGCGATTCTGGATCGCAGCTAAGGCCCCGAGTGTGACGTTAAGTGCACAATCGGAGAAAGTTCATACTTATGCGATTCTGGATCACACCTAAGACCCCGAGTGTGACGTTAACTGCACATTCGGAGAAAGTTCATACTTAGGCGATTCAGGGTCGCAGCTAAGTCCCCGAGTGTGACATTAAGTGCACACTCGGAGAAAGTTCATACTTAGGCTATGCTGGATCGCAGCTAAGTCTCCGAGTGTGACGTTAAGTGCACACTCGGAGAAATTTAATGCTTAGGCGATGCTAGATGGCAGCTAAGTCCCCGAGTGTGACGTTAAGTGCACACTCGGAGAAAGTTAATGCTTAGGCGATGCTGGATCGCAGCTAAGTCTCCGAGTGTGACGTTAAGTGCACACTCGGAGAAAGTTAATGCTTAGGCGATGCTGGATCGCAGCTAAGTCCCCGAGTGTGACGTTAAGTGCACACTCGGAGAAAGTTAATGCTTAGGCCATGCTGGATCGCAGCTAAGTCCCCGAGTGTGACATTAAGCGCACACTCGGAGAAAGTTAATGCTTAGGCGATGCTGGATCGCAGCTAAGTTTCCGAGTGTGACGTTAAGTGCACACTCAGAGAAAGTTAATGCTTAGGCGATGCTGGATCGCAACTAAGTCCCCGAGTGTGACGTTAAGTGTACACTCGGAGAAATTTAATGCTTAGGCGATGCTGGATCGCAGCTAAGTCCCCGAGTGTGACGTTAAGTGCACAGTGAGAGAAAGTTAATCCTTAGGCGATTCTGGATCGCAGCTAAGTCCCCGAGTGTTACGTTAAGTGCACACTCGGAGGAAGTTCATACTTAGGTGATTCTGGATCGCAGCTAAGTCCTCGAGTGTGGCGCTAAGTGCACACTCGGAGGAAGTTCATACTTAGGCGATTCTGGATCGCACCTAAGACCCCGAGTGTTACGTTAACTGCACACTCGGAGAAAGTTCATACTTAGGCGATTCTGGATCACAGCTAAGTCCCCGAGTGTGACGTTAAGTGCACACTCGGAGAAAGTTCATACTTAGGCGATTCTGGATCGCAGCTAAGTCCCCGAGTGTGACCTTAAGTGCACACTCGGAGAAAGTTCATACTTAGGCGATTCTGGATCGCAGCTAAGGCCCCGAGTGTGACGTTAAGTGCATACTCGGAGAAAGTTCATACTTACGCGATTCTGGATCGCACCTAAGACCCCGAGTGTGACGTTAACTGCACACTCGGAGAAATTTCATACTTAGGCGATTCAGGGTCGCAGCTAAGTCCCTGAGTGTGACGTTAAGTGCACACTCGGAGAAAGTTAATGCTTAGGCTATGCTGGATCGCAGCTAAGTCTCCGAGTGTGACGTTAAGTGCACACTCGGAGAAAGTTAATGCTTAGGCGATGCTGGATCGCAGCTAAGTCCCCGAGTGTGACGTTAAGTGCACACTCGGAGAAAGTTAATGCTTAGGCCATGCTGGATCGCAGCTAAGTCCCCGAGTGTGACGTTAAGTGCACACTCGGAGAAAGTTAATGCTTAGGCGATGCTGGATCGAAGCTAAGTTTCCGAGTGTGATTTAAGTGCACACTCAGAGAAAGTTAATGCTTAGGCGATGCTGGATCGCAACTAAGTCCCCGAGTGTGACGTTAAGTGCACACTCGGAGAAATTTAATGCTTAGGCGATGCTGGATCGCAGCTAAGTCCCCGAGTGTGACGTTAAGTGCACACTGAGAGAAAGTTAATCCTTAGGCGATTCTGGATCGCAGCTAAGTCCCCGAGTGTTACGTTAAGTGCACACTCGGAGGAAGTTCATACTTAGGCGATTCTGGATCGTAGCTAAGTCCTCGAGTGTGGCGCTAAGTGCACACTCGGAGGAAGTTCATACTTAGGCGATTCTGGATCGCAGCTAAGGCCCCGAGTGTGACGTTAAGTGCACAATCGGAGAAAGTTCATACTTACGCGATTCTGGATCGCACCTAAGACCCCGAGTGTGACGTTAACTGCACATTCGGAGAAAGTTCATACTTAGGCGATTCAGGGTCGCAGCTAAGTCCCCGAGTGTGACATTAAGTGCACACTCGGAGAAAGTTCATACTTAGGCTATGCTGGATCGCAGCTAAGTCTCCGAGTGTGACGTTAAGTGCACACTCGGAGAAATTTAATGCTTAGGCGATGCTAGATGGCAGCTAAGTCCCCGAGTGTGACGTTAAGTGCACACTCGGAGAAAGTTAATGCTTAGGCGATGCTGGATCGCAGCTAAGTCTCCGAGTGTGACGTTAAGTGCACACTCGGAGAAAGTTAATGCTTAGGCGATGCTGGATCGCAGCTAAGTCCCCGAGTGTGACGTTAAGTGCACACTCGGAGAAAGTTAATGCTTAGGCCATGCTGGATCGCAGCTAAGTCCCCGAGTGTGACATTAAGCGCACACTCGGAGAAAGTTAATGCTTAGGCGATGCTGGATCGCAGCTAAGTTTCCGAGTGTGACGTTAAGTGCACACTCAGAGAAAGTTAATGCTTAGGCGATGCTGGATCGCAACTAAGTCCCCGAGTGTGACGTTAAGTGTACACTCGGAGAAATTTAATGCTTAGGCGATGCTGGATCGCAGCTAAGTCCCTGAGTGTGACGTTAAGTGCACAGTGAGAAAAAGTTAATCCTTAGGCGATTCTGGATCGCAGCTAAGTCCCCGAGTGTTACGTTAAGTGCACACTCGGAGGAAGTTCATACTTAGGTGATTCTGGATCGCAGCTAAGTCCTCGAGTGTGGCGCTAAGTGCACACTCGGAGGAAGTTCATACTTAGGCGATTCTGGATCGCACCTAAGGCCCCGAGTGTGACGTTAACTGCACACTCGGAGAAAGGTCATACTTAGGCGATTCTGGATCACAGCTAAGTCCCCGAGTGTGACGTTAAGTGCACACTCGGAGAAAGTTCATACTTAGGCGATTCTGGATCGCAGCTAAGTCCCCGAGTGTGACATTAAGTGCACACTCGGAGAAAGTTCATACTTAGGCGATTCTGGATCGCAGCTAAAGCCCCGAGTGTGACGTTAAGTGCATACTCGGAGAAAGTTCATACTTACGCGATTCTGGATCGCACCTAAGACCCCGAGTGTGACGTTAACTGCACACTCGGAGAAATTTCATACTTAGGCGATTCAGGGTCGCAGCTAAGTCCCTGAGTGTGACGTTAAGTGCACACTCGGAGAAAGTTAATGCTTAGGCTATGCTGGATCGCAGCTAAGTCTCCGAGTGTGACGTTAAGTGCACACTCGGAGAAAGTTAATGCTTAGGCGATGCTGGATCGCAGCTAAGTCCCCGAGTGTGACGTTAAGTGCACACTCGGAGAAAGTTAATGCTTAGGCCATGCTGGATCGCAGCTAAGTCCCCGAGTGTGACGTTAAGTGCACACTCGGAGAAAGTTAATGCTTAGGCGATGCTGGATCGCAGCTAAGTTTCCGAGTGTGACGTTAAGTGCACACTCAGAGAAAGTTAATGCTTAGGCGATGCTGGATCGCAACTAAGTCCCTGAGTGTGACGTTAAGTGCACACTCGGAGAAATTTAATGCTTAGGCTATGCTGGATCGCAGCTAAGTCCCCGAGTCTGACGTTAAGTGCACACTGAGAGAAAGTTAATCCTTAGGCGATTCTGGATCGCAGCTAAGTCCCCGAGTTTTACGTTAAGTGCACACTCGGAGGAAGTTCATACTTAGGCGATTCTGGATCGCAGCTAAGTCCTCGAGTGTGGCGCTAAGTGCACACTCGGAGGAAGTTCATACTTAGGCGATTCTGGATCGCAGCTAAGGCCCCGAGTGTGACGTTAAGTGCACAATCGGAGAAAGTTCATACTTACGCGATTTTGGATCGCACCTAAGACCCCGAGTGTGACGTTAACTGCACATTCGGAGAAAGTTCATACTTAGGCGATTCAGGGTCGCAGCTAAGTCCCCGAGTGTGACATTAAGTGCACACTCGGAGAAAGTTCATACTTAGGCTATGCTGGATCGCAGCTAAGTCTCCGAGTGTGACGTTAAGTGCACACTCGGAGAAATTTAATGCTTAGGCGATGCTAGATGGCAGCTAAGTCCCCGAGTGTGACGTTAAGTGCACACTCGGAGAAATTTAATGCTTAGGCGATGCTGGATCGCAGCTAAGTCTCCGAGTGTGACGTTAAGTGCACACTCGGAGAAAGTTAATGCTTAGGCGATGCTGGATCGCAGCTAAGTCCCCGAGTGTGACGTTAAGTGCACACTCGGAGAAAGTTAATGCTTAGGCCATGCTGGATCGCAGCTAAGTCCCCGAGTGTGACGTTAAGTGCACACTCGGAGAAAGTTAATGCTTAGGCCATGCTGGATCGCAGCTAAGTTTCCGAGTGTGACGTAGAGTGCACACTCAGAGAAAGTTAATGCTTAGGCGATGCTGGATCGCAACTAAGTCCCCGAGTGTGACGTTAAGTGTACACTCGGAGAAATTTAATGCTTAGGCGATGCTGGATCGCAGCTAAGTCCCCGAGTGTGACGTTAAGTGCACACTGAGAGAAAGTTAATCCTTAGGCGATTCTGGATCGCAGCTAAGTCCCCGAGTGTTACGTTAAGTGCACACTCGGAGGAAGTTCATACTTAGGTGATTCTGGATCGCAGCTAAGTCCTCGAGTGTGGCGCTAAGTGCACACTCGGAGGAAGTTCATACTTAGGCGATTCTGGATCGCACCTAAGACCCCGAGTGTGATGTTAACTGCACACTCGGAGAAAGTTCATACTTAGGCGATTCTGGATCACAGCTAAGTCCCCGAGTGTGACGTTAAGTGCACACTCGGAGAAAGTTCATACTTAGGCGATTCTGGATCGCAGCTAAGTCCCCGAGTGTGACATTAAGTGCACACTCGGAGAAAGTTCATACTTAGGCGATTCTGGATCGCAGCTAAGGCCCCGAGTGTGACGTTAAGTGCATACTCGGAGAAAGTTCATACTTACGCGATTCTGGATCGCACCTAAGACCCCGAGTGTGACGTTAACTGCACACTCGGAGAAATTTCATACTTTGGCGATTCAGGGTCGCAGCTAAGTCCCTGAGTGTGACGTTAAGTGCACACTCGGAGAAAGTTAATGCTTAGGCTATGCTGGATCGCAGCTAAGTCTCCGAGTGTGACGTTAAGTGCACACTCGGAGAAAGTTAATGCTTAGGCGATGCTGGATCGCAGCTAAGTCCCCGAGTGTGACGTTAAGTGCACACTCGGAGAAAGTTAATGCTTAGGCCATGCTGGATCGCAGCTAAGTCCCCGAGTGTGACGTTAAGTGCACACTCGGAGAAAGTTAATGCTTAGGCGATGCTGGATCGCAGCTAAGTTTCCGAGTGTGACGTTAAGTGCACACTCAGAGAAAGTTAATGCTTAGGCGATGCTGGATCGCAACTAAGTCCCTGAGTGTGACGTTAAGTGCACACTCGGAGAAATTTAATGCTTAGGCTATGCTGGATCGCAGCTAAGTCCCCGAGTCTGACGTTAAGTGCACACTGAGAGAAAGTTAATCCTTAGGCGATTCTGGATCGCAGCTAAGTCCCCGAGTTTTACGTTAAGTGCACACTCGGAGGAAGTTCATACTTAGGCGATTCTGGATCGCAGCTAAGTCCTCGAGTGTGGCGCTAAGTGCACACTCGGAGGAAGTTCATACTTAGGCGATTCTGGATCGCAGCTAAGGCGCCGAGTGTGACGTTAAGTGCACAATCGGAGAAAGTTCATACTTACGCGATTTTGGATCGCACCTAAGACCCCGAGTGTGACGTTAACTGCACATTCGGAGAAAGTTCATACTTAGGCGATTCAGGGTCGCAGCTAAGTCCCCGAGTGTGACATTAAGTGCACACTCGGAGAAAGTTCATACTTAGGCTATGCTGGATCGCAGCTAAGTCTCCGAGTGTGACGTTAAGTGCACACTCGGAGAAATTTAATGCTTAGGCGATGCTAGATGGCAGCTAAGTCCCCGAGTGTGACGTTAAGTGCACACTCGGAGAAATTTAATGCTTAGGCGATGCTGGATCGCAGCTAAGTCTCCGAGTGTGACGTTAAGTGCACACTCGGAGAAAGTTAATGCTTAGGCGATGCTGGATCGCAGCTAAGTCCCCGAGTGTGACGTTAAGTGCACACTCGGAGAAAGTTAATGCTTAGGCCATGCTGGATCGCAGCTAAGTCCCCGAGTGTGACGTTAAGTGCACACTCGGAGAAAGTTAATGCTTAGGCCATGCTGGATCGCAGCTAAGTTTCCGAGTGTGACGTAGAGTGCACACTCAGAGAAAGTTAATGCTTAGGCGATGCTGGATCGCAACTAAGTCCCCGAGTGTGACGTTAAGTGTACACTCGGAGAAATTTAATGCTTAGGCGATGCTGGATCGCAGCTAAGTCCCCGAGTGTGACGTTAAGTGCACACTGAGAGAAAGTTAATCCTTAGGCGATTCTGGATCGCAGCTAAGTCCCCGAGTGTTACGTTAAGTGCACACTCGGAGGAAGTTCATACTTAGGTGATTCTGGATCGCAGCTAAGTCCTCGAGTGTGGCGCTAAGTGCACACTCGGAGGAAGTTCATACTTAGGCGATTCTGGATCGCACCTAAGACCCCGAGTGTGATGTTAACTGCACACTCGGAGAAAGTTCATACTTAGGCGATTCTGGATCACAGCTAAGTCCCCGAGTGTGACGTTAAGTGCACACTCGGAGAAAGTTCATACTTAGGCGATTCTGGATCGCAGCTAAGTCCCCGAGTGTGACATTAAGTGCACACTCGGAGAAAGTTCATACTTAGGCGATTCTGGATCGCAGCTAAGGCCCCGAGTGTGACGTTAAGTGCATACTCGGAGAAAGTTCATACTTACGCGATTCTGGATCGCACCTAAGACCCCGAGTGTGACGTTAACTGCACACTCGGAGAAATTTCATACTTTGGCGATTCAGGGTCGCAGCTAAGTCCCTGAGTGTGACGTTAAGTGCACACTCGGAGAAAGTTAATGCTTAGGCTATGCTGGATCGCAGCTAAGTCTCCGAGTGTGACGTTAAGTGCACACTCGGAGAAAGTTAATGCTTAGGCGATGCTGGATCGCAGCTAAGTCCCCGAGTGTGACGTTAAGTGCACACTCGGAGAAAGTTAATGCTTAGGCCATGCTGGATCGCAGCTAAGTCCCCGAGTGTGACGTTAAGTGCACACTCGGAGAAAGTTAATGCTTAGGCGATGCTCGATCGCAGCTAAGTTTCCGAGTGTGACGTTAAGTGCACACTCAAAGAAAGTTAATGCTTAGGCGATGCTGGATCGCAACTAAGTCCCCGAGTGTGACGTTAAGTGCACACTCGGAGAAATTTAATGCTTGGGCGATGCTGGATCGCAGCTAAGTCCCCGAGTGTGACGTTAAGTGCACACTGAGAGAAAGTTAATCCTTAGGCGATTCTGGATCGCAGCTAAGTCCCCGAGTGTTACGTTAAGTGCACACTCGGAGGAAGTTCATACTTAGGCGATTCTGGATCGCAGCTAAGTCCTCGAGTGTGGCGCTAAGTGCACACTCGGAGGAAGTTCATACTTAGGCGATTCTGGATCGCAGCTAAGGCCCCGAGTGTGACGTTAAGTGCACAATCGGAGAAAGTTCATACTTACGCGATTCTGGATCGCACCTAAGACCCCGAGTGTGACGTTAACTGAACACTCGGAGAAAGTTCATACTTAGGCGATTCAGGGTCGCAGCTAAGTCCCCGAGTGTGACGTTAAGTGCACACTCGGAGAAAGTTCATACTTAGGCTATGCTGGATCGCAGCTAAGTCTCCGAGTGTGACGTTAAGTGCACACTCAGAGAAATTTAATGCTTAGGCGATGCTAGATGGCAGCTAAGTCCCCGAGTGTGACGTTAAGTGCACACTCGGAGAAAGTTAATGCTTAGGCGATGCTGGATCGCAGCTAAGTCTCCGAGTGTGACGTTAAGTGCACACTCGGAGAAAGTTAATGCTTAGGCGATGCTGGATCGCAGCTAAGTCCCCGAGTGTGACGTTAAGTGCACACTCGGAGAAAGTTAATGCTTAGGCCATGCTGGATCGCAGCAAAGTCCCCGAGTGTGACGTTAAGTGCACACTCGGAGAAAGTTAATGCTTAGGCGATGCTGGATCGCAGCTAAGTTTCCGAGTGTGACGTTAAGTGCACACTCAGAGAAAGTTAATGCTTAGGCGATGCTGGATCGCAACTAAGTCCCCGAGTGTGACGTTAAGTGCACACTCGGAGAAATTTAATGCTTAGGCGATACTGGATCGCAGCTAAGTCCCCGAGTGTGACGTTAAGTGCACACTGAGAGAAAGTTAATCCTTAGGCGATTCTGGATCGCAGCTAAGTCCCCGAGTGTTACGTTAAGTGCACACTCGGAGGAAGTTCATACTTAGGCGATTCTGGATCGCAGCTAAGTCCTCGAGTGTGGCGCTAAGTGCACACTCGGAGGAAGTTCATACTTAGGCGATTCTGGATCGCACCTAAGACCCCGAGTGTGACGTTAACTGCACACTCGGAGAAAGTTCATACTTAGGCGATTCTGGATTGCAGCTAAGTCCCCGAGTGTGACGTTAAGTGCACACTCGGAGAAAGTTCATACTTAGGCGATTCTGGATCGCAGCTAAGTCCCCGAGTGTGACATTAAGTGCACACTCGGAGAAAGTTCATACTTAGGCGATTCTGGATCGCAGCTAAGGCCCCGAGTGTGACGTTAAGTGCATACTCGGAGAAAGTTCATACTTACGCGATTCTGGATCGCACCTAAGACCCCGAGTGTGACGTTAACTGTACACTCGGAGAAATTTCATACTTAGGCGATTCAGGGTCGCAGCTAAGTCCCCCAGTGTGACGTTAAGTGCACACTCGGAGAAAGTTCATACTTAGGCTATGATGGATCGCAGCTAAGTCTCCGAGTGTGACGTTAAGTGCACACTCGGAGAAATTTAATGCTTAGGCGATGCTAGATTGCAGCTAAGTCCCCGAGTGTGATGTTAAGTGCACACACGGAAAAAGTTAATGCTTAGGCGATGCTGGATCGCAGCTAAGTCTCTGAGTGTGACGTTAAGTGCACACTCGGAGAAAGTTAATGCTTAGGCGATGCTGGATCGCAGCTAAGTTTCCGAGTGTGACGTTAAGTGCACACTTAGAGAAAGTTAATGCTTAGGCGATGCTGGATCGCAACTAAGTCCCCGAGTGTGACGTTAAGTGCACACTTGGAGAAATTTAATGCTTAGGCGATGCTGGATCGCAGCTAAGTCCCCGAGTGTGACGTTAAGTGCACACTCAGAGAAGTTTAATCCTTAGGCGATTCTGGATCGCAGCTAAGTCCCCGAGTGTTACGATAAGTGCACACTCGGAGGAAGTTCATACTTAGGCGATTCTGGATCGCAGCTAAGTCCTCCAGTGTGGCGCTAAGTGCACACTCGGAGGAAGTTCATACTTAGGCGATTCTGGATCGCAGCTAAGTCCCCGAGTGAGACGTGAAGTGCACACTCGGAGAAAGTTCATACTTAGGCGATTCTGGATCGCAGCTAAGTCCCCGAGTGTGACGTTAAGTGCACACTCGGAGAAATTCATACTTAGGCGATTCTGGATCGCAACTAAGTCCCCGAGTGTGGCGTTAAGTGCACACTTGGAGAAAGTTCATACTTAGGCGATTCTGGATCGCAGCTAAGTCCCCGAGTGGGACGTTAAGTGCACACTCGGAGAAAGTTCATACTTAGGCGATTCTGGATCGCAGCTAAGTCCCCGAGTGTGATGTTAAGTCCACACTCAGAGAAAGTTCATACTTAGGCGATTCTGGATCGCAGCAAAGTCCCCGAGTGTGACGTTAAGTGCACACTCGGAGAAAGTTCATACTTAGGCGATTCTGGATCGCAGCTAAGTCCCCGAGTGTGACCTTAAGTGCACACTCGGAGAAAGTTCATACTTAGGCGATTCTGGATCGCAGCTAAGTCACGAGTGTGACGTTAAGTGCACACTCAGAGAAAGTTCATACTTAGGCGATTCTGGACCGCAGCTAAGTCCCCGAGTGTGACGTTAAGTGCACACTCGGAGAAAGTTCATACTTAGGCGATTCTGGATCGCAGCTAAGTCCCGGAGTGTGACGTTAAGTGCACACTCGGAGAAAGTTCATACTTACGCGATTCTGGACCGCAACTAAGTCCCCGGGTGTGACGTTAAGTGCACACTCGGAGGAAGTTCATACTTAGGCGATTCTGGATCGCAGCTAAGGCCCCGAGTGTGACGTTAAGTGCACAATCGGAGAAAGTTCATACTTATGCGATTCTGGATCGCACCTAAGACCCCGAGTGCGATGTTAACTGCACACTCGGAGAAAGTTCATACTTAGGCGATTCAGGGTCGCAGCTAAGTCCCCGAGTGTGACGTTAAGTGCACACTCGGAGAAAGTTCATACTTAGGCTATGCTGGATCGCAGCTAAGTCTCCAAGTGTGACGTTAAGTGCACACTCGGAGAAATTTAATGCTTAGGCGATGCTAGATGGCAGCTAAGTCCCCGAGTGTGACGTTAAGTGCACACTCGGAGAAAGTTAATGCTTAGGCGATGCTGGATCGCAGCTAAGTCTCCGAGTGTGACGTTAAGTGCACACTCGGAGAAAGTTAATGCTTAGGCGATGCTGGATCGCAGCTAAGTCCCCGAGTATGACGTTAAGTGCACACTCAGAGAAAGTTAATGCTTAGGCCATGCTGGATCGCAGCTAAGTCCCCGAGTGTGACGTTAAGTGCACACTCGGAGAAAGTTAATGCTTAGGCGATGCTGGATCGCAGCTAAGTTTCCGAGTGTGACGTTAAGTGCACACTCAGAGAAAGTTAATGCTTAGGCGATGCTGGATCGCAACTAAGTCCCCGAGTGTGACGTTAAGTGCACACTCGGAGAAATTTAATGCTTAGGCGATGCTGGATCGCAGCTAAGTCCCCGAGTGTGACGTTAAGTGCACACTGAGAGAAAGTTAATCCTTAGGCGATTCTGGATCGCAGCTAAGTCCCCGAGTGTTACGTTAAGTGCACACTCGGAGGAAGTTCATACTTAGGCGATTCTGGATCGCAGCTAAGTCCTCGAGTGTGGCGCTAAGTGCACACTTGGAGGAAGTTCATACTTAGGCGATTCTGGATCGCAGCTAAGTCCCCGAGTGTGACGTTAACTGCACTCTCGGAGAAAGTTCATACTTAGGCGATTCAGGGTCGCAGCTAAGTCCCCGAGTGTGACGTTAAGTGCACACTCGGAGAAAGTTCATACTTAGGCTATGCTGGATCGCAGCTAAGTCTCCGAGTGTGACGTTAAGAGCACACTCGGAGAAATTTAATGCTTAGGCGATGCTAGATTGTAGCTAAGTCCCCGAGTGTGACGTTAAGTGCACACTCGGAGAAAGTTAATGCTTAGGCGATGCTGGATCGCAGCTAAGTCTCCGAGTGTGACGTTAAGTGCACACTCGGAGAAAGTTAATGCTTAGGCGATGCTAGATGGCAGCTAAGTCCCCGAGTGTGACGTTAAGTGCACACTCGGAGAAAGTTCATATTTAGGCGATTCTGGATCACAGCTAAGTCCCCGAGTGTGACGTTAAGTGCACACTCGGAGAAAGTTCATACTTAGGCGATTCTGGATCGCAGCTAAGTCCCCGAGTGTGACGTTAAGTGCACACTCGGAGAAAGTTCATACTTAGGCGATTCTGGATCGCAGCTAAGTCTCCGAGTGTGACGTTAAGTGCACACTCGGAGAAAGTCCATACTTAGGCGATTCTGGATCGCAGCTAAGTCCCCGAGTGTGACGTTAAGTGCACACTCGGAGAAAGTCCATACTTAGGCGATTCTGGATCGCAGCTAAGTCCCCGAGTGTGACGTTAAGTGCACACTGGGAGAAAGTTCATACTTAGGCGATTCTGGATCGCACCTAAGTCCCCGAGTGTGACGTTAAGTGCACACTCGGAGAAAGTTCATACTTAGGTGATTATGGATTGTAGCTAAGTCCCCGAGTGTGACGTTAAGTGCATACTCGGAGAAAGTTCATACTTAGGCGATTCTGGATCGCACCTAAGACCCCGAGTCTGACGTTAACTGCACACTCAGATATGAACTTTGGCGATTCTGGATCGCAGCTAAGTCCCCGAGTGTGACGTTAAGTGCATACTCGGAGAAAGTTCATACTTAGGCGATTCTGGATCGCACCTAAGACCCCGAGTCTGACGTTAACTGCACACTCGGAGAAAGTTCATACTTAGGCGATTCTGGATCGCAGGTAAGTCCCCGAGTGTGACGTTAAGTGCACACTCAGATAAAGTTCATACTTAGGCGATGCTGGATCGCAGCTAAGTGTCCGAGTGTGACGTTAAGTGCACACTCGGAGAAAGTTCATATTTAGGCGATTCTGGATCGCAGCTAAGTCCCCGAGTGTGACGTTAAGTGCACACTCGGAGAAAGTTCATACTTAGGCGATTCTGGATCGCAGCTAAGTCCCCGAGTGTGACGTTAAGTGCACACTCGGAGAAAGTTCATACTTAGGCGATTCTGGATCGCAGCTAAGTCCCCGAGTGTGACGTTAAGTGCACACTCGGAGAAAGTTCATACTTAGGCGATTCTGGATCGCAGCTAAGTCCCCGAGTGTGACGTTAAGTGCACACTCGGAGAAAGTCCATACTTAGGCGATTCTGGATCGCAGCTAAGTCCCCGAGTGTGACGTTAAGTGCACACTCAGAGAAAGTCCATACTTAGGCGATTCTGGATCGCAGCTAAGTCCCCGAGTGTGACGTTAAGTGCACACTGGGAGAAAGTTCATACTTAGGCGATTCTGGATCGCACCTAAGTCCCCGAGTGTGACGTTAAGTGCACACTGGGAGAAAGTTCATACTTGGGCGATTCTGGATCGCAGCTAAGTCCCCGAGTGTGACGTTAAGTGCACACTCGGAGAAAGTTCATACTTAGGTGATTATGGATCGTAGCTAAGTCCCCGAGTGTGACGTTAAGTGCACACTCGGAGAAAGTTCATACTTAGACGATTCTGGATCGCAGCTAAGTCCCCGAGTGTGACGTTAAGTGCATACTCGGAGAAAGTTCATACTTAGGCGATTCTGGATCGCACCTAAGACCCCGAGTCTGACGTTAACTGCACACTCAGATATGAACTTAGGCGATTCTGGATCGCAGCTAAGTCCCCGAGTGTGACGTTAAGTGCATACTCGGAGAAAGTTCATACTTAGGCGATTCTGGATCGCACCTAAGACCCCGAGTCTGACGTTAACTGCACACTCGGAGAAAGTTCATACTTAGGCGATTCTGGATCGCAGGTAAGTCCCCGAGTGTGACGTTAAGTGCACACTCAGAGAAAGTTCATACTTAGGCGATGCTGGATCGCAGCTAAGTGTCGGAGTGTGACGTTAAGTGCACACTCGGAGAAATTTAATGCTTATGCGATGCTAGATCGCAGCTAAGTCCCCGAGTGTGACGTTAAGTGCACACTCGGAAAAAGTTAATGCTTAGGCGATGCTGGATCGCAGCTAAGTCTCCGAGTGTGACGTTAAGTGCACATTCGGAGAAAGTTAATGCTTAGGCGATGCTGGATCGCAGCTAAGTCCCCGAGTGTGACGTTAAGTGCACACTCGGAGAAAGTTCATACTTAGGCGATTCTGGATCGCAGCTAAGTCCCCGAGTGTGACGTTAAGTGCATACTCGGAGAAAGTTCATACTTACGCGATTCTGGATCGCACCTAAGACCTCGAGTGTGACGTTAACTGCACACTCGGAGAAAGTTCATACTTAGGCGATTCTGGATCGCAACTAAGTCCCCGAGTGTGGCGTTAAGTGCACACTTGGAGAAAGTTCATACTTAGGCGATTCTGGATCGCAGCTAAGTCCCCGAGTGGGACGTTAAGTGCACACTCGGAGAAAGTTCATACTTAGGCGATTCTGGATCGCAGCTAAGTCCCCGAGTGTGATGTTAAGTCCAAACTCAGAGAATGTTCATACTTAGGCGATTCTGGATCGCAGCAAAGTCCCCGAGTGTGACGTTAAGTGCACACTCGGAGAAAGTTCATACTTAGGCGATTCTGGATCGCAGCTAAGTCCCCGAGTGTGACCTTAAGTGCACACTCGGAGAAAGTTCATACTTAGGCGATTCTGGATCGCAGCTAAGTCACGAGTGTGACGTTAAGTGCACACTCAGAGAAAGTTCATACTTAGGCGATTCTGGACCGCAGCTAAGTCCCCGAGTGTGACGTTAAGTGCACACTCGGAGAAAGTTCATACTTAGGCGATTCTGGATCGCAGCTAAGTCCCGGAGTGTGACGTTAAGTGCACACTCGGAGAAAGTTCATACTTACGCGATTCTGGACCGCAACTAAGTCCCCGGGTGTGACGTTAAGTGCACACACGGAGGAAGTTCATACTTAGGCGATTCTGGATCGCAGCTAAGGCCCCGAGTGTGACGTTAAGTGCACAATCGGAGAAAGTTCATACTTATGCGATTCTGGATCGCACCTAAGACCCCGAGTGTGACGTTAACTGCACACTCGGAGAAAGTTCATGCTTAGGCCATGCTGGATCGCAGCTAAGTCCTCGAGTGTGACGTTAAGTGCACACTCGGAGAAAGTTAATGCTTAGGCCATGCTGGATCGCAGCTAAGTCCCCGAGTGTGACGTTAAGTGCACACTCGGAGAAAGTTAATGCTTAGGCGATGCTGGATCGCAGCTAAGTTTCCGAGTGTGACGTTAAGTGCACACTCAGAGAAAGTTAATGCTTAGGCGATGCTGGATCGCAACTAAGTCCCCGAGTGTGACGTTAAGTGCACACTCGGAGAAATTTAATGCTTAGGCGATGCTGGATCGCAACTAAGTCCCCGAGTGTGACGTTAAGTGCACATTGAGAGAAAGTTAATCCTTAGGCGATTCTGGATCGCAGCTAAGTCCCCGAGTGTTACGTTAAGTGCACACTCGGAGGAAGTTCATACTTAGGCGATTCTGGATCGCAGCTAAGTCCTCGAGTGTGGCGCTAAGTGCACACTCGGAGGAAGTTCATACTTAGGCGATTCTGGACCGCAGCTAAGTCCCCGAGTGTGACGTTAACTGCACACTCGGAGAAAGTTCATACTTAGGCGATTCAGGGTCGCTGCTAAGTCCCCGAGTGTGACGTTAAGTGCACACTCGGAGAAAGTTCATACTTAGGCTATGCTGGATCGCAGCTAAGTCTCCGAGTGTGACGTTAAGAGCACACTCGAAGAAATTTAATGCTTAGGCGATGCTAGATTGCAGCTAAGTCCCCGAGTGTGACGTTAAGTGCACACTCGGAGAAAGTTAATGCTTAGGTGATGCTGGATCGCAGCTAAGTCTCCGAGTGTGACGTTAAGTGCACACTCGGAGAAAGTTAATGCTTAGGCGATGCTGGATGGCAGCTAAGTCCCCGAGTGTGACGTTAAGTGCACACTCGGAGAAAGTTCATATTTAGGCGATTCTGGATCGCAGCTAAGTCCCCGAGTTTGACGTTAAGTGCACACTCGGAGAAAGTTCATACTTAGGCGATTCTGGATCGCAGCTAAGTCCCCGAGTGTGACGTTAAGTGCACACTCGGAGAAAGTTCATACTTAGGCGATTCTGGATCGCAGCTAAGTCCCCGAGTGTGACGTTATGTGCACACTCGGAGAAAGTCCATACTTAGGCGATTCTGGATCGCAGCTAAGTCCCCGAGTGTGACGTTAAGTGCACACTCGGAGAAAGTCCATACTTAGGCGATTCTGGATCGCAGCTAAGTCCCCGAGTGTGACGTTAAGTGCACACTCGGAGAAATTTAATGCTTAGGCGATGCTGGATCGCAGCTAAGTCCCCGAGTGTGACGTTAAGTGCACATTGAGAGAAAGTTAATCCTTAGGCGATTCTGGATCGCAGCTAAGTCCCCGAGTGTTACGTTAAGTGCACACTCGGAGGAAGTTCATACTTAGGCGATTCTGGATCGCAGCTAAGTCCTCGAGTGTGGCGCTAAGTGCACACTCGGAGGAAGTTCATACTTAGGCGATTCTGGATCGCAGCTAAGTCCCCGAGTGTGACGTTAACTGCACACTCGGAGAAAGTTCATACTTAGGCGATTCAGGGTCGCAGCTAAGTCCCCGAGTGTGACGTTAACTGCACACTCGGAGAAAGTTCATACTTAGGCTATGCTGGATCGCAGCTAAGTCTCCGAGTGTGACGTTAAGAGCACACTCGGAGAAATTTAATGCTTAGGCGATGCTAGATTGCAGCTAAGTCCCCGAGTGTGACGTTAAGTGCACACTCGGAGAAAGTTAATGCTTAGGCGATGCTGGATCGCAGCTAAGTCTCCGAGTGTGACGTTAAGTGCACACTCGGAGAAAGTTAATGCTTAGGCGATGCTGGATGGCAGCTAAGTCCCCGAGTGTGACGTTAAGTGCACACTCGGAGAAAATTCATATTTAGGCGATTCTGGATCGCAGCTAAGTCCCCGAGTGTGACGTTAAGTGCACACTCGGAGAAAGTTCATACTTAGGCGATTCTGGATCGCAGCTAAGTCCCCGAGTGTGACGTTAAGTGCACACTCGGAGAAAGTTCATACTTAGGCGATTCTGGATCGCAGCTAAGTCCCCGAGTGTGACATTAAGTGCACACTCGGAGAAAGTCCATACTTAGGCGATTCTGGATCGCAGCTAAGTCCCCGAGTGTGACGTTAAGTGCACACTCGGAGAAAGTCCATACTTAGGCGATTCTGGATCGCAGCTAAGTCCCCGAGTGTGACGTTAAGTGCACACTGGGAGAAAGTTCATACTTAGGCGATTCTGGATCGCACCTAAGTCCCCGAGTGTGACGTTAAGTGCAAACTGGGAGAAAGTTCATACTTGGGCGATTCTGGATCGCAGCTAAGTCCCCGAGTGTGACGTTAAGTGCACACTCGGAGAAAGTTCATACTTAGGTGATTATGGATCGTAGCTAAGTCCCCGAGTGTGACGTTAAGTGCACACTCGGAGAAAGTTCATACTTAGGCGATTCTGGATCGCAGCTAAGTCCCCGAGTGTGACGTTAAGTGCATACTCAGAGAAAGTTCATACTTAGGCGATTCTGGATCGCACCTAAGACCCCGAGTCTGACGTTAACTGCACACTCAGATATGAACTTAGGCGATTCTGGATCGCAGCTAAGTCCCCGAGTGTGACGTTAAGTGCATACTCGGAGAAATTTCATACTTAGGCGATTCTGGATCGCACCTAAGACCCCGAGTCTGACGTTAACTGCACACTCGGAGAAAGTTCATACTTAGGCGATTCTGGATCGCAGGTAAGCCCCCGAGTGTGACGTTAAGTGCACACTCAGAGAAAGTTCATACTTAGGCGATGCTGGATCGCAGCTAAGTGTCCGAGTGTGACGTTATGTGCACACTCGGAGAAATTTAATGCTTAGGCGATGCTAGATCGCAGCTAAGTCCCCGAGTGTGACGTTAAGTGCACACTCGGAAAAAGTTAATGCTTAGGCGATGCTGGATCGGAGCTAAGTCTCCGAGTGTGACGTTAAGTGCACATTCGGAGAAAGTTAATGCTTAGGCGATGCTGGATCGCAGCTAAGTCCCCGAGTGTGACGTTAAGTGCACACTCGGAGAAAGTTCATACTTAGGCGATTCTGGATCGCAGCTAAGTCCCCGAGTGTGACGTTAAGTGCATACTCGGAGAAAGTTCATACTTACGCGATTCTGGATCGCACCTAAGACCTCGAGTGTGACGTTAACTGCACACTCGGAGAAAGTTCATACTTAGGCGATTCAGGATCGCAGCTAAAGTCCCCGAGTGTGACGTTAAGTGCACACTCGGAGAAAGTTCATACTTAGGCGATGCTGGATCGCAGCTAAGTCTCCGAGTGTGACGTTAAGTGCACACTCGGAGAAATTTAATGCTTAGGGGATGCTAGATCGCAGCTAAGTCCCCGAGTGTGACATTAAGTGCACACTTGGAGAAAGTTAATGCTTAGGCGATGCTGGATCGCAGCTAAGTCCCCGAGTGTGACGTTAAGTGCACACTCGGAGAAAGTTAATGCTTAGGCGATGCTGGATCGCAGCTAAGTCCCCGAGTGTGACGTTAAGTGCACACTCGGAGAAAGTTAATGCTTAGGCGATGCTGGATCACAGCTAAGTTTCCGAGTGTGACGTTAAGTGCACAATCAGAGAAAGTTAATGCTTAGGCGATGCTGGATCGCAACTAAGTCCCCGAGTGTGACGTTAAGTGCACACTCGGAGAAATTTAATTCTTAGGCGATGCTGAATCGCAGCGAAGTCCCCGAGTGTGACGTTAAGTGCACACTCAGAGAAAGTTAATCCCTAGGCGATTCTGGATCGCAGCTAAGTCCCCGACAGTGATGTTAAGTGCACACTCGGAGGAAGTTCATACTTAGGCACTTCTGGACCGCAGTTAAGTCCTCGAGTGTGGCGCTAAGTGCACACTCGGAGAAAGTTCATACTTAGGCGATTCTGTTTCGTAGCTAAGTCCCCGAGTGTGGCGTTAAGTGCACACTTGGAGAAAGTTCATACGTAGGCGATTCTGGATCGCAGCTAAGTCCCCGAGTGCGACATTAAGTGCACACTCGGAGAAAGTTCATACTTAGGCGATTCTGGATCGCAGCTAAGTCCCCGAGTGTGATGTTAAGTCCACACTCGGAGAAAGTTCATACTTAGGCGATTCTGGATCGCAGCAAAGTCCCCGAGTGTGACGTTAAGTGCACACTCGGAGGAAGTTCATACTTAGGCGATTCTGGATGACAGCTAAGTCCCCGAGAGTGACGTTAAGTGCAAACTCGGAGAAAGTTCATACTTAGGCGATTCTGGATCGCAGCTAAGTCCCCGAGTGTGACGTTAAGTGCACACTCGGAGAAAGTTCATACTTAGGCGATTCTGGATCGGAGCTAAGTCCCCGAGTGTGACGTTAAGTGCACACTCGGAGAAAGTTCATACTTAGGCGATTCTGGATCGCAGCTAAGTCCCCGAGTGTGACGTTAAGTGCACACTTGGAGAAAGTTCATACTTAGGCGATTCTGGATCGCAGCTAAGTCCCCGAGTGTGACGTTAAGTGCACACTCGGAGCAAGTTCATACTTAGGAGATTCTGGATCGCAACTAAGTCCCCGAGTCTCACGTTAAGTGCACACTCGGAGAAAGTTCATACCTAGGCGATTCTGGATCGCAGCTAAGTCCCCGAGTTTGACGTTAAGTGCACACTCGGAGAAAGTTCATACTTAGGCGATTCTGGATCGCAGCTAAGTCCCCGAGTGTGAAGTTAAGTGCCCACTCGGAGAAAGTTCATACTTAGGAGATTCTGGATCGCAGCTAAGTCCCCAAGTGTGACGTTAAGTGCACACTCGGAGAAAGTTCATACTTAGGCGATTCTGGATCACAGCTAAGTCCCCGAGTGTGACGTTAAGTGCACACTCGGAGAAAGTCCATACTTAGGCGATTCTGGATCGCAACTAAGTCCCCGAGTGTGACGTTAAGTGCACACTCGGAGAAAGTTCATACTTCGGCGATTCTGGATCGCAGCTAAGTCCCCGAGTGTGACGTTAAGTGCACACTCGGAGAAAGTTCATACTTAGGCGATTCTGGATCGCACCTAAGTCCCCAAGTGTGACGTTAAGTGCACACTCGGAGAAAGTTCATACTTAGGCGATTCTGGATCGTAGCTAAGTCCCCGAGTGTGATGTTAAGTGCACACTCGGAGAAAATTCATACTTAGGTGATTCTGGATCGTAGCTAAGTCCCCGAGTGTGACGTTAAGTGCACACTCGGAGAAAGTTCATACTTAGGCGATTCTGGATCGCAGCTAAGTCCCCGAGTGTGACGTTAAGTGCACACTCGGAGAAATTTCATACTTAGGCGATGCTGGATCGCAGCTAAGTCTCCGAGTGTGACGTTAAGTGCACACTCGGAGAAATTTAATGCTTAGGGGATGCTAGATCGCAGCTAAGTCCCCGAGTGTGACATTAAGTGCACACTCGGAGAAAGTTAATGCTTAGGCGATGCTGGATCGGAGCTAAGTCTCCGAGTGTGACGTTAAGTGCACACTTGGAGAAAGTTAATGCTTAGGCGATGCTGGATCGCAGCTAAGTCCCCGAGTGTGACGTTAAGTGCACACTCGGAGAAAGTTAATGCTTAGGCGATGCTGGATCGCAGCTAAGTCCCCGAGTGTGACGTTAAGTGCACACTCGGAGAAAGTTAATGCTTAGGCGATGCTGGATCACAGTTAAGTTTCCGAGTGTGACGTTAAGTGCACAATCAGAGAAAGTTAATGCTTAGGCGATGCTGGATCGCAACTAAGTCCCCGAGTGTGACGTTAAGTGCACACTCGGAGAAATTTAATTCTTAGGCGATGCTGGATCGCAGCGAAGTCCCCGAGTGTGACGTTAAGTGCACACTCAGAGAAAGTTAATCCCTAGGCGATTCTGGATCGCAGCTAAGTCCCCGACAGTGACGTTAAGTGCACACTCGGAGGAAGTTCATACTTAGGCAATTCTGGACCGCAGCTAAGTCCTTGAGTGTGGCGCTAAGTGCACACTCGGAGGAAGTTCATACTTAGGCGATTCTGATCGCAGCTAAGTCCCCGAGTGTGATGTTAAGTGCACACTCGGAGAAAGTTCATACTTAGGCAATTCTGGATCGCAGTTAAGTCCCCGAGTGCGACGTTAAGTGCACACTCGGAGAAAGTTCATACTTAGGCGATTCTGGATCGCAGCTAAGTCCTCGAGTGTGGCGCTAAGTGCACACTCGGAGGAAGTTCATACTTAGGCGATTCTGGATCGCACCTAAGACCCCGAGTGTGATGTTAACTGCACGCTCGGAGAAAGTTCATACTTAGGCGATTCTGGATCACAGCTAAGTCCCCGAGTGTGACGTTAAGTGCACACTCGGAGAAAGTTCATACTTAGGCGATTCTGGATCGCAGCTAAGTCCCCGAGTGTGACGTTAAGTGCACACTCGGAGGAAGTTCATACTTAGGCGATTCTGGATGACAGCTAAGTCCCCGAGTGTGACGTTAAGTGCAAACTCGGAGAAAGTTCATACTTAGGCGATTCTGGATCGCAGCTAAGTCCCCGAGTGTGACGTTAAGTGCACACTCGGAGAAAGTTCATACTTAGGCGATTCTGGATCGCAGCTAAGTCCCCGAGTGTGACGTTAAGTGCACACTCGGAGAAAGTTCATACTTAGGCGATTCTGGATCGCAGCTAAGTCCCCGAGTGTGACGTTAAGTGCACACTTGGAGAAAGTTCATACTTAGGCGATTCTGGATCGCAGCTAAGTCCCCGAGTGTGACTTTAAGTGCACACTCGGAGCAAGTTCATACTTAGGAGATTCTGGATCGCAACTAAGTCCCCGAGTCTCACGTTAAGTGCACACTCGGAGAAAGTTCATACCTAGGCGATTCTGGATCGCAGCTAAGTCCCCGAGTTTGACGTTAAGTGCACACTCGGAGAAAGTTCATACTTAGGCGATTCTGGATCGCAGCTAAGTCCCCGAGTGTGAAGTTAAGTGCCCACTCGGAGAAAGTTCATACTTAGGAGATTCTGGATCGCAGCTAAGTCCCCAAGTGTGACGTTAAGTGCACACTCGGAGAAAGTTCATACTTAGGCGATTCTGGATCACAGCTAAGTCCCCGAGTGTGACGTTAAGTGCACACTCGGAGAAAGTCCATACTTAGGCGATTCTGGATCGCAACTAAGTCCCCGAGTGTGACGTTAAGTGCACTCTCGGAGAAAGTTCATACTTAGGCGATTCTCGATCGCAGCTAAGTCCCCGAGTGTGACGTTAAGTGCACACTCGGAGAAAGTTCATACTTAGGCGATTCTGGATCGCACCTAAGTCCCCAAGTGTGACGTTAAGTGCACACTCGGAGAAAGTTCATACTTAGGCGATTCTGGATCGTAGCTAAGTCCCCGAGTGTGATGTTAAGTGCACACTCGGAGAAAATTCATACTTAGGTGATTCTGGATCGTAGCTAAGTCCCCGAGTGTGACGTTAAGTGCACACTCGGAGAAAGTTCATACTTAGGCGATTCTGGATCGCAGCTAAGTCCCCGAGTGTGACGTTAAGTGCACACTCGGAGAAATTTCATACTTAGGCGATTCTGGATTGCAGCTAAGTCCCCGAGTGTGACGTTAAGTGCACACTCGGAGAAAGTTCATACTTAGGCGATTCTGGATCGCAGCTAAGTCCCCGAGTGTGACGTTAAGTGCACACTCGGAGAAAGTTCATACTTAGGCGATTCTGGATCGCAGCTAAGTTTTTTTTTGAGACCGGAGTATGCGACCGCGGAAGAACTTTGAACCTGCAAAAAACTCAATCTGCTTTATATTATTTCACCAATACTTGTTCTTTAGATTGCTTCAGTCGACGGTCACGTGTAGAAGCGCTTCAGGAGATCTCCGTTCCATGCTGGCGGCTCATCTATCTCCCTGTCGACGTTGTAGAGTCTGTATGCTCCATTGTTCAGCACCTTTGAGATGATGAAGGGTCCTTCCCAGGCAGGAGCCAACTTGTGAGGTCTTTGCTGATCCACTCGGAGCACCAGGTCGCCTGCTTGGAAAGTACGACTCCTGAAGTGTCGCGCGTGAAAACGCCACAGATTTTGTTGATAAATGGTTGAGCGAGTTAGTGCCATCTCGCTCTCCTCCTCTAGAAGGTCCACTATGTCTTGCCTTGCTTGTTCTGCTTCAGCTTCGGAGAAGAGTTCGACTCGTGGAGCATTGTGAAGTAAGTCACTCGGAAGGACTGCTTCTGCTTCGTAGACGAGGAAGAATGGTGATCGCCCTATAGATCTGTTCGGGGTTGTGCGAAGACCCCAAAGCATTGAAGGTAGCTCGGTGACCCAAGCGCCAGCGGCAAGTCCTATCTCTCGCATGAGTCGGGGCTTCAAACCTTGCAAAATAAGTCCGTTCGCCCGCTCTGCTTGTCCATTGGACTGCGGGTGCGCCACGGAAGCAAAGTCCACTCGGATACCTTGGCTTGTACATAAACCTTTGAATCTGTCCGAATCAAAGTTTGTCCCGTTGTCCCTGATTATGCTGTGAGGTACACCGAATCTGAAGATGATGTCCCTGACAAACTTAACGGCTGTTGAGGCGTCGAGCTTCTTGATGGGCTTGGCTTCGATCCATTTTGTGAACTTGTCGACTGCCACCAACAGATGTGTGTATCCACCTTGGCCTGTCTTGAATGGACCGACTGTATATAATCCCCACACTGCAAACGGCCACACAAGAGGGATCGTCTTCAACGCAGACGTCGGCTTGTGGGACTGATTGGAGTAGAACTGGCAGCCCTCACATCGGTCAACCATATCTTTAGCCATCTCGTTTGCCTGCAGCCAGAAGAAACCAGCCCTGAATGCCTTGGCGACGATTGCTCTCGAAGAGGCGTGACGACCGCAGGTCCCCGTGTGTATATCTTCCAGGATCAGCTGCCCCTCCTCTAGGGAGATGCATTGTTGGAGAATGCCTGAAATGCTCTCCCTGTACAATTGGCCATCAATGACAGTGAATGACTTCGACCTGCGGACAATCTGCCTGGCCTGGACTTCGTCTTCTGGTAGTTCCTGCCTCAGGATATATGCAATGATCGGCACAGTCCAATCGGGGATGACAGCAAGAATCTCCATGACCAAATCAACCACAACAGGTACATCGACTTCAGTCGGATCTGTTGAACTCTTTGGTTGTACTGGTTCCTCTGTAAAAGGATCTTCTTTGACTGAGGGAAGGTGGAAGTGCTCGAGGCAGACGTCACTCGGGACTGGTCTCCGAGTGGATCCGAGTTTTGCCAACTCATCCGCTGCTTGGTTCTTCAGTCTCGGAACATGCTGAAGTTCTAGACCTTCAAACTTCTTCTCAAGCTTCCTCACTGCATTGCAGTATGTGGTCATGGTGGAGTTCCTGACGTCCCACTCTTTCATCACTTGATTGACCACCAAATCCGAATCGCCGTAGACCATCAGGCGACGGACGCCGAGTGAGATGGCCATACGCAACCCGTAGAGGAGAGCTTCATACTCTGCCTCGTTGTTGGAGGAATTGAAGTGTATCTGTAGCACGTACTTGAGCTTGTCGCCCTTTGGCGATATGATCACAACGCCAACGCCGGAGCCATTCAACATCTTGGACCCATCGAAGAACATTGTCCAATGGGCCGAGTAGATGTGGGTCGGTTGTTGTTGTTCTACCCATTCTGCTATGAAGTCAGCCAGAGCTTGAGACTTAATCACTTTCTTGGCCTCGAACTTGATATCGCAGTACAACATCTCCATCGCCCACTTCGCCACTCGGCCTGACGCGTCTCGATTGTGGAGAATTTCCGACAATGGAGCATCAGAAACGACAGACACCGAGTGGTCTTGGAAATAATGGGCCACCTTCTTCGCAATCATGTAGATCCCGTAGATAAGCTTTTGATAGTGGGGATACCTCTGCTTGGAAGGAGTCAGGACTTCGGAGACGTAGTACACTGGCCGCTGAACTTTGTATGCTTTGCCTTCTTCTTCTCGTTCAACTGTAAGAACAGTACTGACGACTTGATTTGTAGCCGCAATGTACAGAAGAAGGGGCTCTTTACTGAGCGGAGCAGTAAGAACCGGCTGGGTGGAAAGTAGGACTTTGAGGTCGTCGAATGCGACTTGGGCTTCGTCTGTCCACTCAAAAGTATCTGATTTCTTCATGAGTCGGTACAGAGGAAGTGTTTTCTCGCCGAGTCGACTGATGAACCTGCTCAAAGCCGCTAGGCAACCTGTGAGCCGTTGAACATCGTGTATTCTGACCGGCCTCTCCATTCGGACGATGGTCCCGATCTTTTCGGGGTTGACATCGATCCCTCGTTCGGAAACGAAGAAACCGAGTAACTTTCCGCTGGAAACGCCGAATGAACATTTGGCGGGGCTGAGCTTGATATCGTACCTACGAAGGTTGGCGAATGTTTCTGCCAAGTCAGACAGCAGGTCGGAACCTTTGCGTGACTTGACTACGATATCATCCATATACGCCTCCACATTCCGACCGATCTGGTCGAGGAGACATTTTTGGATCATGCGCATAAAGGTAGCTCCTGCATTCTTCAAACCGAATGGCATAGTGATGTACCAGAAGCACCCGAATGGGGTGATGAAGGCTGTTTTTAACTCATAGGGACCATACAGACGGATCAGATGATAGCCCGAATAGGCATCAAGAAATGACAGACGCTCGCAACCCGCAGTCGAATCGACAATTTGATCTATGCGGGGGAGCGGAAAATGGTCTTTCGGGCAGACCTTATTGAGATGCTTGAAGTCGATGCACATTCGGAGCGACTTGTCCTTCTTGGGTACCATGACAACATTGGCGAGCCACTCGGAGTGGTGAACCTCGCGAATGAAGTTGGCTGCCAGCAGCTTGGCCACCTCCTCCCCGATTGCTTTCCTCTTGTGCGCGGCGGACCGGCGCAAGCGCTCTCGGACGGGCCGAGCGACGGGGTCCACATGCAGTCGGTGCTCAGCCAACTCCCTGGGTACACCTGGCATGTCAGAGGGTTTCCATGCGAAGATGTCCCAGTTCTCACGAAGGAATTGGGTGAGCTCGGCTTCCTATTTAGGATCGAGGGTGGTGGAGATGTTCGTCGGGGCAGCAGTGTCGTCCGTCGGGTGAATGCTGACCTTCTTCGTCTCTCCCGCCGTCTAGAATGCAGATTCAGAAGCTGGCTTCTTTGAGCGCATCAGGTCGGCGGGGTCGACTGTTTTCTTGTACTCGTCGATCTCGAGGACGGCCATCTGCTGGTCGGCGATTCTTGATCCCTGCTGTAGGCACTCTTCGGCTCGCTGTCAATTGCCTGTGATGGTGATCACGCCTTTCGGGCCTGGCATCTTCAGCTTCAAGTATACATAACCTGGACGGGCCATGAAACTCACATACGCTGGGCGGCCCAGAATTGCGTGGTAAGCGCTCTGGAAATCCACCACCTCAAACGTGAGCTTTTCCTTGCGAAAGTTCTTGTCGGAGCCGAAAAAGACGTCCAACGCGATCTAGCCGAGTGACTTGGCCTTCCGTCCAGGGACGACTCCATGGAACTGCATGCTGCTCTCGCTGAGTTTGGACATCGGGATGCCCATCCCCTTGAGAGTGTCGGCGTACATGATGTTCAAGCCACTGCCGCCGTCCATGAGGACTTTGCGCAGTCGAACTCCTTCCACTACCGGGTCGACGACCAGAGCCTGTCTTCCCGGGGTGGGTACATGTGCCGGATGATCCAACAGGTCGAACGTGATCGCAGTGTGAGACCATTTGAGGAACTTGGGGCTGACAGGGGTGGCCATGTTCACCTCCCTGTTCACCAGCTTCAGTCGACTCTTGCTCTCGACGTCAGCAAAAATCATGAGTGTCGCATGGACTTGGGGGAACAGATCCTCCTTGTCCTCCTCATCCTGTTCGTTGTCCTTTTCACTCGGTTGCCCTTCGCCGAACCCCTAGATTAGGAGGCGACACTGTCGAGTGGTATGCTTTGCATATATGGGGTTGCCCTCTTCATCCATCTTCGTATGAACCGGACATGGCTGGTCCAGGATGGGGTTATTGAACTGCTTCTTCTTGGGGGTGAACTGAGCCTTTCCTTTGCCCTTGAACTTGGCATTGGTTACGGCTGCGGCTTCTGCTTGCGGAGCAGTCGGAGCTTTCTGCTTCTGCTTCCGAGTGTTGCCTCCATCTCCATCAGCGACTGTTTTCTGCTTGCCGCTTCAGATGCGGTCTTCTTCTTTGCCATTAGCATAGCGCGTCGCTATTTCCATCATCTTGCTCATGGAGATGTCGCCTATTCGGCCGAATTTCACATACAGATCTCTGTACCGCACGCCTGCCTTGAAGGCGCAGACTGCTTGATGCTCGATGACGTTCTCCACCGTGTGGTAGAGAGTTGTCCAACGCTGGATGAAGTCTCGCAGGGGCTCATTCTTCTTCTGGACGCAGTGCTGGAGCTCCACGAGGCCAGCAGGGCGCTTGCACGTCCCTTGGAAGGTCCTCATGAACACCCGGGTCAGATCTGCCCAGCTGTAGATGCTTGAGGGGGCCAACTGGTTCAGCCACGCTCGAGCCGAGCCGTCGAGCATCAGAGGGAGGTGCTTCATGGCGACATGGTCATCCCCTCCTCTGATCTGGATTGCCACTCGGTAGTCATCCATCCACGTTTCTCGCTTGGACTCTCCTGTAAACTTGCTGATTCCCGTCGCCAATCTGAAGTTTAGCGGGATGTCAGCCGAATGGATGGCTCGACTGAAAACTCGGGACCAGACACATTGGTCCTGCTTCCGCTCGGACGGTCCATATCATAACCCTCGCGGTGGGCTCGGCCCCTGTCGACCCTTCCCTGAGCGATACGCCCTCTTGCGTCAGGCCTTGGGTCGTAAGTGTCACCGATTGAACACCGATCATCATGATGTCGGGGCCCGTAGGGCCCACCCCGCGTGGGGTGCGTGAACGGCAGCGATCTTCGTGATTTATGGAACGGCTTCCTCCTCTGTGCCGCTGATGGGAACCAGGGCTGTGAATCGGCCGATGCGTATTCGCATGAACGGAACTATTGTGGATCCTGTTATGCGACTAGGAGACTACCGAATTCTGCTGCTGCGCCGTGTGCAACAGGGCTCGGATCTGCTCGATTCCCCTACCAGCCTCTGAATCAGTCGGCTGGAGGGAATCGGCTATCTTGGCAGCTGCAGCCAAGTTGAGGAGGGGTGTGCGGAACAACTCCATGTTGCTCCGCCGAGTGTGTCGACTGGCAGAACGGCGAGGCAGACGACGGCGCCGGACGTTTCGCCGATCTCGTGCTCGTTCCGGCCAGCTTGACGGGGATCTTCATGGGAGTTGGCCATGTGTACTTCGGCTGCAGGCCCGCGACCCACGTATTCGGAAGGAAACTCAGTCGGAACCGAGCCCGAGTGCAGGGACAGCGGGGCAACCACAACAGACTCTAGAACTGCCACTTGTGACGACGCGTTCTGGCGCACGTGGGCGTGTTGCACCCAACGCTGAAGTCACGGACGGCGGGACCGCTTGCTGCGGCGCGTGACGGCGGTGTAGGTCGACACCGGAGCCGAGTGTTGGAGAAGAAGAATGTCGCGGGCGCCGTCACGGAAGTGCGTAGCCCCACGACGGGGAAGCGCCTCGACGTCGAGAGGAGCATCCCGAAGCCACGCCGAATCGTCGATGATGAAGGAGAGAGCGCCGAAGAAGATCCGGTGACCCATGCACGAACCTCCACTGGACGACATGACGAAAGGAAGTAGTCGCAAACTCGCCGAAAGTCGCTTAGACGCCTGCTCCAAGGTGGGCGCCAACTGTCGTGGGTATAAGCCTGACAGTAGATGTGTAGGGTACGAAAAGGATGGGCAGAGCCTTAGCTACGGCGAGGTTGTATGAGTTCAGGCCCCTCTGCGGTGGAGGTAATAGCCCTACGTCTCAGTGCTCAGGGAGCTTCTTGTCGAGTGGAAATATGGAATACAATGAGTTGCTAACCCCTCTACCAGTGGGGGAGGGTGGCTTATATAGAGTGCGCTACCCTCCACAACGGTTCCGGTACAGGGGTGGAGTCGTGGTGATTGAATGCATACGTTACAGGTAACGTACGCCCTAAATGCTAATAAATGCACCTGGAAACGTACGACCGTTTCCCTCCTGGGGAGTTACGATGTACCGAGTGGTATCCAGTCGGTTAGCTTGATATCCTCCGAATGCTAGTCTCCGACTGGATGATCGAGGACCTGTTACCGACTGGATGATGGGGACTCCTTAATTCAGTCGGAGCTGACTAAGGGCCTTGTCTTTTGTGAGGGGTAGTCCTTGGGTAGGACCTACAGGGCAGGCCTATGACCCTACCCTAGGACTATAACCCCATCATTGATAATGTTAGGTTATCACGTTATGGGGGAGTAATATTCTATCTGCATATTACAAGCCTGGAAAATGTGTATATTTGAGGTATTGCCACTTAGTGTTGATATTATAAATTATCTTGTCCCTAGGTGGCATGTTAGCTCTAGAAGTGCCATTTGCTTGCATTTTAGGACTAAAGATGATGGTGGATATTTTTGCAATCTACCAATGGAAATTGTTTCCAAATACTTCTTGTTCTTTGACAATTGGTATTCCCTTCATGTGGTAGAAATTGCTAATCATCTTTACATTGGATTTTATGTATCGTTTGTCTTCCTTGCCTCTTGTGGATTGGTTTGAACATGTCTTGTGTTTCTACAGATATAGAGAAAGTGATGATACCATCTTGTGCATTTGTATTCAAATGGAAATACTATATAATGCACATCCCTTGGGGGAGCTATCCTATTTTCTATGGAACACGCTCTTTGTACGTCTACCATAAAATCTTTTGATCCCCATCAAGTGTGTGTTTATGGGAGGAAAGTCTTGCTCTTTATGATGCTTTTGCCATCATGAAAATGTGTACAGGGTTTGGTTTGTTTGGAACGTAGCTCTTGTGGAAACTAGATACCTCGTGTTTGTTTTCCTTCAATTGGTATCTTGTTTCCTTTTGTCCGGCATGTGTCAATGGATATTATTCTTTGATGTATCTTTTAATTGGTATCCTTCAAGTTATAATTTTTGTTTGGTATTTTACTGTCACTTGATACCTTGTCTTTTGGTTTCTTATCAACTACGTGTTGATTTGATTTTTGAGTGCCTTGAGCATGCATATTTACTATATACATATAGTTTCTTTTGCATGCTTTCTTTCCTTGACCCGATATATAGGGGAAACTCCACCTTGTCATGATTTAACCAAATTGTGCATGAAATTCAATTTCATATCTATATGCACATATTTATGTGGAGTTTGTCCTATGGATTGTTGGTTTTCTAACTCTTTGGTCCCAATGAGTTTGGGCACCATTTCGTTTGTTTTGTTGTTCTAGGAACAATTGGAGAGGCATTGGATTCTCGGCTCACCTACAAGGAAGGTTTTAACACCATGTGCTTATTGGAGACAAGTTAGGATGATCAACGAACAACTAGCTACTACATCAGTCCAGTGCTATCTCGGTAACAAGTATCTACTTCATGCATACATTTCTTGCATTCAACCTTTCGTAGGTTGCATCATGGCATGAATTTCTTGATTCGTTCTTTTGGTACTTGTTTCCTTCCTCAAAGCATCCGAGCGATGATGTCTTATTGCTAGTTGGTATGTCTTTGATGTTCATAAGTTGGAAGTTCATATTGTACAATAAGAAAATATTTGGCCATGTTCTATGCTTTCAAGCAAAGATCTTATTGGTATATTTATGACTTCCATTTGGATATCTTGTTTGTTCCTTATTGTCACCATTTCGTGTGTACATCTTTCTTTGTGGATATATATTATCATGATTTTCTTCTACCTAGAATCTTTTACACATGAGAGAAGTTACATCTCTAGTTCATATCCTCTTGTCTTTCACGTCCACCATTGCATTTCCTTTTTCAGTTTTTGGTGGCTTCATGGAAGGATTTGTCTTGAGTGCGGATCTTTTATCCTTGCATCTTGATGCACTCGTTGGCGGTGAAGATTATTTTTCCTCATACCTGTCTTGACAAGGGTGTTGACATTTTGGTTGGCATCCCTTCTCTTGACAAGGTTATTATTTCCTTTCTTCACCATGGGTTGACACAAGCGTTGGTTCTCAATTTGTTTATTAGTAAGCTTGTGAAACTATTTGCTAGTAGTGTGTGTGTGGGAAGGATATGTCTTGCACTTTGTTCTTATTTCTTCAAGACTATATTGATGAGCAATGCTCATCCTCACCTTAGTCTTCTCAAGTGCTTTGCCATGACTCACACACATCATTCTGGTTGTGCCTACTCTTAAGTTGCCTCTTTTACATGTTGCTCAACCATATGTTTTGTGCAAGTGATATACTTATTGTATCATCTATTTTCTTGCACTTTTTGTGTGCTTTTAATAATTTTGGGGTATCAACGATCCTATTTTGTGCACTTGTATCCAATACAAAAAAATTCTTAGTAGTGCACAAATCATGGGGAGCTTCTCTAGTTTTGATAAACTACACTATTGTCCTTATCATAATATCTTTTATTCATGTGGTTCGAAGGAACATATGATTGCTTGTTCCTATTGGTATCTTTTGATTGTGTGCTTCTCTCGTTTGTATGTCTTTCTGACATACGATCCTTCTTGCAATCTTTGGGTCCTCGATATAGTGCGTTTTCCTCCAAAGTTTATCATTGTATTTGTGTATTTCTTTTCACTATTGTTGAAAAGTACACACTTTTTGGAGGACCACCTACTATACTGGTTTTCTAAACTTTTTATCCATTTTGGCAATCGATGCCAATGGGGGAGAAGTCTAGAGAGTTTAATTTGGTGATGCATCAAGGGTTTTGCTTTTATTGCTCAAGCATTTATATCTTGTACGCATGCATTATAGCTTTGTATGTGTGCGCTTGGTTATGCTTATTTCCTTATATAAACTCCCTTGTACTGATTGTCATTAATTACCAAAATGAGGGAGACTGTTAGAGCATATTTCTCCATATGTGGTTTTGGTAATTGATGACAATCCCTATGGACTAATGGTTGCCTTAAGTTATATTCGAAGGATTTGTCCATAGGCACTTCTTGAACTCCATCTGTTGGTGTCAAGGAGTTTATATGATGACCAAGGTGGTATTCAAGGTATTATCCAAAGATTGGCCATAAAGACACAAGGTTGATCAAGACTAAGCAAAGAGTAAATCAAGATGATCAACACACAAGGTTTACAAGATGTACCGAGAGGGATCAAGTGATCCCATGGTATGGTAACCATTGTCCATACGGCTTTTGTGTACTAACCCATGGTCCTTGTGAGAGTTCTGTGTGGGGTTAGGTGTGTCTCCATGGGTTTGCGTCAAGAGGAAGATCCCATTCAACCTATGAAGGATGACGTCAAGTGGTGAACGTCATCAAGATTGCGGTGTGCAAGTTCAAGTGGAGCATCATGAAGATATCATGCTTGAAGCTTTCCATCCCTTATGGTGGCAATGGACTTGTGAAGATGTGTTGAAGAGTGGCTCATCCATAGTGAGTATGGGGGAGCAATCAACTAGTCTTCATCAAACCAAGGTAATCAAGAAAGGTGGTCCATCTTGAGGAAGCCAAGATCATCATCATCTAGCTCAAGAGTACTAGGTGCAAGGTATAGGTTTGCCCTTGATAGGTTTTATGTTTTAGGATAGATTGACGTACTGTCAAGGGCGGATGTCAAGTGAGTAGCTTGATCGTATCGTCCGTTGAGAGCTCAAACCATTTGCATCCTTACAACGTATTTCTTGGTTCTTGTTTGGGGGTTCTCTTTGTGAGTTTTAGAGCTTATGGTCATCTTCATGACAAGCTCGAGTTCATCGAAAACGGAGTCCATATGCATCTTCTATGATGTTTTCGATGTTGGAAGTTTTTGCCGGTTCTTCATTCATAGATGTCTCACTTCTCTATATCATTGGCATTTTCTAAATTCATGTTCTAAATAGTTTATGTTGCCGTTGGATAGGTCTTGTCGTTGTCAATTCAACAATCTTGAGTTTGCTCGATTCAGAGTTGGTATGCAAAAGTTAGAGAAGTTTCAGTATCCAGCGGTAGTACTGCTCATGGTGCCAGCTGTAGTACCGCCCTCGGGGCGGTAGTAATTTTTTACTACCGCTCCCGTGCGGTAGTACCGCTCCCTCGGACGTTCTGGTAGTGGTAGTACCGCTCCAATCGGGCTCTGAGTGGGGGTAACGGTTGGATTCGTTCCCCGACTATATAAAGGAGGTCTTCTTCCCCATTGGACCTTATCTATCCGTTGAGATCATGTTATTTCCCCATTGTTGACCTTCTTATAGCTTACTAATACTCAGTCCCTCCAATGATTCTTGCTAGTTCTTGAGGGAAAAGAGAGAGGAAATCTAGATCCACATCTCCACCAATCACTTTCTCCTCTATGTGAGGGGAACCACTTGGATCTTGACCTTGGAGTTCTTTGTGAGCTCCTTGTTCTTCCTCTCATATTTCTCCATAGCTTTTGTTGTCGTGGACGGATTTGAGTGTGCGGGACTTGAGCACTTCGTGTCTTCTTGCCATTGCATTAGTTGCATCGATTTGAGTTCTCCACGGTGATACGTGGAAGTGAGAAGTTGAGAAGCTTATCACCCTTGGGTACTTGGTGCCCCTAGAAGCTTGGTGGTGCCTCGGAGCTCAATCATTGTGTTGTAAATCTCCGGGCAAGCATCCGGGTCTCCAATTAAGTTGTGGAGATTGCCCCGAGCATTTGTGGTCACCTCGAGGCCATATGCCATTGTGGTGAAGCTTCGTGGTGTTGTTGGGAGCCTCCAATTAAGTTGTGGAGATTTCCCCAAGCTTGTTTGCACGGGTTCGGTGACTGCCCTCAAGGGTCCCTTAGTGGAATCACGGCATCTTGCATTGTGTGAGGGTGTGAGGAGATTAAAGTGGCCTTAGTGGCATCTTGGGGAGCATTGTGCCTCCACACCGCTCCAAACGGAGATTAACATCCGCAAGGATGTGAACTTCGGGATACATCGTCATCTCCCCGTGCCTGGGTTATCTCTTACCCGAACCCTTTAATTATGCACTTTACTTTGTGATAGCCACATTGTTACTTGTCATATATCTTGCTATCACTTAGTTGTTTATCTTTCTTAGCATAAGTTGTTGCTGCACATAGGTGAGCCTAGTTGTTTTAGGTTTTGTGCTTGACAAATTAAACCTTAGTTTTATTCCGCATTTGTTCAAGCCTAAACCGTAATTATATTAAAGCGCCTATTCACCCCCCCTCTAGGTGACATCCACGTCGTTTCAGCAAGGAGATCTCCTACTATGTGAAGATCTACCTTGAGTGAGGCTAGTCCTTCATGGACGTAAGCCATTATGGAATAGACAAGGTTGCTTCTCCGTGGACCCTTCGTGGGTTGAGCCGTCCGTGGACACACGTGGTCGTTACGGTCTATGGGTTGAAGTCTCCATCAACGTTAACGTATGATACCACCACCTATCGGAACCACGCCAAAAATATCCGTGTCAATCTTTGCATGTGTAGGGAGTGCTTGACTTGCTACAATTGCTAAAACTTTCCCACAATTCAAATTGGGAAAAGGCTAAATTTTTATTTGGTCAAGTAGTCTAATCACCCCCCCTCTAGACATACTTCAGATCCTACAGAATGCTAGATGCATTCATATAGAATCATATTGTTTAGCTGTTTCTCATATCGACTGGTAAGTAAATAAAAGTTGGATGTTTTTCATTATTAGAGCAATCTCTTAGTGAGGAAAGGATGATGGAGACAATGATTACCCCACAAGTTAGAGTGAGATTCCGGGCGAAAAATAAAGAAAAAAAGAGAAAAAAGAAGAAGAAAAAGAAAGAAAGAGAAAAAGGAAATAAAAAAAAGAAAAAAGAAAAAATGAGAGAAAAGGGAGAAGGGAGAGTGCTACTACCTCCTTTTCCACACTTGTGGTTCAAAGTACCACCATGTTTTCATATAGAGAGTTTCATGTTTTGTCATTTTCATATGGTAGTTGGAATTTTTCATTATAGAACTTGGCTTGTATTTTCTGATGACTGGCTTCCTCAAATGCCCGAGGTCTTCATGATCATGCAAGTTGGATGCACACCCACTTAGCTTCAGCCGAGCTTTCATACACTTAAATATCTAGTCCATCCATTGCATGGCAATACCTACTCCTCGCATTGATATCGATATAGGGGCATCTCCATAGCTGTTGATTCGCCTAGTTGATGCGAGACTTTCTTCTCCAACTTTACCCCTTTGAAACCTACCGCCATACTCTACTCCACATATACGATATGTCCATGGTTCACACTCATCAATTGAGTGAGGTATAAAATGTTGAAGCGCATTAAAAAGTATGATCCAATTTCTTAGCTTAGCACCATGGTGCTTGACATTTGTATTTATGTGGCGAAGACGGACCCATCCCATGCTAATATGACAAAATGTATGGGCCTAAACGTTCTTTAAGGATCGTACATTTTGAAAGAAGTTGATTGTGTTACTTATGTTTATGGATATTACTATCTTAATGTTTGTTGATTCATTGTTTCTCAATGATCAGACCTGAAAAAGATTACATGCTTGTGTAGCATGTCACATAAAAAATCTTTTTTTATCATTTACCTACTTGAGGACGAGCTGAAATTAAGCTTGGGCATGCTGATACGTCTCGAATGTATCTATAACTTTGGATTGTTCCATGCTATTATATTACCATTCTGGGATAGTTTTTAAGCATTTACTTGCTGTTTTATATTATTTTTTAGCCCTAACCTATTAACCCATTAATAAGTGCGAGTTGCTGTTTTCTGCATGTTTTTGGCCTTTCAGGAATACTGTACCGAACGAAGTCCAAATACGCAGAAACTTTTTCATGATTTTCTCGATAAAAATAAGACCTCTAAACTTCAGAGGAAGACCCGAGTGCACACGAGGTGCCCCCAAGCCAACAGGGCATGCCCAAGGGGGGGGTGGCTGCGCCTTGATGGCTTGGGGCAACCTCGTAGATCTGCCGGTTCTATTCTCTGGCCTATAAATTCACATATATTCCAAAAACCCTAGGGAGCCTCCCGAAACACTTTTTCTGTTGCCTTAAGTCTGTGTTCCGCCATCTGGAGCCCTATTCCGGTGCCCTTTTCGAAGGCGATTGATCATGGAGGGCCTCTACATCAACCTTGCTCCTCCCATGGTTATGCATATGTAGTTCTACGGGTCCATAGTTAGTACCTAGATGAGAATCTGTCTCTCTCTATGTTCTTCATTGCCAAGATCAGTGTGATTCCCACAGTGATCTATCTTATGTAATCACTTTTTGAAGTGTGTTTGTTGGGATCCGATGAAATATGGGTTTATGTTTAGATTATTCATGAATAAATATTTGCGTCTTCTCTGAATTCTTATATTCATGTTTTTATAAATTTCTAATTCTACCCGATCTACCGGTTTGGTTTGGCCAATTAGATTGATTTATATTCAATGGGAGAGGTGCGTTGTAGCTGGTTCATTCTTGCGGTGTTATATCGAAGTGATAGAATGGGACCAGACATGTATTCGTGTTGCTTCCATTAAGGATAAAAGGACATAGTTCATTCAAAATAATTTGCTTTACTTTGCCTACATCATGTCATGTCGCGGACCGGGGGTATCTAGGCATGTGTGCTTGCAGGCCTACGCGCTACTCATGTCGCGGACCAAACATGATCCATCTTCGTACCTCAGGACTAAGGCCCCCGCGAGGTGGACTTGTACAGACGACATCAGGCATCGCACCAAGCCCCGCTTTGCGACGAGGCCTGCCGGGACTGCCCCCGAGGCCTCGCGGGGCGGACCGGCCGAGAGTGGCCCTACACGGCGATCGGCCCATGCAGTGTCACGTGGGTGACACGCACTGCGCCAGGCGGCACGAGGAGGCGTGCCAGCGGGCTCATATGAGGAGGCTTTCCCCTTTGGTTCTAAGAGAGCAGGGCCACCTCTAGTTCCCAAAGTGGTACCTAAAGTCTTTCCTATTTGGTGCAAGAAGACCAGAATAGGAGGATCGCCAAAATAGGGCGTTATCCCCGAGCTCACCGATGCGACACGACATGAAGCTTTTGAAGGCGGAGACCGCTTTTGCCATGATAGCCTACGATCCTGTCCCCCTTCAAACTAACCTTGTGGCAAACCATCTTGCCTGGTTTTTGGGGGGAAGAGGACCAGTGCCAGTATAAAGGAGGACATGCCGCAACCAGGGAGAGGAGAGTTATGTTGAAATCTTTTTGACACCAAACCAATCAATACAAGAAAGAGTAGGGTATTACACCGCGAGGTGGCCTGACCCAGGGTAAACGTCCGTGTCTGCTGCCCCTCTCCCTTAGCTCGATTGCACCGGAGCGTTGCCGCTAGATAGCGTAGTAGAGCGGCGCTGAAGAACTTCTGCACCCCAGAGTTCGAACCTCCTAGGGTCCCCAGAGCATTTAATCCAACATTTGGCGCGCCGGGTAGGGGTGCGCTATGGTTCTTCGACTTCATCCCAGCTCCAGCTCCGCCCACTCGATGGTTGACGCCCGTCATGTTCATGCTGAGTGGCGGGCAGCCCACATTGCCTAGATAGGGCCGGTTGGCTACAACTGCGACGGGACGCGCCACTCCATCTGCGAGACGGTTGGCGCCACCGTCGACCCAGTTGGCCTCGAGCAACAATAATCCTCTGTGCAGCAGGACGATCGCACCGCCACGGATTCCTCCTCGCACGCCTGCGCTGAGCACGTGAACGTGCGAGCTATGCTGCTTAGGGAGTGAGAGCTAATTCGCTACCGCATGCCGAATGCCGGCTACGATGCCTGACCGGGCCGCATCACCAAGCTCGTCACAGCCATCGGAGAAGCCCCGAACCATCCCGCTTACTTCGCTCTCCTCCGTCTCGGGTGTTGGACGAGGCTCATAGGGATCCCCTGCCACCTCCCTTGTGCAACGACGCGGTCGAGCCCCCGCGTGACGCGCGCCCTCTCGACTAACACGATGGAGCCCCTCCACGGGACAAAGGTGAGGCCAGCTCCTAGGTTGTGTGCCGCCCACCGCCGGACAAGCTCGAGATCCTTGAGAAGTAATGCATGTGCTAGTACCAGATCGTCCAAGAGGTCACAGTGGCCGAGCGCTAGCACAGGGCTACGCTCACTCGCGATGTTCTCTCCGCCGACATGGGCTGTCGTGCCTTCACCCGCGAGCTATGCCACATGGTTTGGCTCGTCAGTTTCAAGCCCGAGCTGCCACCATGCTATGATGGCATCCCCTACCCCGCGGAGTTCCTCCGCTTCTACGCCCTTAGCATCGAGGTAGCTGGCGGTGAAGACAAGGTTATGGCTAACTGGTTCCCTATTGTCAGAACCTATCTTATGAGGGATGATAGACTACTCATATCAATATGGAATTCCTTCTTTTCCAGGAGCCAATTCCAACAGAACTCCTGGGTTAAGCGTGCTCAGCGACAAAGTGCACGAAAAAGACTAGCTTTGATAGGCGTTCAGGATCATTCATTTGATCATCAGTAGTTCATGTCCACTATGCGTAGATCATCCCCCCTCTTATTATTGTACTCATAAGTTAGCCACCTCAAATAAATGCTTAGTCGCTTGCTGCAGCCTCACCACTTAACCATACCTCACCCATTAAGCTTTGCTAGTATTGATACCTTTGGAAATGAGATTGCTCAGTCCCCTCTGGCTCACACATTACTACAACACCAGTTGCGCGTACATGTAAAGTGATATTATGATGTGAGTGTGGTGATTGTGCTTTTGGAGTTTCTTCTTCTTTGCCGACAACCTGGGATAGCAAGGATGGACGTCCTTCTTTTATAGTTTGTTTTCGTCCATAGACTCACCCTTCTCTTCTTCATGATGACTGGATATTGCTGTATTGATGTGATCTTGATGTAGCTTGTGGTGAGTGTAAGCCAACTCCTTATACTCATCATTTCAGTACATGTACTTGTAACGATATCCATTCTTGCGAAACTTCGAGATGCGCTTTTATCCTTGTCAAGGCCCTCGCGCCAAAATAAGGATGGGGCCGTATCTTGGACGTTACAAGTTGGTATCAGAGCCGAACCTCGCGGTTACACGGATGTTTGCGGACATGTGTGCGGTCATGTTGTACATGATGTTTGTGACCCGTTGTCGGTGCACTTAAGAATGGGGTCCCTAGTGCCCCATACTTGTGCATGGGCGCAAAGAGCTCCTGACGGCAAGTCATGGCAGGATCCAGACAAGATGTACCCCAGAGTTTACCAAGGCCCCGGCAAGCCTGCCTTGCCAGGAAGATAACCAAGGCCACGCCCGTTTTGTGGGCGTGATGAACTCACCAAGCACAAACTCTCGGCAAGCCCCCTTTGCCGGGACGACAACCAAAGCCGCCCCGGCAAGCTTCCTTGCCGGGATGAAGACCCAAGGCCGAGGCAATCTCCCTTGCCTGGATGACGTGCTAGGAACTGGAGGGTAGCCGCCCTTGCCAAAGTGCCGCCGCCACCAAGTTCCAGCGCATTCCGCATGCGCCAGCGCAGGGGTCCAAGTGTCGAAATGCCTGGACACGTGTCTTCACCAGCACATTGCTGACAACGACAAGACGTTCATTTAATGCACCTGACAGCGATAGATGGATAAGCATCGCTCTAGGTTCACTATAACTTCTCGTGAACCTAGCACCGAGCACTGTAGGTGACCCCTTTTCCTATAAAAGGAGGCCCTTAGCTCATTCACAAGGGGTTAGACTCTTTGAACATTGCCCATAAGAAGGTTATCATCAATCAGTGTAACAAACAACAGAACACTTAATACGATCAGACAAGCAGGACGTAGGGTTTTACGCGTAAGCGTCCCGAACCTGGGTAAAAAGGCTTGCCGGGCGTTGATCGTTAGCACTGCTCTTGACGTCATCTTTCCGTGCCCTACGATCACAAGGGTTTCATGTTGATTCCCATAGGTCTAGACCTAGCATTGCCGACATCTTCGGCGCGCCAGGTAGGGGGTGCGGAGTTGTGCGTGAATTAGAGAAAACTCAACACCGGATCCATCAAAGTTTGGGCGCTAGGCCGCGTTACCCCGGAAACGGGGTACCGCGGCGGGCGCTCAGTTCTGCTATGGCTTCCCAAGGCCTGCACGAGCGCATTGCTACACGCGTGTGCGGTGCAGGGAGGCGGAGGCTCCAAGAGCAGCATCGGCAAGACGATGCGTCTCTCGGGGGCCAACGCGGAGCTGTCGAGGGTGTGTGTGGGTGCTTCATAGAGGCCCCGATGCATACTCCGGCGGACGCACCTCCGTAGAGCGATGCATAGTCGTTGAGGATGCACCACACGGTCCTGAAGCCCCAGAGCACGCTCCAGTCTGAGAGTTGCGCCCTTGAGAGCGTCGCATCATCTCCCAAAGACGCGCTCGAGGGCTCCGCAAGCACAACCTAGCAAGATAAAAGCAAAGGGGTTACACCCTGGCCGACTTTTTCTCCAAACGACGGTCAAGGACCGTCGACAAGAAGACTTTGCTGAAGGAAAAAGCCGCCGGGAGCGGTGATTCCCTGCTTGCCGAGGGCTCCAACACCTTGGCAAAAGAAACAGACGCCCTGCAGCCGCGGCGTGAGCAGATAAGTTTTTAAGTTTAAGATTCAGATCTGAAGTAGATATATTCTTTGCTTCCCCTTTGAAAGTTTCCAATCTTTGTGTCTGGAGTTTGCGTATACTGGGACCTTCCCAAAGATCAGTGCACCTTGTCTTTGTTTCGAACTCGTTCAAACGACCTGAATGGCCACAGAGCGCCTTAAAACAGTTGTGAACCTGATCAACAGAGCAAGCGGTTATGTAGCACCGATTTCATCTCAAGCTGCGCTTGGCAATTTCCATGGTTGCACTGAACGCGGCAAGGAGCCTTGCCGGTAGTTGCCGGCAAGCTCCCATATTATGCAAAAATGAATCATACAAAGAACGGAATCAGAAGAGGGGAAACTAGTCTTTTCGTTCATCTGAATGGATACATTTGACTTTGCTTACATAGCAACGTTATCCTAACCTAAAGGCTTTGTCTTTTGACGAGGATCTGCCTACGCGGAGGAGCGAAGTTCAAAAAGACAAGGCGTCGATGCGGGCCCCGACAAGGAGAGGGAGAGGCATGAGCGGGCGCCGGTGGCAAGGCCAGTAGTCAGTCGGGGCTCGGGGGATCGTAATCCGACTTGACCCCCCGGGCTCCCGACCTGCTAGGAGCGCCGCAGCCGCCGCTGTCCCCCTCATCACCGTCGCTCGAAGTAGATCTCTCAATGCCACTCGAGCGACCTTCGCAGCAGTCGAGAAGCACACATGGGGGCCCCTAAAGAAAAATGGAAGGCCGCCACAGAATCAATCCCCGGGGAAGGCGGAGGCGTTGGAGTAGCGCTCCGCCTCCCCCGGCCTCGACCTCTGTGGCGACCACGGCCCTCGCCCTTCCTCTGCCATGGGCGATCCGGTCGTCTTCAACCGTGGAAACCCCAGAAGTTCTGGCATGATCCGAATGGGATCCCCTCACCGCCCTGGCGGCCGATGGTGGCCGACCTCGTCCCCTAACCATGGTTAGGGGCGAGCGCCACCTACAGACGGGAGAAGATTCTGAAGGCCAAGATCGAGGAGTTGGTGGATCCAGAGGGAGTTGAGTGAGAAAAACCCCTTGCAAAGCCTCCCAATTTATACGACGGGGCGCAGGGGCTAGCCTCCCTTGCTCCAGAAGCCACCACCCCTCGCGCCCAATCGCTCGAGCTCACGGGCGAACAGAGAACTGCCCTGATGCGCCAATGCATGCACGGGCGGGCCCAGCCACTACTGCGCCTTTCAAGGCCTCGTCTTCCACCTGTCCATCCATAACTGTGCATGTTACGCGCGTGGCAGAGGCGTTTTAGGAGGCGGAGTGGCCACTCCGTGCAGGACCTCCCACTTCGCGCATCTGATGCGCGACATGGGGAAAAGCACCCGCCAGGAGATCCAGCCACGAAGGCACGTGCACCTCTCTGGGCCTGGCCCAACAATGCTTCGCGCGCGTGTGTGGCCCAGGCCCCAGGGCTCCTGTCGGTGCACTAAAGACTAGGGTCCCTAGTGCCCCAGACTTGTGCATGGGCGCAAAGAGCTTCTGATGGCACGACATGGCAGGATCGAGACAAGATGCACCCCCAAGTTTACCAAGGCAACGACAAGCCTGCCTTGCCAGGAAGATAACCAAGGCCACACCCGTTTACTGGGCAAAACCTCAGCAAGCCCTCCTTTGTCGGGACGACAATCGAAGCCCCCCCCCCCCAGCAAGCTTCCTTGCTGGGACAAAGACCCAAGGCCCCGGCAAGCTCCCTTGCCGGGATGACGGGCTATGCACTCGAGGCCAACCGCCCTTGCCACAGTGCCACCGCCCCCAAGTTCAAGCGCATTCCGCATGCGCCAGCGCAGGGGTCCAGGTGTCGAAACGCCTGGACACGTGTCTTTACCAGCACATTGCTCACAACGACAAGACGTGCATTTTATGCACCTGACAGCGGTAGATGGATAAGAACCACTCTAGGCTCACTGTAACTTCTCGTGAACCTACCACTGAGCACTGTAGGTGACTCCTTTGCCTATAAAAGGAGGCCCTTAGCTCATTCACAAGGGGTTAGACTCTTTGAAAATTGGCCAGAAGACGGTTATCATCAATCAATGTAACGAACAACAGAACGCTTAATACGATCTGACAAGCAGGATGTAGGGTTTTACGCGTAAGCGGCCTGAACCTGGGTAAAAAGGCTTGTCGGGCGTTGATCGTTAGCTCTGCTCTTGACGTCATCTTTCCCCACCCTACGATCACAAGGGTTTCATGTTGATTCCCATAGGTGTCGACCTAGCATCACCGTCACCCGTCGTGGCACAGGGCATGGCACATGTACTGGGCTAGATTCATAGACGTTTATGCTAAAAGGGAATGCTCCTATGGCACGACGGGGACGTCGGTACCTCTGAGTGGTGGTGTATGTGATAGCCTGACTTATTAGGGATGATAGACTACTCATATCAATAAGGAATTCCTTCTTTTCCGGGAGCCCATCCGAACAGAACTCCTAGGTTAGACGTGCTCGGCTTGGAGTAGTTCTAGGATGGGTGTCCGACCAGGAAGTTGATCCCGGGTGCGCATGAGTGACGAGAAAGTGCGTAGAAAAGACTAGTATTGATATGTGGTCAAAGTCTAGATCCCGCCAGGAGTAATGATCGTCGGCGGGTGTGTTCGGGGCATTACACCTATGTCCCTCAAGGATGGCCCACGCTCGTGGCTCATGAACCAACCCTAGGAGTCGATCTCCCCGTGGAGCGAGCTATGTGAGCAATTCGTCACCAACTTCAAGGGCACGCACAATCGCACCCTCTCCATCAATAACCTACGACATATGAAACAACGCCCGGAGGAGACCCTGTGCAAGTACATCGAGTGCTACAGCTAGGTGCACAACAAGATTCTGCATGCCTCAGACGTAGCAATCATCATGGCCTTCTCTAATCGTATCAAGGATGTCCGGATATGCGAGAAGCTTGGCATAAACGATAGTTTGAGCAACACCCTGGAACTGTTCAACATCATCGACAAGTGTGCCATGGCTGAAGAAGGCATGTTCATCCGCGACAACCCCGGCGCGGTACCCGATGATGGCAAGGCAAAGACCAAGGCGCTGAAGCGCAAGGGTCCCATAGTGCTCGCGGTGGATCCTAAACCGAAGCGCGAACGCGACCATGACATCCATGAAAAGGACCGCCGCCTGCTCTGTGCCTTCCACAACATACGCACTCACATCATTGAAGACTGCCAGGAGCTCAGATCCCTCCACGACGAGCGTGCCACTTGGCACCGGGATCGCAATGAGCGCAGTGTCGGACAGGGTGGTCGTCGCGGAGGTGTCAAGTGGGATTGCTGCAATGGCAAACCTTGTCAGGTTTGGCATGAGCAACCTTGCGAGGACGCATGGCGTGACCGCCCTCGTAAGGACGCCTGGGGTGAACAACATTGCGAGGCACGCCCCTAGGACAACACGACTCTACCGCCAACCCCGCCCCCGCCCAGGAGGGTCAACAATAACAGGCATCAAGAGGAGGCTGAGGTCTACAAGGAGCCCCGTGCGGTAGCCTGCATCCTATTCAAGAAGTTTTCTCGGGAGGTGAATGATGCCCTCCCGAAGCCTGAAGCCGCGCGCCCGCTCAACTGGTCATAGTTGTTGGGCAACGGTGCATGGGAAACAAAAAATTTATGACGCTCATCAATATCAATCTATGAGCCTAAAATCTACGATAGGGGAGTACATCTACATATCCTTGTAGATCGCTAAGCGGAAGCTTATATAACACGGTTGATTTAGTCGTATGTCTTCACGATCCAATCGCAATCCGTCTCGATCTAGCCCCGAACGGACAACACCTCCGCATTCAACACACGTACGGCTCGATGACGTCTCCTCCTTCTTGATCCAACAAAAGAGGAAGGAAAAGTAGATCAGAGCTCAAACCATGACGACATGGTGGAGATGATGGTGGAGTAGTACCAGCAGGGCTTCGCCAAGCGCTACCGAAACCGATCCGAGGAGGAAACGGAGTTATGGGAGAGGTAGGTCTGCCACTAGGGCATGCGAATTGGTGTGTTTAGCCCCTCCCTCTCCCCCTGCTATATATAGGAGGCAAGGGGGAGGGTTGGGTCGCAGCCCTAGCCCCTCCTCCAAGGAGGGGACATGGGCATACAGAGGTTTCCTCCCTCCCCAAGGCACCTAGCAGGTGGCTTCCCCTTCAGGGACTCTTCCCTCCCAACTGCATGGTCCATTGGGGGCTGGCCCAACAAGGGTTGGATGCCCCCTTACAGCCCATGCACGTCCTAGGGGATGGAGGGAACCTTATGGACTTCTCCGGAACCCACTCGAAACTTCCGGAACCTTCCAAAAGCTTCACGGTACAATACTGATAAAACCCGAAACTTTTCCTGTGGCCACAATAGGACTTCCCATATATAAATCTTTACCTCCAGACCATTCCGGCGCTCCACGTGATGTCCGGGATCTCATCCGGAACTTTGAACATTAATCGGTCACCAACGTACATATCTCAATACTACTCTAGCTTCACCGAATCTTAAGTGTGCAAACCCTACGGGTTCGAGAACTATGCAGACATGACCGATACACTTCTATGGTCAGTAACCAATAGCGGGACCTGGATGCCCATATTGGTTCCTACATATTCTATAAAGAACTTTAACGGTCGAACCACGATGTCAAGGATTCAATCAATCATGTATGGAGTTCCCTTTGTCCATCGGTATGTTACTTGCCCGAGATTCGATCGTAGGTATCTACATACCTAGTTCAATCTCGTTATCGGCAAGTCTCTTTACTCATTACGTAATACAAGATCCCATGACTAACTCCTTAGTCACATTGCTTGCAAGCTTCTTGTGATGTTGTATTAGTGAGTGGGCCCTGAGATATCTCTCCGTCATACGGAGTGACAAATCCTAATCTTGATCCATGCCAACTCAACAGACACCCTCAGAGATACCTGTAGAGCATCTTCATAGTCACACAGTTACGTTGCAACGTTTGCTACACACAAGGTACTCCTCCGGTGTTAGTGTGTTGCATGATCTCATGGTCATAGGAACGGATATTTGACACGCAGAAAACAATAACAATAAACTGGCATGACCATATGCATGGATAATAAACGATTATCATCTATTTGAGTTTTACCATGTATTTGAGTTTCCAATCAATACAATTATAGAATGGATAATAAACAATTATCTTGAACAAGGAAATATGATAATAACTAATTTATTATTTCTCTAGGGTATATTTGAAATAGTCTCCCACTTGCACTAGAGTCAATAATCTAGTTCACATCACCATGTGATTACCACCCAATAAGTTCTCGGGTTTGATCATGTTTTTCTTGTGAGTAAGTTTCTAGTCCACGGGTCTGCAACATCCAGATTCGTGTGTACTTTACAAATTTCTATGTCCTACTATAGATGTTGCTACCATGCTCCACTTGGAACTATTCCAAATGACTGCTCCACTATACGAATCCGGTTTGCTATTTAGAGTCATCCGGATTGGTGTCAAAGCTTGCATCAACGTAACCATTTACGACGAACTCTGTTATCACCTCCATAATCGAGAAAAATTTCCTTAGTCCTCTAGTTACTAAGGATAACTTTGCCGTTGTCCAGTGATCCGATCAGTCTTGTACCCCTTGATAGACTCATTGCAAGGCAGACACCAGGTGTGGTACACAACATGGCAAACTTTAGAGCCTACGGCTAAGGCATAGTGGACAACCTTCGTCTTTCTCTTTCTTGTCCCACGGTCGGGCTTCGAGTCTAACTCAAATTCACAACTTAAATTACAGGCAAGAACTCCTCCGTCGCCTGATCCATTTTGAACTCCTTCATAACCTTGTCATGGTATGTCTTCATGAAAGTTTTATCAAGTGTCTTGATCTATCTCTATAGATCTTGATGCCCGATGTTCAAGTAGCTTAATCGAGGTGTTCCTCTGAAAAAATATGTCAACCACATATACTTATCAGAAATTATATAGTGCTCTCATTCACCTTTTTGTAAATACAAGTTTCGTCATGAACTCTGTATAAACCAAAAGCTTTGATCACTCATCAATGCACTTATTCCAACTCCGTGATGCTAGCATGAGTCCATAAATGGATTGCTGGAGCTCGCATGCCTTTTAGCATCCCTAGGATTGACAAAACCTTCTAGTTGTATCAAATACAACCTTTCCTCAAGGAAACCGTTAAGGAAACAATGTTTCGGTATCAATCTACCAGATTTCATAATTGAAAAATGGAGCAACTCCTACATAATTCCAACAGACTTTACCATCACTACATGTTAGAAAGTCTCATCGTAGTGAACTCCTTGAACTTGTCGGAAAGATCTTTGTGACAAGTCAAGCGTTCTAAATGGTGATATTTACCATCGTCGTGTGTCTTCCATTTAAAGACCCATTAGTACTTAATAGCCTTACTACCATCAAGTAGTTCTTCCAAAGTCCACACTTTATTTTCATACATGGATACTTTTCGGATTTTATGGCCTCCAACCATTTCTTGGAACTCGAGCCCACCATAGCTTCACCATAGCTCGTAGGTTCATTGTTGTCCAACAACATGACCTCCAAGACAGGATTACCGTGCCACTGTGGAGCAATATGTGCCCTTGTCGACCTACAAGGTTGGTAGTAACTTGATGTAAAGCTTTATGATAACCATCATTAGGTTCCTCTTGAACTGGTGTAGGCGCAACACGAACACTTTCCTATGCCCTACTACTCTCTGGTTGAAGTGACGATTCAATAACCACATCAAGTTCAACCACCCCACTCAATTATTTTGAGAGAAACTGTTTCTCGAGAAATGACCCGTTCTTAGCAATGTACACTTTGCCTTCGGATCTTAGATAGGAGGTATACCCAACTATTTTCTTTGGGTATCCTATGTAGATGCATTTATCCTCTTTGGTTTCGAGCTTATCAGCATGGAGCCTTTTGACATAAGCATCGCAGCCCCAAACTTTAAGAAACAACAGCTTAGGTTTCTCCAAACCATAGTTCATACGGTGTCATCTTAAAGGAATTATATGGTGCCATATTTAAAGTGAATGTGGTTGTCTGTATTGCGTAACCCCAAAACGATAGTGGCAAAGCGGTAAGACACATCATAGTACGTACCACATCCAATAGGGTACGGCTACGATGTTCGTACACACCATCACATTATGGTGTTCCACGTGGCATGAGTCGTGAAACAATTTCCACATTCTCTTAAATGTATACCAAACTTGTAACTCAAATATTCACCTTTATGATCACATCGTAGAGATTTCATCCTCTTGTCACGACGATCTTCAACTTCACTCTTAAATTGCTTGAACTTTTCAACATTTCAGACTTGTGATTCGTCAAGTAAATATACCCATATCTACTCAAATCATTTGTGAAGTAAGAACATAATGATATCCACTGTGTGCTTCAGCACTCATTGGACTGCACACATCAAAATGTATTATATCCAATAAGTCACTTACTCATTCCATCTCACTTGAAAATGATGCCTTCAATCATCTTGCCCATGTGGCATGGTTTGCATGTCTCAAGCGATTCAAAATCAAGTGAGTCCAAAAGATACACCGGCATGGAATTTCTTCATCCGTTTTACACCAACATGCACGGTTCACATGTCTCAAACAATTCAAAATCGAGTGAGTCCAAAGATCCATCAACAGGCAGTTTCTTCATGCATTTTATACCAATAGGACCTAAGCGGCAGTGCCCCAAGTAAGTGGTACTATCTTTATTAACTTTGTATCTTTTGGCATATATACTATGAACATGTGTATTACTACAATCAAGATTCAATAAACCATTCATATTGGGTGCATGATCATGAAAGATATTATTCATGTAAACATAATAGCCCATTATTCTCAAACTTTCATGAATAATCGTCTCGCAATAAACAAAATCAATATAATGTTCATGCTCAACGCAGACAACAAATAACATTTATTTAGGTTTACCCCTAATTCCTAAGGTAGATGGAGCGTGCGATGGTGATCACATCAACCACGGAAACACTTCCAACACACATCAACACCTCTCCCTTAGCCACTCTCTATATATTCTGCAACTCCTGTTTTGAGTTACTAATATTAGCAACTGGACTGTATCAAATACCCAGGAGCTACAACGAGCACTAGTAAGGCACACATCAATAACATGGATATCAAATACACTTTTGTTGACATTGCCAACATTCTTATGTGCCAAGCATCTGGGGTAGTGCCGCTCTTAGTGACCACTCCCCTCATAACAGAAGAACTTAGTCTTGGGTTTGGGTTCAACCTTGGGTTTCTTCACTGGACCGAAAGATGGCTTGTCATCTTCAAATTTCCCTTCTTGCCCTTACCCTTCTTGATACTAGTGGTTTTACTAACCATCAACATTGGATGCTCCTTCTTGATTTCTACCTTCGCGGTGTCAAACATCGCGAATAGCTTAGGGATCATCATCTCCATCCCTGTTATGTTATAGTTCATCACGAATCTTCTATATTGGTGGCAATGACTTGGAGAACTATGTCAATCACTATCTTATCTGGAAGATCAACTCCCACTTGATTCAAGTGAATGTAGCATGCTGACAATCTGAGCACATGCTTACCGATTGAGCTATTCTCCTTCATCCTTCACGCAAATAATCTTGTCGGAGGTCTCCTACCTCTCAACACGGGCACGAGCCTGAAATCCTAATTTAACCTCTTGGAACATCTCATATGTTCCATGACATTTAAAACATTTTTGGATCCTCAATTCTAAGTCGTAAAGCATGACACACTGAACTATCATGTAGTCACCAAATTTGATGTTAGATGTTCACAACATCCACAGAGAATGCTTGGGGGTAGCACACCGAGCAGTGCATTAAGGACGTAAGCCTTCTATGCAGCAATGATGAAAATCCTCGGTTTACGGACCGAGTCAGCATAATTTGAACTATCATCTTTCGACTTAGTTTTCTCTAGGAACACATAAATAATACAGGGGAACTACGACGCGAGCTATTGTTCTACAACATACTTTTGTAAAGGTAACTTAGACTATTAATGATAACGAGTTTAACTAATCATATTACTTAAGAACTCCCACTCAACTCAACATCCTGAGGTCGTTTGAGTGTGACATGATCCAAATCCACCAACCCAAGTGTGATCATCATGTGAGATGAGGTGGTTTCAATGTTGAACATCTTCATGTTGATCATATCTACTATATGACTCATGTTCATCCTTTCGGTATGCTATGTTCCGAGGCCATGTATATTCATGCTAGGCTCGTCAAGTTTAACGTGAGTGTTCCACATGTGCAAAGCTGTTTGCACCAGTTGTATGCAAACATAGAGTCTATCACACCCGATCATCACGTGGTGCTTCGAAACGACGAAGTTCCACAACCGTGCACACTCGGGGAGAACACAATTTTATATTGATATTTTATTGAGGGATCACCTTATAATTCTACCATCGTCCTAAGCGAAATAAGGTGGATAAAAAGATTAACATCACATGTAAATCATAAGTGACGTGATATGGCCATGAACTTGTGCTTCTGATCTCCATCTCCAAAGCACCGACGTGATCTCCATCGTCGCCGACATGACACCATGATCTCCATCATCGTGTTGTCGTTAGGGTTGTCACGCCAACCATGCTTCTACTACTATTGCTACCATTTAGCGATGAAGTAAAGCATTACATAGCGCTTAATGATTGACTCGCGGGTCATACTATAATTAAAGACAACACTATGGCTCCTGCCGGCTGTCGTATGCATCCACATACAAGTCGTGATAATCTATACAAAACATTATCATCTCATACATAACATGTGACATCACATCTTGGCCAAATCATATCACATCATATCCTGCAAAAACATGGTAGACATCCTCTAATTTCTTGTTGCATGTTCCACGTGGTTGCTATGGGTGACTAGCAAGAACTGTTCTTACCTACGCAAAGACACAACGGTGATCTTCAAGTTGCTATTGAACCTTCTAGAAGGACTGCCTCTGTCGAATTCGATTCAACTAAAGTGGGAGAGACGGATACCTGCGAGACATCTTTATGCAACAACTTCCATGTGAGTGGATGGAACCGGTCTCTCGTACGTGGACGAGTAAGCTTGGTCCGGGCCGCTTCATCCCACAGTACCACTGAACCAAAATAAGACTAAGGAAGTAAGCAATATAAACATCAACACCCACAAACTCTTTTGTGTTCTACTCGTGCATGTTGTCTACGCATAGACCTAGCTCATGATGCCACGGTTGGGGAACGTTGCATTGGAAAAAAATCCTACGCTCACCAAGATGAATCTATGGAGCCTAACATCTACGAGAGGGGGATGCATCTACATACCCTTGTAGATCGCTAAGTGGAAGCGTATATAACGCGGTTGATGTAGTTGTACGTATTCACGATCCAATCACAATCCGTCCCGATCTAGCGTCGAACGGGTGGCACCTCCGCCCTCAGCAACGTACGGCTCGATGACGTCTCCTCCTTCGTGATCCAACAAGAGAGGAAGGAGAAGTAGATGGGATCTCAACCAACACGATGGCATGATGGAGATGATGGTGGGAGCAGTGCTAGCAGGGCTTCGCCAAGTGCTGCCGGAACCGATATGAGGAGAAAACAGAGTTATGGGAGAGGTAGGGCTGCCACCGCGGCGTGGGAATTGGTGTGTTCAGCCCGTCCCTCTCCCCCACTATATATAGGAGGCAAGGGGGAGGGTCGGGTCGCTTCCCTAGCCCCTCCTGCAAGGAGGGGCGTGGGCCTAGGGAGGTTTCCATCCTCCCGAAGGCACCTAGGAGGTGCCTTCCCCTTTAGGCCTTGTTTGGCACACATGGAGTGTAGGAGTTTTTAGTGGATTTCCCCCGTTGGTACACAGGGCCTCAATCGGGCTAACCCCAAATATCCCGTCACAACCTCCATGATCCACGGGGCTTTCCAGCATCGAGGGGTACCTCGCACCTCGCACACCTTGCGGCAGAGGGAGACGAGGGGCAGACGCAAGAACCACACGCCGCCGCCTCCACCTCTGTCGTCGTTGTCATCACCGGGCGCGGGCTTCCTCTTCTTTCTAGGGAAAATTGGCCTTCTCCCCCGAGGTACACCACCCCTCCCCTCCCCTCCCACTCCCCTCTACTCCATCTTCATTTAGGGTTTCTCAATATTGGTGTCGGTGGTTAGTCCATCGTTCGCCTCACCATCCCCGACGAGCTCATCAAGCACACCGTCACCGAGAGCCACCATCAGCTCATCTTCCCTTTCCAGCACCTCCAGCGTGAGAGGCCCTTCCTGTTGTTCCTCTGCCCGCTTCCCGTTCACATTCCTCCTTCTCTTATATGATTAGTTAGTTGCTGCTAGATCTGTACTATTATTTAAGACATCTCCAACCATTTTTTGATGCCATTTATGTGTACCTTAAAATTATACATGTAGATGCTCAAGTAGGATCTCTAACTTTCAGTACTCGTATTATTAGCATATATAGTATGTATGATAACAAAGTAACAAAATACAGCAAGCCATTTTGTGTTAGATATTGATAACTGGAAGTAGTGCAGAAATGTGAGGGGAGAATCATTGTGTTGCACATAAGTTTCATTGGTATATCATCAGGCTGATTAATTTTGACACTATGTGCTAAAAATATAGCATTGTTTAGCAGTAGCTTCATTTTCAAATATGTAAGGAAGTAATTTCAAATGGACATTACCTCCTACCTTTTACATCTACTGTTAAATATTAAACTTTGAAATTCTGAAGTTAGAACTCTTGTAGCATCACTATGTATATTTTTCTTGCATCTTGTCTGAATAGAGTTGAAAGTCAAGAAATGATTGAACCACATGACTACTGGGAGTTATTCAATCTTTGGCATGTCGTGTTACACAACCATGTGGAAAGGGCCATAGGAATTCTTAAGAAGCATTTCCCAATTATTCGCGTTGGTACATTCCATCAAATTGAAAACCAAGTCAAGATCCCAGCAGCTGCAGCCGTCTTTCATAATATCATCAGGATGCAGATGGGCGATGAACATTGGCTTGATAATCCACCCAATAATGTACTTCCCATTGAATTTATTGACATTCCAGATGATAATGATCACGAACACATTAACAACAAAGAGAATAACATCCCATGCAACAACTTGAGGGACATGATTGCTAGGAGGATGTTTGATGATTTTCAACTTGACTAGCTAGTAACTTGTAGTAATGAACTCTTTTGTTATGTTCTTAATGTTGTAATGAGCTCTTTAGTGATGTTTGACATGTAATAGTGAACCCTTTGTTATGAATATTTCGATGACATAAGATTGATTCTAGTTTGATGATCCATTGATAATAGATTGCGTTTCTGCATGTAAATAACAAACGCTTTGTTATGTTTGACATTTGTGATGCTCTTTGTTATCATGTAATAATGAGATCTTTCTTGTCATACATGTTCATCATGTAAGATATGTATGCTAAAGATTCTCCTAAGTTCAACTCTATTCAAAGGAAAGATTTGCAGAAAAAACCTTCACTAAAGGCAATGAAAAGGGTTACTTCACCAAGAGGTATTTTCCATGTTACCTGCGTCTCAACTTGTATCTTTTAAAACATATATTTTTCATCCGCACTTCTCTAATACTTGTACTTGTGTAGTTGACAAGCCAAGGGCCCAATGGAACCGAGGACTTGAGAAGTCTTTGGTTGGTTTGCTTCATGAGCATGATGATCCCTGTTCTAGAGGTGACAATGGCTGTGGAAGTGAAACATGGAACCAGATGGTAAAGCTATTCAATTCTAGGAATGGTGTGAAGTTTACAAAGAGCCAGATTCAAGAGAAGGAGAAATAAATGAAAAGGGACTCACGGCACTAAAGGAGGCTCGAAGACAAAGTGGTGTTACCTCGGACGATGTTATTGCAGAATAATTGCGAGTACAAACCTTGGGGAAAATATGATCCAAGTAAGTTATTTTACCAACATTGCAAGTGCAGCTCCATGCTTGAAGTTGGTTTTATTCTGGTAATAATCATTTTCTCTACCTTTGTTCGTAGACGTGGAAAAGAATTTGAAAATTAAGGAGAGGATCTTTCCCCCTATATGATAGACTAGGCGACTTATATGATGGTAAGCATAATTTGAATAGAAAGAGATCCCCACTAGGTTTTGATAAATATTTATTCTCAAGCATGTTGTTCTTTCAGAATTTAATTCTTCTCAGTATGTGCTTTGTGCAGGACATACTGCTGAAGGAAATTACAGTTTCATATTTTCTGAACCATCACAGCAAGTTGGGCTGACACAAGTACCAGGTATTACACAAATGGAGGATGACACTGAAGAAGAGCAGGTAGAAGAGGTCGATGCTGATGAATTGCACATCCTGGAGGAAGAGGATGTTGTTTCTACAAGAGTTGGTGCAAAGAGGGTTGTTGCCGCTGATCCTATAGGAACTGATGAGCAAGTTAGAGAAAAGAGGGTTCATGCTGCCGGTACTACTGCGAAAATGAATCCTCGGAAGGAGGCAAAGAAGCCAAAGAAGACTGGAGATGCGATGGTGGAAGTGATGCAGTAGTACATGAACATAAAGAAAAACAAGCGGAGGATGAAATTGCCGTGCTGACAAAAGAGAGTGGTGGATCAAAAAATGGGCATGAATTCTCCATCGGCACGTGCATTTCTCTAGTGCACAAGATGGGAGACATCGCACGCCATGAGAGAGCTAGAGCATACAAGGTGTTAAAAAATGTTGAGAACCATGAAACTTTCATCACTTCCGCTACCGAGGATGAAGCGAGTGCGGTTGAGTGGCTTCGGAGCGAAATGAATGAGTTGCCTACCTTGAAGAGGTAAATTTCTTGGAACTTGTCTAGTTCTTCTACATTCAAGTCTAGCAGTAGCTTCATGTTTTGTAGCCCCTCTTATATTAATCCTCTGTTCCACACTTTTGATCTCCCTTTCATCTAGTAGATCAATATCTGTTTTAGATCGTATCAAAAGCTTAGAGGAAATGCATAACTAGCAGCTTACTACTTGTTTACAAAACCTATGAATGTTTTCTTCTGTCCCTGTTGTGATCTTCTCCTTCTATAGAACTCGAGTGAGCTAGTGATGTCTCCATTTTAGGAAAGAGGAGTGTGCAAGTGTGCTTCTTCTTAGTATTGTTTCTTTTCGATATGCTCTCACATGCTTCATTTCCTTTTTATACAACTATTGACCTCCAAATCTGTTGTGATTCATTTCATCTTTAAATCTGGAGGAAGAAGTGCATAGAACTTTATTCTTTCTCTCCACAATTTTGTACTTGTCACACTGCATTGTATGTTTTCTTCACTGGAAAGTAGCTAGGTGGACTTTTACAACAGCTAGCTATGAACTGTTACTAGTACCGAGTAGTAATAGTTAGCTGGAGCTCCATGTATTTTCATTCAGCTGCCATTTTTTGTGTTATTACCTATTACATACACCACGAGCTCATGATTTTATACTTTTTTGGTCCAACGAAAAATGATGATGAAATTTTATTTTCAGCCAAGAAAGAAGCTCGCTCCCAAGAGTGTAAAGTGAAGGCAAGGTAGACGAAATTTCAAGAGTAACATGATATCGAGTGTTTTTGCCACTCAAAATGATAAAAGATGAACTTTTACCGGGAACTGCTATGATGAACTGTTGTCACGATTCTGTTTCTTTAGCCAATATGATATATTCTTGTTGTATTTGATTCAAAGTTATGCAAAATGACAGTGGTGTTAAAGTAGGTGGTGGTGGTGTTAAGCAAATGGGTGTTGGTTTTGTATCCTGATGTATGCTTGCCCTTGATGCTCTTTGTTCATATGCCACTCAAGCAAGGGATGGATTGTGTGCTTTTAGCAATAAAAGGTTATATTTTTTGCTTCGAGTAGTTTCGGTAAAGATTGTATTTTTTGTGCTAGTCATGGAGTGAAATTGTAGGTTGTGAGAGAGACATTAGTAATTTATATATGATGAAAGTAACTTGAAGCAAAATCCCCAGCTCACATGTGCCAAACGTTCAGTACTACAGATGGGGAACGAGTTTGGGAGGGGGAAAGTTTTTCTGGTGATTTTTTGAAGGTGAGGGATTCACCAAATCCCCCAAAATCCCTAGCCCCTTGGGGGCTTGAAAACCGTGTTGGCCAAACAAGGCCTTAGGGACTCTTTCCTCCCAACTGCATGGTCCCTTGGGGCTAGCCCAACAAGGCTTGGACGCCCCCTTACAGCCCATGCACGTCCTAGGGGCTGGAGGGCCCTTTCAAACTCCTCCGGAACCCTCTGCAACTGTCCAGAACCTTCTAGAAGCTTCCCGGTACAATACCATTAAAACCCAAAACTTTTCCCGTAGCCAAAATAGGACTTCCCATATATAAATCTTTACATACGGACCATTTCGGAGATCCTCGTGACATCCGGGATCTCAACCGGTACTCTGAACAGCATTCGGTCACCAACGTACATATCGCAATACTACTCTAGCGCCACCAAATGTTAAGTATGCAGACCCTGCGGGTTCGAGAACTATGCAGACAAGACCAAGACACCTCTATGGTTAGTAACCAATAGCGGGATCTGGATGCCCATACTGGTTCCTATATATTCTACGAAGAAGTGTATTGGCCGAACCATGATGTCAAGGATTCCATATATCCCGTATGGAGTTCCCTTTGTCCATCGCTATGTTACTTGCCCGAGATTCGATCGTCGGTATCTACATAACTAGTTCAATCTTGTTACCGACAAGTCTCTTTACTCGTTCCGTAAAATAAGATCCCGTGACTAACTCCTTAGTCACATTGCTTGCAAGCTTCTTGTGATGTTTTACTACCGAGTGGGCCGTGAGATACCTCACCGTTATACGGAGTGACAAATCCCAATCTTGATTCCTGCCAAATCAACAGACACCCTCGGAGATACCTATAGAGCATATTTAAAGTCACCTAGTTACGTTGTGACGTTTGATACACACAAGGTACTCCTCTGGTGTTATTGAGTTGCATGATCTCATGGTCATAGGAAGAGATAATTGGCATGCAGAAAAAAATAAAATAAACTGACATAATCATATGCTATGTTCATAGTTTGGGTCTTGTCCATCACATCATTCTCCTAATGATGTGATCCTGTTATCAAATGACAACTCATGTCTATGGCTAGGAAACCTTAGCAATCTTTGATCAACGAGCTAGTCTAGTAGAGGCTCACTAGGGACATGGTGTTGTCTATGTCTCCACACATCTATTTGAGTTTCCAATCAATAGAATTATAGCATGGATAATAAACGATTATCATGAACAAGGAAATATGATAATAACTAATTTATTATCGCATCTAGGTAAAATTTCCAATAGTAGTACGCCATCACTTTCGACTCCAAGGACGGCCTTCGGTCCATAGCCACCGCGGGGTCACTCCCCACCCTGTGCACCCCCACCATCAACAATATCTCGGTCACCAAGACCTTCATTTACGAAAGCGCCAATTTGAATGTGCTCTCTGTCGAGATTTTTGGGACACTTGAGGTACCTTAAGATTAGTTGATGCCTACCAAGCCATTTTCGGGAGTGACCGACGGTTCTACTATTCCCCTAGGGGAAATTCGCCTGCATGTGGCCTTCGGCACGCGCGACAACTACCAGACCGAGCTTATCAACTTCGATGTGGTGCACATTGGCCTACCATACAACGCAATCCCGAGGTACCCAATACTGGTCAAGTTCATGGCAGCAACACACCATGGGTACAACGACCTCAAGATGCGCGGCTGCACATGCGTCATCACCATCGCTTGCTACGAGAAGGATGTTGTCCATTCCCTCGAGCGTGCCCATAAGCTTGTCGTGGCTGAGCAGTCGGATGGCAAGGGAGATGTTGGGCCCTGCCGGGCGGCTCCCCTAGGAAGAAGCAATCGCTATCTTCCCCAGGCTAAGCCGATGCTAGGAATGCACCGTCCGATGGTGGCACTGCAAGCCCCATGCTCGCGGCCGACGTAAGTCTCCCCCTGGCATAGGAAGGCGCGACCGGTGCCTCCTTCAAGAAGGCTTGAGTATTTCCATCTGGAGAGCGTTCGATCTGACCAACATGACGAAGGAGGCGCTCGGGCAGCACTTGGAGTCGTGCTTCGACATGCACCCCCGTGAGCGGGAGCTACGGCGTCAGGCACCAGGGGCACACGAGTTCATTGCCCAAGATATCGACAAGCTGTGGGGGGTATGTGCCTTGCTTGCCTTTCGGCATGGAAAATGCTGCCGCCACCTTCCAAAGGCTAGCGTAGTTCTCATTGGTGCCGCGCAAGCCATAGAGCCTTGGCGATCCCTGAAGATCTCAAGCACTCGTCGGCCGAGAGCAGAGAGCCGCCATGGCCTACATCGCGAGATCCCGTGGCTCCCTCCCGCAGCTTGATTTGCAAGTGACTTTTTGGTTGTGAATTGAGGGCGCCCATCAGGCTGCGCTTACATCGAGTCGGCAAGGTTTCATCCTTACCGCGGCCTCGATTTTTGGTTGTGTGTTGAACCTAATTACCATTTGGTTGAGATTATGTCGTTCGCCAAAATCTTGTGTTTGATCCCTTAATGCTGCCTGAAATCGCCATGCCCTTGTGACTTATCGCCTGGCCGCCTCATGGCCGGGGGCTGGACACAACGCCTATGCCCGGGTCCATCCCGACTGCGCTGGTAAATCCAAGGGGCTGGGTTGTGCCTCATGGGCCAGCCCTCGTACATGGCACCTCATAAAGGTCTTTGGTGTCCCGCCCTCACACGAGATCGTCACGAGGGCGCGACCTAATTTGCAAAACAACCACCTTGGTCTTCTAGCACGCACTCGGCAATGTTTTCCCTTGAACACTTCATGGGGATATGCCTTGGCGCCTACGCTCAGGTCCGCCCCCGGGGTGTCGCTCAGCCCGAGTGACTGAGCCATGCCTCGCAGGCCAGGCCCACTCGTGCCATTGTGCACATGCGCTCAGCACCCGACGCATCGTGCAATGGTCTTGAGATGACCGCCCGCCGTGTGTCACCATGAGCACTCGGATGACAAAGGGAGTGTTATGCCTCGCAAGGTCCCTGTGCAGCCCCTCGACACTAGATGCAAGGGCCAGTGGCCGCCCCGAGGGGAGGACGCAAGTCATCCGAGGGCTACAAAAGTGGCTCCTAGGACGTTCGCTTGGAACCCTCGAAGTCTCCGCTCGTTACCCTCTCACGTAAGAATGAGGTGGGGCTGTGCAGACCCCGGAGCCTCCCGGCATGCTATTCTATGGTCTCAAGAGGACTCCCGCGCATGCCCAAGTATAAGCCCCATGATCCGCACTAGCGGAAAACGGTCAAACCGCGAGTATGCCAAGACCAAGTGGAAGCCCCATGCTTTGCGCTGGCCGAAAATGGGCGAACCGCGACTATGGCCATGCCAAGTGGAAGCCCCATGCTCCGTGCTAGCGGAGAATGGTTGAACCGCGACTATGCCAATGCCAAGTGGAAGCTCCACGCTCCGCGTTGGTCGATGAAATAACTGAGGGCGGTTTATAGGCTGCGCTAACCTTAGGATGAGTTGTGACGCGTGTAAATCCTGCGAGGCCGGTCCTCCCATGGCTTGAGCTAGCCAGCCGCCCCTCGGGCCCCACGCGTGTGGGTGTTGGGGCACGGTGCGGGTGCTTGGCTCAGCCCCTTCGAGAGGGAAGGGAGCTGGTGCTCATCTTGTTGGAAATATGCCCTAGAGTCAATAATAAATTAGTTATTATTATATCTCTTAGTTCATGATAATCGTTTATTATCCATGCTATAATTGTATTGATTGGAAACACAATACTTGTGTGGATACATAGACAAAACATTGTCCCTAGTAAGCCTCTAGTTGACTAGCTTGTTGTTCAAAGAGGGCCAAGGTTTCCTGGCCATGGGCAAGTGTTGTCACTTGATAACGGGATCACATCATTAGGAGAATCATGTGATGGACTAGACCCAAACTAATAGACGTAGCATGTTGATCGTGCCATTTTATTGCTACTGTTTTCTGTGTGTCAAGTATTTGTTCCTATGACCATGAGATCATATAACTCACTAACACCGGAGGAATACTTTGTGTGTATCAAACGTCACAACGTAACTGGGTGACTATAAATATGCTCTACAGGTATCTCCGAAGGTGTTCGTTGAGTTAGTATGGATCGAGACTGGGATTTGTCACTCCGTGTGACGGAGAGGTATCTCGGGGCCCACTCGGTAATACAACATCACACACAAGCCTTGCAAGCAATCTGACTTAGTGTAAGTTGCGGGATCTTGTATTACGGAACGAGTAAAGAGACTTGCCGGTAAACGAGATTGAAATAGGTATGCGGATACTGACGATCGAATCTCGGGCAAGTAACATACCGAAGGACAAAGGGAATGACATACGGGATTATATGAATCCTTGGCACTAAGGTTCAAACGATAAGATCTTCGTAAAATATGTAGGATCCAATATGGGCATCCAGGTCCCGCTATTGGATATTGACCGAGGAGTCTCTCGGGTCATGTCTACATAGTTCTCGAACCCGCAGGGTGTGCACACTTAAGGTTCGACGTTGTTTTATGCGTATTTGAGTTATATGGTTGGTTACCGAATGTTGTTCGGAGTCCCGGATGAGATCACGGACGTCACGAGGGTTTCCGAAATGGTCCAGAAACGAAGATTGATATATAGGATGACCTCATTTGATTACCGGAAGGTTTTCGGAGTTACCGGGAATGTACCGGGAATGACGAATGGGTTCCGGGTGTTCACCGGGGGGGGGGGGGGGGGCAACCCACCCCGGGGAAGCTCATAGGCCTTGGGGGTGGCGCACCAGCCCTTAATGGGCTGGTGGGACAGCCCAAAAGAGCCCTATGCGCATTGGAAGAAAAATCAAAGAGAAAAGGAAAAAAAAGAAGGAGGTGGGAAAGGGAAGAAGGACTCCACCTTCCAAACCAAGTAGATTTCGGTTTGGGAGGGGGAGACCTTCCCCCTTAGGCTCGGCCGACCCCTTGGGAGTCCTTGGACCCCAAGGCAAGGCTCCCCCATCCTCCTCCTATATATAGTGGGATTTTAGGGCTGGTTTGAGACAACATTGCCACGGCAGCCCGACCACATATCTCCACGGTTTTACCTCTAGATCGCATTTCTGCGGAGCTCGGGCGGAGCCCTGCTGCGATGAGATCATCACCAACCTCTGGAGCGCCATCATGCTGCCGGAGAACTCATCTACCTCTCCGTCTCTCTTGCTGGATCAAGAAGGCCGAGATCATCGTCGAGCTGTACGTGTGCTGAACGCGGAGGTGCCGACCGTTCGGCACTAGATCATGCGACTGATCGCGGGATGGTTCGCGGGGCGGATCGAGGGACGTGAAGACGTTCCACTACATCAACCGCGTTCACTAACGCTTCTGATGTATGGTCTACAAGGGTACGTAGATCGAACATCCCCTCTCGTAGATGGACATCACCATTATAGGTCTTCGTGCGCGTAGGAAATTTTTGTTTCCCATGCGACGTTCCCCAACAGTGGTATCATGAGCTAGGTTCATGCGTAGATGTCTTCTCGAGTAGAACACAAAAGTTTTTGTGGGCGGTGATGTGCGTTTTTCTGCCCTCCTTAGTCTTTTCTTGATTCCGCGGTATTGTTGGATCGAAGCGGCTCGGACCGACATCACTCGTACGCTTACGAGAGACTGGTTTCATCGCTACGAGTAACTCCGTTGCTCAAAGATGACTGGCAAGTGACGGTTTCTCCAACTTTAGTTGAATCGGATTTGACCAAGGAGGTCCTTGGATGAGGTTAAATAGCAACTCATATATCTCCGTTGTGGTGTTTGCGTAAGTAAGATGCGATCCTACTAGATACCCATGGTCACCACGTAAAACATGCAACAACAAAATTAGAGGACGTCTAACTTGTTTTTGCAGGGTATGCTTGTGATGTGATATGGCCAACGATGTGATGTGATATACTGGATGTATGAGATGATCATGTTGTATTAGATAATATCGACTTGCACGTCGATGGTACGGCAACCGGCAGGAGCCATAGGGTTGTCTTTAAACTAACGTTTGTGCTTGCAGATGCGTTTACTATTTTGCTAGGATGTAGCTTTAGTAGTAATAGCATGAGTAGCACAACAACCCCGATGGAGACACGTTGATGGAGATCATGATGATGGAGATCATGGTGTGACGCCAGTGACAAGAAGATCGTGTCGGTGCTCTGGTGATGGAGATCAAGGAGCACGTGATGATGGCCATATCATGTCACTTATGAATTGCATGTGATGTTAATCCTTTTATGCACCTTATTTTGCTTAGAACGACGGTAGCATTATGAGGTGATCTCTCACTAAAATTTCAAGATGAAATTGTGTTCTCCCCGACTGTGCACCGTTGCTACAGTTCGTCGTTTCGAGACACCACGTGATGATCGGGTGTGATAGCCACAACGTTCACATACAACGGGTGCAAAACAGTTGCGCACGTGGAACACTCGGGTTAAGCTTGACGAGCCTAGCATGTGCTGACATGGCCTCGGAACACATGAGACCGAAAGTTCGAGCATGAATCGTATAGTTGATATGATTAGCATAGAGATGCTTGCCACTGAAACTATTCTCGACTCACGTGATGACCGGACTTGAGATAGTGGATTTGGATCATGTACCACTCAAATGACTAGAGAGATGTACTTTTTGAGTGGGAGTTCTTAAGTAATATGATTAATTGAACTAATTGTCATGAACATAGTCTAATGGTATTTGTGAATTACGATGTAGCTTGCGCTATAGCTCTACTGTTTTTATATGTGCCTAGAGAAAATTTAGTTGAAAGTTGATAGTAGCAAACTTTGTCCTCGTTGCTGCGCAGAAGGCTTATGTCCTTAATGCACCACTCGATGTGCTGCACCTCGAGCGTCGTCTGTGGATGCTGTGAACATCCGACATACACGTTTCTGATGACTACACGATAGTTCAGTGCAAAATACTTAATGGCTTAGAAGCAAGGCGCCGAAGACATTTTTGAAACGTCACGGAACATAAGTGATGTTCTAAAGAGATGAAATTGTGATTTCATGCTTGTGCCCTTGTTAAGAGGTACAAGACCTCCGACAAGATTCTTTGTCCACAAAGTAAAGGAGAAAGGCTCAATCGTTGAGTGTGTGCTCAGATTGTCTGAGTACGACAATCGCTTGAATCAAGTGGGAGTTAATCTTCCACATGAGATAGTGATGGTTCTCCAAAGTCACTGCCACCAAGCAGTGAGAGCTTCGTGATGAACTATAACATATCAAGGATACATACTATGATCTTTGAGTGATTCGCGATGTTTGACACTGCGAAAGTAGAAATCAAGAAGGAGCATCAATAGTTGATGGTTAGTAAAACCACTAAGTTTCGAGAAAGGCAAGGGCTAGAAGGGATACTTCGTGAAACGGCAAAACAGTTGCTGCACTAATGAAGAGACCCAAGATTAAACACAAACCTGAGACTAGGTGCTTCTGTAATGAGGGGAACAGTCACTGAGGCGGAGCAACTCTAGATACTTGGTAGATAAGAAGGCTGGCAAAAGTCGAGAGAAGTATATTTGATATACATGATGTTGATGTGTACTTTGCTAGTACTCCTAGTAGCACGAGGGTATTGGATACCGGTTCGGTTGCTAAGTGATTAGTAACGCGAAATGAAAGCTACGGCATAAACGGAGACTAGCTAAAGGGGAGGTGACGAGACGTGTTGGAAGTGTTTCCAAGGTTGATATGATCAAACGTCGCACGCTCCCTCTACCATCAGGATTGGTGTTAAACCTAAATAATTGTTATTTGGTGCTTGCGTTAAGCATGAACATGATTGGATCGTGTTTATTGCAATATGATTATTCATTTAAAGAGAATAATGGTTACTCTATTTTCTTGAATAATCACCTTCAATGGTTTAGTGAATCTCGATTGTAGTGTTACACATGTTCATGATATTGGTGCCAAAAGATACGAGTTAATGATGATAGTACCACTTACTTGTGGCACTGCCGCTTGAGTCATGTTGGTATAAATTGCATGAAGAGGCTCCATGCTGATGGATCTTTGTACTCACCTGATTTCGAATCACTACTGACATGCAAATCATACCACATGAGGAAGGCCTTGTTTTCATTGAGATGAAATAAGATAGTAACTTGTTGGAAGTGATACATTTTGATGTATGCAGTCCAATGGGTGCTGAGGCACGCAGTGGATATCATTATGTTCCTACTTCACTGACGATTTGAGTAGATACAGGAGTATTTACTTAATGAATCACAAAGTCTGAAATATTGAAAAGTTCAATTCTGTTTCAGAGTGAAGTTCGTCGTAACAAGAGGATAAACTGTCTACGATATGATCATAGAAATGAATATCTGAGTTACGAGTTTTGGTGCGCAGTTAAGACACTGTGGAAATTGTTTCGCGGTTCATGCCACCTAGAACATCATAGTGTGATGATGTGTCTGAACGTCATAGCCACACACTATTTGGTATGGTGCATACTATGATATCTCTTATCGAATTACCACTACCGTTTACGGTTATGCATTAGAGACAACCGCATTCACTTTAAATAGGGCACCGCGTATTTCCGTTGACATGACACAGTATAGACTGAGGTTTAGAGAAATCTAAACTGTCGTTTCTTTAAAGTCTGGGGCTTCGACACTTACGTGAAAAAGTTTCAGTCTGATAAGCTCGAACCCAAAGCGGATAAATGCATCTTCATAGGATATCCAAAACAGTTGGGTACATCTCCTATCTCAGATCCAAAAGCAAAGTGTTTGTTTCTAGAAACGGATCCTTTCTCGAGGAAAGGTTTCTCTCGAAAGAATTGAGTGGGAGAGTGGTAGAACTTGATGAAGTTATTGAACCATCACATCAACCAGTGTGTAGCAGGGCGCAGGAAGTTGTTCATGTGGCGCCTACACCGATTGAAGTGAAAGCTGATGATGGTGATCATCAAGCATCGGATCAAGTTACTACAAACCTCGTAGGTTGACAAGGTCACGTACTACTGCAGAGTGGTACGGTAACCCTGTCTTGGAGGTCACGTTGTTGAGCAACAGTGAACCTATGAGTTATGGAGAAAGCAATGGTGGGCCCGGATTCCGACAAATGGCTGGAGGCCATGAAATCCGAGAGAGGATCCATGTATGAAAACAAAGTGTAGACTTTGGAAGAACTACTTGATGGTCATAAGAATATTGAGTAAAGATGGATCTTTGAAAGGAAGATAGACGATGATGGTGACAAGTCACTATTAAGAAAAGCTCGACTTGTCGCAAAGATGTTTCCGACAAGATCAAACAGTTGACTATGATGAGACTTTCTCACTCGTAGAGATGCTAAAGGTCTGTTAGAATTATGTTAGTTGTTGATGCATTATTTATATTGCACATAGGATGTCAAAACATTGTTTTCTCAACGGTTTCCTTGAGCAAACATTGTATGTGATACAACCAGAAGGTTTTGTCGATCCTAAAGATACTAGCAAGTATGCAAGCTCCAGTGATCCTTCAATGGACTGGTGCAAGCATCTCGGAGTTGGAATATACACTTTGATGAGATGATCAAAGATTTTGGGTTTGTACAAGGTTTATGAGAAACCTGTATTTCCAAAGAAGTGAGTGGGAGCACTATCGAATTTCTGATAAGTGTATGTGGTAGACATATTGTTGATCAGAAGTAATGTAGAATTTCTGTAAAGCATATAAGGATGTTTGAAAGGAGTTTTCAAAGGAATACCTGGATTCCGCTACTTGAACGTTGAGCATCAAAGATCTATGGAGATAGATCAAAAGCGCTTAATGAAAGTTTCAATAAGATGCATGCCTTGACAAGTTTTTGAAGGAGTTCAAAATAGATCAGCAAAGAAGGAGTTCTTGGTTGCGTTGTAAGGTGTAAATTTGAGTAAGACTCAAAACCCGACCACGGCAGAATAAAGAGAATAGACGAAGGTCGTCTTCTATGCCTTAGCCGTAGAATCTAAAGTATGCCATGCTGTGTACCGCACCTAATGTGTGCCTTGACTCAAAGTCTGTTGAGATGTACAGAGAGTGATCCATGATTGAATCACTAGCAGCGGTCAAAATTTATCCTTAGTAACTAATGGACTAAGGAATTTTTTCTCATTTATGGAGGTGGTTAAAGAGTTCGTCGTAAAGGGTTACGTCGATGCAAGTTTTGACACTAATCCGAATAACTATAAGTAGTGAAACGGATTCATATAGTAGAGTAAATATTTGGAGCATTTCCGAATAGCATGTAGTAGCAGCATCTATAAGATGACATAAAGATTTGTAAAGAACGCACGGATCTGCAAGTTTCAGAACCGTTGACTAAAACCTCTCTCACGAGCAAGACGTGATCAGACCCCAGAACTATATGGGTGTTGGATTCGTTGGAATCACATGGTGATGTGAACTATATTATTGACTCTAGTGCAAGTGGGAGACTGTTGGAAATATGCCCTAGAGGCAATAATAAATTAGTTATTATTATATTTCTTAGTTCATGATAATCGTTTATTATCCATGCTATAATTGTATTGATTGGAAACACAATACTTGTGTGGATACATAGACAAAACACTGTCCCTCGTAAGCCTCTAGTTGACTAGCTCGCTGATCAAAGCTGGCCAAGGTTTCCTGGCCATGGGCAAGTGTTGTCACTTGATAACGGGATCACATCATTAGGAGAATCATGTGATGGACTAGACCCAAACTAATAGACGTAGCATGTTGATCGTGTCATTTTATTGCTACTGTTTTCTGCGTGTCAAGTATTTGTTCCTATGACCATGAGATCATATAACTCACTAACACCGGAGGAATACTTTGTGTGTATCAAACATCGCAACGTAACTGGGTGACTATAAAGATGCTCTACAGGTATCTCCGAAGGTGTTCGTTAAGTTAGTATGGATCGAGACTGGGATTTGTCACTCCGTGTGACGGAGAGGTATCTCGGGGCCCACTCGGTAATACAACATCACACACAAGCCTTGCAAGCAATGTGACTTAGTGTAAGTTGCGGGATCTTGTATTACGGAATGAATAAAGAGACTTGCCGGTAAACGAGATTGAAATAGGTATGCGGATACTGACGATCGAATCTCGGGCAAGTAACATACCGAAGGACAAAGGGAATGACATACGGGATTTTATGAATCCTTGGCACTGAGGTTCAAACGATAAGATCTTCGTAGAATATGTAGGATCCAATATGGGCATCCAGGTCCCGCTATTGGGTATTGACCGAGGAGTCTCCCGGGTCATGTCTACATAGTTCTCGTACCCGCAGGGTCTGCACACTTAAGGTTCGACGTTGTTTTATGCGTATTTGAGTTATATGGTTGGTTACCGAATGTTGTTCGGAGTCCCGGGTGACATCACGGACGTCACGAGGGTTTCCGGAATGGTCCGGAACCGAAGATTGATATATAGGATGACCTCATTTGATTACCGGAAGGTTTTTGGAGTTACCGGGAATGTACCGGGAATGACGAATGGGTTCCGGGTGTTCACCGGGGGGGGGGGCAACCCACCCCGGGGAAGCCCATAGGCCTTGGGGGTGGCGCACCAGCCCTTAGTGGGCTGGTGGGACAGCCCAAAAGAGACCTATGCGCTTTGGAAGAAAAATCAAAGAGAAAAGGAAAAAAAAGAAGGAGGTGGGAAAGGGAAGAAGGACTCCACCTTCCAAACCAAGTAGATTTCGGTTTGGGAGGGGGAGACCTTCCCCCTTAGGCTCGGCCAACCCCTTGGGAGTCCTTGGACCCCAAGGCAAGGCTCCCCCTCCTCCTCCTATATATAGTGGGGTTTTAGGGCTGATTTGAGACAACTTTGCCACGGCATCCCGACCACATATCTCCACGGTTTTACCTCTAGATCGCGTTTCTGCGGAGCTCGGGCGGAGCCCTGCTGAGACGAGATCATCACCAACCTCCGGAGCGCCGTCACGCTGCTGGAGAACTCATCTACCTCTCCGTCTCTCTTGCTGGATAAAGAAGGCCGAGATCATCGTCGAGCTGTACGTGTGCTGAACGCGGAGGTGCCGTCCGTTCGGCACTAGATCGTGGGACTGATCGCGGGACGGTTCGCGGGGCGGATCGAGGGACGTGAAGACGTTCCACTACTTCAACCGCGTTCACTAACGCTTCTGCTGTACGGTCTACAAGGGTACGTAGATCGAACATCCCCTCTCGTAGATGGACATCACCATTATAGGTCTTCGTGCGCGTAGGAAAATTTTGTTTCCCATGCGACGTTCCCCAACACATCTTAGCCTCTTCGTGACGGTGCCGGACTCGCGCCCCACCCCACCAAGTTCCTTGGGGTTTGGTATCCTCGCTTGGCATCCAAGCACGAACTAGCGGGTGCACCTTTGTCCAAACAAAACTTGTGCACGTGAGGCTCCTCTTTAGAATGGACTGCACAGGCGGTCTAGCATATCGTGCCTAGAGGCCGACAAGGTAACGACATCATAAAGCACCGACGATGATCAAGGCACTGATACATCTCCAACGTATCTATAATTTTTGATGGTTCCATGCTATTATCTGGTCAAACTTTGGATGTTTTGTATGCCTTTTATATCTTTTTTGGGACTAACTTATTAACTCAGTGCCAAGTGCCAGTTCCTGTTTTTCCGTGTTTATGACCTTTTTCAGAGGAGAATATTAAACGGCGTCCAAACGGAATAAAACCTCCGAAAAGAATTTTTCTGGAACAGAACATACGCAGGGAGCTTGAGAACCAAGGCAGAGGGCACCAAGGGAGGCCACAAGCCCCCTAGCTGCGGCCTGGGGGAGGGCCCGCGCCTAGCAGGCTTGTGGTCCCCCTGGGGCTCCTCTGCCCTACTTCTTCCGCCTATAAATCCCCAAAAAATCTGAAACCATGGGAAAGAACCACGAAAATACTTTTCCGCCGCCGCAAGCTTCTGTCTCCGCAAGATCCCATCTGGGGCACGTTCTGGTGCCCTGCCGGAGGGGGGATTCGGACACGGAGGGCTTCTTCATCAACACCATTGTCTCTCCGATGATGCGTGAGTAGTTCACCATAGACCTTCGGGTCCATAGCTAGTAGCTAGATGGCTTCTTCTCTCTCTTGGATATTCAATACAAAGTTCTCCATGATCTTCATGGAGATCTATCCGATGTAATCCTATTTTGCGGTGCGTTTGTCAAGATCCGATGAATTGTGGATTTATGATCAGACTATCTATGAATCTTATTTGACTTTCTTCTGATCTCTTATATGCATGATTTCATATCCTTGGTTTCATTTGGCCAACTTGATCTACAGTTCTTGCAATGGGAGAAGTGCTTGGTTTTGGGTTCATACCGTGCGATGAGCTCACCGAGTGACACAAGGGGTAGCGAGACACACATCGTGTTGTTGCCATCGAGGGTAAAAAGATGGGGTTTATATCTATTGCATGAATTTATCCCTCTACATCATGTCATCTTTCTTAAGGCGTTACTCTGTTTGTCATGAACTCAATACACTAGATGCATGCTAGATAGCGGTCGATGTGTGGAGTAATAGTAGTAGATACCAGAAGTATCGGTCTACTTGTCTCGGACGTGATGCCTATATGTATGATCATTGCCTTAGATATCGTCATGACTTTGCGCGGTTCTATCAATTGCTTGACAGTAATTCGTTCACCCACCGTAATATTTTCTATCTTGAGAGAAGCCTCTAGTGAACACTATGGCCCCCGGGTGTACTTCACATCATATTTTCAGCCCTACACTTTTACTTTGTTGCACTTTCCGCCTTCAGATTGGGTGCAAGTTTGTTGTTTTTGCGCAGGTACTTTGGAGACTTGGCTTGATACTCCTACTGGATTGATACCTTGGTTCTCAAACTGAGGGAAATACTTACTGCTACTATGCTGCATCATCCTTTCCTCTTCAAGGGAAAAACCAACGCAAGCTCAAGAGGTAGCAAGAAGAATTTCTGGCGCCGTTGCCGGGGAGCATCAAGTCAAGAATAGTCTTCCTCCAACGTGTCAATCTCTCGCACGGGGATTATTCTAAGTGAAGCTTATCCAAGTAACCGTCGCAAACTCATCTCTTGCATTTACTTTTTTGCCTCTCGTTTTCCTTTCCCCCACTTCTGAAAAACTAAAACTTACAAATTCTTTTGCCTTTTTTGTTTGCCCTTTTCTTTCGCTTGCTTTTTGCCTGCTTGTGTGGGATTGTCTACCTGTCCTCATGTCTAGACCTACCGCTTCAAACGATACTCCCGAGAACGAAGTTCTCAATTTCAAACAAAATGAGGAAGAAAACTTAAAGGATGCTTGGTATAGGATTTGCAATGCTCGGAGTAGATCTACTCGTAAGCAATCTACTACCGTCCTGCGTCGCAACTTTTATGTGGGTATTTCCCCTTGGAATAGATATGTTCTTGACACCATCGTAGGCGGAAATTTCTTGGGTAGCCATACCGTTGGTTCTTACGGTGCTTTAATAAATTTTGTAGGATCACTCCCACTCATGGTTAATGGAACTACCTTAACTCTAGAACATGTGATGCGTAGGCTGGATATCATTGAAAATAAAGTTGCTACGATTGAACTCATTGAGAATTTGGATAAAAAGATCCACAATCAAATCACTTAGTACGTATCCAAGGTGGGAATTACTTTCAAAATTTTAAAGGAGAGGGAACCCATAGTTAAAGAAAAAATAGGTCATGATTCCGCTAGGATTGGCAAACTAGAGGATGTTATAACCAACTTGGGTTCCGCTTTTGCCGCTATGCAGAACACTCGAAATTTTTCCCACAATAAGGCCACCAAGTCTGTTTTTGTTCCTAAGAATAGTGGTGCACCATCTAGTAAGAGAGATGAAGACCTTAAGATGATGAGTGTTCACCCTACTTATGGTTTGAGTACCAAAGACGACGATACGTGATTATATCGCCTTATGCCTAGCTAAGGGCGTTAAACAATAGCGCTTGTTGGGAGGCAACCCAATGAATTTATCCTTGATTTTTTGCTTTTTGCGTCCACACCATCATAATTCTGTTATGATTGTGTTTTTGTGTTTCTTTTTGTGTTTGAGCCAAGTAAAACCTTTATGACTAGTTTTGGTGAGGGTTGTTTCATCATGCTGGAAAAATACTGAAACTTTTCGCTTACAAAATTATTTTTCATTTTTATCCAGAAAGAGCTTTTGAGTTAATTCTTTTTATGCTGGTTGATATGCAAATTTCCCAAATTGTCGTAATTGTTCAGAATTTTTCAGATACCAGAAGTATACGAAGTATACAGATTGCTACAGACTGGTCTGTTTTTGACAGATTCTGTTTTTGTTGTGTTGATTGCTTATTTTGATGAAACTATGGATAGTATAGGCGGGTACTAGCCATGGAAACTGAGAATACAGTAATCTAACAACAATATAAATAGAAATCAAGTTTTCTACAGTAACTAAAGAGGTGGTAGTTTGTTTTCTTGTGTTAATGATATCACGAGTTTTTGTTGAAGTTTTGTGTTGTGAAGCTTTCAAGTTTTGTGTAATGTTTTCATGGACGATGATATAAAGAGTGGAAAGAGCTCAAGCTTGGGGATGCCCAAGGCAAACCAAGTCAAATTTAAAGACACCAAAAATCCTAAGCTTGGGGATGCCGTGGGAAGGCATCCCCTCTTTCGTCTTCAATCCATCGGTAACATTACTTGGAGCTATATTTTTATTCACCACATGATATGTGTTTTGCTTGGAGCGTCGTGTATTATAGGAGTCTTTTTTTGTGTCACAATCATCCTTGTTGCACACCTTTTGAGAGAGACATGCACTCATCGTGAATTTGCTAGAATACTCATTGAGCTTCGCTTATATCTTTTGAGTTAGGCAATTTAGCTCACATGTGCTTCACTTATATCTTTTTAGCTAGATAACTTTGCTCTAAGTTCTTCACTTAGATCTTTTAGAACACGGCGGTATCATATTTTGGAGAAATAAGAACTCTCGATCTTCACTTATATCTTTTTGAGAGTGCTCTCTTTGAGTAACTTGGTAGTTGGCTTGTGCTATAGAAGTAGTCCTAAAGATGATAGGCATCGAAAGAGGATACAATAAAACTTCTATATTCTTCTGCATGATTAGAAAGAGAAGTTTGATTCCTCTCAATTAGTTTTGGGATATGGATTTGGTAATATTAAGAGTCATGTTAGTAGGGTGTTGTGAATCTAGAAATACTTGTGTTGAAGTTAGTGATTCCCGTAACATGCACGTACGGTGAACCGCTATGTTAGGAAGTCGGAGCATAATTGATTTATTGATTGTTATCCTTTGTATTGCTGTCGGGATCGTGCGATGGTTAACACCTACCAACCCTTCCCCTAGGAGTATGCGCTTAGCACTTTGTTTCGATTACTAATAAAAACTTTCGCAATAAGTATGTGAGTTCTTCATGACTAATGTGAGTCCATGGTATAGATGCACTTTCACCTTCCACCATTTCTAGCCTCTCTAGTGCCGCGCAACTTTCGCCGGTACACAAAACCACCATAGACCTTCCTCAAAACAGCCACCATACTTACCTATCATGGCCTTTTCATAGCCATTCCGATATATATTGCCATGCCACTCCCACCGTTCCATCTCATGACTTGTGCCGTCACTTACATATTGTCATTGCATGATCATAAGATAGCTAGTGAGATGTTTCAATGTCATATGCCAAGCTAGATCGTTGCACATCCGGGTACACTGCCGGAGGCATTTCCTATAGAGTCATTATTGTTCTAAGCACTGAGCTATGAGTAAATAAAAGTGTGATGATCATCATTATTAGAGCATTGTCCCATGTGAGGAAATAAAAAAAAGAGGCCAAAGTTGCCCACAAAAAAATATATGGAAAGAGGCCAAAGAGCCCAAACAAAAAAATGAGAGAAAAAGAGAGAAGGGACAATGCTACTATCTTTTTCCGCACTTGTGCTTGATAATAGCACCTTGTTCTTCATGATTGAGAGTCTCCTATTTTGTCACCACCATATACTAGTGGGAATCTTCATTATGTAACTTGGCTTGTATATTCCAATGATGGGCTTCCTCAAAATTGCCCTAGGTCTTCATGAGCAAGCAAGTTGGACGCACACCCACTAGTTCTCCTTTTGAGCTTTCACACACTTATAGCTCTTGGTGCATCCATTGCATGGTAGTCCCTACTCATCCACATTGATATCTATTGATGGGCATCTCTATTGCCCTTTGATACGCCGAGTCAATGTGACCATCTCCTCCTTTTTGCCTCACAACCTCCACCACACTCTATTCCACCTATAGTGCTATATCCATGGCTCACGCTCATGTATAGCATGAGAGTTGAAAAAGGTTTGAGAAAGTAAGGGTGCGAAAACAATTACTTGGCCAATACCGGGGTTGTGCATGATTTAAATTCGTTGTGTGGGGATGATGGAGCATAGCCAGACTATATGATTTTGTAGGGATAACTTTCTTTGGCCTTGTTATTTCGAAAGTTCATGATTACCTTGCTAGTTTTCTTGAAGTATTATTGTTTTCATGTAAATAGCAAACTATTGTTTTGAATATTACTGATCTGAACATTCATGTCACATGAAATAAGTTACAAAGGACAAATAGGCTAGGTAGCATTCCACATCAAAAATTCAGTCTTTATCACTTCCCTACTCGAGGACGAGCAGGAGTTAAGCTTGGGGATGCTTGATACGTCTCCAACGTATCTATAATTTTTGATGGTTCAATGCTATTATCTTGTCAAACTTTGGATGTTTTGTATGTGTTTTATATCTTTTTTGGGACTAACTTATTAACTCAGTGCCAAGTGCCAGTTCCTGTTTTTCCGTGTTTTTGACCTTTTTCAGAGGAGAATATTAAACGGCGTCCAAATGGAATAAAACCTCCGAAAAGATTTTTTCCGGAACAGAAGATACGCAGGGAGCTTGAGAACCAAGGCAGAGGGCACCAGGGGAGGCCACAAGCCCATCTGGGACACGGGAGAGAGCCATGAAAATACTTTTCCGCCGCCGCAAGCTTCTGTCTCCGCAAGATCCCATCTGGGGCACGTTCTGGTGTCCTGCCGGAGGGTGGATTCGAACACGGAGGGCATCTTCATCAACACCATTGCTTCTCCGATGATGCGTGAGTAGTTCACCATAGACCTTCGGGTCCATAGCTAGTAGCTAGAAGGCTTCTTCTCTCTTTTGGAACTTCAATACAAAGTTCTCCATGATCTTCATGGAGATCTATCCGATGTAATCCTCTTTTGCGGTGTGTTTGTCGAGATCCGATGAATTTTGGATTTATGATCAGACTATCTATGAATCTTATTTGAGTTTCTTCTGATCTCTTAAATGCATGAGTTCATATCGTTGTAATTCTCTTCGAGTTGTGGGTTTCGTTTGGCCAACTTGATCTACTTCTCGCAATGGGAGAAGTGCTTGGTTTTGGGTTTGTACCACGCGGTGACCTCACCTAGTGACAGAAGGGTTAGTGAGGCACGCATCGTGTTGTTTCCATCAAGGGTAAAAAGATGGGATTTATATCTATTGTATGAATTTATCCCTCTACATCATGTTATCTTGGTTAAGGCGTTACTCTGTTTGTCATGAACTCAATACACTAGATGCATGCTAGATAGCGGTCGATCTGTGGAGTAATAGTAGTAGATGCAGAAAGTATCGGTCTACTTGTCTCAGACGTGATGCCTATATGTATGATCATTGCCTTAGATATCGTCATGACTTTGCGCGGTTCTATCAATTGCTCGATAGTAATTCGTTCACCCACCGTAATATTTGCTATCTTGAGAGAAGCCTCTAGTGAACACTATGGTCCCCGGGTCTACTTCACATCATATTTTCAGCCTTACACTTTTACTTTGTTGCACTTTGCGGCTTCAGATCTCACCTTGCAGTTAACCGTGAAGGGATTGACAACCCCTTAGTAGTGTTGGTGCAAGTTTGTTGTTTTTGCACAGGTACTTTGGAGACTTGGCTTGATACTCCTACTGGATTGATACCTTGGTTCTCAAACTGAGGGAAATACTTACTGCTATTGCGCTGCATCACCCTTTCCTCTTCAAGGGAAAAAACAACGCAAGCTCAAGAGGTAGCAGGCACACACAGGCTCGGGCCCTCCTAGCACAGGGCACGAAGGCAAGAAAAAACAATAAACAATGATAAACGACCATCGAGTGGGGCTTTCTGACGAATTGGTCCGACGGCTTCGTGGTACTCGGTGGGGTACCGGTACTGCGGTCTCGTGATTTAGCGGTAATGGAGCCTAGCTGAGGGGTTGCGTCCTAGCGACGCAGAGTAATGGGACGATCTCGGGGGAAGGGACACACCTAGCAAGTAGCACTAAGAGTGAACTTATTTTTGACAAACGTTAACTAAAGGTATAGGGTCCATAATCTTTCTTACACACCCACGCTGGGCAGCATGTTTTTGTTGCAGGGAAAGTAGGAATGAAAAAATGGTGTCTCAGCCTTGAGCAGCGCCTCCTCTAGGACGCTGGCCCTGACGCTGCCTCCACCTGGTACGATCCCTACTCCTTGACACGAGCGTCGGGGAAACTTCATGGTCTTATATCCCGGACGAGGTGCTACTGCCGCCTCCATTTTCGGAGGAACTACAACCGCTAATGCCTCTCTCCATACAACAGTCCAGGCAGTCGTCGTCCCTTCCGAAGATCTTCACGAAGAGGGTGGCGACCCCATCAAACTTTAAGTAGAGGATGTGTCCCTCCTCCAAGACGCGGGCAAGGGAGAATGACTTCCACCCCCATGCGAGGTAGATGCAACCGTGGGGGTTGAATTCGGTCACCACCCATGAGGGCATGTTGGAGCAGCCACAGGCCAAGGGGGCACGCTCCGCCATCTCCCTTGTGAAGGAGCCCGGGAGCTCGAGCCAGGTAGGGAGTATGGGATTAAGGGGTCCTCGGGTAGTTGGCTTACTACTAAGAGGTCGTCCTGATGGGTTGTGCATGTCATGGTCTTGGCTACGCGATTGTATCATATTCAAGAAAGGAGAACCCCAAAGACTGTCATGGCGACCAAGTAAAGTAGACTAGGTCGGTTGCATGTAACCATAGGCCCTCCCGGTGACTATATAAACCGAGTGTCCTCATCCATGTAGGGGTGTTAATCCACCTAGGGTTTAGTATACACGATCTCGAGGTAGACTTTGTAATCATCATCCAAATCAGTATAATCAAACCGGACGTAGGGTTTTACCTCCTAAAGAGGGCCCGAACCTGGGTAAAGATTCTCCCGCATCTCCTGCAACCCATTGACCTAAGGTCCACAGTTCGAGAACCCGCTACCCAAGATTTGTCAGTTTTGACAACGATGCCAGGTACGAAGTTGGCCCTCCATTTCCATAATTAACTCATGGTCTGCGTCCACAGAGTCGCTCCACAACCGAGGTGGCTGGGGGCGCATAGTTCCTCGTTCCTCGCCCGTGACCGCCTCACCCCCACGTCTATGCCCGTGGCCCGAGCCCCCTCCTTGAATACTTGGGCCGAAACGGGACACATGTGTGGCGGTGGACGTGCGGGGGAGACCCCCCTCGCCAGCCGTGGCACCTCCACCTCCTCCTCCTACTCTGACTTCCCTTTGTTGGCAGAGGAAAACCTCCTCACGGGCACCATTGGCAAAACAACAACGCATAGGAAGGAGATATGAGAGAAATGAAGAATATACCAAGGGGACCTAGCTGGCTTATTAGTAACAATAGGAGGGAAACCATCCCGCACCCCCTCGCCATCGCTAGGCGCATGCAGGTCAAGTGAAAGGAATGGTCGCCTCGTACCGTGTGCATGTATTGTGTCAGTCTGGGCGGTTACCGAGAGGTCATGGGGAAGTGGGAGCTACCCATGTTCCATCGTGTGCCATGCATCGCGCATGACCCGTAGGGTGTTGAGGCCCGTGCCGTTTCACTCCATCCGCCCGCGAGATCATGCACACCGCGGGTCTGCAGGTCCATTAGTCTGCAGGTCCAGGCGCGTTAGTCTGCAGGTCCACGCGCAACTCATCCCGGGGAGCGAACGTGATCCATCTTCGGACCTCACAGCTAAGGCCTCCGTGAGGGCCCCTGCCTCGCCAGGCGGACTCCTGCGGATGACGTCGGGCATCATGCCAAGCCCCACCTATGAGGAGGCCTCCTCAGATTGCCCCCTAGGCCCTTGCGGGCGGACCGAAGAAGAGTGGCCCCACACGGTGAGCGGCCCTGCACTGTCACGTGGGTGACTAATACGTCCCAAATGTATCTATAATTTCTGCTTGTTCCATGATCTTTTGGGTGACATTCTTATATGTTTTGCTACACTTTTATATCATTTTACACATATTTGGACTAACCTACTAACTCAGTGCACCCAGTGCCAGTTTCTGTCACTGATGTCTTTTTTGTAGCGGCTTTTACCCAATTTTCCGAAGACCCAAAAATCCCGAGAAAAATATATAGAAATCAGCATACCGGAAGCTTCCAGAACATCTAAGATGGTCTAGAGGGGGGCCAGGGGTCGTCCAAGCGACCTCCTGGCGCGGCCTACCCCCTGGCTGCGCTAGCAGGACGCCTGGGCGGGCCCAACCTCCTCCGGTGCCCTACTTTGGCTCCTATTTTTACCCCTGTGGAGAAAACGCTGAGGCCGAAACCCTTTTCTCTAGAAGGAATTCCGATCTGCGCCCCCATCGCCGACAAGTTTCGGGGGACAGAATTCCTGTGCCGGCACCCTCCCGGGACGGGGAAGTGCCCCCAGATTCATCTCCATCGACGTTGCTTCCTCCCTCCATGAAGCGGGAGTAGTTCCTCCTCGGGGCTGAGGCCTTCTACCATCTTGATTGTGCTCATAGGCTATGTTAATCTAGGGTGATCCCATGATGTTTCCCCTTCTTCTATGTATTGGATTGATGTACTTACTTGATCTCATATAGTATAGTCCCCGGGACCATGGTGCCAGCGGTCTATTGAACATGGATTAGAAGAATATTTTCATGAGTGATTTCCTCTTTTGTGAATTGATTGAAGATTGAGAGTCTCTTGGTGCTTGTCTTTGACTATCCTCGAGATATGTTGTGGTGATTGTGGTACTCTCTTTGGATGGCCGCAGTGACATTGGAAAATCCATAGAAGAGAACTACGAACTCAGAGGTGTGCTTTTGTAGCCCTACATAATTCTCGTCCTCTCTCGATCACAAAGGAATGACTTCCAAGTACATCTCCATTGCATGTTTTAGTGGAAATATCATGTGATTAGACTATGTTAATGTTGTTGGCAGTTGCCACTAGTGAAAGTATGAAGCCTAGGCCCTATTTCTCACCATTGTTACACCGCTTATGCTCACTTTTGTCACTTCCTACCTTGCTGCCATTTTTATTTCAGATTTATATTACCTTGCTATGCCACACCTATCACCCTTATTTTACCATCTCTTCGCCGAACTAGTGCACCTATACAACTGACAATTGTATTAGGTGTGTTGGGGACACAACAGACGTCTTGTATCTTAATTGCAGGGTTGCTTGAGAGAGATCATCTTCAACCTCTACTTCCCTGAGTTCGATAAACCTTAGGTCATCCACTTGAGGGAAATTCTGCTGTCCTACAAACCCCTGCGCTCGGAGGCCCAACATAGTCTACAAGAATAGAAGCGTGCGTAGATATCAAGCTATTTCTGGCGCCGTTGTCGGGGAGGTGAGTGCTTGAAGGTATATCTTTAGATCTTGCATTCAAATCTTTTCGTTTCTTTTTTTTCACTAGTTAGGCTTATGGAAAACTATACTCTTAGTTCGCTGCTTGGGGAAGGCCTCTTTACCACACCCGTGGTAGAGAAGTCTCCTCCACCTATTGAATGTATCCCATTCAAAAGACCACTTCGGATAGTTGAAATAATTCGGAAGGATTGTTATGATAGAACAGTCCATCCTAGTGATCATTTGTTGAAACTTACAGAACTTTGTGAGTTGTTTAAGATTTCAGGTTTGAAAAGAGATGGAGTCATGAGGAAATTATTTTCCTTGTCACTGAAAGTAAAAAAGCATTGGAATGGTATAGGCTACTAGATGATTCTCACCTACGGGATTGGGAAGAGATCCAGTCTCTCTTTTACTCCAAGTTTTATCCTCTTCATGGAGTCCATGAGAATAGGAATTATGTTTATAATTTCTATCCTTATGACGTAGAGAGCATAGCTCAAGCTTGGGGGAGACTGTAAACATTAATGCTAAAATTTCCTAACCATGGGCTCCCCAAAGATATGATTATAACTAATTTCTATGCTAGGCTCTCTCGACAGGATAAAGACTTTCTCGATGCTTCCTCTATGGGTTGTTTCACAAACGAAAGGATTGTTACTAAATGGGAACTCCTTGAAAGAATTCAACGCAATACTGAAGATTGGGAGATCGACAAAGGTAAAGAGTTAGGTATAAATTATGAGTATGATTGCATTAAGACCTTTGTTGAAACTGCAAGTTTTAATAAGTTTAGTGCTAAGTTTGGGCTTAATTCTCAACTCCTTGTTGATTTTCTCAAATCTTCTGCTTCACATGTTAATATGCCTAAAGAGAATTGGATCAAGCATCATGAACCTTTTAAAGAGATTTGCAAAGAATATGCAATTGTTAATGATGATTGCAACATGCATGATCCAATTCCTAAAAATGAAGTTTTATATAAGAATGTTAATTTTTGTGGAGTGCATAGACCTTGTGAAAGGCCTATGATTGAAGAAGAGAAGTTTTGTAAGCAACATAAGCATGAAACAACAATCTCTTGGGTTAGAGATTTAAATGGAATTGCTAGATAATTGTGTGACCTTTATCCTTTTACTTGTGAACTTTGTGGTATAGAGGGTCACTTTAATTTTCAATTCATGAACTTTCAAACATAACTGTTAACCAGTTGTGTGATAACATGATCACTTCTGATCTTTATGATGAACTTATGTTATTTTTGATGTGTGAAGAGTTATCAGAAAAAACTTCTTGGCTAGATGATAATGCCTTAGGAATAAACAACACTTTGCAAAAATGCCATCTCTATTGTGTTTTTAATTGCCATGAAATGATTATATAAGTAAGATTATAAAGGATGGAACTTTACCAAAGCATAAAAATGTCTCTTATGTTTCCACTAATAAAAAGGAGAGCTTCTCCCAAGTTTCCCCTATTATTTCTAATGATAAACCAGAATATTTGGAGAAGCTTCCTCTCCAACCACTCCCTCTTAAGGTGAAGAAGAAGAAAAAGAAGAGGAGGAAAAGGAACAAGAAGGAAGAAGAATGGGTATCAGCCTGGCCTGAGCATACTCCTCGCATCAACTTTTATCCTAACAAACAAAAATTTATGGAGGATGGTGAGCTTGATTGTTATTATCTTGATGATAAGGTCATAGGTACTATTGAAAATGATTTTGATTGTGATATGCATTTTACTTATTGTGATTGGGAAGATGATGATAATGCTACTTATGATCTTGAATATCTTTTTGGTACCAACTTTGAAAATGATGATATGGAAAGCTCTAAGCTTGGGGATGATAGGATTGCAAGTCCTTTACCCATTAGGGATGTGATTATTGATAATTCTTTTTCTAGTAAGAATAAAGACAACATGTTTACAAATATAGTTGGTAGCAATAATAATGCTCTTCTCTATCATGATGATGTTATAACTCCTATCTATAGTGATTGTAAAGATACCTATGACATAAGGAGAAATTATCCTTATGAAACTTGTCATAATCATGGAGGGAATTACTCCCTTGCTGAACACCATCTCCCCAATACACAATTAATCTATAGTGTTCAGGTTGTTTATGAGAGTCCTACTCCCACTATTACCAATGAGAAAGATTATGCTTATGTGGAGAGTAAGAGTACCTTTTTGCATGTGGATCATGGTAACAATGCTTTATGTGATACTTATATTGTTGAGTTTATTCATGATCCCACTGAAAATTATTATGAGAATGGAACATATGCTTATAGATATTTCAATAATATAAAGTTCCCTCTCTTTATGTTGAAAGTTTTAAAGCTGCACTTGTTTTGCCTTCCTATGCTTCTTGCTTTGTGCTGAAATGAATTATTCTATTGCAATATTCCTATGCATAGGAACCATGTTAGAATTAAAAGTGTTTGGTATTTGCTTCTTGATGCTCTCTTTTGTTCTACAACTCTTATTCCTATGAGAGCATCATTAAAATCTTAAGCTTATCTTTATGGCTATAAAGAAAGAGCTCTAGGGAGACAACCCATGTTATCTTTACTTTGAATTTTTTATTTCAGTTTTAGTGGTCTTGATGCTTCTTACTAATGTAGCAACATCATTGTATCTTTATTTTTAAGTTTTGTGCCAATTTATATCCTCCGATTGCAAGAATGTTCAAAAGTTGTGACATGCTGTCCAGAAACAGATTATGTCTGCTTGACGGAAAAATTCGCCAAAAATCACCGAATCATATTTTTTATCTGAATTTTTTAACAGCATGATATATATATTTTATTTCTGGCATCTGTTCTGAGTTTTTTGATTTGAGTTGCAGAAGTGCCCCGAATAAATTATTACCTGATGTTCTGTTTTTCAGAGATTCTGCCATGTTTTGCGTTTTCATTGTTTTGCAAATCCTAAGCTTGCTTTTTATTTGCAAAATACCTTTGGAATTCATGAGAAGCAGTAGATGTTTATGAAAATACATATTTCTAGCATGTATTGAATTATTTTATTAAGGGAACTAACCACTCTAATCAGCTTATGATGAGTTTTGTATGAAGGGAGTTTTCAAGTATGCGATGGGAGATATGATGAAAGAACATAAAGGAGAGTGAAACGCCCAAGCTTAGGGATGCCCCCATGCATCCCAAGAAATATTCAAGGGTACTCAAGCGTCTAAGCTTGGGGATGCCCCCGTGCATCCCCTTCTCTATCAACAATCCTGAGTGCGTCCATCTCCATGCTATATTTTTATCACTTCATATGATATGTGCTATGCTTGGAGCGTCCCGCTATTTGCTTTTTAGTTTTGTTTTAGTCTAGTTTGCTGGTCATAACAAGTCAGAACCTAGCCTACCCTGTTTGGGAGAGAGACACGCTCCATTCCACTCTAGATCACAACATAGTTTTCATGTTTATCTTTTTTGTGTGTTCTTCATCTTTTCGTAGCTACTGTCATGCTTAGCTCTTAGTTTTCGTGCTTATCTTCTTAAGAGCTTTTATTTAGGTTAATTTTGGAACTCTCTTGAGTTATCATGCTTATCTTCTTTAGAGAGTTGGCTTGTTGCACTGAGTTGTGTGTCTTGCATAAGTAGGTAACTGAGGTTGCTATTTAAGTATAGTAGTAACTTGCAATATTTTTGAGGTATTGATTTGAGTAATGTTTGACTATTGGTGTCGAGAGCTTGAGCCTATTAGTGATAGGTGTTGTATTTCGGGAAATTCGTGTGTTTTTCAAAAACTGAAAAATTAGTTGAGAACTCTAGCTACTAAATTGATCGCTAACCTCTGGATGGGGTTGGAATATATAGAGTACCCTCACGCTACCATGAGTCGAGGATGTGCAAGGATAACCAAACCCCCAAAAATTCCTCCTCGGGGTACTTGTCTTTTTGTGAATTTCCAAACTAGATAGAGAGTTACCGATAATAAGTGTATGAGTTCTTCGGAAAAATGTGAGTATTCGACTGTTGGCACTTCCACCATCCATATTTTGCTAGCCTGTTCGGTATCGTGCATTGCCCTTTCTCACATTGAGAGTTGGTACAAACTCCGCCGGTGCATTCAAACCCATGCCATGACACGCTCTGTCATACATAAGCCTCATTATATCTTTCCTCAACACAGCCACCATACCTACCTATTAAGGGATTTCCATAGCCTTTCGGAGATACATTGCCATGTGACATCCATCATCTCATGACTTGATCTTCATGTCATACATGCTTTTGCTTGATCATAGAGCCGCATGCTAGTTGGGCCTTGCTCTCCTTACTGCTACATTACGCGCTAGTATCATTGCATATCCTGCTACACTTGCAAAGGCATACATTTCCATACATCATGATATTTTTTCACTTGTCTTTATGTTGAGTACTTCTTATAAAGTGTGATGATTTTCTTTCTATTCATGTAAAATATAGGGTGTTTCCCTTAAGAGAGGAAAAGATCCCAAAGCGGACAAACAATAAATGAGAGATAAAAAGGAAGAGCCAAAGAGGCCACAAAAAAAGAGAGAAGGGGGCAACACTACTATTCCTTTTGAAAGATCCACACTCGTACTCCATTCCTATATTGGTACTAAATAGATATTATCACTCATGCATAACTATGTGGGGATCCTTACACTATAGAACTTGGTTTGCATATTCCAATGTTGAGCCTCCTCAAATGAGCTCTAGGTCTTCCTGATAAAATAAGTTGGATGCACCCCCACTAGTTCCATTGGAGAGCTTACCTTAGCTCATATGTGCATCTCTTACATGGCAATCTCTACTCCTCACATCGTATCTATCATTTGGTTTTGTCTCGCCTATGTTTGTCATCATTGGTGTGAGCCTTTCACACCTTTTTGTCTTCCTTCCCCATCAATATTCTATTTGCCATCCTAAGTGCCAACATATCTTGCTTACTCTCATCCATTGCATGAGTGCTCAAAATTGAAAGGGAATGAATCATTTTGACTTGTGCCTGACAAGTGGTCTGGGGATGAGTCAAAATAAGATTCCGAAGGAGACTAACTGTGAGGTTTAGTACATTGAGTTCTCAATTAAAAAAAATTACCTCTGAACCCATCTCCCACTTCTTGCACACAAACACCATTTGGAGACATTCGAGTCACGGACAGCGAGAGCTCTTGCACCTTTATGTTCTTACTTTGCTAAACTCAATACTAGATACAAACTCTTGCTTGTTATTGTCTTGACATGAATTGCATATCTTACTTGCTTTACTTTGAAGTTCTTATATGTGTGTTATAATGTCACCATAGAAATTAATGTGTTATCATTTATCTACTCAAGGACGAGAAGAAATTAAGCTTGGGGATGTTGATACGTCCCAAACGTATCTATAATTTCTGCTTGTTCCATGATCTTTTGGTTGACATTGTTATACGTTTTGCTACACTTTTATATCATTTTACACATATTTGGACTAACCTACTAACTCAGTGCACCCAGTGCCAGTTTATGTCTGTTGATGTCTTTTTTGCAGGGGTTTTTACCCAATTTTCCGAAGACCCAAAAATCTCGAGAAAAATATATAAAAATCAGCGTACCTGAAGCTTCCAGATCACCGGAGATGGGCCAGAGGGGGGCCAGGGCTCGTCCAGACGACCTCCTGGTGCGGCCAACCCCCTAGCCGTGCCAACAGGCTGCCTGGGCAGGCCCCACCTCCTCTGGTGCCCTACCTTGGCTCCTATTTTTACCCCCGTGGAGAAAACGCTGAGGTCGGAACCCGTTTCTCCAGAAGCAATTCCGATCTCCGCCGCCATCGCCGACAAGTTTCGGGGGACAGAATTCCTGTATCGGTACACTGCCGAGACGTGGAAGTGCCCATGGATTCATCTCCATCGACGTTGCTTCCTCCCTCCATTAAGCGGGAGTAGTTCCTCCTCAGGGTTCACGCCTTCTACCGTAGCTATGTGGTCATCTCTCTCCCATGATGTGATCTTGATTGTGATCATAGGCTATGTTAATCTAGGGTAATCCCATGATGTTTCCCCTTTTCTATGTATTGAATTGATGTACTTATTTGATCTTATATAGTATAATCCTCAAGACCATGGTAATAGCGGTCTATTGGACATGGATTAGAAGAATATTTTAATGAGTGATTTCCTCTTTTGTGAATTGATTGAAGATTGAGAGTCTCTTGGTGCTTGTCTTTGACTATCCTTGACATATGTTATGGTGATTGTGGTACTCTCTTTGGATGGCCACGGTGACATTGGGAAATCCATAGATGAGAACTACAAACTCTTAGGTGTGCTTTTGTAGCCCTACATAATTCTCGTCCTCTCTTGATCACAAAGGAATGACATCCAACTCTGTCTCCATTGCATGTTTTAGTGGTAATATCATGTGATTAGACTATGTTAATATTGTTGGGAGTTGTCACTAGTGAAAGTATGAAGCCTAGGCCCTATTTCTCATCATTGTTACACCATTTATGCTCACTTTCGTCACTTGCTACCTTGCTGCAATTTTTATTTCAGATTTATATTACCTTGCTTATCCACACCTATCACCCTTATTTTACCATCTCTTCGCCGAACTAGTGCACCTATACAACTGGCAATTGTATTAGGTGTGTTGGGGACACAAGAGACTTCTTGCATCCTAATTGCAAGGTTGCTTGAGAGAGACCATCTTCAACCTCTTCTTCCCTGAGTTCGATAAACCTTAGGTCATCCACTTGAGGGAAATTGTTGTTGTCCAACAAACCTCTGCACTTGGAGGACCAACATAGTCTACAAGAATAGAAGCGTGCGTAGACATCAGTGACGTGCACTGCGCCAAGTGGCACCCGGGAGTGTGCTAGCGGGCGCACATGAGGAGGATTTTCCCCTTTGGTACTATGGGAGCGGGCCACCGCTAGTTCCCAAAGAGGTCCCTAAAGTCTTTTCTCTTTGGTGCAAGAAGACTGGGATGGGAGGATCGCCAAAAGAGAGGGCCATCCCCGAGCCCACAGATGCGTCGCGACCGGAAGCTTTTGTAGGCGGAGACCGCCTTTGCCACGATAGGCTGCGATGCTGTCCCCCTTCAAACTGACATTGTGCAACCCTTCCCGCCTAGTTATTCAGGGGAAGAGGAGCAGGGCTAGTATAAAGGAGCATAGACCGCCACCATAGAGAGGAGAGGCATGATTATATCTCTTTGACACCAAACCAATCAAGACAGGAAGGAGTAGGGTCTTACACTACGACGTGGACCAAACCTTGGTAAACGTTCGTGTCTTTTGCCCTCTCCCTTTGCTCGGTTGCACTAGACGAGCGCCACGAGATAGCGTAGTAGAGTGGGGATAAAGAACTTGCACACCCCAGAGTTCGAACCTCTTCGGGTCCCTGGAGCCCTGAATTCGACACCATCCTCCAAGCATTACTCTATTTTTACTAAATAATGTAGATGCATGCTAGGTAGCAGTCGATGGGCGGACTAATAGTAGTAGATGCTGCCAGGAGTTGGTCTACTTGCTTATGGACGTAATGCCTATATACATGATCATTAATATGAATAAATATTCCATAGCTGTACACTTTTCTATCAGTTGCCCAACAACAATTTGTCTACACACTGTATGCTTTCTTCGAGAGAGAATCCCCTAGCGAAAACTATGGCCCCGGGGTCTCTTCAGATATATATTTACAAAAACATTATATACCTTGCTGCCATTATTTACTTTATTTTTTAGTTTTGATTTATATTTATCAAATTATCTATCTACCACTACTTATCGCTTGCAAGTAACGAGTTCAAGGGGATTGACAACCCTCTTGCCCGCGTTAGGTGCAAGTGTGTGCTCTTCTGTGTGTAGGCACTAAAGACGAGAAATTGTGTGCTCCTCCTACTTGTTCGATAACATTGGTTCTCACTGAAGGAAATACTTACCTTTACTGTGCTGCACCATATACTCCTCTTCGGAGAAAAACCCAACACACATCACAAGAATCATGGACCGGTGGCAGAGGACAAGCAACATGGGGACACGGTGTAGTGGTGGAGGCCGTGAAGTTTTGAGAAAGGCTTGGCGGGCATCCAGGATGGTAGAGCGGTGTTGTCAGTGAGAGAGAAAGCAAGAAGATACATTGAAAGATGGAAGGATAGAGAAGCGAAATCCGGGAAGGGTTATCAGTGGGCACGGGGTGTTGGATTCATGCGCGGCTAGTGTGCAAACTCCCGCAAAAGTCCCTAATTTGCTTCCAATTTTCGAGGGGTTGTTGGATGGCCAACGACGCTTGGAGAGATCACTCTGGATCCGTGGAGACGGTTTATGGGTCCTCTTTGGTCTTTGGAGATGCCCGTAGACTTGGAGTTAAACAATTTTCTTTATGATGGCTTCTATGTCTAAAGTGTTCTACACGGGAGGCCTTAAATGGCCGCTTGACATGAGTACAAGCTACAACATACGTGAGAGTTCCAACAATTTCATTTTTCCAGCGGGTGACATAAAATGAATTACTGGGTTTCATTATCCATGTGAAAAAATTATAATATATATAGTATTTCTTCACAAGGATAGGAAATATAACTTTGAAAATAGTTACTAGCACATGGAGAAGTCCATGAAAAGTATATTTCTGTAGGCTAAAATATTCGTCAATTGATGTAAGACAAGCCTCTAGGAGAACACATGAATCAACACAAAAAGTGATGTCGTCATAGCCATTATGAAAACATCTATAAATATTACCCGGAAAATGAATAACCGGGTACTTTCATTCCTCGATGCATGTGATTTGACTAATAAGAAGTCTATATTGCTTTCACGTTTGATTTCTTTCTACGCAGGTAGAAAGGTGTTGGAAAGATGAACAAACAAGGTTACATGGGGTTAAATGCATACTCCCTTAGTTTTTGTTTACTCCGCATATTAGAGTTGACTGAAGTTAAAATTTCTAAAATTTTATCATATTTACCATAACAAATTTATATGATGTGGAACTACATTCAATAATGATTCTAATGGTTATGTTAATATGACGTGGAAGTATATTCAATAACAAAGTTGCTATTGTATATGTTAATATTTATGTCTATAAACTTTGCGAAGTTTATGAAGATTGACCTTGACCAAAGCTAATACACTTAGTAAATATGTACTCCCTCCGTTCGGTTTTATTGGGCCTCGAGACCACTTATCTTGAACCAAGGAACATAGTAATTTTCCCACATTAATAATTTCATCCCACTCCCAATTCACTCTCTCACATGCAACCAATGAAAAACATGCATGCACTGTAATTATTATTCACTATCAACAATGACTCTCACTGCACCAATGAAACGGTTGCATGCATACAAATTTTCAAAGCAAGGCCTTGTAAAAATGAACATGTTTGTTCTGCTCTTAGTCCTAATAAACCCGGACACATGGAGTATCAATAGAGTCATCAATGTTGGATGCTACATGAAGAAAACTTTGAAATACAATAGAAGAGAAGAAGGGTTAGATTTAATGGATCAGAGAAGCCACGTACACTGTCCCATCTCATTGATTAAGACTAACCATAGTGGGGAGTAACTGAGACTAGTAACATGCACATGTTACTAGTTTATGTTACTACCTCTATAATGTGGAGTAGCATACGTGTGGTGTCATGCAAGACTTCATTTATTTGGTTGTAAACTCATCTTGTCTTGATATGTGTGATGTTACTCATAGTGTGAGTAACTAGCTCTGTTACTCAATTTGTCTCTCTCCTCATTAATTAGCCACTACATCATATCTTTTGCTTAGATGTCATCTATGTTAATCTCTATGATACTCCCACTATGGATACGCAAAAGAAATAATTAATCCCAACAAGGCCTACAATATTTGGTCAAATATGTGGCCTTCTCCTGGAGAACTTTTCGTTCGACCCGCCGCAGTAGACACCACACATGTCTACACGCAATGCCACGGTTAGGGTGGCATCAACATATAACAAATAGGTTGCATTTATTAGGTCTTACACATGGATTTTGTTTAGAAAATCTTAGCTACTTCTATTTTTATTTGTCTTCGCTCGTAGCGGCTAGTGCGATTGTCAAGATATCTAATGGAACCTAAACTTTGTCTTGTGAGATTTTATTCCATCTAGCACATTACGAATTTCAGATTGTTTGGCTATTATTTTCCTGCATGTTCCTCATTTTTCTTCCACGAAAATTCCATCATGGATAGGCCGATTGCACCATTGGCTCAATCGATAACACTGTGGAGTTGGTTTAGCGATTGCTCTGCATATCAATCGTCTATGGTTCTCTTTATATGGTTGGTAGCTGGATCATTAGGGTCTATTCCCACAAAATCATAGTTATCATCTCTCATCGATGATCGCCCCCAACTCACATGACATAGATGCAAATAAAGACAGGTCCTAACATGGACGAATTTATGGAGGACGAGGGGGGCTAGAACCCCCTAACAAACTGATTCTTCTTCTATGATAGTGGTTGTTGGAGCCAAAACATTTCACTCCATGTGAGCTTTGCCCCCTCGAAGGATAAACTTGCCCCCTATGTAAGAATGTTGGCTCCGTCTGCGGGTCCAAAACATCCAAAGAAAGAGATGTAGTAAGATAGGGTTCATCCCTAAGTCCTAGGACAAGGATCACTGATAGTCCAGAAGATGACTCTTTTGCCTTAGGAGGCCTTGATGATTCACGGGAGGAATTGATGTAGGGACAAACCCTTGTTTGTGCGTTCTTCACGAATTGGAGGGAGTTTTGAGGAAAAACATGCAGATACAAAGGGGAAAACACTTTATTGGACAAGATCAACACATAAGGCACTCAAATCAAAGGGAAAATGAATATATCTCAAGCATTCAACATCAACAAAGCAAAATATAGAGAGGTAGTTTATCGAAATCTCTAGGAGACGGGTCTTGATTTAATTAAGGAATCTTCTCCCATGGGAGGTCTTGTGCTCATGGAGCGTTCACCCGAGGGTGGCATTGTACTCCCTAGAGTCTTTAGTCTCTTGGTGGTCTTGTAATACAATGGAGTCTTCTCTCTCAAGATGAATCCCACAAGAGAATATACACGAGATAATTTCTATGATTTCGTTGTAATGTTTGCTAACCCTAAAGTGGATGAGGAGGAAGCCTATATATATTCCAAGGCATGGACGGGTATGTGAGGAGATACATGGCCACCTTGCCAAATCTTCATGCACACATGTTGGACATGTGGATAGCATCCCGGATGGTCCAGGTATCAGCCAAATGAGCTGGCCTACAATTCGTATGGTGTGACTCCATCGGTGGAGCTCCTGTTTGTGATCTCGGATGCCCGTCTTGAGACCAACATCTGCTCCGTCTTCTTCTCTCTTCTTCCATGGTCTAGGGCAAATCCATTCTTTGCATGATCTACATGAATTGCACGTGGATTGGGGAGGAATACAAAGAACACAAAGGGGAAATCACAAAGGAATGCTCTATTAGAAAAGATCCACACACAAGACACTCACAAGAAAAGGGATAGATCCCATGCATTCAACAATAACAAAGGGAAAGATACAAGGGTAGTTCATCCAAATCTCTAGGAGTGGTTGGGATTGATGCTTGTAGGAAGCCTTTATTCTACACAAGGGAAGGTGTTGTAACCACATATGATGCGGAACATCCTACGGACATCACCGTGTCAAGTGTGCCACTTTCAAGAGACACGTGCGAGATTTACATCATACACATAAAGTTGAATCATTATGCACGTCTACTTGATCATCTCTTGGATGGTATACTACTTGACCCTCCTCTCGTATCCATGCATAGGTTCGAGCAGAGCTCCAAACATGACGAGGAGGACTTCATGTGATAGAGTACAAATACACCACCCAAGTGGGAATCGTGGAACCGATGACGGAGGAGACGAGAATATGATGGAGCGACTGTTGGCAAGACATTAGGGCACCAACCCGGATCATCCACGCAAGGACCAAACATCTGGTCTTCTCGGATGGCCGGTTACTGATATTGCACATATTACCAAGATGCTATATTATGCAAGTAAACATCCCGATTTTTCATGGCACATGATAAATAAAAGTAGCACACATAGAAGAAAGGTCGGATCTCTCAAAAAGCAAGAAGACGACATAATAAATCTCCACCAAAATTTGGTATGACACCAATATCGTACGCATCAGCAGATCGATCCCTCAAGGATCATAGAATCATATATTTAGTGCCTCTCACTCGAGGTTTTTTGTGTTTCTTATTCAACTTAACTTCAAAAAACAATCTACATTACTCGCGACACCCCTTTTTATATCCTACAAACACCAATTGTAAAAGCCTAAATATCTAAGGATGGTTTGGTAGCCTCCATTAGTCTTAGCGGGGTGAGGGTGTCCATGACTAGGGGTACGAGCCCGATGTGCTTTAGGTCCATGGTCTGAACTAGGGTCCATCAAGCCACCTCATGGGAGGATGACCGAAGCCTAAAGACTAACTCGTGAGCAACTTCGGAACTACCGAAGACTTGACGGACACTGCAAGATTGACCATGTATTCGACATACTAGAAAATCAACCTAATTTAAACATAGGTACCCCGGGCATCTATTTAATCCATAGCTACTTACCTTAGGGTTTTAATCCATACTACCGAAGTCTTGAGGGTTTTAATCCATAGAGACAGAGTTACTTACCTTAGGGTTTAGAGCTTACACGAATGATCTTGAGGTAGATCATCATCCTATACTCGATACCCCATCATCAATATAATTAAGCAGGACATAGGGTTTTACCCCTTTGACAGGACCTGAACCTGGGTAAACATCGTATCCCTTGTTTCGCATTACCATTGATGCCACAACCAAAGCTCAGGACCCCCTACCTGAGATCCGCCGATTTTAGTATGGACATTCGTGGCCATATAGGTACCTCTTTGTGGTCAAATCAGATCAATGGCTCGTCTTCAGATCAACGGTGACATCGGGAGCAGCGATATCTTTGTCCCTGGACAACTTCGCGTGTTTGACAATGTTGTCCTCCATGTTGACGCCACCGGCCGCCTCGGCCATGTTGAGAGGTTTGTTCCTGGTCAAGTGTTCATGTTCAATAGCCTGGAGTACACCATAGTCCCCCACATCAATCTCGCCCTATCCCGTTGGGCTCCATATTGGCTCATGAATTCATGGGATGCCGTAGCCTTGATCACATAAGTGGCCTCCAATCTGGGCCTTACACCAAACTCCATAGTGGACCCAACGTCATGCATGGATCTAACAATTGCCTCTTCAGATCCGGCCTTGTGTATGGTCCCCTTCCTGAATTGGCTTCGAACCGAATCCGCGCCTAATAATCCATCGGCATGTGGAGACCTTATCACCACTTTGGATCTTGGAACTAAATCCGATCCTACTTTGGATCCAGCCTCGAGCTCGGGTCCGATCACTCCCACAATGCCCCCGACCCATATGACGGCGGATTTCAACCATAACATCGGCTCTCAGGCTCAGGCAATCTTGCTTCAAATCAGCCAGACCTATATCCAGGTAATGAACCCAACAGATCTCTCACTCTTAAACGAGATGGTGGACCAGATCCAAAAACCTGGGATTTTAGAGGACCATATGTTGGTCTATGATTACATCATATGTAAAGCCAATGATCAGGAAATTTATGTCCCACCCACCACCTACCTAGTCACCACGTTCAAAGATTTAATCGACGTACTTTAGTACGACGAGGATGACATGTAGGAAGATGCGAGTGATCGAGCTTGCGCCACACCAAGACTATCAAGTGGGCGGTTACCTCTACCTAGGATGTATATATGGTCAATACACCTACAAAAAACAAAGCAGGGGCACCATAGGACACTTTGAAACGTTAATGCAACAGTAAGTGTCACCGATGACCTTGTATAGGCAACACCGATGATGGCAATGCCGATGATATCACTCTAGGAAACACCAACACCTCGAGAGAAGCCGAGGATAAAGACAATGCCAACGAACTCACAACTGGTTAGATCGATGGCTCGGGAGGAAGTGAAGAATAGGTTGACCTCGACGATGACGATTACATGTTGTTATCAGAGGAGGACACCAAACTCTTAACCGACAACTCGAAGTCCCCGAAAGCCACCAAGCCATAACGGCCTTTCGGTTGCGGCTTCTTACAACATCCCAAAGCATCAACAAGGGCGTCCACAGCTCAAGGCCGCCCATGACACACTCAATGATAAATGGGTGGAGGTCTTGACGATTGATCATGACCTCAAGGATAGACTCAAGAGCCAACCTAAATCTTACCCAAAGATGTCTACTCCCAGAATTCAGTGAGGAAATAGCTGAAGACGATCATAATGATCGTACCGATTAACGTGACCGCCCACCTATTGGGCGAGAACAGGTCATGAGGGCAGCCCCGAGATCCTCTTGTTAATCATCATCATGAGGACAGAAATACCGTCCTGCCATTCGATTTGTGGGAAATGTTGGATCATGTGCCTCAATATATATACAGGTCAAGTAAATGAACACCCCCGAAGAGGGGGGATACCAAGTCTGGCTAGGCACGCATAATTGAATCCAATAAGATATGCACGACCAGAATGCATCGGATACTCGACGATCTAGAACTCAGTTCTGAGGAGCTGTGCATCCATGTGTTTCACGGCCGGAGTTATAGAACACCAATTTCCCTAAGGGTTCAAACACATCAACATCGAATCATATGACGACACTACACATCCAATTGTGTGGATTGAGGTTTTTCTTCTCCACATTCACATGTGTCGGTGCACTAAAGACCTCCCCAGGCATAAGACCTCGGCAAACCTCCCTTGCCGGGACGACAACCGAAGCCCTCGGCAAGCTTCCTTGCCGGGACAAAGACCCAAGGCCCCGGCAAGCTTCCTTGCCGGGATGATGGGCTAGGCACTCGAGGGCAACCGCCCTTGCCACAGTGCCACCACCCCCAAAGTTCCAGCGCATTCCGCATGTGCCAGCGCGTCATCTAGGTGTCGAAACGCATGGACACATGTCTTCACCAGCATGTTGCTGACAAGGATAATATGTGCATTTAATGCACCTAACAGCGGTAGATGGATAAGCACCGCTTTAGGTTCACTGTAACTTCTCATGAACCTTCCACCAAGCATTGTAGGTGACCCCTTTGCCTATAAAAGGAGGCCCTTAGCTCATTCACAAGGGGTTAGACTCTTTTGACATTGGCCGGAGGACGGTTATCATGAGTCACTATAGCGAACAACGAAACGCTTAATACGATCAAATGAGCAGGACGTAGGGTTTTACGCGTAAGCGGCCCGAAACTGGGTAAAAAGGCTTTTCATGTGTTGATCATTAGCTATGCTCTTAATGTCGTCTTTCCCCACCCTACAATCACAAGGGTATCATGTTGATTCCCATAGGTGTCGACCTAGCATCACAGACAACATGGCTTGGGGAAATGACATTCATGCCATTAATTACGTGATAAATCTCCATTGTATCTATATTTTTTGGTTCTTTCATACCGATATTATACAAATTTGATATACTTTTAGCAATATTTTGTATTGTTTTTAGGACTAACATATTGATCAAGTGCCTAGTGCCAGTTCCTATTTTTTGTGTTTTTTTGTTTCAGAGAAAATCCGTATCAAATGAAGTCCAAACACGATATAAATTGACAAAGATTTATTTTGGAATATATGTGATTTTTGGGAGTTGGAATCAATGGAAGACGGTGCCTGAGATAGTCCCAAGATATCTCGGCGCAACGAGGGGCTATGGGGGCACCGAGTTACCTTGGGACTCCCTCGTAAGTCGGTTGGGGCCCTTCTTTTGTAGCAAGAAATATATTTAATCAAGAAAAATTCCCGGAAAGTTTGGAACCAATCGGAGTTATGGATCTCTGGAAATTTAAGAAATGGTGAAACGCCAGAATATAGGACGCGAAAACAGAAGAAAAACAGAGAGAGGGATCCAATCTCGGAGGGGCTCCTACCCTTTGGGAGCCATAGCGTACATGGACTAGAAGGGAAAGTCTCCTCTCATCTAGGGGGAGACCAAGGAAGATGCATAGGGCGGGGGGGGGGGGGGGGGGGGGTCCCCCTCTCTCCTGGTGGTACCGGGACACCGCCGGGGCAACTATCTTTACGGCGATCTACACCAAAAATGTCACCGTCTTCACCACCAACTCTCCCCCCTCTATGCAACCATGTTACCTCTCTTTCCTCGCTATAACATCTACTTTAATATGGTGCTTAATGCCAGATATTACTCCCCCCATCCTAAAATAAGTGACGCAAAAATTGTACTAAGTTAGTACAAATTTTGTACTAAAGTAGCGACACTTATTTTGAGACGGAGGGAGTATTACCGAATGATGTGTGGTTATCCTATGATGTTTGGGTAGATTTATTTTGTCCTATGGGTTAATTGGGGTATGATGTGATTGATATGAGTTCTATGTTAACATGGTGCTTTCCTATGGTGTGCTCTGTGTCGCGCAAGCGTGTGGGATTACACCTGTAGGGTTTTGTAGTAAGTTCATGCTTCACCTATTGTGGGTGGCTAGAGTGACATAAGCTTACACCCAAGTAAGGGGGGTTGTTGCGTATGGGAGTAAAGAGGACTTGTTACTTGATGCTATGGTTGGTTTTTTACCTTAATGATATTTAGTAGTTGTGGATACTTGCTAGAGTTCCAATCATAAGTGCATATGATCCAAGTACGAAAAGTGTGTTTGCATATGTCTCTCCCCCATAGCATATGATAAGTATCTATCATCTTATATTCAATTGCCGATGGACAATATTTATATCCTTTCACGAAATGTCTATACTAAACTATTAAATTTCATTATCTTCCAAATTATACGTAGTTCTATTCTTGCAAAGTAGTTCTAGTTTTATCCCTACAAAGTAGTTTTATTCTTGTTCTAGGTAAAGCGAATGATAAGTGTGCGTAGAGTTGTATTAGTGCTTGATATCACTTGAAGGGAATAGTAATTCTACCTTTAGCTCCCCGTTGGGTTCAATACTCTTACTTATCAAAAAGGCTACAAATGATGCCCTACATTTGTGGGTTATGAAGACCTTTTTCTGGCACCGTTGCTGGGGAGCAATAGCTGTGAATATTCTCGTGTGTGATTTTAGCTTTATCTCTAAGTAATTTTATTTTCAGTTCTTGTTTTCTATCTTTAGTTATTGTAGGAAATTTAAAATACCAAAAATATAGTTGTACTTGCTAAACCAGTGGTTGAGGAACCACCCAAAATCTACCATACTTCTGAAGCTTTTTTACTTGCATCATCTTCGATCCCTTTGTGATCGTGCTACAAACCCAACTAGCTTAGTTGAGGGAAAATAATTAAGTGAGCATGCTTATTTTGAGTGACACTGCTTGTCTCAAAAAGGGGAACTTTTATGGGGTGAAATTAATTGTTTGCATTCCTATGCTTCGAATTTATGCAAAATATATGATTTACTTGTTGTTCTAAAGACACTAACAAACACCTTCCCTAGCAATGTGTGTTTAGTGATAATGAAATACTATCTTCTTATGCCAGGGATGTCTATAGTTATTATGATATTGAAAAAATTGAATAATTTCTTGCTTTTAAGGGTGCATATAACTTCTTTGATTAAAAATTCTAATGCTATTCTTTACAAATCTGAATTTTTGCCATACTTAAATAGTGCTATGAAAACTATGCTTATAATGCTTATGTTAACGAATTTATGAAGAGAATGTCCGCTGCCTTGCAAGAGAATAGTATTTTGTGGGAACCTAGGTAAGAAGAATTTTCTGAAAGTGTGAGCTCATTATAAGAAAAATATGAGGAGGAGAGCGGAGAACAAAAGGAGGAAGAGTAGATTAGCTACCCATGCCCACCTTCTAATGAGAGTAACTCTTCAACTCATACATTTTTTAATTTCCCTTCATGCTTACTATGGGATGAATACTATTGCTATGATCCCTTGGATTTGTTTGAAATATTCCTTTTTGATGTACTTGATGCTTCCTATACTTGTGGCCATGATGCCAATATGAATTATGCTTAGGGAGATTAATTTTCTATACTTCCCTATGTTAAGCATGAAATAGTTCCTAGTGCACCCACACATGATACTACTATTATCTTTTCGAACTCTCCCAACTATACTATATTCGAGAAGTTTGCACTTATTAAGGATTATATTGATGGATTGCGTTTTACCATTACACATGATAATTTTAATGGATATAATATGCATGTACTTTCTTCTCCTACTTGCAATTATTATGAGAGAGAAACCAAACCTTAAACTCTCTATGTTTTCAATACGATAAAATAACAAGAAACTACTTATGATATGTATTGGCTTTACTTTGTGTGAATGAATTGCTCTTTTATGCCATGCCAATGTGTAGGAAGAGAGTTAGACTTTGTTGCTACATGATATATATTACTTTGTGCTCACTACTTAATTACAAGTTATTTTTTATTAAAATTGTCTTTGATATAAGTTGGGATCCGAGTAAATCAATTATTTGAGCACAATGTGCCTAGCTTAATGGATTTAAAGAACACGCTACGAGGGAGACAACCTAAAATTTTTAGAGAGTCATTTATTTCTATTGTGTGCTTTTAATTTAATTAAAAACAACAAAAATGGGGAACCTAAACCATATTAGAAAAGAAAAGTGCAAGTGAGAAAGACGAGCACCATTGAAGTGGGGGACATCCTTGAACTTTTGTGCATGCCCATGGAAACTTTGTGGATCTTGATTACAATAAATTTTCAACAAAAATAATGTGCCAAGATTTACCTTTAGGATGTTTAAATTGCTTGTTTGATATGTGTTGTGCAGAAATACAAACTTTGGCTATAGTGTTAGATTTTTCCTATTGTAATGGAACGTAGAAAATTATAAAATTCTTACACACTATTTTGATGCAAATTGTTTATCATTTCCTAATGTTTTAGAATTTTTTGAGTTACAGAAGTATATGTTTCATTTGCATCTTTACAGGCTTTCATGTTTTCACTAATTGCTATTCTAGTTTCTTTGTGTGCTTATGTTTGAATTCTTGTTGAGCCCCATTGACTTGGAAGCCATAAAAATGTGATAGAATACATTAGGTAGTGATATATTATAATTATACAATAATTTTATCATAGTACATGATGGGATTTGATGTTATATTTACTAACCTTTCTAATAAAACTCCTCTTAAGTCTTGTGTGGATGAAGTGTTCGAAGATCGAGGAGGTATCGATATGAATAGAATAAGGAGAGAAAATAATTCAAGCTTGGGATGCCCAAGGAACCACAAGGAAATATTCAAGGAGACTGAAGCGTATAAGCTTGGGGATGCCCCGGAAGGCATGCCATCTTTCTTCCTCAACAATTATCGCATGTCTCGGGTTTTGTTTGACCGGCTACTATAGGGAATCACCCCATAGTATTTTCTATTAATCCCATAAAAAGAGTTTGTATGTACAAGGGAGGAAAAAATATACAAAATAATAGATGTGAGGGGAGGGGGTGTATGAGATATAAACCTCAAGGAGGTAAAAATACTATCCATCTAAGGAGATCATCCCTAAAACTAGGTTTAATCATGTGAGCTAGGAGATAAACATCATGAATAAAGCTAGACCTCCATTTCTGAACCTTAGTTGGTGATGATGGTAAACTTTGGCATTTCTCACAGTCCAGATGTTCCAGCAAGCAATGAAGACAACTTCAGGGAACAAGGGATGATGAAAGTCTCTTCTTGCAGCTAAAGAAGTAGTCCACATGGAATTTCCCTGCCATGATATCTGAAGATAATTCCAGATCCTCGTACTGAAAAGACAGTTGAAAAATAGATGATCTCTGTCCTCTTTGGTCCTGGCATGGCATAGCACATATAGATTTGAATCAGGCACATTCCAATGACGCCTCTCCAGCATATCTTGAGTGTTGAGTCTGTCCATGATCAGCAACCACGCAAACATCTTAATTTTCATAGTGCAACAGCTCTTCCAGATCCAGCTGAGCAAGGGTGTAATGGCGTAGAGTGTAACTTGCCTTATTTGGAACCTTCTATATGTGGGTCCATCTTGTCATTGCCATGTGAGCTCAATGCATGTGGTATTTCATGTGATGTTGGCTTGTTTCCCTTTGCATTCAAGCATCCATACATCCATGCCTCCTTGTGTTTATTGCCATTGTGAGTCCATGGTGTGGTGTGATGATGTGTGATGATATGTGCTGACATGTGAAGTGATGTGGGGTGTTGTTTGAAAGTAGAGAGCAACTATGTTGGTTTGCAACTAGGTTTCCAAAACTTCCCCCTCTCTAATTATCTCAAGCTCAACTTTCACTTGCTCCATCCCTGTTTCAAAAATGCTCTTGTTTTAGTATGAATTGTGGTGGATGTGATGTTACGCTATGTTTTTAGTGTTTTTAGCCTTTGTTTGAGTGGTGTTAATATTCACAAAACAGATTAATTAATTCTGTTTTGTAAATATTTATATGCTCCAAAAATTCCTTTTATATTTTATTTAAATGGGTCATAATTCCCTTATGACCAAGGGTATTTTGTTTTATTTTTAGGGTCAACAGTGTGGCCTGTGTTTTATTTCTTGTTTCTGTTTGTTTTAAATAGAAAACCCGAGTTGGTTTTCTTTTCTCTATAACGCGCCAGCATGGGCCTCGTTTCCCCTCCCGAGGCCCATCCTCTCCTCTCCGTGTCACCAGCGGCAGCCCTCGCGCGTTCCTCCCTTTCTCTGACGGCGTCTTCCTCCTTCCCCTGTTTCTCCCGTCAGTAATAGGCACGCGAGAGAGAGAGCGAGCGACGCCGTGAGGTTCACGGACGTCGAGGGCCCTATTTAACCTCGGCGTGCGTGCCCTGTTGCCTAAGGTTCCGCATTCCCCCTCCTAGCACCGCCACCTCACTTCCATCTCTCTCTCCCTCTCCCTTCAGGTAAGATCTGTAGGAGCAGGTTTAGAGTCAGTGTCGGCGCCGTTGTTCCATCTTCCCTCCCCCCGTCGTCGGCGCGTTTCCGTCGAGCTCGAGCCATCCACGAGGATGGGGAATCAACCCCCGTTCCATTCCCGACGCTAGCGAGGACGATCATCCTCCCCAGTGTCTCCTCCGCGTCGTCATCGCTGGAGCAGCTGCGGGTCGCGCGGTGGCTGCTTCCTCTTCTTCCTCTTCGTCGAAGCCAGTCGTCCCTAGGCACTCCAAGGTGAGTTGCTCATCCCCTTCTTCCCTTTCCCCCTCGCGCGTAGCCTCCTGTCGCCGTAGCGCCGCCATTCTGTCGCCGTAGCTCCGCCCTTCTGTCGTCGTATCCGTCGCCTAGCTGAGCATAGTGGCGCCGCCATGGCAGGCTCCCTCCTGCTGCGGTAGGCATGGGAATGGATCCCTGGTGGATCCCTCTTCCTCCCTGCAAGTAGCCGCTGATGAATTTAGGTCGTAGCTTCCTCGGCGGTCTTCCCCTGTTCCGGCCGCCGCCGATCTGATGCAGGAGCGGAGTGGGGTTACCCAATAGGGTATCCTCCTCCTCTGTGTTAAGATCAGCAACAGCAGCGTAGTGGTAGATGTGGTGTTGTTGCATCAGGTTGTTGTGGGTTCGAAACCCCTTGGAGCCACCCCCTTTTGGTGTTTTATTTTTCGGCACGGTAGCTTTAGGGGAGGCATAACCTGTATTTCGCCTCTGTTCTGTCGAGCCACAGTGGCTTAGCCTAGTGGTTGTGTGGTGGGTGTTAGACCAGTAGGTCCTGGGATCGATTCCTAGGGCATCCTCTTTTTATTTTCTTGTTATCTTTTGTTGTTTTTGTTGTTTTGCCTTGCTAGTTATTTGTGATGCTTGGACAGCAATGTGGTGTTGCCAATATGAACACCAGTAGGCTTTACACCTTGCTCTGGTTATGTGCATGTAGTAGGAGATGTGATTTTGGGTGTATGTGTGAGCAAGCTTACATGTGTGTGTGTTAGTATGTGAGTGTGCACTAGATGTAGATGTGCACATGGTGTTGCTAGATTATGTGTGGTGCAAGCACCCAGTTGTTTGTGGAAGTGATATGTATGTGTGCTTGTGGTGGTATGCACTAATGCATGTGTAGGACTATGCCTGGTGTTGATGAAGATGTAAGCATGTACGAGTTATGTGTGTGTGTGTGTGTGTGTGTGGCACCCACATGCCAAGGCATGGCTTTGCCCTAGGAGCACTTATATGCAAGCATGCATGATGTGAGTGTAAGTTAGTGTGTGTGTTTTAACTAGCATGTGTAGGTGCTTGATATATGTGTGCTTGATGTATGCGTGCGTGTGGTGTGCTAAGGCACATGAACATGAGGCCTACCCCTCATGTGCACCAATGGAGTGATGAGAGTGTGCAAGTGCATGTGTGGGTGATGTTCTAGTGAGAAGCACATGAGATATAACACTATTTACCTCTATGTGATTCCATATATATTTTCTTCTTAGCTTTGTGCCCGTTTGTTCTATGCAAGTACCTAGGTATTATATATGTTTTTGGGGTAGAATCATCCCAGGAATCTAATGGTGGAATCAGATTCCCCTTTGGAACACTTTCTGGGAATGTCATATTTCTGTTTTGTTCAATGTTTAGAGCTTGGTTCCATGTGATGTGATGAGCCCAAGAGGTTGATTCCTTGTTGTGGCTGTAGAGGGTGAACCCCTCTACAGCATGGTGGCATTGTTTCATACTTAGGAGTTTACATGTGCAAGTTGTGCCTAGTCAAAGTAGGCATGTGGCTGAAAATTTCAGCTTAGTGAAAATCTGTGATTTTCACTAAGTCTCAGAAACTGCTGTTATTTTCTTCCCCTGTAGTTGTCCTTGCAAAAGTTCATGTGTTGGGAATCAATCCTTGCAATCAACTGGAAAGTTGGAGCTTTTGTGTTTGTCTAGCTGTGTGTCAATTTTCATTCCATTTGACTTCATGTAGATATTGTTTTGGGTGTTGTCAAAATGCTTCGGAGCATAAATAGCTAGTGACAATCTGAGATTTTCACTAAGTCCTTGAAAACTGATATTTTTGTCCAAGTTAGCAGTTGTAGAACTTTCTGTGTGAAACTCCTTTGTATTATATTTTTTCTCATGCTTGTAGATCTTTTGAAAGCTTCTGCCACATATCTTATTTGGCACATTTGGATGGCTGTAGGTGCTTTCCATGTTGCTCTCAAACTGCTATGATATTGTTTAGGACAGAATGTATAGTTTTGATGTTTTGATGCTTGTGAGTGCATAGTTGATGGTGTGGTGAGTTTCTTTGCACCACCCCATCTATACTTGGTTGTTTTGTGATGTGGAAACCTGGGAATACCAGAAGTATGCCATGGGAGTGTGTTTGTGATGGATTTGATCCGTAGGACTCCATTTCTTGTTTCGTTGTTTCTGGTTGATCCGTAGCTCCGTTCGTAATGTTCTTCATATGTTTTTGCATCATTTTTGCGTGATGCATCTGTTCATGTCATCCTCATGCATGTCAAGATATCTTAGAGTGCAGTTATGTCCAGAAGTTTGTATTTTCTTCTCATGCATGTGCAAGTGACTAGAACAGAGATGCATGTTCATTCTCATCTCATGCATCATGTGTTTGTTGCATCATGTGGTGCTGTTGTTCATTGGGTGCTATTTTTATGTTGGGTAGCACCGGGATCGGACAACGATTACGTGGACTCGGGAGAGTACGTGCAGGACGAATAAGAGGAGTTCCAAGCTGAAGACATCACCGGCAAGATGACATGACCTTGATACCATCTCTAGTCTTGTTGTGCCTAGATTCACGTTTCCTTCATCATATGCTCGCTGCCTACCACTGAAATAATTGCCTCCCGATATTGACATGAAACTGAAACACTTTCCCCTCCTAGCAAACATGGAATGGCTAAGTAGGCTTGCTCAGCTTCTAATCTTAGCGTTGCTAGTTGCAGGTGCAATTGTCTCATGTGATAACATGAGATTGATATCATTATGTTAAATCTGTAATTAATTTAATGCACCTATATACTTGGTAAATAACTGAAGGCCTAACTTTTGCCGGGTGTTTTGTTCCGTTATGGCCGCCATAGTTTCCGGCTACCAGTGTTTGATTCCATAACTGATCGCTCCTAACACGGTCGGGGTTGTTACGGGGACTTCCTTGATAAATCATGTAGTGTTAAGACTTGTCCGGCACGAGCGACATTGGTTTTAATGTGCTAATCACTTAATAATAATCTGCATAGGGAATAGCTACCCCGAGGAATTAATCAACAACCCGGGCCAGTGCTCCTCATGAGTGTTGGTCCAACCTGCTCTGCCTGCGCGGCCACCAGAAGGAAACTTGAGGTTTGGTTCTCATAGCTAGTTCCATCCATCGTGTCCTGAAACTGAGATACGCGGCTCTTATAGGGGTCGTCGACACGACGGGAGGTCCTGCCAGTCTTGTCTTACCTTAGCGATATATCTTGAGTATAGGAATCCCGGTGAAGCTTTGGTTCTCCCCAGAGTTGAGGTTTTCCTCTAAGGAATCCGACGAGATCACGAGATTCGTGATAGAGGATTACTTTGCGGCCCATGACCGTTTGTGATGAACTAGTTGGAGCACCCCTGCAGGGTTTAATCTTTCGGAAAGCCGTGCCCGCGGTTATGTGGCAACTTGGAATATTTGTTAACATCCGGTTATTGATAACTTGAACTTAATCTAATAAAACTGCCAACTGTGTGCGTAACCATGACTTTCCCCTTCGAAGACCCCACTTCGATCGGGAACACGACGGGGTTATGTCTGACGTAAGTAGGTGCTCAGGATCACTTATTGATCAGCTAGTCTTCGCCCACTAGCATAGACCACCATCAATAACTTGTTCTACGTAAGTTAGCCACCATAAATGCTTAGGATGCGGCAACTTATACACCCTTACCTAATAACTTGACTAGTTCTGGCACTGAGGTCATAGATTGTTGAGTCCCCGTGGCTCAGAGATTACTTCAACCGACCAACAGGTACAGGTACGCTCGACACAGGTGATCCCGATAGCACGCAGCTAGCGTGGCAGTACAATGAGGAGAACGACCGCTTGTACGTGAACTATCCAGAAGACTGAGGCATGGTCGTGACCGTGGGCAAGCATGCAGGGTAGCATAGCCTTCTCTCATGTTATGTAGTCTGTAGCGGAACTACCTTGTCTGAATAACTGTGTGATGTAAACTCTGATATTATCTATGAGATGGCAAACGATTCCCTATTTGTCATTCTATTATTATGTATGTGCTATGTTATCGTGCTTGCAAAATGCGTAGATGCGCTTCTTTCCATTCTGGGGCCTCGTTCCCTAAATCGGAAAGGACCGCATCTTAGTCGTTACAAGTTGGTAATCAGAGCCTTACGACCATAGGAGCCTTTGTGTGATCGTACTTGGCCGAGTCGAGTCTAGTAAAATGTTTTGAGTCTCAGTTATATCGGAGAGTAGGATTCTTTTTCTCCTCTTCCATGCTCTGGTGAGGTTCCCGACTTAAGAAATCTTAATCCTACTCCTCTTCTTGCTCAAATAAAAATTAGGATCACGCGGGTATTTTTGAAATCTATATGATATCGATGTGACGGAGTTCTGTCTTGGTGCCTCCTGTCAGCCTTGATTACTTCCAGGGAGTTGAGCTCCAGGGGATTCTTGTGCACATCGCCATCATCCAGATTTCTGAGTATCTCAGAATGAAGGATGTTCGTAATTGCTTCAATACTAGTATTGGCGAGATAACCCCGATGTCCCCAGTACTGGTGCAGATTGTTCGGCAGTACTGCCATACTTTGTATCGTTGTGATCACGAAGGTCTGTAGTAGATGAAGGTCCGAGATTCTGGTTATGTGTTGATGGATGTGATACATTGGACGGGTTAGTATAGGAGTTGTGTGGATATTACTCCTTGTATCCGTGTACCAGATTGCATGACCAGATATTTCTGGAATTCATAGGTGGGATATCAAGTAGTGACTTATAGGACAATCTTCCTACAGATGCATGATGTGAGGTTGGAATTCGACATTCAGTGGGTATGTTTGTTCACGGTCGTCTTACAACGGTTCTCGTTGTGTCTTAAAGAGTCCTTGTAGCTTGCTATGACTCGGGGATACTTCGTACATCGTGTGCACTACCTTTCACAGGATGGCTACTATAAATTCGAGCCCGTGCGATCTTATCCATGAAGATATGGGATGAAATCTCGATCATATGTTTGTTCCAAGCAGTTCTAGCTCATACTTGTTTGCAAGTGGTCTTAATCAGAATTTTGTCGACAGTCACTTTGAGGAAGCATTCTTACTATTTTGTTCGAGTGCAATTGCTAGTATTCCTGTTCAGATATTCCTGCCTTCTTGATTCAGCTATATCTTCAATTTATTCCGTGGGCTATTGTGTTGTCCGTCTTCAGGATGGCTCCACCAACTCGTCAGAATCCAGGTCGTGAGGATGTGCCGCCACCACCTCCTCCTCTGGAGAACCCTCCTCTGCCACCGCCTCCTCCTGCAGAGGCTTGGCAAGCGGTGATGGATGCTACAAATGCAAACACTCAGATGCTGATACAGTTGTTGCAAGAGAGGACAAATTAGCAGCAAGGCAATTTCCAGCATGGGGGCAATCAGTTTGCTAATCTGAGTCAGTTCCTGTCAAATCAGTCGAAGACTTTCACTTCTTGTGACCAGCCGTTTGATGCGGAGGATTGGATCCGCGACATGAACAAGCACTTTGAATGTAGCAATGTTCGTCCAGAGGATTTCGTCAAGTTTGCTACATTCCAGCTGAAGGCGCAAGCATCTATCTGGTGGCAACACTTAAAGGATTCCAGGGGTGCTAGAGTGATCACTTGGGATGAGTTCTGTCGTGACTTCAGATCCCACTACATTCCGTCGAGCTTTGTGGAGGAAATGCGTGAGAAGTTCAGGTGCTTGAAGCAAGGTGGTAACTCCGTGTACAAGTACAACGTCGAGTTCCACAAGCTAGCCCGATACGCCTTGCAGGATATCCCTCATCAGAAGAGCAAGATTTATCAGTTCAAAGGTGTCTTGAAAGAAGATTTGCAGTTAGCTCTCTCCTTGCGCGATCCTGAGGAGTTCGATAAGTTCTACAACTTAGCCCTCACGGCTGAGGCAGCTTTTCTCAGGGTGGAGAATTCTAAGAAGCGCTTCACAGGTTCCAGCTCGTCTTCCTCAACTCAGGTGGTTCAGAAGCAATAGAAGTATTGGGTGTCTCCTCCTCCTCCTCGACACACGCAGCAGTTCAAGCATTCGGGTGGCCGTGGTTCTTCCCACCCACCCAACCCAGCGTTCCAGCAGAGATTCCAGCAGCAGAAGCAAGGGCCTCCTCAGACACAGTACCGTCAGCCAGCAGATGTTACTTGTCACAAGTGTGGTCACAAGGGTCACTATGCCAACAAGTGCACTTCTCAGCTCCATATTCCGCCTCCTCTTCGAGGCAAATATCCAAGAAATGCTTGTGACAGCCCGAGACCGACGTTCCAGAAGATTCCCCCTTCTTTTCCGTTTTCGTCGTGTGATTAGAAGTATTCGCTCCATCGTCATGTAGTTGCATCATCGCATCATGCATGGCATCACGTCATCTGTGTTTTGTCGGTGTTGCTTGTTGCTTCGTGTTGTTGGGTGTTAGTGTTTCGTGAATGGCGTCGTTTGTTGCCGCGATGAGAGAGGGAGCGTGAGAGCCACCGCTAAACCCCGTTGCACCGCAGACCTTCTCCCCTCCTCTCCCCTCCTAAGTTGTTTTGTGGTTTTGCTAAAGATTTCTAACTTTACCCCTCTTTCAAAATATTCGTCTTCTTTTAAAAAGTCCTTTTATTAAACGTAGGGGCAACCCTTGGGTTTTAATTTTACTCTCCGGTTGTTTCATTTAAAAAAAAAACCCTCCCATTTTATTTTCTCTTTTAAAAAAAGGCTTTTACTTATTCTTTGAATAAAGAGGTTTTAATTAATTCTTTCGAAAAGGGGTTATTTTTATCTTCTTGTTAAAAGAGCTTTATTTTAATTCTTTGTAAAAGGGTTATTTTTAATTTTCTTGATAAAAGAGTTTTAATTTAATTCTTCAAAAGGGTTCTGATTTTTAATTCTTTTAAGTAGGGTTTTATTTTAAGTCGTAGAAGAGGTTTCATCTTTATTTCGTCTTAAAAATGCCCAAGCTACTTTAGAGTTGGGGTATAATTTACAAAAGGAGTGAAACATTTTTTCTATTTATTTTATTTTAATTTGTTTTATTAAAAGCATTTTTTTTTCTCTTCCTTTCCTTTAGTCTTAAAAAAAAACTGTTGTTGCAAAAGTGTTTAAAAAAAAAACATCTAGGGGAGGGCCCAGGCCAAGGCCCAGCCGGCCAAGGCCCAGGCCCCGCCTCGCCAGCCTGCCCTAGCCCCAGCGCCTCGCCCCTCGTGCCTCTCTCCCGCACGCGCCTCCTCCCTCGCCTCCTGTCCCCGCGCGCCGCGGCTTGGCCGCGCCGCCGCCTCTTCCTCCCGAGCGCGCCGGCCACCGGCAGGAGACCCGCCGCCTAGCGCCGCCTGCTCCACCCCCCGCTCGCCTCCCTGCGTCGGACCGCCGGCGTCCCTCCCCGCCGCCTGCGTCCGCCGCACCGCCAGCAGCCCCTGTGTGCGCCGCCTCCTCCGCCCCTGCGCACCGCCGTCGACCCTAGCTACAGGTGCCGCCGCCTGCGCTCGCCCCTCGCCCTCGTGCAGTCCGTCCCGTGCGCCGCCCCTGCGCCGCCATGGCCCCGCCTCCGGCAGCCCCGCGCTGCGCCTCCGCGGCGACACCCCGTCGTGCTCGCGAGCCGGCCGCCTCGCGCCATCCTCGCCGGCCTCTTCCTCCCGAGCGCGCCGCCGCCCATCGCCTGCTGCGAGGAGAGCTCCTACCGTCGCCCCTGCGCCGCCCAGCCCGAGCTGGCCCCGTCGGCTGAGGTGCTGCGCCTCTCCGAGCGCCGCCCCTCGCGTCGGCCTCGCCTCATCCCCGTCCGAGCCGCCCTGTGCTTGCCCCTGCGCCGTGCCTGCCGGCGTGCTGTTGTTGTTGTAGCTGCTGCTACCTATGCGCTTTTGCTGTTGCTGGTGCTGCCGCTGCTGTAGCCGTCGCCGCTGCTGTTGCCGCGTTGCCTACGCCGCTGGCATGCCTTGCTTGCTTTGCTGTTGCTGTTCATGTAGCTGCTGTGCCATTTTTGCTTGCTGCTAGGCCGATGTTGCGTTGCTAAGCTGCTACTCCGGCTGTCGGTAGTAGATGTGCTGCCCTGCTAGCCTGCTTGTCGTTTTGCTAGCTGCAGTTGTGGCTTGCTGCTGCTTGCTTGCGTAGCTAGTTTCTAGCCGTGTGCTGCTAGGTTAGTAGCTGCCGCTGTCGATGCTTGCTAGTAGATGTTGCTTGCTAGTGCTAGTGCCGCTTTGCCGTTGTAGTTGCTGTCGTGTCGCGTGCGTCGCTGCGTGCATGATCACCGCCTTCGTGGGTCCTCGACAAGGTCGCCGAGCACCACGACGCCCCGACGACCCCCGGACATCCACGGATTCGTGAACGTCTACCGACGCCGAAGACCGTCTGCCGACGCCGAGAGTACGACTACCGTCGACGAGCCCGTGTACCCCTACTTCAACTACCGGCGCGTGAACGTCTACTTCCACGACGACCACGACGTCCGCTTCGACCGAACCCCTCCGACTCGCACGCGTCGAAGGTATACCGATGGGACATGTCATGTACCGTGTGCTATTGGTGTACGGATGTGTGTGTTGTACAAGTCGAATGCATATATGCACCGTTCGTTTTCACCGTTTATTTGCCGTGCACGTCGTCTACCTTTTCGTCGAGCCATCGTCACATGGGAACCCGGGGTACGGGATCACCCCATCGTTATTACCGTTCCCGCACGCGCTCCCTATTCGTTGTCATCGATATCTCGTTGTGTATCGGGATAGGAACGTTGCCGTGGCATCGTTTCCGATTTGCCGCCATGGTTTCCTCTCGCTCGCCATGGCGACACCGTGCTTATTTTCCTCCTTGTCGTGATGTGTTGAACTCTCATGCACGAAGCATCCATGGCATATTTAGTTTGTGTTGCTTGTTCTTGTGCCGTAGCTCCGTTCAAAGTCCGACGTGCTGTCGACTAGGTTGACATGTAGGTTCATCGCTCACCCCTTGCCATGTTAACAACATTTAATATTGCCGTGATAATTAACGGGAGTGAATTAAATATTTAAACGTGGAGTTTCGTCGATATGCAACCCGTTGCATATCGAGCTTCATTTAATGTGTAGTGTATGTGTGAGGTGTTTTGTCGTGCCTTCCCGTGCATCGATGTCCTGTTCATGCATCATATTAGGGTTTGCATCATGTCTTGCGTTGTGATGGTGAATACTTGTGTTGATGTTTGTTTCCGGTTTCCTCCGTCTCGATAGAGTTCCGCAAGCGTGTCGGAATGTGAGGACCCGTTCGACTATGTTGGTTCGCTGACTTCGCCGAGTTGTTCTTCTTCCAAGCGGGATCTCAGGCAAGATGATCATTTCCCCATATACCATTACTAACATTGCCATGCTAGTGTTACCGCTTCTATCGATTATGTCTCGTTGCCTACCACCTGTTAAATATCAGCCTCTCAACAATGCCATGATTACCATCAACCTGTTCGACCTAGCAAACCACTGATTGGCTATGTTACTGCTTGCTTAACCCTGTTGATAGCGTTGCTAGTTGCAGGTGTGGTTGCTTCCATGTGAAAGCATGGGTTCCTTGTTATATCACCATATTAATGATATTTAATTTAATGCACCTATATACTTGGTAAAAGGTGGAAGGCTCGGCCTTTCTAGCCTGGTGTTTTGTTCCACCTTTGCCCCCTTAGTTTTCGGCTACCGGTGTTATGTTCCATAAACGAGCGCTCCTAACACGATCGGGGTTGTTATGGGGACCCCCTTGATAATTCGTTTTAGATTAAAGCTGGTCTGGCAAGGCCCAACTTTGGTACTACATTTGCCTAATCACTAATAAACTGCATAGGGAGTAATTAACCCGAGGAAATTTAATCAACCCCCGGGCCAGTGCTCCTCATGAGTGTTGGTCCAAACTAGAGCCGTTTGCGGGGCCAACCCGGGGCAACTCGGGAGATTTCTATCAGGCCACCGTACGCTGTGCTTATCCGTCGTGTCCTGAGAACGAGGTACGCGACTCCTATCGGGATCGTCGACACGTCGGGCGGCCTTGCTGGATTAGTTTTACCTTTGACGAGATATCTTGTGCATCGGGATTCCGGTGATGCTTTGGGTAATCTCAGAGTTGAGGTTTTCCACAAGGGAATCCGACGAGATCGCGAGCTTCGTGATTGAGGATTTCTATGCGGCTTGTGACAATTTGTGATGGACTAGTTGGAGCACCCCTGCAGGGTTAAATCTTTCGGAAAGCCGTGCCCGCGGTTATGTGGCAACGTGGAGACTTTGTTTAACACTGGTTCTAGATAACTTGAAGTTAATTAATTAAAATATGCCAACTGTGGGCGTAACCGTGACTGTCTCTTTCGTGAGTTCCTTCTCCGATCGAGGACACGGTGGGGTTATGTCTGACGTAGGTAGGTGTTCAGGATCATTCATTTGATCACCAGTAGACACGTCCGTATGCGTAGATCTTCCCCCTCTTATTTCTTGTACTCGTAAGTTAGCCACCAAATATATGCTTAGTCGCTGCTGCAACCTCACCACTTAGCCATGCCTCACCTAACAAGCTTTGCTAGTCTTGTTACCTTTGGAAATGAGATTGCTGAGTCCCCTGTGGCTCACAGATTACTACAACACCAGTTGCAGGTACAGGTTAAGGTTACGTGACGCGAGCGCGTTGATTGTTCATTTGGAGTTGCTTCTTCTTCTTCTTCTTCATCGATCTAGGATGGGTTCCAGGCCGGCAGCCTGGGATAGCAAGGATGGACGTCGTTCTTCTTTTGTCGTTTGTTTTCGTCCGTAGTCGGACCCTGCTCTTACTCTTGATGATTATGTAATGTACTGATGTGACTCTGGTGTAGCTTGTGGCGAGTGTAAGCCAACTCTTTATATATCTCATCTTTTCAGAACATGTACTTGTAACGATATCCATTCTTGCGACACGACGAGATGCGCTTCTATCCCTGACGAGGCCCTCGTGCCAAATTGAGGATAGGGTCGCATCTGGGCGTGACAAGTTGGTATCAGAGCAAGGACCGACCTAGGAGCCCCCTTGATTGATCGAACTTGGCCGAGTCGAGTCTAGTGAAAAACTATTTGAGTCTTAGTTATATATCGGAGAGTAGGATTCTTTTTTCTCCTCTTCTATGCTCTGGCGAGGAATCTTGACGTAATAATTTACTCTACTCCTCTTCTCACTCAAAAATTTTGTTAGGATCACGCGGATATTCTTGGGATCTATATGATGCCGATGTGACGGAGTTCTGTCTTGGTGCCTCCTGTCTGACTTGATCTTCTTCCGGGGAGTTGAGCTCCAGGGGATTCTTGAGCACATCGTTATCATTCAGATTCCTTAGTATCTCAGAACGAAGGATGTTCGTAATTGCTTCAATACTAGTAGTGGCGAGATAACCCCGATGTCCCCAGTACTGGTGCAGATTGTTCGGGGGTACTGCCATACTTTGTATCGTTGTGATCACGAGGGTCTGTTGTAGACGAAGGTCCGAGATTCTGGTCGTGTGTTGACGGATGTGATACAGGTGACGGATTAGTGTAGGAGTTGTGTGATATTACTCCTTGTATCCGGGTACCAGATTGCATGATCAGATATTTCGGGAATTCATAGGTGGGAATTCAAGTAGTTGCTTATAGGATAATCTTCCAACAGATGAATGATGTTAGGTTGGGGTTCGACATCTAGTGGATTCGTTTGTTCACGGTCGACTTACAGCGGTACACGTTGTGTCTTAAAGAGTCCTTGTAGCTTACTACGACTCGGGGACGCTTCGTATGTCAGGTGCACTGCCTTGCACTTGGTGGCTACTGTAAATCGTGCCCGTGCGATCCTGTCCACAAAAATATCGAACGGAAATCTTTCTCATGAGTTTGTTCTGGCTTGTTTCATAAGCCTCATCCTTTGTTTTGGTGGATATGGTAATTCAGTTGCTTCGATGTCAAGTGGTGATTTCGGATCCTTTTAAGAGGTGTTCTCATATTTTTATGTGAGAATGTAAATCCTTTTGCTTAATCAGTTGTCTTATCAATTCTTGTCAACCGGAGTCATCGTATCAATTCTTTCCAACCGGTGTGATTCTCTAGTGGATTCAACCCTCTCAAATTTGCAAGATCTTTCTCTCGTTTATTCCGGAGTTCATCTCATCTAGTCCAAGTGTCTTTGTTTTTCCCCGCCCTCCCACCCTTTTTCTTCGGGGATTGGTTTTCATCCAAGTGCATTCATTTCATTGTGCTTTCGCTGTCTGTTCTTTTCTCTCATACCCGGTGACTCGTTGTGAAGATTCTCAGGAGCTTCATGTTCATCTTTATTCATTCTTGTCTTCGTTACCGGTGAATTCAATTCAGCTATCCGTGTTCATCATATCCTTTCATCCTTGTAATTCTTTCCTATGTTGGAAATTTTTATCAGCCTATCTTCTTATTGTCGTTTCTCTCTGTTCTATCCGGAGTGTTGAAGTTATCTCAGTAGTTCTTGTTTCCAATATTTTCAATTATTTCGAGGAGCTAACCTTATCGAGTCCTCTTCTTACCGGTGCAATATCAATCTTTCTAGCAATCTGTTCTAACGGTGATTTTCTTTGAGTGGGCCCATAACCCACAGGTTCTTTCCCAGGATCTTTCCTGGCTCTTTAATTTCTTTCCGGAGATCATTAATTCTTTTCAACTATGACGTAAGTATGAATTTCATCAGTCATATCCCTTCTCCAAGATCTATTGGAATTTAATTCTCATGTTGGATCAACCTTTCATTCGTCATTATTCTGGAATGTCTCAGTGTTCTTGGTGGTGTTCTTCTCTTCATTCTCTTCTTTCAAGACCGAAGGAGTGTTTCTCTCGAATCTTGGTTCATTCTCTTGGATATTCTTCATTTCAGCTTGGTGTCGTCATCTTATTTGTTCCAATCATGAGTATCCCTTTCTTGCTATCCGGTGCATTTCTGAGTTGTTTTTATTTCTCGTTCCTCCGAAGGCCATCATTTCAGAAGACTTTTTCGTCCTCAGCTTTCAGCTTTCATCCTCAAATCTTCTCAATTGTTGTCTCTTCGTTCGTCTCTCAATTATTCTGGTGTCTTGTTTAAATTTCTCTCTCAGGTGGGTCAAGATCTCTTCATTCTCATGTTTATCCATGCTTTCTTGGTGTTCCCATTCAATTGGAATTCTTACCCGTGCTTCTTTCATTTTGGCTTCACGTGGTGCTTATCTCTCTGCCTCTTCTAGATTCATTTTTAGAGGAATCAGTTGTATGCTGGATCCATTGCTTGTCATCAATTATGCTTGATGAAGGATGAGCATAACATAATTCTTATTGTTCTTCCTTCTTCCAAGAGATTTCAATTCTTCTTCCGGAGTGGCTCTTGATATAAATTGTTTTCTCAAGTGCCATATTTCTTTTCCGGAGTCTCAAGTTCTTTTTAGTATCTCTTTGTGAGGCTTCATCTAATTCTTGGCAGGTCATAATCATATTCTTTTCTACCTTCATATCCTTGCATCGTTCATTTGTATACGGAGGTCCTTCATGGTGGTTCATCAAGGTTTCAATCCATTCTCAAGTGTTCTTCAAGATTCTTGTTGGAGAACCTCAAGTATTCTTTCTCTTGCATTCCCAGCGCGCTTGTTCTTCCTTTATTCTTGAGGTGGTATTATAGCATTCTTGTTAGTGTAGGAGCCTCGAAGAGTTTTCCTTTCAAGAATGAGATAATTAAATCCATCAATTCCTTGATCATGAGATATCTGCAACCATGATTTCTTCATTGAGCTATCTTGGTTTGGGTTTCACCTAAAGCTTTTCCTATGGATTGTGCTATCATGGTGCTTGTCATTAATCCAAGTTCTCAATGCATCCTTTTGGTGTAAGAATTGTTCTTATCTTGTTGCTCCCAATACGTCCTTGTTTCTTTTAGTGGTTGTTTGTCACCTCATGTTTGTTGAGATGATTTTCATAAGCCCACTACTATCTTGTTATTTTCGTTGTTGGTTTTCCAACTACTCCGTCTATTCTTCTATCCGGAGGCTCTTCAATTCTATTGTGATGATTGTTGTCATTCTTTTCTTCATTCTCTTCTTCTGCATGAGCTAGTTCATATTCTCTTGTTCCGGAGGCTTTGTGATATTGCTCTTTTGGGTCTATCTTGTTGTTCTAGCAAGATCCTGGTCTTCCCTTGCTCTATTTAGTTGTTTGCTATGAATATTGTCTATTTCTTCTACCTTTTCGAATTTTTTGTCCCATTTTCCTACCGAAGTGCTGCCGAAATTTTCCGTGAATTCTGGCTTCTTTCTCATGTCATTCCTCATCGTCTTGCAACCTTCAAGGATCGTTGGTTTCACTCGTTTGTCAAAGAAGCGACTAATTTTTACCTCTTGTTCTTTTCTCTTCCTCTCCCCCTTTCATTCTTGGATCTCGGGTCGAGATCTTCTTGTAGTGTGGGAGAGTTGTGACAGCCCGAGACCGACGTTCCAGAAGATTCCCCCTTCTTTTCCGTTTTCGTCGTGTGATTAGAAGTATTCGCTCCATCGTCATGTAGTTGCATCATCGCATCATGCATGGCATCACGTCATCTGTGTTTTGTCGGTGTTGCTTGTTGCTTCGTGTTGTTGGGTGTTAGTGTTTCGTGAGTGGCGTCGTTTGTTGCCGCGATGAGAGAGGGAGCGTGAGAGCCACCGCTAAACCCCGTTGCACCGCAGACCTTCTCCCCTCCTCTCCCCTCCTAAGTTGTTTTGTGGTTTTGCTAAAGATTTCTAACTTTACCCCTCTTTCAAAATATTCGTCTTCTTTTAAAAAGTCCTTTTATTAAACGTAGGGGCAACCCTTGGGTTTTAATTTTACTCTCCGGTTGTTTCATTTAAAAAAAAAACCCTCCCATTTTATTTTCTCTTTTAAAAAAAGGCTTTTACTTATTCTTTGAATAAAGAGGTTTTAATTAATTCTTTCGAAAAGGGGTTATTTTTATCTTCTTGTTAAAAGAGCTTTATTTTAATTCTTTGTAAAAGGGTTATTTTTAATTTTCTTGATAAAAGAGTTTTAATTTAATTCTTCAAAAGGGTTCTGATTTTTAATTCTTTTAAGTAGGGTTTTATTTTAAGTCGTAGAAGAGGTTTCATCTTTATTTCGTCTTAAAAATGCCCAAGCTACTTTAGAGTTGGGGTATAATTTACAAAAGGAGTGAAACATTTTTTCTATTTATTTTATTTTAATTTGTTTTATTAAAAGCATTTTTTTTTCTCTTCCTTTCCTTTAGTCTTAAAAAAAAAATTGTTGTTGCAAAAGTGTTTAAAAAAAAAACATCTAGGGGAGGGCCCAGGCCAAGGCCCAGCCGGCCAAGGCCCAGGCCCCGCCTCGCCAGCCTGCCCTAGCCCCAGCACCTCGCCCCTCGTGCCTCTCTCCCGCACGCGCCTCCTCCCTCGCCTCCTGTCCCCGCGCGCCGCGGCTTGGCCGCGCCGCCGCCTCTTCCTCCCGAGCGCGCCGGCCACCGGCAGGAGACCCGCCGCCTAGCGCCGCCTGCTCCACCCCCCGCTCGCCTCCCTGCGTCGGACCGCCGGCGTCCCTCCCCGCCGCCTGCGTCCGCCGCACCGCCAGCAGCCCCTGTGTGCGCCGCCTCCTCCGCCCCTGCGCACCGCCGTCGACCCTAGCTACAGGTGCCGCCGCCTGCGCTCGCCCCTCGCCCTCGTGCAGTCCGTCCCGTGCGCCGCCCCTGCGCCGCCATGGCCCCGCCTCCGGCAGCCCCGCGCTGCGCCTCCGCGGCGACACCCCGTCGTGCTCGCGAGCCGGCCGCCTCGCGCCATCCTCGCCGGCCTCTTCCTCCCGAGCGCGCCGCCGCCCATCGCCTGCTGCGAGGAGAGCTCCTACCGTCGCCCCTGCGCCGCCCAGCCCGAGCTGGCCCCGTCGGCTGAGGTGCTGCGCCTCTCCGAGCGCCGCCCCTCGCGTCGGCCTCGCCTCATCCCCGTCCGAGCCGCCCTGTGCTTGCCCCTGCGCCGTGCCTGCCGGCGTGCTGTTGTTGTTGTAGCTGCTGCTACCTATGCGCTTTTGCTGTTGCTGGTGCTGCCGCTGCTGTAGCCGTCGCCGCTGCTGTTGCCGCGTTGCCTACGCCGCTGGCATGCCTTGCTTGCTTTGCTGTTGCTGTTCATGTAGCTGCTGTGCCATTTTTGCTTGCTGCTAGGCCGATGTTGCGTTGCTAAGCTGCTACTCCGGCTGTCGGTAGTAGATGTGCTGCCCTGCTAGCCTGCTTGTCGTTTTGCTAGCTGCAGTTGTGGCTTGCTGCTGCTTGCTTGCGTAGCTAGTTTCTAGCCGTGTGCTGCTAGGCTAGTAGCTGCCGCTGTCGATGCTTGCTAGTAGATGTTGCTTGCTAGTGCTAGTGCCGCTTTGCCGTTGTAGTTGCTGTCGTGTCGCGTGCGTCGCTGCGTGCATGATCACCGCCTTCGTGGGTCCTCGACAAGGTCGCCGAGCACCACGACGCCCCGACGACCCCCGGACATCCACGGATTCGTGAACGTCTACCGACGCCGAAGACCGTCTGCCGACGCCGAGAGTACGACTACCGTCGACGAGCCCGTGTACCCCTACTTCAACTACCGGCGCGTGAACGTCTACTTCCACGACGACCACGACGTCCGCTTCGACCGAACCCCTCCGACTCGCACGCGTCGAAGGTATACCGATGGGACATGTCATGTACCGTGTGCTATTGGTGTACGGATGTGTGTGTTGTACAAGTCGAATGCATATATGCACCGTTCGTTTTCACCGTTTATTTGCCGTGCACGTCGTCTACCTTTTCGTCGAGCCATCGTCACATGGGAACCCGGGGTACGGGATCACCCCATCGTTATTACCGTTCCCGCACGCGCTCCCTATTCGTTGTCATCGATATCTCGTTGTGTATCGGGATAGGAACGTTGCCGTGGCATCGTTTCCGATTTGCCGCCATGGTTTCCTCTCGCTCGCCATGGCGACACCGTGCTTATTTTCCTCCTTGTCGTGATGTGTTGAACTCTCATGCACGAAGCATCCATGGCATATTTAGTTTGTGTTGCTTGTTCTTGTGCCGTAGCTCCGTTCAAAGTCCGACGTGCTGTCGACTAGGTTGACATGTAGGTTCATCGCTCACCCCTTGCCATGTTAACAACATTTAATATTGCCGTGATAATTAACGGGAGTGAATTAAATATTTAAACGTGGAGTTTCGTCGATATGCAACCCATTGCATATCGAGCTTCATTTAATGTGTAGTGTATGTGTGAGGTGTTTTGTCGTGCCTTCCCGTGCATCGATGTCCTGTTCATGCATCATATTAGGGTTTGCATCATGTCTTGCGTTGTGATGGTGAATACTTGTGTTGATGTTTGTTTCCGGTTTCCTCCGTCTCGATAGAGTTCCGCAAGCGTGTCGGAATGTGAGGACCCGTTCGACTATGTTGGTTCGCTGACTTCGCCGAGTTGTTCTTCTTCCAAGCGGGATCTCAGGCAAGATGATCATTTCCCCATATACCATTACTAACATTGCCATGCTAGTGTTACCGCTTCTATCGATTATGTCTCGTTGCCTACCACCTGTTAAATATCAGCCTCTCAACAATGCCATGATTACCATCAACCTGTTCGACCTAGCAAACCACTGATTGGCTATGTTACTGCTTGCTTAACCCTGTTGATAGCGTTGCTAGTTGCAGGTGTGGTTGCTTCCATGTGAAAGCATGGGTTCCTTGTTATATCACCATATTAATGATATTTAATTTAATGCACCTATATACTTGGTAAAAGGTGGAAGGCTCGGCCTTTCTAGCCTGGTGTTTTGTTCCACCTTTGCCCCCTTAGTTTTCGGCTACCGGTGTTATGTTCCATAAACGAGCGCTCCTAACACGATCGGGGTTGTTATGGGGACCCCCTTGATAATTCGTTTTAGATTAAAGCTGGTCTGGCAAGGCCCAACTTTGGTACTACATTTGCCTAATCACTAATAAACTGCATAGGGAGTAATTAACCCGAGGAAATTTAATCAACCCCCGGGCCAGTGCTCCTCATGAGTGTTGGTCCAAACTAGAGCCGTTTGCGGGGCCAACCCGGGGCAACTCGGGAGATTTCTATCAGGCCACCGTACGCTGTGCTTATCCGTCGTGTCCTGAGAACGAGGTACGCGACTCCTATCGGGATCGTCGACACGTCGGGCGGCCTTGCTGGATTAGTTTTACCTTTGACGAGATATCTTGTGCATCGGGATTCCGGTGATGCTTTGGGTAATCTCAGAGTTGAGGTTTTCCACAAGGGAATCCGACGAGATCGCGAGCTTCGTGATTGAGGATTTCTATGCGGCTTGTGACAATTTGTGATGGACTAGTTGGAGCACCCCTGCAGGGTTAAATCTTTCGGAAAGCCGTGCCCGCGGTTATGTGGCAACGTGGAGACTTTGTTTAACACTGGTTCTAGATAACTTGAAGTTAATTAATTAAAATATGCCAACTGTGGGCGTAACCGTGACTGTCTCTTTCGTGAGTTCCTTCTCCGATCGAGGACACGGTGGGGTTATGTCTGACGTAGGTAGGTGTTCAGGATCATTCATTTGATCACCAGTAGACACGTCCGTATGCGTAGATCTTCCCCCTCTTATTTCTTGTACTCGTAAGTTAGCCACCAAATATATGCTTAGTCGCTGCTGCAACCTCACCACTTAGCCATGCCTCACCTAACAAGCTTTGCTAGTCTTGTTACCTTTGGAAATGAGATTGCTGAGTCCCCTGTGGCTCACAGATTACTACAACACCAGTTGCAGGTACAGGTTAAGGTTACGTGACGCGAGCGCGTTGATTGTTCATTTGGAGTTGCTTCTTCTTCTTCTTCTTCATCGATCTAGGATGGGTTCCAGGCCGGCAGCCTGGGATAGCAAGGATGGACGTCGTTCTTCTTTTGTCGTTTGTTTTCGTCCGTAGTCGGACCCTGCTCTTACTCTTGATGATTATGTAATGTACTGATGTGACTCTGGTGTAGCTTGTGGCGAGTGTAAGCCAACTCTTTATATATCTCATCTTTTCAGAACATGTACTTGTAACGATATCCATTCTTGCGACACGACGAGATGCGCTTCTATCCCTGACGAGGCCCTCGTGCCAAATTGAGGATAGGGTCGCATCTGGGCGTGACAATGCTCTCGTCAAGTTCAACCCCAGGTTTGCTCGAGTCAACATGCTGAATGCGGCTGAGGCAGAAAACTCATCAGATGTGATCATGGGTAACCTCCTCGTCAATGTAATTCCTGCTAAAGTGTTGTTCAATTCTGGCGCATCGCATTCTTTCATGTCATATCCCTTTGCATCTCGTAATAATATTGCGATCGAGTTTTTGCCAAAGTCATTGCAAGTTGTGTCTCCGGGTATGCGGATGAGCTCTCAGTTGTTCGTTCCGGGTGTTTCTGTCAAGATGGGTAGTTATTCTTTTCTCGTGTCTCCTATTGTCTTGGGCAATTCCCACATTGATTTGATCCTTGGTATGGACTAGTTAGCCATGACCAAGGCATCGATTGATTGTGAAGCTAAAGAAGTGAAGCTTACTCATTCTTCGGAGGACCTGATTATCTTCGCGGCGCGTGATGACACATTACGTATGTTCTATTTGAATGAAAAGGGTGAGATTAATCCTATTTCGCAAGTCCCAGTGGTCTGCGAATATGAAGATGTGTTTCCAGAAGAGCTGCGAGGAATGCCTCCGCACCGAGAAGTTGAATTTGTTATTGAGCTTGAACTAGGTGCTGAGCCTGTGTGCAAACGGCCGTACAAATTGGGTCCAGAAGAATTGAAGGAACTTAAGAGGCAACTCGATGAGCAGTAGCGTTTGGGTCTGATCACACCAAGCTCATCTCCTTGGGGCTGTGGAGTACTGTTTGTCAAGAAGATGGATGACATGGACCGATTGTGTGTCGTTTACCGTCCATTGAACAAGAAGACAATCAGAAACAAGTATCCACTTCCGAACATAAATGAGTTGTTCGAACAGTTGAAAGGGGCTAAGATCTTCTCCAAACTCGATTTCAAAATGGGATATCATCAAATTCGCATTCGCGAAGAGGATATTCCAAAGACTGCTTCCAGGAGTAGTTTTGGCTCGTATGAGTATACGGTCATGTCTTTTGGTCTGGCAAATGCTCCACCGATATTTTGTCGAATGATGAACTACATATTCTCTCCGTTCGAGAATGAGTTCGTCTTGCTGTATCTCGACGATATTCTGGTCTTTTCAGAGACTGAGGAAGAACATGAAGACCATCTCAGGCTGGTGCTTGATAAGCTGAAAGAGCACAAATTCTATGCCAAGTTTTCCAAATGTGAGTTCTGGTTGAAGGAAGTCCTCTATCTTGGGCACATCATCTCTGCCGAGGACATCAAAGTTGATCTGTCGAAGGTGCACACCATTGTTGACTGGGAGCCTCCGTAGAATGTGAAGCAGCTTCAAAGCTTTCTCGGGCTTGCAAGCTATTGTAGAAGGTTCGTTGAGAACTTCTCCAAGATTGCTAAGCCTCTCTCGAGTCTTCTTCAGAAGGATGTGAAGTATGCCTGGTCTCCAGAGTGTCAGTTGGCCTTCGACACACTCAAAGAGAAGCTCACCAATACTCCAGTCTTGGTTCCTCCTGATGACTCCAAACCTTACCAAGTGTTCTGCGACGCCTCTCTTCAAGGTCTTGGTGCAGTTCTGATGCAAGAGAAGAAAGTGGTTGCTAATACCTCCAGGTAGTTGAAGCCAGCGGAGAAGAATTATCCTGTGCATGATCTTCAGCTGGCAGCAGTGGTACAAGCTTTGATGACTTGGAGACACCTCTTGTTGGAACGAAAGGTTGAAGTGTTCACCGATCACAAGAGTCTCAAGTACATCTTCACCCAGCCTAACCTGAATCTCCGGCAAACTCGTTGGGTGGAAATGCTCCAAGATTTTAATCCGAGCGTTGAGTACACGCCAGGCAAAGATAATGTTATGGCAGATGCTCTGAGCAGGAAGGCTTACTTCAACATTATAATTCTGAAGCCTCTCCAGCCTGACCTTTGTGAATCTTTCAGAAAGCTCAACCTTCAGTTAGTACCTCAGGGATTTCTTGCAAATCTTCAGATCTCTCCTATCTTGGAAGATCAGGTCCGAGCAGCACAGCTTCTTGATGCAATGGTGAAGAAAGTCAAGATTGGCATGGCAAAGGGACTTCCCAAATATAAGTGCTTCAGTGTTGATGCCAGAGACACGTTGTTCTTTGAGGATCGTCTTATTGTTCCGAAAGGTGATCTCAGAAAGGTAATCATGGAAGAAGCTCATAACTCTCTGCTCTCAATACATCCAGGAAGCTCCAAGATGTATCACGACTTGAAACGGACCTTCTGGTGGACTCGCATGAAGCGTGAGATTGCTTAGTTCGTAAATGAATGTGATGTATGTGGAAGGGTGAAAGGTGAGCATCAACGTCCAGCAGGTCTTTTGCATCCATTGCCCATTCCCGAGTGGAAGTTCAACCAAATTGAGATGGATTTCGTCAACGGGTTTCCGAAGTCTAAGAAGGGTAATGTTGCCATCTTCGTCGTCATCGACAAGTTGAGTAAAGTGGCTCATTTTCTTCCAGTCAAGGAATCCATTTCGGCAGCTCAGCTTGCAGAGCTGTACATTTCCAGGATAGTGTCTTTGCACGGCGTGCCTATGATGATTTCTTCGGATAGCGGAAGTATCTTCACTTCCAAGTTATGGGACTCTTTTCAGTCTGTGATGGGCACGAAGATACGCTTAAACACAGCTTTTCATCCTCAGACTACTGGTCAAGTGGACAGAGTCAATCAGGTCCTTGAGGATATGCTGAGAACTTGTGTTATCTCTTTTGGCATGAAGTGGGAAGACTGCCTGCCTTTCGCTGAGTTCTCGTATAACAACAGTTATCAAGCTAGTTCAGGCAAAGCTCCGATTGAGATTCTCTATTGAAGGAAGTGTCGTACCCCGCTCAACTGGTCCCAGACCGGCGAGCGTCAGATTCTTGGGAATGACTTGATAGAAGAAGTTGAATATATGTGTCGGGTCATTCGGGATAATCTCAGAGCAGTGCAGTCCCGTCAGAAGAGCTATTATGATAGCAAGCATCGTGACATGTCTTATGAGCTCGATGACTTCGTCTATCTCAAGGTGTCCCCTATGAAGGGTACACAACGTTTTGGCATCAAAGGCAAGCTTGCGCCTCATTTCGTTGGTCCTTTCAGGGTTGTTGGCAAGAGAGGCAACCTTGCATACCAGCTCGAGCTCCCGTCAAACTTTGCAAATGTGCATGACGTGTTCCATGTCTCTCATTTCCGGAAATGCTTCAAGACTCCCGAGCACACTGTTCATCTTCAAGATATCGACCTTCAACCCGACCTATCCTATCGTGAGCATCCAGTTGTGGTTCTCGAGGTGACTGAGCGCAATACCCGCAACAAGACTGCCAAATTTCTCAAGGTGCAGTGGTCACACCATTCTGATAAAGAGGCCACTTGGGAACGCGAGGATCACCTCCGTTCTGAATTCCCAAAGTTCTTTCAGTCCTAGATCTCGGGTCGAGATCTTTTTGTAGTGTGGGAGAGTTTGTAATGGCCCAGAGTGTAACTTGCCTTATTTGGAACCTTCTGTATGTGGGTCCATCTTGTCATTGCCATGTGAGATCAATGCATGTGTTATTTCATGTGATGTTGCCTTGTTTCCCTTTGCATTCATGCATCCATTCATCCATGCCTCCTTATGTTTATTGCCATTGTGAATCCATGGTGTGGTGTGATGATGTGTGATGATATGTGTTGACTTGTGAAGTGATGTGGGGTGTTGTTTGAAAGTAGAGAGCAATTATGTTGGTTTGCAACTAGGTTTCCAAAACTTCCCCCTCTCTAATTATCTCAAGCTCAAGTTTCACTTGCTCCATCCCTGTTTCAAAAATGCTCTTGTTTTAGTATGAATTGTGGTGGATGTGGTGCTATGTTATGTTTTTAGTGTTTTTAGCCTTTGTTTGAGTGGTGTTAATATTCACAAAACCAATTAATTAATTCTGTTTTGTGAATATTTATATGCTCCAAAAATTCCTTTGATATTTTATTTAAATGGGTCATAATTCCCTTATGACCAAGGGTATTTTGTTTTAGTTTTAGGGTCAACAGTGTGGCATGTGTTTTATTTCTTGTTTCTGTTTGTTTTAAATAGAAAACCCTAGTGGGTTTTCTTTTCTCTATCACGCGCCAGCATGGGCCTCCTTTCCCCTCCCGAGGCCCATCCTCTCCTCTCCGTGTCAACAGCGGCACCCCTCGCGCGTTCCTCCCTTTCTCCGATGGCATCTTCCTCCTTCCCCTGTTTCTCCCGTCAGTAACAGGCACGCGAGTGAGAGAGCGAGCGACGCCGTGAGGTTCATGGACGTCAAGGCCCCAATTTAACCTCGGTGTGCGTGCCTTGTTGCCTAGGGTTCCGCGTTCCCCCTCCTAGCGCTGCCACCTCCCTTCCATCTCTCTCTCCCTCTCCCTTCAGGTAAGATCTGTAGGAGCAGGTTTAGAGTCAGTGTCGCCGCCGGTGTTCCATTGTCCCTCCCCTCGTCGTCGACGCGTTACCGTCGAGCCCGAGACGTCTACGAGGATGGGGAATCAACCCCCGTTCCATTCCCTACGGTAGCGAGGATGATCATCCACCGTGGCGTCTCCTCCACGTCGTCGTCGCAGGAGCAGCTCCGGGTCGCACGGTGGTTGCTTCCTCTTCTTCCTCTCCGTCGAAGCCAATTGTCCCCGGGCATTCCAAGGTGAGTTGCTCGTCCCCTTCTTCCCTTTACCCCCTCGTCCGTAGCCTCCTGTCGCCGTAGCGCCACCGTTCTGTCGTCGTAGCCGCCGCCTAGCTGAGCGTAGTGGCGCCGCCGTGGCAGGCTCCCTCCTGCTGCGGTAGGCACGGGAATGGATCCCAGGTGGATCCCTCTTCCTCCCTGCAAACATTCGTTGATCAATTTAAGTCGTAGCTTCCTCGGCGGTCGTCCCCTGTTCCGGGCGCCGCCGATCTGGTGCAGGAGCAGAGAGGGGTTACCCAAAAGGGTATCCTCCTCCTCTCTGTTAAGATCAGCAGCAACAGCGTAGTGGTAGATGTGGTGTTGTTGCATCAGGTGGTTGTGGGTTCGAAACCCCTCAGCGCCACCCCCATTTGGTGTTTTATTTTTCGGCACAGTAGCTTCAGGGGAGGCATATCATGTATTTCGCCTGTGTTCTGTCGAGCCAGAGTGCCTTAGCCTAGTGGTTGTGTGGTGGGTGTTAGACCAGTAGGTCCTAGGATCAATTCCCAGGGCATCCTCTTTTTATTTTCTTGTTATCTTTTGTTGTTTTTGCTGTTTTGCCTTATTAGTTATTTGTGATGCTTGGACAGCAATGTGGTGTTGCCAATATGAACACCAGTAGGTTTTACACCTTGCTCTGGTTATGTGCATGTAGTAGTAGATGTGATTTTGGGTGTATGTGTCAGCAAGCTTACTTGTGTGTGTATGTGTTAGTATGTGAGTGTGCACTAGATGTAGATGTGCACATGGTGTTGCTATATTATGTGTGGTGCAAGCACCCACTTGTTTGTGGAGGTGATGTTGAGGTGTGCTTGTGTGGTGCAATCACCCAAGTGATGTGTATGTGTGCTTGTGGTCATATACACTAGTGCATGTGTAGGAGTATGCCTTGTGTTGATGTAGATGTAAGCATGTATGAGTTATGTGTGTGTGTTTGCATGTTTGTGTGTGACACCCACATGCCAAGGCATGTCTTCGCCCTAGGAGCACTTATGTGCAAGCATGCATGATGTGAGTGTAAGTTAGTGTAGTGTTTTAACTAGCATGTGTAGGTGCTTGATATATGTGTGCTTGATGTATGTGTGTGTGTGGTGTGATAAGGCACATGAACATGAGGCCTACCCCTCTTGTGCACCAATGTAGTGATGAGAGTGTGCAAGTGCATGTGTGGGTGATGTTCTAGTGAGAAGCACATGAGATATAGCACTATTTACCTCTATGTGATTCCATGTATATTTTCTTCTTAGCTTTGTGCCCATTTGTTCTATGCAAGTATCTAGGTATTATATATCTTTTTGGGGTAGAATCATCCCAGGAATCCGGTGGAATCAGATTCCACTTTGGAACACTTTCTGGGAATGTCATATTTTTGTTTTGTTCAATGTTTAGAGCTTGGTTCCATGTGATGTGATGAGCCCAAGAGGTTGATTCCTTGTTGCGGCAGTAGAGGGTGAACCCCTCTATAGCATGGTGGTGTTGTTTCATGCTTAACAGTTTACATGTGCAAGTTGTGCCTAGTCAAAGTAGGCTTGTGGTTGAAAATTTCAGCTTAGTGAAAATCTGTGATTTTCACTAAGTCTGAGAAACTGCTGTTATTTTCTTCCCTTGTAGTTGTTCTTGCAAAAGTTCATGTGTTGGGAATCAGCCCTTGCAATCAACTGGAAAGTTGGAGCTTTTGTGTTTTTCTAGCTCTGTGTCAAATTCATTCCATTTGACTTCATGTAGATATTGTTTTGGGTGCTGTCAAAATGCTTCAGAGCATAAACAGCTAGTGACAATCTGAGATTTTCACAAAGTCCCTGAAAACTGATATTTTTGTCCAAGTGAGCAGTTGTAGAATTTTCTGTGTGAAACTCCTTTGTATTATATTTTTGCTCATGCTTGTAGAGATTTTGAATAGCTTCTGCCACATATCTTATTTGGCACCTTTGGGTGGCTGTAGGTGCTATGCATGTTGCTCTCAAACTGCTATGATGTTGTTTAGGACAGAATGTATAGTTTTGATGTTTTGATGCTTGTGAGTGCATAGTTGATGGTGTGGTGAGTTTCTTTGCACCACCCCATCTATACTTGGTTGTTTTGTGATGTGGAAACCTGGGAATACCAGAAGTATGCCATGGGAGTGTGTTTGTGATGGATTTGATCCGTAGGACTCCATTTCTTGTTTCGTTGTTTCTGGTTGATCCGTAGCTCCGTTCGTAATGTTCTTCATATGTTTTTGCATCATTTTTGCGTGATGCATCTGTTCATGTCATCCTCATGCATGTCAAGATATCTTAGAGTGCAGTTATGTCCAGAAGTTTGTATTTTCTTCTCATGCATGTGCAAGTGACTAGAACAGAGATGCATGTTCATTCTCATCTCATGCATCATGTGTTTGTTGCATCATGTGGTGCTGTTGTTCATTGGGTGCTATTTTTATGTTGGGTAGCACCGGGATCAGACAACGATTACGTGGACTCGGGAGAGTACGTGCAGGACGAACATGAGCAGTTCCAAGCTGAAGACATGACACGCAAGATGACATGACCTTGATACCATCTCTAGTCTTGTTGTGCCTAGATTCACATTTCCTTCGTCATATCCTCACTGCCTAATAGTGAAATAATTGCCTCCTGATATTGACATGAAACCCAAACACTTTCCCCTCATAGAAAACATTGAATGGCTAAGTAGGCTTGCTCAGCTTCTAATCTTAGCGTTGCTAGTTGTAGGTGCAATTGTCTCATGTGATAACATGAGTTTGATATCATTATGTTAAATCTGCTATCAATTTAATGCACCTATATACATGGTAAATAACTGAAGGCCTAGCCTTCTGCCGGGTGTTTTGTTTCGTTATTGCCGCCATAGTTTCCGTCTACCGGTGTTTGATTCCATAACTGATCGCTCCTAACACGTTCAGGGTTGTTATGGGGACCCCCTTGATAAATCGTGTAGTGTTAATACTTGTCCGGCAGGACCCAACAATGGTTTTAATCTGCTAATCACTTAATAATAATATACACAGGGAATAGCTACCCCGAGGAATTAATCAACAACCCGGGCCCGTGCTCCTCCTCAGTGTTGGTCCAACCTGGTCTGCCTGCGGGGCCACCACAAGGAAACTTGAGGTTTAGTTCTCGTAGCTAGTTCCATCCGTCATGTCCTGAGACTGAGATACACGGCTCTTATTGGGGTCGTCGACACGACGAGAGGTCCTGCTAGTCTTGTCTTACCTTAGCGATATATCTAGCGTATAGGAATCCCGGTAAATCTTTGGTTCTCCCCAGAGTTGAGGTTTTCCTCTAAGGAATCCGACGAGATCATGAGATTCGTGATAGAGTATTACTTTGCGGCCCGTGACCGTTTGTGATGGACTAGTTGGAGGACCCCTGCAGGGTTTAATCTTTCAGAAAGTCCTGCCTGTGGTTGTGTGGCAACTTAGAATATTTGTTAACATCCAGTTATAGATAACTTTAACTTAATCTAATAAAACTGTCAACTGTGTGTGTAACCGTGACTGTCCCCTTCGAAGACCTCTCTTCAATCGGGAACACGGCCGGGTTATGTTTGACGTAAGTAGGTGTTCAGGATCACTTATTGATCTGCTAGTCTTCGCCCGCTAGCATAGACCACCATCAATAACTAGTTCTACGTAAGTTAGCCACCATAAATGCTTAGGATGCTGCAACCTATACACTGAACCTTCCTTACCTAATAACTTGACTAGTTCTGGCACCGAGGTCATAGATTGTTGAGTCCCCGTGGCTCACACATTACTTCAACCCACCAACAGGTATAGGTACGACCGACACAGGTGATCCCGATGGCACGCAGCTGGCGTGGCAGTACGATGAGGAGGACGACCGCTTGTACGTGAACTATCCAGAAGACTGAGGCATGGTCGTGATCGTGGGCAAGCATGCAGGGTAGCATAGCCTTCTCTCATGTTATGTAGTCCGTAGCGGAACTACCTTGTCTGAATAACTATGTGATGTAAACTCTGATATTATCTATGAGATGGCAAACGATTCCCTATTTGTCATTCTATTATAATGTATGTGCTATGTTATCGTGCTTGCGAAACGCTTAGATGCGCTTCTTTCCATTTTGGGGCCTCGTTCCCTAAATCAGAAAGGACCGCATCTTAGTCGTTTCAAAGGGTTTTGGTATGATGGGTTAGCGAATATGGAGATAATACTTCTTGGCAGTGTAAGCCTTAGAATCTTTACTCCAGAGCCAGACATCATCAACATTTTGGTTTATAGCAATGTCCTGAAGCAGAGTGTTGACAATATCTAGTTCTTGATAGGCTTGTTCAGAGAGAGATAAGTGGAACATGGAAAGCATATTGTTCTCTTGGAAAGCATGGAAAACTTCCCCAGTAGTGCAAAAAGAATCAATAACAAAAGAAAACAGTCTCTGGAACCTAGAAGCTAGAGGCCTGATAGAATCTCCAATCAACCAGGAATCAGACCAAAACAAGAATGTATCACCTCTATTGGGTTTAACATATGTCACAGTTCTGAAATTATCCAGACGCTTGCAGATGTCTTTCCACCAAAAGGAACCACAAAGTGAGGTACCTTGGGGAACTGTGTTATGGTAATATGTGTTCCAAATTAGCTTGACCCAGGGTATATCAGCTTTGTTCAGGAATTTGTCTACATGTTTCAGCAGCAGGGCCTCATTCTGGACAACAAGATTCATGATCCCCAGCCCACCCTTCATCTTAGGTCTGCATACAAGGTCCCAGGCAGCAGGAGAGGGGGCATGATCTTGGCCATTCTTTGTCCATAAACATTGCCGTTGGATCCGCTCTAGCTGCTTAAGGATCCCTGGAGGAATATCTAAGCTGCAGAGAAAGAAGATAGGGACCAAAGACAGTGCTGAGTTCAAATATCGTAAACGCCCCCCTGAGCCAGGAAGGAGGAACTAGTACTGAGCCTTCTTTCCATATTATCCACTAAGGGCATGAGATCAATTATCCTTGGTTTGGTTGTTCCCACAGGTAAACCAAGATAGGTGAATGGCAAGAAACCCACCTTTCAACCAATAGCATCAGCTAACCTTTGGAGGTGTCCTTGATCTATGTTGATGGGGAGCAGAGCAGACTTGTCATCATTCACCTGAAGACCAGTGGATTGGGAGAACAGAAGTAGCATTTTTTTTAATTCAAGCAACCGAGATTCTTCTACTGGTAGAATGATGAGAGTATCATCAGCATACTGTACTATGGGGAAGTCTATGTCATGGCAGGGAATTGGCAATTGAATGAGGCCATCCTCCAAGAGCTTATTGACCAAAGTTTGAAGGAAATTTGCAGGAATTGCAAAGAGAAGAGGGGACATGGGGTCTCCCTCTCTGACCCCTTTCTTACACATGAACTTCCTTCCAGGAACTCCATTTAGAAGTACAGAGGAGGAGCCCGAAGTGAGCAACTATTGCACCCATAGGAGCCATCTATCATTAAAACCCTTGTATTTGAGAATCTGAAAAATGAACTCAAGTTCCACAGAATCAAAAGCCTTTTCAAAATCCAGTTTGAGGATGACAATGGGTTGGTTGGACTAATGACATTGGTGCAAATACTCCATTGTCCAGCCCACACAATCTTGGATGGTTCTAAATTTGATAAAGCCATACTGATTTTTGTGTATGCATTTCATAACTTGCAGTTGCAGTCTGTCGGCCACCATTTTAGACAAAAACTTAAGTCCCATCCTTGTGAGAGTGATAGGCCTAAAATCACCAACTTGCTCAGGGGAACTCTTCTTGGGTATCAAAGTTATATAGGATGAGTTCATGTTTTCAAGCTTGGCAATGCCAGCATGGAAATCAGTTGCAACTTGGTAAAATTCAGGGCAGATTACAGACCAGCATTTCTTAAAAAATAGGCCATTGAAGCCATCAGGACAAGGGGCCTTGTCAGTGGGCATTACTTGCACTGTCTGATCCATTTCTGACTTGGTAAAAGGTTCTGTTAGCACATCAAGCCCATCCACCTTCTGAATTAGGGACTGTAGGTCAAAAGCCATATTAATACCCTGAGAGGAGCCAATCCTATCCGTGAAACAAGTCCAGAAACATCCATCAATTTGCTCATGAACAGAGATGATAGAACCATCATTCAGCTTAAGACATGAAATATAATTTTTTCTATATCTTTCAGTTGCCATGGCATGGAAAAATTTAGTGTTCTCTTCTCCAACTTTGATGAAACAAATTGTAGCCCCTTTTCTAGTAAAGGAACTGCAGGTGCAAGAGATGATCCAGATGCAACTTTACAATCACCCTGAAATTAGCTTCAGGTCTGTATAGGGGTCTTAGCTCTTCCAGATCATCAAGGCAAAGCACAACCTGGTTGCACCTATCAATAAGAAGCTTGAGCTGAGAGAGGCTGGTTTGCCATTTCTTTAGGGCCTGTCGTAGGTGCTTAAACTTGTCCATGATGATGGCAGTGATATGTCCTTTCCTGGATGGAATTTTCCAAGAGTCCTTGACACAATCCATGAAACCATCCATCTCAACCCAATAGTTTTCAAATCGAAAGAGATTGCATTTTGGGATGGAAGTGTTAACTGTAACTACACATGGGACATGGTCAGATGCAGTTTTAGCCAAAGGGAGGACTTGTGTCAGAGGATATGATGAGATCCAAGTAGCAGATGTAAAGAACCAATCCAATTGTTCTAGCAGAGGTGAATCTTGCATATTGGACCAGGTGAAAGATCTGCCCTTAATAGGCAATTCAAGTAGACCTAGGTGACCAATGATCTCATTGAAGATGAACATGTCATTCACATCAGCCCCAGGAAGGTTTCTATTAGATGGTGATCTAATAAAATTAAAATCCCCAAGCAGTAACCAATTGGCATCAGCAGGGATGTTGAGATTATATAACCAGCTGACAAAAAGTTCTCTAGCCTCACCCTGACAAGGGCCATAGACATTTACCAGGGTCCAAGATTCTGCAGAATGATTGGATGTAGAAGAGATAATAAGGCCAAAAGGTTGGCACTCAACTAAGGTACCAGTAAGAACAGAGGAGTTCCACAGAGTGATCATTCCACCAGAGGCACCACGAGAGGGTGAGTATGCAAACTAGTCAAATCTTTTAGGACAAAAACTTCTTGCTGATCGAAAGTCAATGTGTTGCATTTTGGTTTCCTGTAAACATACTACGGAGGCCAAGTTCTCATCGATTTTGTTACGAACATCTCTGTGTCTATGATCAGAATTGAGGCCAGGCACATTCCAGCAGAGAACACGCCAACTTCAGGTAGATCTACTATTCATGAGAACTATGAGATATAGCAAAAGTGGAGTTACATAATAACCCACACGACCAAGGTTCAGAACACTGTAACAAACAACAAGCAGTAGTCTGACAAACCGAACAACCAGCAAAATAGAGTAATAACTACATTGATTTAAACATCAGCAGATCGGGTCTTGGATGTAGCAGGATCTTCCATAAGACGATCCACAGAAAGCTTCTCAGCAGCGATCCCAAGCTTCTGACCAGTTGCTTGCAGTATAGGGATTGGCGTTGCTGCTGGTACCTCCTCTTGAGCCGATTGTTCACCCACCGGGTCATGCATAGGCTTGGCTTTGGGCTTCCTCTTCTTGGGAACATGCATTGGGAGTTCCTGCAGCACTGGTTTGAAGCCATCCCGCTTGATAGAACCCCTCGTGCAGCGGCGAACCGAGGAGTCGACGATGGGTGTGGCCTGCTTACGAGGCCCTTTCTTCTTGACAGCAGGTGAACTAAAAGAGAACTCCTCTTTTGTTGAAAGAGAGATGTCATGTGTTACCTCGGTGGAAGGAGCAGGGGTGTTCTCGATGGGCACCAAGCTTGGTCCTGCAGCCTCGTCATCAAAAGCAGACGACCATGATCGCTTGGGGATCATGATCGGCAACACTGGTGGCATCTGAATATGGCGAGGAACATGCATAGTACATGCCGCGCCCATAAGAGATTCAAATGACCTGGCCCAGGAAATCACAGGTGGCAGTGGTGGACCATAAAAAATCATTGCCGTAGCAACAACCAGGTTAGTTTGCTGCACCATAGGTCGTTGGTATGGGACGGACGCCAGGGGGTTAAACACAGGCGCCTCCTCTGCATGATCTGCTTCCACAGGCTCCTCGTCTTCAGCATTGTCAGTTGCCGCTACATCACCACCATTGGGAGGGGCGGGATCAGGAGCAGCCGCCTCGTCAGCGGCAGGGTTGACAACAGGCATGTCCACAGCATCAGCCTAAGCAGCAGCAGGCTGAGGGTCTAGAATCACCATCTCCTGAACAGAATCAGAGGAGGTTGGTTGATCAATGACCATCGATTCTTGATCTTGTGCAGGTGCATCTGGTTGTGCTTCCGGGGCTTCAGGTTCCCAACCCCATCCTCCTACCACAGGGGCTTGTGGCTCTGGCTCTCGGGGAGGTGGTGGCACCGTGTTCCATCCCAGAGCAGGGTATGGTGGCAGTGCAAATAACAGGCCATCACTAACCAGTTGACCAGGAAGTGGGTGCGGGTTGCCATTGGTGGGCATGGGATCTTCATCGTTGGGCATCTGCTCAGCAAAAGTTGCGCCCAGGATGTACACTGGCGCACACCATGAGACCTTGTCCCCTCCCCAGGCAGCATATTCAGAGAAGGTGACGCTCCTCGGCACCAGATTATCCTTAGGGAAAGATACAAAGACAATGGATCGAACCAAATATGGGTCATTGCTGACCCAATGTTTGAACTCCCCAAAAGTGTTAACAGCAGCCCATAGATCGTTAGTATTGCGGAAGTCTAAAGGGACCCCAAGCAGCATCAGGCAGCCCTGATGAAAACCTGCTTGCCCACGAAATCCTGCACCATCCCTATGTCCCATGAAACGAACAAAGGTGTCGTTCTCTAGTGCTTGGGGGACCATGTGAACTCTAGCGGAACTTTTCGCAGCATCTCGAAGCTCAAAAATACCAACCCCCTCAATCCATGGCTGTGCTGAGAGAACATGAAAACCCCTATTGAGTAGTAGGGCGACAACTTCTTGTCGTACCTGGGCCACCAACTCGGCAGGAGAGGCTGGCATTACTTTAGCGATGATGTACTGTTCGTGCGTGCGGGTAATGGGGATGGCCGGCATGATGAAGGTCCGTGGAAGGCGATCAGGGCCTCCGTCGATGATGTGATGACCCTGTGGGACAAAGCGCAGGGGATCAAGCTTGAAGTTGGCCATTGTAGTCAATGAAACAGGAGGAGGCGGCGTCAATGGCGACGTCTCAGAGGGAGTCCGGGGAGACAATGGGCTTGACAAGACAAGGAGGAGGAACTGCTCGGCAGGCTTTGCGGTTTCCCCAAGAATAGCAGAGGTTCCCGAGATATCTGCTACAGGGGAGGTGGTGGGGCTCTTGCGTTTCCAAGCAAGACAATTATCGCGCATAAAGGAAGTGCAGTCAGATTTGGCATGGCCCACATTGCCGCAGGCACAGCAAATCAGCATGGCGGTGCAGTTGGAGGCGAGATGCCCGGGAGACAAGAAAATCGTGCAAGAATAAATCTATTTAACCATGCCATTAATCAACTCATCGAAGAGCTGGTGGGCCTCCTGCGAAGAGGGAATATCGGGCTGAGAACAAGATTCTGGCCCGATAGTAGATGTCGTCGCCAAAGACCCATTAATGGGTTCAGAGAGAGGCCCACTGTCGGGGCAATCCAACAAAACAGATTCAAAATGTTTTGAAATCCCACCTAGCGCGGTGGGATTAGCCGAATCTACGCCGGATGGGGAGGAGATCCCACTGATCTCATCTTTTTCCATTAGGTTACCGGATGATCCGGGATGAGATACGTGTTGATGAACTGAGCCAAAGGTGATGTGTGGCGAGGCTGACGTCCACCGGAGCTGTGCCGGCGGTGGAGCACTAATAATAACACGTTCTTGCAGAGGGATCGAATAACCAGCCTCGGAAAGAGTAATAAGCTCATCTTGAGAAACACGGCATCTGTAGCCTTTGCAAACGTCATATTGCTGTAGGGTTGCAAAAGTAAATTTCTTGCGAGCAGAAGATCCCGACTTAAGAGAGGACTTAAGAGGTCTGGAATGCATTTCCATCAGACCTAGTGCAGCTCTTCGTTTGGTCGGGCTAACAATGATCCATTCTGCATCACATTGCTTCTTCCATAACTTGAATTCTCAACGCCAATTAGGGCAACCATAACCCCATAGATGAAAATGGCACTTAAAGCTTGAACATTTGTAAGAGCGAAAATCCAGAATGTAAAAACCAACTTGCTGTCAAGAAACCTTGAAAGAGAAAACCGAGTCCGCGACTTGGGAAACCCTTAGTTCAATGGCCGAACCTCCAATAGCTGATTCAAGCACAGCGGCGATAGATTCCTCAAAAAGGCGGAAAGAATGGCACCCAAAGGAGGCAACCATTGTGAAAGAGCTATGATGCTTCATTGGATGCACCGGAAAGCCAGAGATGCGATAAACCTCATCCGCGAAGGCCAAACCAGGAGAAAAATCCAGATCCAACGTGGAGCCAGCCATGCGAGCCATGCACAACCACGTAAAAGAACGTTGGGGTTCACTTGAGTTGATGAGTGAAGAACGAGGATCAAACACCGGCTAGAAGTCCAGATCGCCATGAGGTCGCTGAGGTGGGAGGTGGGAGGTGGGAGTCACCATAGGCTTGTCTATGTTTTGTTCACATGATATGCGTAAAATCTTGGAGCATCGGGTGCTTGTTATTTTTCTTGTAGTAATGCACCATGCTAGCATGTGATAGTCCTTGTTTTGTTTACAGAATGTTCTTTGCACTTCACTTATATCTTTTTAGTATGGCATTATAGAATGCTTCGTGTGCTTCACTTATATCTTTTGAAGTTTGGATGTCTCTTTCTCTACATATAGAAAACCGATATTTCTAGAATGCTCTTTTGCTTCACTTATATTTGTTAGATCATGTCCAGTTATTTTGTAGAAAGAACTACACTCTCATGCTTCACTTCATACATATTTAGAGAGTCAACATGAATTGGTCATTCACATGGTTAGTCGTAAAATCCTACATAAAACTTGTAGATCACCGAATATGATATGTTTGATTCCTTGCAATAGTTTTGCGATATTAAGATGGTAATATGTGGGGTTACTAGGGAATTATTGTGGTTTAGTAAGAATATTGGTGTTAAGGCTTGTGATTCCCTAAGAATGCATATATAGTCTCTAGTTATGCGATTAAGTTGGAGCATAATTTATCCTTGATTGAAATCCTTTGTGTTGTTATAATGCAGGGTGTGCGATGATTAACTCCTACCAACCTTAAGTATCTAAGATCTGTATAAATAATGTGAATCCATGGATATAAGCACTCTCACCTTTCCATGATTGCTAGCCTCTTCGGTACTGTGCATTGCTGATAGAGGCAAAGGTCTGCTGTCTTTCGATGAGATAGTGACGATCAATTTTGATGGAGTAGACTTTCATGACCCAACTATGAACGTGTGAGGACGTTGCACCTTAGAAATTGCTAAAGCAACTCCAAGAGGTTATTGACCAAGCAGGAGCATGATCAACCTGACCACGAAGGTCTATTTCTTACATGTAAAAAAAGAACAAGCAAGAAGCAAAAATTGAAATATGGATATTGGAAATACAAGAGGAAAGCTTGATTGATGAAAGTGGGGTTCTGTGACATCTTGGTCTGGTCGTAGAATACAAATGAAGGATGCGAAGTTGCAGCTATGTCGAACTTCTAGTCTAAAAAACGCAAGTATGAACAACGTCCTAAGGGCAATATATATGGGGGAATAGAGGGGAATTTCATGACCCCTTGGTGGAGGGGTCCGAAACCAACCCTAACTTGGTTTCCCCGCACATATGCACTCTAAAAACAGCATATACCATGGTATTTCGAAATTAGATGGGCCTGACACAAAAATAAGGTGACGCAACACCTATCATAGCATATGGACAAAATTTACAAAGTGGCATCTTGTATATTTTGTCCAAGCCTTCATGCTCTCATTATGGTGGCTTCAAAGCATGAAAATCACCATTGGAAACTCCATTGTTCTTTCCCTCACGCGCACCTTCTTCTCCATGCTTGATCCTGCTACAGTGGCCATCCTTGTTGACCATGTTAGGTACTTCATTCATAAGTAAAACAAAATCATCTAATTTAGGCAACATCATATGTTGATGAAAATTAGAAGGATTTCCATGAAACGAAAGCACATGCAAATTCAATTAGCATGCGTGAGCTCTAGTAATTGTTCCAGTATGGATAACAGCAGGGGTTGTGGGTGTAACAATAGTATTGATGTCATCATCATCCTCCCCTTCTTGAAATGAAGTCGTCCTCGACGAAAGCTCATCTTCCTCAACCAAATAGGGCTTCAAATTTACAGTGCTAAAAGTGAGACTAACCCGAAAAATGTGCAAAAAGGTCAAGTTTATTTGCATTATCATATATTTTTTCTAACACTTTAACAGGACCATCAGCATATGGCATTAGCTTTGACTTGTGCAAATAAGGAAACCTATCCTTACGCAAATGTAACCAAAAAGAATCTCCAGGTGCGACGACAACATTTTTTCTACCCTTAGCTCCAACAAATTTATATTTATCATTCATACGCTCAATGTTTTCCTTAATTCACTCATGCATTTTAAGGATCAATTCAGCACATTGTTTGCCGTCAAAACTAACCTTCTCCGAAGATGGAAGAGGCAACAAATCAATAGAAGTACTTGGTAGGAAACATACACAATTATAGAAGGGCACATATTGGTAGTAGAATGCTCCGAACGATTATAAGCAAATTCAGTTTGAGGCAAGCATTCTTCCCACATTTTCCGGTCAATCTTCAAGACAGTCCAAAGCATAGTCGACAATGTTCTATTGACTATTTTAGTTTGTCCATCGGTTTGGCGGTGACATGTAGTACTAAAAATAAGTTTACTCCCCAACTTTGCCCATACACATCTCCAAAAGTCACTAAGAAATTTAGTATCATGATCTGAAACAATAGTATTTGGCACACCATGCAAGCAAATAATTGAAGGAAAGAACAAATCAACAACATTATGACATGGTATGAAGTGTGCCATTTTCGACAATTTATCCACTACAACAAATGTGCCATCCCTCACATTCTTTGTTTGAGGTAAATCTAAAACAAAGTCCATAGATATATCCTCCCATGGAACACTAAGTACAGGCGAAGGCATATATAAACCATAAGGATTGAGTCATGAATTAACATTTTCACATGTAGTGCAACGAGCAAAAAAATGCTCAACATCCCTTTCATCTTTGGCCAAAAGAAATTTCTAGCAAGTACGTCCTCCATCTTCTTCACGCCAAAGCGTCCCATTAATCCTACTATATGCTCCTCATGTAACAACAAAAGAAGAACGAAGCTAGTTGGAATGCATAGCTTGTTAGCACGGAACACAAATCCATCATTAATGACGAACTTGTTCCACGTTCTCCCTTCTTTACAATTCCGCATCACATCTTTAATGTCGGGACCCCGATCCTAAACCATAGGAATCCAGCCTGTAACACATTGCATCTCTTTGCGGTCTCACGCACGGTTATCCCCACGGCTGCAGCCTTACCTTAGCCGGGACCGTTTGCGCCTTTTGACTCGCGTATGCAATTGTGTCGCTAGCAATCCAATGACAAAAAACACGGATCGAGATGTCTAGTCATAAACCAAAGTGGCAGTTCCGCACAGGGACATGCATACATGACCCAACAAAGCAGGTGTCGGTCAACAACGAATGTAGACGAGTCGTAGCAAGCTACAAGGACTCCATTACATCGCTTGACATTTCCCCATCGGGGACAGACACAGTAGCTAAGAAGGACACATGCCGGTCAACCAATGTGTCTGGAGCAGTAGCGAACAACCATGGCTCGTTGGATCACAAAGGGGCATTTCCCTGTAAGTATTGCGACTAAAGCCTACGACTAGGTAATCGAACCCCATACATATCAGTACGACACACATATGCATGGCATACCGATATGTATAGATACATCGATGGCATCACAACATAACCATAAACATACAAACTTTATTTAAAAGGCTCGGAAGAGCCACACACATAATATTACACAGTAGGGGTCTCACGACCCATCATAGCAGTCATTCAAGTTACAAGCCAACGGAAGTAGATAAATTGTCTGAGTACAGACAGATGAAACTAGAAGGCACATGGCCTGACTATACTACAGACCCACCCTAGGCCAGTTCGTAGCTGGGATACCAGCTACTCGTCGTCGTCGATGTCTAGGAAGAACCCTCCATTAGGGTCATTAACAACCTCTGCAACAATATTAAGCAAACATGAGTACTGAGGTACTCAGCAAGACTTTAGGATAACTATCTACTCATCCAATGTATCAATAAGGAGTTGTGGGGTTTCATGCGGAAAGCCAGCATTTGACTCGTGGCTAGACAACTTGCATTTTAAAATAATTTTTGACAACTTCATTTCTCGTACACGAGTCCACTAACACCACGACAATACTCCATCGTGGAATCATTCCGTCGCCACACGGAAATGCCGTCCACGACACTCACGCTTATCTTGACAATTTTATGAGTAGCCATTGAAGTTATCTATGAACAACATATGTCCCCATGTAGTCCATATCCGCGGACATGGCTATTCGAATAGATCATAACCCTGCAGGGGTGTACTTCTTCACACATGTTCTCTCCACTTATCGCCATGTGCACGTCATGCACCTCGGCAACCTTCAAGCAGAAGCCCAGCGTGGGAGTAGGCCACGACCGTTAACCGCATAATACTTAGTCCAGCTCTATCGCCTATCTGAGGGTAAACCGCACGGAAGTCCGGCCGAGGTTTCTGCCACGGCCCCAAACGATGTGCGTAGGGTTCCCAAGCCCACCATCCGGGTGCCACTTGGTACACCGTGCCACTGCCTACCGCATCACAGCCCACCTCTCAGGTCAGCGTTATGCACGACCTCCAGCATGACTATAAACACAAGAAACTACTTGCAACTCCTGGACCGAGTACTAAGTGATTAATAAGTTGAGAGGGTCAATTAAGTACCCCAACGTGTGGTACTATCTAGTCTTGGATTACATACACGGAACTCAGTTCCTAAGGACGGTTCCAATGAAACAACCCGCCATGTACTCCTACATAGCCTTTCACCGGTACCTTTACCAAATCAGGTTCAACACACAACCTTTACTTACTAAACACAATCTCACAATTCTATTCATCACCCAGATGACAGACCATACACAACTCTAAGCATAGCATGCATAGCAGGATAAGGCACGTCATGGCTCAAGCATCTACAGGGTATGCTAGGTTGCAAGGTTCAGCTATTTACTGTGACAAAGACATGTCATGCAAAGGAAATGGGTTCTACTAACGTGGCAAAAGCATTTGACGCATTTGATCCTGATGCAATAACTAAGTGCACGAGCGAGAACATGGGATTTATCGGGATGATCAAAATGGTTGCTTGCCTTGTTGCTCAGAGGAGGGACAATATCCGTCAGTCGGACATTCGGTGGAATCCGGAGGAGCGGAGCCTACCGAACGAAATGGCAACAATCAATAACAATCATATGCAACAAAATGATGCATGAGCATGGCATGAAGATGCAAGGTGGTATGCTAATGTAGCTATCATTTATTAAGTTTGAAGTTGGTTTGAATCAGATTCAAATATCCCTTCAAACGAGGTATTATCGAATACCATTTTAATTGATTTGACCTGATGCTCAGATCAACTTGTTTTTAACATGCATGGGAATGCTATGTTAAGTTGCTGGTTCTGATTGAACAATGTTTGATCATAGCATTTGAAGTGGAGTTCAAATGGTTTTAAAATTCCAACTCCAAAGCATTTATGAAATTTAACCTATTCATTATTCTACATGTTTGGTCCAGTAACATTTTCAAACATGTTTAAAAATGACATATTCAGATTCCTTGGATTTTTCTGATACTTTTTCATATATAAATTATTTTCATTGGAGCTATAGATTAATTTCATGATTTTTAGAAGTTTTGGGCATTTTCTAGAATTCTTTTAAATCAGAAAATCCACTTATTGCGTCAGGCCCACGTCATCATGGCGTCAGCCGTCGGCTGACCTGATCAGGTCAAACCCGACAGGGGGGACCCACTGGTCAGCCTCACAGGGATAATCCCGCGCTGACCAGGCCCTCATTGCGTTTGACTTAGGCCTGGGCCCACTGGTCAGTGTCTGCTTAACGTTTTAAACATGGATTAGCGAGGCCAGGTCATCCCATGCCGGAGACTGACCGGCTGCGACCAGATCCACGGCGGATCTTTGCCGGAGAGTCTTCGGCGATGGCTGTAGTGCTCGGGGTCGTGAACCGAGAGCACTCGGAGGATCCCAGGCTCGGCCTCATCTAGTACTGGCCTCAGGGAGGACTGGGGAGGACCGAAGGTCACCGGTGACGAGCTGAGGCGACGGCCGGAGCTCGGGCTCGTTGGTCCAGTGGCTAGGGGGCACGAAACCGAGGGGAAGAAGAGGGAAAACGAGCACAAGCTCACGAGGAGTGCAGTGGAAGGCTTAGACGGCTCGGGGAGGCGCTGTGGGCGACGAATCGAACGAAGCTCGCCAGCGGCCGAAGCTTGAAGACGACGGTGTCGTGGGCGTTGCAGGGCTCGGGGGATCTTCTGCTTCTGCAAGGATGACCAGCTCGTCGAGGCGGAACGAATGGAGCACTCGGGGGGGAGATCATGTGGCTAGAGGCACAGGCAGCTCGAGCTCGAGCCCCTGTCAATGGCGGCAGTGGGGAACAGAGCAACCGAGAGGAGAGGGGAGGAACGGGTCACGGGGATGGATAGGGCCGTGCTTGGGGAGGTTATCCCCGTCTTGCCAGCGCACCGGGACGTCCACGCAAGCAGGGAGCTGCGTGGAGGCGCCGAGCGTCGCGGCGGCCACCTCCTGCTGCCTACTGGCAAGGAGGAAGACGACAGGGGTGCTGGGCCTGGGCCAGGTAAGCGACAGGTAGGTGTTTTGCCTTTTTTCTTGTTTTGTTTTCTGATTTGCTAACTATTTTGATTTGCTATTTATTTCAGCTCCAAAATAGTTTATAGAATTATTCTAAACACACCAGAATATTAGTTGGAATAAATCCAACCATTCCTGAAGTTTTCAACATTTTTGAAAACTTAAAGTTTTTGAATTCAAATTTAAACTTGAATTCAATGGCTTTTTGTATTTAGATAAAATGCCAAATGTGTTATGAAAATAGTTTTCTTCACTCCTTATTTGCTTTCAAGAATTATCAGAAAAGTTGAACTTTTCTTGAGGCCATTTTGGGTTCATTGATTTTAACTGGTTTGAAATTTCCTTTAAATTGAGAAATGGCTAGGGTTTTTGAGTTTTGCTTCACCACTTGCTTTGATCTTGTTGCAATTTTCTTGGATGCAATGCAAAGAAGATATGAGCACAATGCTATACTTTGGTTAGGGTTCCAGGGATGTGACAACTCACCCCCACTCAAAAGAATCTCGTCCCGAGATTTAGAAGTCGTCGGGAATAACGTGGGATACTCAAGTCGGAGACGATCCTCTCTTTCCCATGTTGCCTCCTTTTCAGAATGATTCGACCATTGAACTTTAAGAAACTTGAGGTTTCGACGTCGAGTGGTACGCGCAGCTTGATCAAGAATACGCACAGGGTATTCTCGGTATGAAAGGTTATCTTGGAGATCAAGCGTTTCGTGGTCCACTTCACGGATAGGATCCGAAAAGCAACGCCTGAGTTGCGAGACGTGGAAGACATCATGAACCTTGGAAAGATGCGGAGGAAGTTCCAACTGGTAGGCAACTTCTCCTCGTTTGGCAAGAATGCGAAAAGGACCAATGTAACGAGGAGCCAACTTGCCCTTGATACCGAATTGATGGGTACCCTTCAAAGGTGTAATTTGAAGGTAAGCCTTCTCGTCAACTTCAAAGGTCACAACTTTATGATGACGATCATATTGGCTCTTTTGACGAGACTGGGCTATTTTTAAATTTTCACAAATAATGTGAACCTGCTCTTCTGCATCCTGGATCATATCCGGGCCAAAGAGTTGTCTCTCTCCGGTTTCTGACCAATTAAGAAGTGTTCGACATCTTCGTCCATAGAGAACTTCAAAAGGGGCTTTGCCCAAGCTTGATTGATAACTATTGTTATAAGCAAATTCGGCGAATGGAAGGCACTTCTCCCAATTCATATCGAACGATATAACACAAGCTCGGAGCATATATTCTAGAATTTGATTCACTCTTTCTACTTGACCACTTGACTGAGGATGGAAAGCAGTGCTAAAAGATAAGTGAGTCTCCATAGCATTCTGAAAACTTTCCCAGAAGCGAGAAGTAAAGATATTCCCACGGTCTGAGTTAATCTCCAGGGGAACACCATGAAGAGGCACTATCCGAGAGATATATAACTGTGCTAGCTGGCTAGCTGTTATACTCTCACGAACTGGAAGAAAATGAGCTACTTTGGAGAGACGGTGAATGACCACAAAGATAGCATTATTTCCTTTCTTGGTCTTGGGAAATCCGGTAATGAAATCCATACTGACTTTATCCCATTTCCATTCAGGAATAACTAAAGGTTGAAGGGTGCCAGCAGGCCTTTGATGTTCTGCCTTAACTCGACGACAAACGTCGCAGTTAGCAACGAACTCAGCAATTTCTCTCTTCATCCTAGTCCACCAAAACCTCTGGCGTAGGTCCTGATACATCTTAGTACTACCGGGATGAATGGTGAGAGGAGAATCATGAGCCTCCTTAAGGATCAATTGCCGCAGATGTTTGCTCTTAGGAACCACTAAACGGTTCTGAAAGAACACAACACCTTTCTCAATGATGGAGAAATCCCTAGCGTTTCCGCTAGCAATATTCTCCTTGATCCGGGATATACCCTTATCATAAGCCTGCACGGCTATGATTTGATCCCTAAGAGTAGGCTTCGCCACCAGGGTAGAAAGGAATCCTTGAGGAACAATATGGAGATTTAACTTCCAAAATTCCTCATAGAGATGTGGTTGACCTTGTTGTAGCATCAAATTGTTACAATAAGATTTACGACTTAGTGCATCAGCCATAACATTGGCCTTCCCCGGGGTGTAAGTTATTCCTAAGTCGTAATCCGAGATCAACTCAACCCACCATCTTTTCCTGAGATTCAAATCCGGCTGGGTGAAGATATATTTCAGACTTTGGTGATCAGTGAATATTTCGCAACGATTACCCAGAAGGTAATGTCGCCAGGTTTTAAGTGCATGGACTACAGCTGCAAGCTCAAGATCATGTGTGGGATAATTATCCTCATGAGGACGCAACTCTCGATATGCGTATGCAATCACATGACGATCTTGCATGAGAATGCAACCTAATCCTTGTCGCGAGGCGTCGCAATAGATAACAAAGTCCTTGGAAAAATCAGGTGGTAGCAACACAAGTGCGGAAGTCAGGCGTCTTTTCAGTTCCTGGAAACTATGCTCACACTATGGTGTCCACTCGAACTTTTTATCTTTCTTGAGGAGTTCAGTTAGAGGCTTTGCAACCTTGGAGAAATTCTCGACAAAGCGGCGACAATAGCTCGCTAGACCAAGAAAACTCCTAACTTGCTTAACCGATTTAGGTTGAGTCCAATCAAGGACAGCTTGAACTCTCTCGGGATTGACAGCAATACCCTTACCAGAGATTACGTGACCTAGATAGGTCATTTCTGGTAACCAAAATTCACATTTTGAAAACTTGGCATAAAGGCGATGCTCTCGAAGTTTCATCAATACCAGCCTTAAATGCTCGACATGTTCTTGTTCGTTCTTCAAGTAGATGAGAATATCATCGAGGTATACCACGACGAATTTATCCAAATACTCCATGAAGATTGAATTCATCAAGCAAGAGAAGGTGGCTCGGGCATTGGTTAAACCGAAGGACATGACAGTGTACTCGTATTGGCCATAACGAGTAACAAAATCCGTTTTTGGAATGTCCCCATTCTTGATCTTGATTTGATGGTATCCCAACCTCAAATACATTTTTGAGAAGACTGAGGATCTAGCGAGCTGATCATATAGGCCGTTGATCCTGGGGAGCGGATACTTGTTCTTTATGGTGACCAGATTAACTGGTCGGTAATCTACAACCATCCGATCCGTTCCATCCTTCTTCTTGACGAAGAGGACGGGACAAGCCGAGGGAGAAGCACTAGGACGAATGAAACCTTTATTCAAAGCCTCATCTAGTTGCTTCTTAAGTTCGGCTAGCTCCAGGGGTGCCATCTTATATGGTCTTCTGGCTATTGGAACGGTTCCCGGAACAAGAGCTATCACGAACTCTACATCTCTGTCAGGTGGAATTCCTGGCAGTTCCTCTGGAAAAACATCCGGGAAGTCACGGACTACCAGAATGTCTTCAAGTTCCGGAAGAGGGTTGGCATTGAGGGAATAGAGTTGGCACTTGGCAACTCTAGTAGAGACATTGACTAGCTCACCCGAGGGATGGGTAAGCTGAACATTTCTGGAATGAGTATCAATCTTGGCATAGTGAGCTCACATCCAGTCCATACCCAAGATGATATTAATATCCGAAGATTTCAGGGCTATCAATGAGGCTAGAAATACTAGCATGTCTACTAGAATTTCATTGTCATAGGTTATCCTAGAGGTTTGCCACTTACCACCAGGAGTTTGGACAACCAAAGGAATTGGCATATCACAGAAAGACATGTTATGCAACTGTGCATAACTTTCTGAAATGAAGGAATGAGAAGACCCAGTGTCAAAAAGAACAGACGCTGGGTGATGATTAACAAGGAGCGTACCCAGTATGACGTCGGGATCCTCTGCGGCTTCTTCTGCTGAAACATAGTTCGCATGGCCACGTGCAGGAGTTGGCTTCACGTAGTAAGCTTTGCCCGACTTGCCTTGCCCGACGGACTTTCCGGGTTGCTTGGCACCCACATTCTGAGGACACTCACTCGAATAGTTCCCTGGTTCTCCACACTTATAACATATCACTTGGTTGGCACGCGGTGCAGCATTGCTAGCTGGACCACCATAGGTTTTTGCTGGAGGGTTGGTCTGATTCGTCTGAGGCGCCACATAGGATGGCCTCGGAGTGTATCTTGGCGGCAGAGAACTGTTTGGAACCCACAGCCTGCGTTTTGGAAACGCGGAACCAGATGACGAGCCAAAGTCACGGGAGTGCTTCTTTGTGGCTTCGTAGTCGGTATGACCAGTCTCGGCACTCATAGCCTTGTTGACCAGGGCTTAGAAGCTTGTTCATTCGTGGAGGCGCAAATCGCGACGAAGCTCAGGGCTCTGACCCTTACGGAATCTTGCTTGCTTCTTGGCATCAGTAGACACCTCCTCTGTTGCATAGCGGGCGAGTTTACCGAACTCGCGGCTATAGGCATCCGAGGTCAACTTTCCTTGGGTGAATGCACAAAACTCTTCTCTCTTTCTGTCCATCAGGCCCTCTGGAATATGGTGCAGACGGAAGGCTGCACTAAAGTCTGCCCATGTGGCTACTGGTTCAGCAGGATGCATAGCTTCAAAGTTCTCCCACCATAGATTGGCGGGTCCTTCTAGAAAATACGCCGCAAAGGTCACCTTGTCGGCCTCAGAAACATTCGCAGAGTGAATCTTACGTGAAATACTGCATAGCCAATCATCAGTGTCGAGGGGGTCAACGGAGTGATGGAACTTTGGAGGATTCAGCTTCACAAAGTCATTGAGGGACACTGCAGCATTTCTAGGCTGACGAGCCGTATTTTCCTCAATACGCTCTAACAGTCGGTTGGTCTCCCTTTTGTTTCTCTCTTCCTCAAGCATAACTTCCGCCAGAGAGGGCGTGTGAGGCAGGTCTTCCTGCGACGCTTGACTACCCTCGCCTTGCTCATGAGCAGGGGCACGGTTCAACCTGGTGAACACCATCCTGACAAACAAACTCACAGCTTAGACCAATATCAACATCAATACTAGCTATGGATTAAGAATGCACTGAGCACATGGAATGCGGAAATGAATATCCGAACAGCATGGTAACAAGCAACTGCTATATATACACCATGGTTCATACACACCATTACATAGTTCAGTACAACCTTAACCAAAGAGCAAACTACTGAAATTATGAAACTACTCATCAGAAGCTTACAAGCTTCCTATACGTTATTTATCTATGCCTCCGGAATTCATTTCACGTCACAAGCATACTTCACAAGTCACACAGGACTGTGACAGTACAACTACTACCATACTATCCTTCCACTCACGATTCAGGCATCCACATAGAACATCTCATAAAGGTTGCCTCCATGGCGTGGTAGCTCAACCTACGGATCAGGAAATACTCTGGCCTGAGATCCCTGGGATCCATAAGGACACGGATGTGGCCTTGGTCCCCTGACTGGTGGTAGTAGGGTTCCCCAAAGAGGGGTGACTCCTCCTATAGCGGGCCAGTCAACATGAGCCGGAAGATGGGTCCTAACAGGGTTCAGCATCTCCATATCTCCATACCCTGTCTGGACTACCGGTGCCAGCTGCGTCAAAGTCGTCCACAGACGGGCACGTGTAGCATAAAGCTCCATGCGGAGGGCACGAGCATCCGTGTCTCTATTCTCTAGCATCTCAGCAGTGGACTGCAGCACGGGATCCTCCATAGAGGAATCAAAATAGACCCCGCTAAGGTATCCTTCTTCACCTGGCTGAGAGGCAGGAACATAGCAGAACTCTGAATTATACAGCAGTGCATGTCTCGCCCTCATAATGGTGAGCATTGAATAGGCAGCATCTTGTACTGCCATGTCAACAGTGACTCCCAATCCATAAGACCAATGGATTGGCTCCTTAGCTCCAGGGTAGTCTGGAAATACCCTAACAGTGCAGATATACTGGCTCAGGTTGAAGTCTCGGTACTGTTCCTCCACTGTGTACTCTGCGTACCAGCGGTAACCGCACACCGACATCACCCTGACCAGCATGGCCATATGACCCGGCACATCAATGCACCTGGTCACACGAACCACCTGACGAGAAGGACGGCCAGGCATCTGAAAATAGAGAGTAATGCAAAAGCATTAGAGCTCTGAATGCAAAAATTGGGCAGCATAACGGCTGTAAATGCTCAAAAAGAATTTTGAGACAACCCAGAAAATATAATACCGTAACCACTCAGCTATCAAGTTCAATTCTCTGATCATCAAACTTACTTCCTTTTCCTAGGGATAAAAGAAACCCAAAATATCTCTCGACCCGTAGTCTTATAATCTACCGATCAGAAACACGAGCCTAGAAGAAAATGAGTAACCTAGTCCTTAATTCCCGTAGAAAAGACGAGGATGACCAGAATAGAATGACTTGACAAGAGAACAAGAGTCTTACGTTCCCTTCCACAAACAATTCCCTTATATATAACTAAAGCAATTCTAGGCTCAAGTTCGACCAGTTTGGCTTAGTAGTCCTACAGTGAGTCAGGCTCTGATACCAATGTTGTCGGGACCCCGATCCTAAGCCATAGGAATCCAGCCTGTAACACATCACATCTCCTTGCCGTATCACGCACGGTTATCCCCACGGCTGCAGCCTTACCTTCGCCGGGACCGTTTGTGCCTTACCTTCCCCACGTATGCAATTGTGTCGCTAGCAATCCAATGACAAAGAACCCGGATCAACATGTCTAGTCATAAACCAAAATGGCAGTTCCCAACAGGGACAGGCATACATGACCCAACAAAGAAGGTGTCGATCACCAGCGAATGTAGACGAGTCGTAGAAAGCTACAAGGACTCCATTACATCGCGTGACATTTCCCCATGGGGGACAGACACAGCAGCTAAGAAGGACACATGCCGGTCAACCAATGTATCCGGAGTAGTAGCGAACTACCATGGCTCGTTGGATCACAAAGGGGCATTTCCCTGTAAGGAATGCTACTAAAGCCTACGACTAGGTAATCGAACCCCATACATATCAGTACGACACACGTACGCATGGCATACCGATATGTATAGATACATCGATGGCATCACAACATAACCATAAACATACAAGCTTTATTTAAAAGGCTCGGAAGAGCCACACACATAATATTACACAGTAGGGGTCTCACGACCCATCATAGCAGTCATTCAAGTTACAAGCCAGCGAAAGTAGATAAATTGTCTGAAACAGACAGATGAAACTAGAAGGCACATGGCCTGACTATACTACAGACCCACCCTAGGGCCAGATCGTAGCTGGGATACCAGCTACTCGTCGTCGTTGATGTCTAGGAAGAACCCTCCATTAGGGTCATTAACAACCTCTGCAACCATGTTAAGCAAACATGAGTACTGAAGTACTCAGCAAGACTTTAGGATAACTATCTACTCATGCAATGTATCAATAAGGAGTTGTAGGGTTTCATGCGGAAAGCCAACATTTGACTCGTGGCTAGACAACTTGCATTTTAAAATAATTTTTTGTCAACTTCATTTCTCACACACGAGTCCACTAACACCACAACAATACTCCATCGTGGAATCATTCCATCTCCACACGGAAATGCCGTCCATGACACTCACGCTTATCTTGACAATTTTATGAGTAGCCATTAAAGTTATCTATGAACAACATATGTCCCCAAGTATTCCATATCCGCGGACGCGGGATTCGAATAGATCATAACCCTGCAGGGGTGTACTTCTTCACACGCGCTCTCGCCACTTATCGCCATGTGCACGTCATGCACCTCAGCAACCTGCAAGCGGAAGCCCAGCGAGGGAGTCGGCCACGACCGTTAACCGCGCTAATACTTAGTCCAGGTCTATCGCCTATCTGAGGGTAACCCGCACGGAAGTCCGGCCAAGGTTTCTGCCACGGCCCCAAACGATGTGCGCAGGGTTCCCAAGCCCACCATCCGGGTGCCACTTCGTACACCGTGCCACTGCCTACCGCATCACAACCCACCTCTCAGGTCAGCGCTATGCACGGCCTCCAGCATGACTATAAACACCACAAACTACTTGCAACTCCTGGACCGAGTACTAAGCGATTAATAAGTCGAGAGGGTCAATTAAGTATCCCAACGTGTGGTAGTATCTAGTCTTGGATTACATACACGTAACTCGGTTCCTAAGGACGGTTCCAATGAAACAACCCGCCATGTACTCCTACATAGCCTTTCACCGGTACCTTTACCAAATCAGGTTCAACACACAACCTTTACTTACTAAACACAATCTCACAATTCTATTCATCACCCAGATGACAGACCATACACAACTCTAAGCATAGCATGCATAGCAGGATAAGGCACGTCATGGCTCAAGCATCTACCGGGTATGCTAGGTTGCAAGGTTCAGCTATTTACTGTGACAAAGACAGGTCATGCAAAGGAAGTGGGTTCTACTAACGTGGCAAAAGCATTTGACGCATTTGATCCTGATGCAATAACTAAGTGCACGAGCGAGAACATGGGATTTATCGGGATGATCAAAATGGTTGCTTGCCTTGTTGCTCAGAGGAGGGACAATATCCGTCAGTCGGACATTCGGTGGAATCCGGAGGAGCGGAGCCTACCGAAAGAAATGGCAACAATCAGTAACAAGCATATGCAATAAAATGATGCATGAGCATGGCATGAAGATGCAAGGTGGTATGCTAATGTAGCTATCATTTATTAAGTTTGAAGTTGGTTTGAATCAGATTCAAATATCCCTTCAAACGAGGTATTCTCGAATACCATTTTAATTGATTCGACCTGATGCTCAGATCAACTTGTTTTTAACATGCATGGGAATGCTATGTTAAGTTGCTGGTTGTGATTGAACAATGTTTGATCATAGCATTTGAAGTGGAATTCAAATGATTTTCAAATTCCAACTCCAAAGCATTTATTAAATTTAACCTATTCATTATTCTACATGTTTGGTCCAGTAACATTTTAAAACATGTTTAAAAATGACATATTCAGATTCCTTGGATTTTTCTAATACTTTTTCATATATAAATTATTTTCATTGGAGTTACAGATTAATTTCTATGATTTTTAGAAGTTTTGGGATTTTCTGGAATTCTTTTAAATCAGAAAAATCCACTTATGCGTCAGGCCCACGTCATCATGGCGTCAGCCGTCGGCTGACCTGATCAGGTCAAACCCGACAGGGGGGACCCACTGGTCAGCCTCACAGGAATAATCTTGCACTAACCAGACCCTGATTGCGTTTGACTTAGGCCTGGGCCCACTGGTCAGTGTCTGCTTAATGTTTTAAACATGGATTAGCGAGGCTAGGTCATCCCCTGCCGGAGACTGACCGGCAGCGACCAGATCCGCGGCGGATATTTGCCGGAGAGTCGCCGGAGATGGTTGTAGTCCTCGGGATCGAGAGCCGGGAGCACTGGGAGGATCCCCAGGCTCGGCCTCATCCAGTACTGGCCTCAGGGAGGACTGGGGAGGACCGGAGGTCACTAGCGACGAGCTGAGGCGACGGCCGGAGCTCGGGCTCGTCGATCCAGTGGCTAGGGGGCACGAAACCGAGGGGAAGAAGAGGAAAAATGAGCGCAAGCTCACGGGGAGTGCAGTGGAAGGCTTAGACGGCTCGGGGAGGCGTTGTGGCCGACGAATCGAATGAAGCTCGCCGGCGGCCGAAGCTTGAAGACGATGGTGCCGTGGGCGTTGCAGGGCTCGGGGGATCTTCTGCTTCTGCAAGGATGACCAGCTCATCGAGGCGGAGCGAATGGAGCACTCGGGGGGGGGGAGATCCTGTGGCTAGAGGCACGGGCAGCTCGAGCTCGAGCTCCTGTCAATGGCGGCAGTGGGGAAAAGAGCAACCGAGAGGAGAGGGGAGGAATGGGTCGCGGGGATGGATAGGGCCGTGCTCGGGGAGGTTATCCCGGTCTTGCCAGCACACCGGGACGTCCAGGCAAGCAGGGAGCTGCGTGGAGGCGCCGGGCATCGCGGCGGCCACCTCGTGCTGCCTACTGGCGAGGAGGAAGACGACAGGGGAGCTGGGCCTGGGCCAGGTAAGCGACAGGTAGGTGTTTTGCTTTTTTTTTCTTGTTTTGTTTTCTGATTTGCTAACTATTTTGATTTGCTATTTATTTCAGCTCCAAAATAGTTTATAGAATTATTTTAAACACACCAGAATATTAGTTTGAATAAATCCAACCATTCCTGAAGTTTTCAACATTTTTGAAAACTTAAAGTTTTTAAATTCAAATTTAAACTTGAATGCAGTGGCTTTTTGTATTTAGATAAAATGCCAAATGTGTTATGAAAATAGTTTTCTTCACTGCTTATTTGCTTTCAAGAATTATCAGAAAAGTTGAACTTTTCTTGTGGCCATTTTGGGTTCATTGATTTTAACTGGTTTGAAATTTCCTTTAAATCGAGAAGTGGCTAGGGTTTTTGAGTTTTGCTTCACCACTTGCTTTGATCTTGTTGCAATTTTCTTGGATGCAATGCAAAGAAGATATGAGCACAATGCTATACTTTGGTTAGGGTTCCAGGGATGTGACATTTAAATTCAACATCATGCACATATTTATCTTTAATTGTCTCCGAACCGAATATTTTAAAGTCATGGTGTGAAAGCAATGTGTAACTACAAGACAATGCCTCAACAATAACATTTTCTTTACTCTTTTTGTGTTTAATGACATAAGGGAAAGTCTGAGTCAATACAACCCATTTATCATGTCTACAGTTAAGTTTTTCTTGACTTTTAATATGCTTCAAAGATTCATGGTCCAAATGTATAACATATTCTTTGGGCCATAAATAATTTTACCATATTTCCAAAGTCCGAATAAGAGCGTATAATTCCTTATCATAAGTAGAATAATTCAGACTAGGCCCACTCAATTTTTAGGAAAGTATGCAACAGGTTTACCATCTTGTAATAGCACACCTCCTAATCCATTTCCACTAGCATCACATTCAAGCTCGAAAGCCTTATTAAAATCAAGAAGTTGGAGTAAGGGAACATGTGCTAACTTTTCTTTCAATACTGTGAACGCTTCTTCCTGTGCGATACCCCAAGCAAAAGGCACATCCTTCTTTGTAAGATCATTGAGAGGTACAACAATGGTGCTGAAATCTCTCACAAAAAGCCTATAGAAACCAACAAGGCCAAGAAAACTCCCCACTTGTGTGACTGTTTTGGGTTGTGAGCTTCAATCTTGGCTTTATCAACTTCAGTTCCCTATGGAGAAACAACATAGCCAAGAAAAGATACTCGATCGATGCAAAAGGTGCACTTCCCAAGGTTACCAAACAAACGTGCATCACATAAAGTAATAAAAACAACACATAAATGTTCCAAGTGTTCCTCCAAACATTTTCTAAAATCAGTATATAATCAAAATAGACTACCACAAATCATCCAATGAAACCACGTAAAACCTCATTCATTAATCTCATGAAGGTGCTACGTGCATTAGTTAACCCAAAAGGCATGACTAACCACTTGTATAACCCAAACTTAGTTTTAAATGGTGTTTTCCATTCATCTCCCAATTCCATACAAATTTGGTGGTATCCACTATGCAAATCAACTTTGGAGAAAATGGAAAAGCCACTTAATTTATCAAGCGTATCATCTAGCCTAGGAATATGATGATGATAATGAATAGTAATATTATTAAT